>NC_041026.1:24969881-25592645 GCF_900634625.1 Parambassis ranga
ACCCAGCCTTTTCCACACAGCATCTTAGTATCTGGAGGCTGAAGATGTGGGCATTTGTCACATTGAATTATATTTTTAATGCAAATGAGGTTTCTTTAGCTCTACAATGACTGATCCTTAAGTTTTTACTGAAGAACTAGAGTTGTATTCCCAATTCAGCAGTTAATCAGTCTACTCTCCCTCCCTAAATCCATGGGGGCAGCCATCTATGGAAACATCTGCTAGAGCACTTTCCCCTGTCAAAGTTGCACTAATGTTCATTCAGTGAGCAGCGGATAACTTAAATCAGGCCAAACTGACTGTGTCCTAGGAAAGGGTCTCAGGATGCTGAATCCTAAACTAACCGTGGCCCAAAATGTCTGACGCTGAAGGGAGGTGCCCCTATCCCCACCAGTCATATGTCAAATAAATACAGGAAGAGAAACAGTGAGCGAGAGAGTGAACACAGGAAAGAGCCATTTCTCCCTGCGCAGTATGTGATTGAGGTTCCTGGCACTGTCTGTAACTATGATGCGGGCAGAATGTCTTCACTTCTGCTGTGCTGCTCACACTGTGCACCTACTGTTCTCAGGAGTGCGGCGCAGCCAGACTCACAGCTGTAAATCAGGCAGGATTTCTGCTTAACGAGAAGGGCTTCAGGAATGGAGGCTCCTGTCCACACCTGACAACAAAGACTTGTGTTGTTTCTGCTGAGTGCATGCATGGGTTTTACCACATGCATAAACAAGACAAAGACACACTGTAAGGAAAAACAAAAGATAATTATGCTTACCCAATGATAGAGTTACCAGCCCTGACAACAAAATGTCTGAAAATATTTATGTAGATTAAATCACTTACAAGCAACGAGTCACAACGTCTCATGTTGTCGCTCCTGCTACTATGGAAACTGAATCGCAGCAGTCCACCACTCATCACTCAAAGCTGGTACAAAAGCCTACCATCAGGCCCCAAATATGCTAAGAACCTCCCTGCTGTGTTCAGCACAATTGGTCCCATTTGTACATAAAAAAATTGCAAATTCCCCCCATACACATAGAAAGCAACAAAGGCCTCTCAGCTTACTTTCCTAATGACCGATCTAACACTTTTCAAAAAATGAGATGGTTTATCATGCTTAAAAAAACAAGACGTGCGTGACGAGGCCTTGAGGTGTGTCCTGGAAGGCACAAAGAGAAAGAGAGGCATGGAGAAAAATCACCTCCTCGTCCCTTCATCCAAATACAGGGAGGATCAGTCATGTACTCACCCCCTCACCCCCCTTCCCTTCCCTTCAGGAACAAATGAAGTTATCAATCAATTCCCGTCCCACAGAGAGAGGGAAGTGAGAGCCAGAGGCAAACACAGACAGAAGCTGAGGCAGCCAAAACACAGCAAAAATAAAAGCTGACTGTTTAAAGGAGGAGGCCCGTAGCAATGCAGAAGAGATGGGTGACGCTGAAATCACAGTTTGGAATTACAGTGTATGTACAGTGTCTACACATGGGTAACCCTGATCTTTCATGTTATGTGTGTCTATTTTTCTTCTGGTGTGTCACTTTTTTAAAATGCCTATTTTACAGGTTCTTTACAGGCCATACCTGAATGGTTCTTGGTAAAGCAGATTCTGATTGGCTGTTTCTAAAACCCGCTCTGGTGATGAACACCTGTGAAACACTTGTTATCACTACCAACTACTCTTTCCTAATGAAGACAAAGGCCAGATATTACCGGTAGTTGATTCAGTGCAGTACTGTATGAAAGTATTACAGTACAGTATTATTGGTTTATTGTCATAGTGAGGGTTTCCACAAACTCCAATGAGTTCTTTTTGTTTTCTATTCAGACACTGCTAAGCCTCTGATTACAGAATGAGACAATACAATAATAAATAAATAAATAAATGTCAGCTATGGTAACAGTCCAAACTAACTGTTAACACCTGTATTCTGTTCAAGAAACTAAGAAAATAAACAATGTCAAACCTTCGACCCCAAATGTCTCCCCCATGAAATCAGTCTGAGAGCTGTGAGTTGTCTACACATATTTAAAAGGTCACGCTTATCGCATTTAGCCACAAAACTCCAGGAATTTGCCTTGTGACCCAGTATATGTCCATACACGTCGGCGTTGAACTCTTCATATCAGGGTTTCTAGCTGTCGGTTTGCTCTGGGTATTAGCTTGGCTGAGTGTCTCTCTGTACAGTGCGATGGAGAATGAAAGGACTAGCGAGGCTGAAGATCAGCCAAGAGCTATACAAAGAGAAAAAGAAAAATGGAGGCAGCCTAAAAAAAAAAAAACAGAAGAGCGATAGACTAAAATATCTGGGCTTTTGTTTGAAGGAGAATAATAACAGTGTGAGGAGGAGGAGGAAGAGAGGAAAATAAATGGACTGTATTACTGGGAGAGAAGTCAAGCAACTGAAACAGAGGGATGAGAAAGACTTAGCACCCCCTCTTCTCCTCTCTCTGGCCTGGCAGACAGCCTTTTGGCAGATTGTTTAGTATTCACTGCATATGGGTAACCCTGCAGAGAGAAACATGCACATACAAACAAAATGAGCAAAGGCAGCTTTGCAAACTTTTCATGGCTGGCTGCTATTTTTGTGAACCAAGTAGCCAAGATTGGTCTGTATTAAACAGAATCATTTTTACAGCTGTTTCCGATCTGTTTGTGCTTCACGAAGGAGAGAGGAGGGGACAGGAATGGAAAAGGGAGGAAGGGACGATGAGAGAGGCGTAGGCACAAGAAGGAGCAGAAGAGAGATGCTGTCTGACAAAAACTCAGCAGCCAATCACCGTTTCACCTACACACAAACAGAATCCTCCAGGAATTAACAATGCCTTCACTGAGCTATTCACAGCCGATCCTACTACTTAGAGGGCGGCTTGGATTTCACAACATCCAGCTGTTTTACTTGTACAAGTAAAGCCCATGAAAATTCCTGCTTACTGTGCGTGCACCCACACAAACACACACAGGCCTATCTAGAAGAATGAGCTCAGGGCAAAGAGAACACATTAAGTTCAAAGGGGGTCTTGTTTCCTCTTATTTCAATCCTCTCTTATTCTCTCAGCTGACCATATTGGAAATCTCTTGGGAATACTGGATACACACAGTTTCAAGGTGTCCCCAGAGCCCCTCTTCTGCAGAGTACACACTGTGCTAATAACCTGTTCTCAGTGGTTGATAGAGCTGTCAGTCAAACCAGAGACGGCACATTAAATAAAGCAAACAGCTGTCTCTGCAGGGTAAAGACTGTTAACTGTTAATGTAAGTTTCTCTTTGACATATAACTTATACTTTGACGTTTTCAGGAGGTGCATGAGGATGATGTTTTCCATTATTTAACTGCAAAGGGAAACGTGAGAATTTATTAAAACATAATTTCTTAGCTAGTCTCTAGAAACAATGCTTAACTACTCATCTGTCATCTCCCTGCAGAACAGCCTTAGTGCTGGAGTTAGTGAGTAATGTAAGGCAAAGGAACCACACTAATGATGAGCAGAAAGTAGCAGCTTACTACTTTAGCACTTCTTTTGGTTGTGGTCCAATTAAAGAAACATCAACATTTAAACAATATGCTGGCTTACCAATCACACAAACCACTCTTAAAACAGAGCCCCATTCTTTCTGTAAAGTGATTAACCACATATTGAACATGTTTGTTTCTTAATGTTTGTTTACAAGTGATTAAATATACATCTTTTTTTAAAGTACAAGCAGCCCCCTAAATCACATCAAGTGTTTGTTTTGCAGTGTAGGATTCACTGGAACCATCCTGGTCAGTTCTCACTTTCTACTTCTTCATTTACATTGTCAATACAAGTTTGTAATGTAACATGTACTTCTTTACTTTCTTAAAAAAAAAAAAAACTCTAGTTCTAGTGGTGAGAACGTGCACAAGTGCAGGCTGTCCTAAAATGGCTCCCTGAGTTCCTGCAGTGGAAAAACACTTTTGGTACATTCACAGTCAATGGCTGGTTAAACTTAGTTTAAACTTGTTATTTTTGTGATAATATTTCATATATCTCTACATAGTTCTCACACATGTGTCAGAAAAACCAAGCAGATGAAAGACTTTGAGAAAACCAATGAGAAAAACAATGAGAAAACCAGTTCAAACCAGCTGCAGATATTTTGAACGAGAGATCTGAACTTTTAGTTCCTGGTCTGTGAATCAGCTTCCAGTCAGTGTCATCACATCATCCACCATTCTCAGCAGGAGAACTCCTCAGTCGTGTAGACACACACACTGAAATATTACACTGATTAAGTTCTTTGAGGCAATCCGTAATCATCGCAGAACCCCTGGATCTACTTATTATAGCCTTAGCTTAGCTTTGCTTTAAGACAAGATTCATGTTTACCAACACTCTGACCGTGTATTTATGTCCACACAACATGAACAATTGGAACGCACACAATCAACAAGTAATCAACTGCTGTCTGTGGCTGCAGACAGTCCATCCACAGGTTTTCATGAGGCGTATTAAACAAATGATTCTATCATTCCACTGTGGTATCATAAAATCTCTTTCTCTGTCTCATACACACACTAACACAGCATTGTCTTATTAGACTATGACCTGTGTGACCTCTAGAACCCACTGAGATGATCTGTTTGTCATACATGTGTCATGCTGATGAGCACACATATACTCATCACTTTCTGACTAATTTATATTCCTGCAGCTGTAATTCAAGATGTAACCACAAATTTTTAAACACATCTTTTCAAATTCCGACCAAAGAGGGTTGTGCCTGTGTCATCTGTGTACAGTGTGTTCATCTGTACAGCTGTGGGTCCGTGTGGGCAAACTGATGCCTTTGTATATCACCACAGCCCTAAGTGCGGCTGAGAGCCTCATGCCATGCAAATCCTAAAAAAGTCCCCCCTTCTCATTCTCTGGCTCCCGACCTCAGAGGGGGGAAATCTGGTGGAAACCTCTCTGAAAAAACAGTAACACGCTAAACCTCTCCCCAACACGTGCTTTGCTCTCCACTATCATTAAAAAGCCATCATCCCGCTCTTTCTTGTGCGTCCAAACAAATACAGTACAATCATGATTTGAGAACAGGGTGGAGGAATGAAAAAAAAAATGGAGGCGCTCCCTTTGTGGTGAGTGTGGTATCACAATATGGGACTGTTGGAGAGTATCCAAAAGAGGCACGTGGCCCCCTGATCTGACAACAGCTGAGGCCCTGAGCATCCAAACTCATCACACACAAACACAAGGTCTCCTGGGAGCTGCTCTCTGTGTGACACAGTGACACAATCAATCAGTGGATATTGCTTCTATTGACAGTCCCCAGAAGAGTCTCCGTCTCTTTGATGATCTGTCCTTGTTTTTGTCTTCTGCTCTTTCTCACATTTCCTTTGCGTTCCTTCGTTCTTTTTTTCTGTCCACTCTTTCATCCTGTGCTTCTCTCCGTCCCCACCGTCCACTCTGCAAACCCGTCTTTCTTTTTTTCCATTTCCACAGCAAAATACTGCAGACAAGCAGACAGAAAGGCACACACACACAGAAGAACAATTCATTGATCCTAGCCCCTAACCTAATCAGACAACACAAAACTATTCCATCCGTTGGGGAGGGAAAAGGAATGAAGAGACAGGGAGGGGAGTCCAAGCGTAAAGGCTCATGCATATTTCATATCTAATATGATACACTCTCTGCTCCATGCATAATGTAGACACAGTTTAAGGATGAGCATTGGGGGGTGGGGGTGGGGGTGGGGTTTAAAATCGGGGAAATGAAATGGATAATGAGATGGCACCAGCTAACGGCCGATCACTCCCTAATTCAAACGCAGCGTGTCAGCTCACTAACACCCGACGTTCAGACTCCAAGAGTGCCTCCAAGCTACTCAGCAGAACAAAGAGATGGTTGACTAATCTGAAGTGTTCCTTGTATTTTAATCCAAAAGAGACTTTAAATATTGAGTACAAGACGTGTTAACTGGACCATCATGTGTATCTCTGTTCAGTGGAAAATAGGCAAAGCAGAGTGATTGTCGTTGGTAATGAGCACACAAACTGCCGTCATTGAGTAGATGTCTATGGTCCACAGAAAATAAAGCCTTTGCTGAACCAGTGCTTTCATCACCAGCCACCTTCAGGTTGCGTTTTTAAGTTAATAGCTTCACTGTAAACAATAAGTAACTTAGTTTTTTTTTTTGCAATACAAGTCTGGTTAAGAATGCTAACATGCTAACACCGAGAATATCAAAATAACTAAGCGTATCATTACCTGCATCACATTTCACCTAAGAAACCAGGATTTCCTAGACTTTTAGTTAAAGACATTAAAGAGTTAAATTTTTAACTGCCCACACTTTTATCTTTCATTGATGTATCGGATCTGACTGAACCAGCTTGATCATCCGCTTCTGTCTTATCACTCTGTTCTTAACTCCTTGAGTGCTGACAGTGTAATCATAACTAACAGTGTGTAATATGCTGTAATAAAGTGGAGACAGTAGGGGGAGGTGAGGCATATTACTACACAGAATAAAACAGAGAAAATTCCCCAAGCAGCACACTCCTCCATGAATTCCCCTCACGAGCCTGTTCCAGTCAACCATGTGTTGTACATCAACCTCTCTGTATGGAAGCCAAGCTACTTGTCCCATCAACAAGGTCTTCAAGACATATTGCCTAAACATCCTCTGTATTTTGACTCAACACTCAGCAGAAGACTGCGAGTAAAAAGGGTCAGTGCCACCACCGTGACAAAGGAAATCCCTTCACTTCAATGGATTTAACAGAAAGTGCCTAATTCCTGTACTTTATCAGTGGATGTAGACAGGAAACAGACTCAAAGTGGATACTCAGGGAAGACGAGTATAAGATGGTCTATCACAGGGATGGAACAAGACAATAAGCTCTCTAGCAGCAGCCTGTCAGTTTAATGAGGCTCGGTGTTTGCTTTCCTCCCTTTTACAGCCTCACTTTTCCTGAATCATTCTCTCATATTCTCCGTTTGGATGTTTCAATGGTTTTTCCCTTCTCCCTGTGTTCTCTGAAGGCTCAGTGAACCATTTCAGTGGTGAATGAATTAGTTCATTTTTTTACTTTTTGAACAGAGCCTCCTCCTACATTCACTAATGCCCCATTTTTTGACCCAGATGGACAAGCGCAGCACACGAGAAATGCCAGATCCGCATTTCTATGTGAGAGATGTCCACAATCCAATTCCAGTCAAACAGATGTCATACATCAAGCTCTCTCTGAGGAAGCCACACGAAGAGAGAGAAAGGAAGCGAGGGAGTGCGCGGGGAGAAAAATGATGAACAAAGGAATGATCAGGATGGCTTTTGAAAAAGCAGCAGGCGGCTCAGTGTCAGACCCCACATGCTACAATGCGAGCACACACACAAACAACACACAGGATTTTAACAATGGTGAGGATGTGGTTTCCAAACCATTATGCAACCTCCCTACAACCATCCACACAATCCTTGCCTCTACCTTCATCCCTCCCGCTGTCTCCAGACTTTCTCTGGTAAACAATAAAGAGAGTAATTTGCGGTGAACTCCCTTTTCCATTGAGGGGCTTCCCATTGTGCTTTTGCTTTCAGGCTAAAATCCACCATAAAGGTTGTCAGATGGGCTCATTATGATTTGTTGGAAAGGAGGGGGGGTAGCTGGCAGTATGGTTAGATGGTAGTTAGATAAATAGCCAGATTAATGGACAGATAAATGAGCCCAGTACATCTGGTGTTAACATGCATTGTGGGTAATTAAAATCTAATTAGACAGTGGAAAAATGCATGAAATCCAGTTGTAAATTTAGTGTCAAATCACCGATGACCGCTTCATCTAAACAAGCGTGAAATCTAGTCTGAGGTACATTTGTCATTGTGATTGTATATTTAAAGTGTTTATGCAATGTACTAAACACAGAGGCTATAAACAAAAGAAAAAAACGCATATTACAGTGTTTACACTTGCGCAGTGTGTGAGTAGTGTTAAAAAAAATGAGCATAACAAGCTGCACTCACATTGGACCATCTAATCTTTTGATTGGATGATGACCAAATCATAACACATGGCTCAATGCAACAGCTGCAGGTTTCACAAGGTTTGAAACTTGGGTGGTGTCAATGTTATGATTACACCACCCAACACTAAATAACTAGGTTTGGGTAACCTGAAGAGAGACTGTAGCGTCAAAATGCTTTAAGCTAAATATATATACGCTCCCAGCATGTTGTTTTAATTGTGGGTCAGCCTGCTAAGTAGTTTTTCTGATTTTCACGACATAATGTCTTTTTTTCCCCATTAAGTTAGATCTAAATTTATGAACCCATTTGTGAGTATTAGCTGGATTACAGTACATAATCAATGCTAGTAAGTAAAGTAGCACAACAGCCAGTGGCTAGGTTACAGCGAGTACCTTTAAAGTCTTTTAATTTAGATGATAATGACTGGGCAACGCATGGGTGCAGCTTAGATGAAGAGTGCTGAATTTACAGATGGAGGCACAAGGACTAATTTTTACAACTGACCTGTGAAAACTCAGGAGATCACTAAAATCTCTGGGTTACTTAATCTGGAAAAACATCAGAAAATTAATTCATCAGTTGAGATGTATCAGTTCAGACCAAAGCAGTGGAACAACTAACACAGCTATTCAGTGAGTCGTACCATTTGTGTACTTAAAGGGTCTCTCTCTCTCCATCTGAAATAAAAGTATGTGAATATAAGCATACCTTTAAACAGCCTTACATATTTATAAAATAGATTATACTTTAATGTGGCACTGCTTTAATGTCTGTACCACATTCACTAGGATGGATGGATGGATGTAAACCAGGTCTGAGTTCCTTAGTGACAAATCTGGATATGATGGATCAATAATGGATGGATGGATGAATCGTGACATGTGTTATAAATCGAAGACCCCACTGTAAATGTATTCAGATCTATTCTGAACATCGCCGTGACAACACTTTATATGACACAGTCAGATAATTAAAACTGCTGAAATTAAAGACATTGTGTTCTACATGTAGATGGTGTTACTTATTGCTACAGCTAACAAATCAAAAACTAAATGTGTCTCGACGTACCTGTCAGCAAAAGCTAATTAAATTCCTATCTGAAATAAACATCAGAACCTCTCCTGACAGCTGGTTAAGCAGAGAGCAGAGATAAGTGCCCCTGTGTTTCTTTCCATCCCTCATTTTATCTCTCTCTCCTTTCCTTTCTTCTTCTGTCCCAGTCCGATCTGCGTCCAGGCTTTTCCGTACATGGTTCAGGGATTCTATCTGACTAAGACAATTCCCCTGTGGCGCCATGAAGCGAGACAGAAAAAGAGAGCGAGAGAGGAGGGAAAAAAATCTCATTAAAAAGGGGATCATCTGCTATCAACTACCGGCCTGGCCCCAACCGAGATCGGACACAGGGAAAATACAAATCCCTCAACAATAATTTGGAGTCCTGCCACGCTGCACACTGCTTTGTATCAGCTGTATATTGGACAAAGCAGTTTCTTGAAACTGGGAATAATGGAACATATGAAAATATGCTGATGGAAAGAAACTGTACTGTGTTTTTGTTGTTTTGTTTTTGTTTTGTTTGCACCTCTCTATATTTATATCTCTATAATACAATCCATCAGGAGCCGTTAGAAGAAATGAGAGCAGACCAAAGAAACACATAAACACAAAGGAGAAAAACATGGAGGTAAATAAGCAAGTTTGTGTGCTGTGAGAAGCAGTGGAGCATAAAATAACTGACAGAAATGGGATGCTTGATTAGATCTCATGAGAACAGAGCAGAGGAGATGTGTGAATTAATTGTATTGGACCTGCAAATGACTTTTTTTGATTATCAATCGATCCGTTCATTATTTTTGGAACTTCAGTGGTCATCATGGTACATTACAAAATGAAGCGCTAACAGTAATATAAGCCTTTTTTATGACATGTTATAGATGTCATGCACAGGTGCAACTAACAGCATTAACCACAGAGCTGATGTGTCCCTTTAACCATGTCAGTAAGGCAACACGCACAACAAACATCACTCAAAGCAGAAATGCTACCAGGTCACTGGAGAAAGCACACAGGTAATTATTAGCAATAACAATGGGTGCAATGGGTGCAGTTCACTTGAGGGGGAGAACTGTAAAGAATTATACAAAAGGGCACAAATATTGGTTGATCCGAGAAAAAAAAAAAGGCAGATACTTTCAATACTGGTTTGTGGTTGTGGTTCATTCTTCAGTCGGACTGTCACCTGTCAACAATGGAGTAACATTTAAAACTTGACCAAAATCAAGGAATAGAGGAATAATTTGATTTGCTGTTATGATCTGTACAAACAACTTTATGTTACCTCTGTTTAGTAACACTACAAGACACTTTCACTCATTCCAGTCTTCTACAGATCACAAAAACTCTAGTTTTTTATCTTTAACTGGAAGGCAACTTTTGCCAAAATCTTAAAACTTACTACGTGCTGTTAGATCTTTATACCCCAAAATAATCTACTTGCTGCCCTATTTTTCCAAATGATACTCCTCATGACTTGCATTGCAAATGTTCACCTGCTATAGGTTGCCTCATCCCTGGCAGAAATACGCCTTTCTCAAACTCAGCACTCATTAGCTGAAATTAAAGTGAAGTTTCCTTTTGCACTACAAAGGTTGAAAACATGCAGAGATGTAAATCAGTGTAATAAATGAGGGGTAAAGCTGGCAAAAGAGGGACTTCAAAGTCTTTGGAAAAATAATCATTCCTTCTGGTGGTGGTGCAACAGGTCAGCACCTAATTTACACTGCCTGGGTACAAAGCAGAGAGACTCTCTCCTCACCATCTCATTTCTGTGAGAAGAGTTTAGCCTCGCTCTGCATCTTTACCACTGAAGACTTGACCTCTCCTCTTTGGTGTGTTCAACTCAAGCCTCATTGCCGCCATACTGATGACCTACCTCTGTGAAATGCTCTGCTCAGGGTGCTTTAATAAAGCTCACTGTTTTCACCGAGAGGTTTCCCACCTACATCTCAACCATCTTACTATACACTGTGCATCCAAACAGGCCTGCATGGCAAATTATTCTCATGTGGCTTTTACATCCAATCTAGCAGTTTAATGTGTGTTGATCAGGACAGCCAACTTGCACCTTTCCTTAGAAGGTGCTCTCCAACTGGCAGAAGTAGAGCACATAAGTCCCAGTTTATTAGCAGTTAGAAGAAGAAGAGGGATGGGAGACAGCTCAAACACGCCTAGCTGCATGTATATACATTTGTCTGTGCATGTGTGTGTATGCACCATATGGAGAACATATTAGACACCACACAAATCATTAGTTAGCCTGGTGTGTTGAACAGGTCTGGCCTTGGATGCTTCCTCAGCTATGGGATTTGAACAGCGCTGAGAGGAACTGTCCATACACGGATGCACTGCAAAGTCAAGGCAGGATGTTCTGTTCAATATTTTAATTGACAGTGAAATGCTGAGAACATGCCTAAAAAAGCAGTGTTAGACATCATCTTTTCCACCTCTCATATCCTCACAGGAACTTGTGAATGTACATATCCAACACAGCACATGATATGTACAGACATTCAACTTTGCCACAACACTGCTTTAACCTGAAAGAGCAAAAAAGTGTCTCCTAAAGGAGACAAATTTATGCTGTTGCATCTCAAATCTATTTCAGGAGAAAACTGCAGTGAAATGGGATGACTCATGCCACAAGGACTGTTGGAAGTATCACTGAGAACACTTCAAGAACAGGGTGACGCAAAAGTGGAAGCAGAGAACAAAAGCAGGCGAGTGGGTGGCTTCAAGTGAAGAAATCACAGTTTTCAGTGTGACGGGGGAGAGAAAAAAATACAGATCCGGACTGACTAAGCAACTGACCGTGAGACAGTACAAGGCTGTCACTCACAGCATGGTGCTCACTCACTGTGGCTACAGCTCAAACATTTGACATCTTCCTCTGCGGAGAACTTTCAGGAGTGTGAAAAACTTTCCATCCATGTAATAAACACTTAAAGCCACTAGTTACTCGCAACACTTCAGGTGGCTTTCAGCAAGATAAATGCAAAGCTAAACTAAGCTACCCGTCTATGACATTAGATCCATCTTTACCTTGACCATTTGAACTTCTGCTATCTGGCAGGAGGTTACCGTTAATACAAGATCTTTAAACAACGCACATGTTTTTGGGCCATGACAACAAACCGAACAGACAGCTGAGGACTGTACTGCCGGACAGAGTCAGACTCTGCATGTGGATGAAGTGTGAAGGTGTTGCGCTTTCCTGCGTTTCTTGTCCCTGAATCATGATGTTGGTGTCTTGTTAGTTTCACTTAGTTGAAATAACTTGTTAGCTACTGTCTGCTAACATAAGTCCACCCATCAATGACTGACTGATTAACATTAATCTACTGTAAGAAAACAGTGATTGCTTTCAGCTAGATTTATGAGTTAAAATACATGGTAAAAAGTGGGGAATGCTTATTTTTTATAAAATAGAAATAAATAAATAGAAATAAATTCATCTCTTGTTTCTCTGTTATCTATAGCAAGTGCCAGTGATTAGTGATAACTCAGTAAGGGAAACAATATGTTGCTTATTGTTTTAAAATGCATCATGATGGATCAATAATTGATTAATAATCGAATCGTTGGCCCCTGAATCGTAATTGAATTGAATCATGGGGTACCAGAAGATTCCCACTCCTAGTACTTACAGCTCTCCAGAACGTTTTACTGTTGTAAATCGTATGTATTGTACTTTGTTCATTGTTGAGTACCAGACTCTGTAACTGCAGAAACAAATTCCTTGTATGTGCTTTATACTTGGCCAATAAAGCTGATTCTGATTTCTATTCTACGACGGTGTCCTTAAACTCACTGCATAGAAGTGATGGGTTTGAAAGCATGTCCCTCTAAATGGAAACAACTGATTGTCACACTTAACATATCCATCATACACATGATGAACTACACCCAAGGCTACTTTGCTAGGCCTGACACTGACTTTACATTACATTACAAATGACACTGAAACTAGTTAGTAAATAGCATCTGCAAAAAAGACAAATAAAGGGAACTCAAAGAAAACGTCAACTTTGCTGCTGCTGATTTGCAAAATGAGAGGTTCTGAAAACATGAAAAAAGCAAGAAAGCAATTCATCTTTCATTGCCAATTGTTCATTATTTCTTCATGCTGCTTTTTCAGATTAATTGGAATGAATTTAAATCAGCTTCCTGAATTGTAATGAAAGCGTTCCTGCATCGGTGAATGAGTGCTTTCTGAAATATGATCATGACGGATGCCCACTGTGCACGAAGACGTGCGTCTTCCCATAAACTAGTCTCCCCCCCTCTGCCAGGCTAACCTATGGACTGAAATAAGTCCCACATGTGCACCTTTGGCAGGAGCATGACCCTGTTAACCCCAAACAAGGCCTGTGCTGGGTCTTGCTAATGACACCCACCCACTTACATGCACACCCCTTTCCTCTATCAACCTCGCCTGGCTCATGATGGCTGACTGACACACAAACAAACACAGCTCATTACTGGGCATGGACACACACACACACTGGACCAGTGGAGGCTGGTTTTGTGTTGATAAGGAGGCAAACAACAGATGGCAGCCAGAGGATTACTGCAACTCTGTCAACTTCTATCTATATACACAAAATTCTCTTATTATTAAAAGTTAACAAAAAGTCCTCCTCCTTCTCTCTCTCCCTCTCCCTGGATGTCCTGAGAGTCTCTCATTTAAAATCGATTTGCTCCTCCAACACCACCAGTGTTCAGACACCTACTCTGTTTTCCTTCAGTTATGATGTACGAGCGTCAAATTCTATTACTCCAGCTCCTGTACATGAGTAAACATTGTTCCATACTCACATAAATGAAGCTGGTGTTTCCAATATAATAATCTATGTACATTTTTAGTGTGTATGACAAATTATATGTATTTTGGAGGTAGAAACAGCCTGGATATTGTCGTGTCTGGTCAACATTAATCAGCCAGAGTGTCAACCACACACAAACTGATGAAAAAATGTGTTACATTCATCACAGACACAAAGTTCTGTGGAGAAATGAACCTGAAAAATGCTGCAAACCTTTCCATTTCTGCTATTGTGCAAGCATTTGGACTGCTGAGCTCTGTGGCAATGATGTGGCAGCTATAATAAAAACAGTTTCACCCATTATGAAACTGACACTTCCAAGCAACAGCAGGGTCAGAAGCTCCTTACAACACAACTGAAGCCTGACCTGAGCGTGTGTAGGCACTGATATTTTGTATTTATTGTGCAACGCTGACTGTCAGGCTGAGCACACTCACGCTCCAGCAGTGCAGCCAAATCCGTAGAGTGCTCCACGGACACTCCACAGCTGTCAGGCAGTTATCACCACAGTCACTTCCACAGAGGCTTGTGAAAGTTGATGTCAGCCAATATTATGATTCTGTCTCTACTGGGGTGAATTTCCAGTTCAACGAGAAGTCATCTCAGGATTAATCTACATGTGCAGCCGTATTTATAGGTCAGACTCTCTCACTGTCTCCAGATATGTGTAGTTGGAAAAGCACACATTTTCTCCCTAAAGCACAAACATTATATGTTTCCATCACTTTCCCCTCATTATAGAGCTCACAAGGGTCAACCAAACAAAGAACAATTACATCCGGCAGGCAGAGAGTACAGCATAAAATATGTGTGTATGAGAGCATGTATGTGTCTCAGCAACTGTCTTACTGGTCTCACAAGGTCTCACTGCTAATAATATGCACCACTAGCTTCTAAGCTAAGCCAAATGACTCCTCTCACTCACATAAGGAAACAATTCAATACATGGAGAATGCCATTGTGTTTAGATACGCACACACATTCATCTGTTGACTCTTTTCTTTCATTCTATTTCTCCATTAATGACAACAATTATTATGTAAATACTGCAGTCTTCTGCCCCTGCTGAAGATACATTTTCTCTCACACAAATGCAGAATGTGCATGTTAGTAATCCTTTGTTCATTCGAAAAGGCTAATATCTGACTTTTCCACAAATTAGGAACAGTAGAGGTCTATGGTGCACAGGAACAGACCAAGTTGCTGTTGCAATAACCTGTAATACTACATTTACTTTATTATTCCCTTTGCACATAATGAATAATATCATGTCTGCACATTTCTGGAACCACAGTATGCATCACATCTCTACACACACACCCAAAAGAAACAGAAACGTCAGCATTGAGGTAACCTCATCCACAACACCAGCCACAGTGTGACAAACACAGCAGCATACTGTCCTAATCAAGGCTACCACATGCAGACACAGGCAAAAGTCCACAAACAACACACGCACACACACACACTCACATCAGCCATTCCTTGTGCTCTGCTTTCATTATTCAGGGACTTGGAGCACAGCTTGTCTGAGTTAGAACATCTGCAATTCAAAACAGGCCAGAGGTGGAGCTGGAACTCAGTGAACAGCCTCCTCCAGCCTGTGGACGTACTTCAGCTGCATCTTCACAAACACCACACACACAGATGTGACCAGCTTACCTTAAGAGAGAGAAAGTGAGAAAGGGGAAAAAGTGGTTTAAATCAGATAGGTAAACTTCTGAAGAACATATGTGCATGTAGGGGAAGGTGCAGGATGCATGTCCACATGGACAAAGCATGAGGAGGAGTGAGCATGTCTCCTTAGAGCTGATAATAAAAGGTGAAGGCACAGAGAAGAACAAGGTCATTGTGTCACGCTAGGATAAACAAAAGACTGTTTAAAAGAACACGCGTGCTTTAAGTCCCACTGCTGTCAACTCCATCTCATGTCACAGTCCGACTGAAACGTGAGATCTGGGCTGAATGCCATCTGACATAAACTGAGGCACGCGTTCTAGCTCGAGTGTCAAGCTATTAAATATTACAAGTTTAAACAATGCTGAGGCCATTCTGCATATGCCCGTACGCACAGGCAGGCATGTGAGGCAGAGTATACAATCACACACACGCACACACACACACACACAGGTACTTACAGTCTAGTATGAGCTTCACCTGCTTCAAGCTTGAGCTAAACAAAGAGCATTTAACACCTGCTGTTACACACAAACTGTCACCTCGCACGCGTCTTTTACACACAATCCACCTGTGGGACAAATCAAATATTAATTTAGAATACACAGGAGGAGAGCGAGGCTTCCTATTAGCTCCCTCATCCCGAGCACACACACACACATAATGTCAACATCGCTGCTTGGCCCCATTGTCATTACAAGATATTTACTCTAATGTGTCAATCAGAGACAAGGGCCTCAACCTGACTGGATGGAAACCAGATCAGGAAAACTGGGGCATCATTACACACACACACACACACACAAACACACACACACAGACACTCACAGCCATGACAGATGAGGATCAAACGCAGGCTCATAAAGGTCTAGGAAGATGAAAACGGCTTAAAACACATTAGAAGATAAACAAACAAACAAAGCCAAAGTCTCATAAGCCGACCAGATGGAAGTTAAAATGCATAAAAAAATATAGAGGCCTGAAAGTCAGGCGGTGTGAGCTCCATGTTACCACATGACAGGAGACAGGACTTTCCATACACTGCGGGTTATCCAATCTGGCTCCCTCCTGTTTCATCACCACAGCTGCAGGCAAACAATTTACATCTTAATCTCAATGAGCTCGCACAGCGTTCATTATATTTCAATTAGTTTCTGTTCGGCAAGGACATTAAAGCAGCTGTAATGAGGAAGAAGAGGTTTGGTTTAAGCCGATAAATAAATAAACACATAGATAAATAAAGGGCAGACGAAGAATGGTCTCGTCAGAATCAAACGAGAAACAAATTACACCCCAAGACCACTTATAAATATGGGAGACTTTGATCTCTACACCAAATGAGCGATCCGGTCTGTGGGGGAAATAGAGAGTGTGTCAGTGTGAGTATGATGTAGTGTGTGTGCGCCACAGGCTAGATTATTTTACAGAGGGGGTTTAACGGAGGCAAAGCTAAGCTCACTGTTAAAGAATGTAGAGATACACAGTGTAGATCACTGGCCTCTCTGACTAAGCACGTCCAGTCAGCTCTACTGGCCTAAAGTGCTGACTTGCTGTGAACAAATGGAGACTGATGATACCACCAGTGGACAGAGAGCTGTGCTGCAGGGCTTTGTGTCTTTGTGTCTCCTCCAAGTTATCATCAAATTCAGAGAGCATAACAAACTACTCATGGAAACTTGCCCCAAGAAAGCAATCAGCACTCATCAACTGAAATATTTCCACAATTTTACTCTAGGTGGTAAATGGGATCCTTGCAAGCAAGGGCTAAAAGTTATAGAAAAACATACTTAAAACAATGTTTTAAATTACATTATTTTATCTGAAGGAGTAAGTGGAGGTGCTCGAAGAGAGACTACATATGTATATGTATGTAATATCTAATATTTCAGTATATTGTTTTTTAGTTTATTGATATTCATTTGTAATTGTGTACATTCCACTCACACTCGCCACAAATAAAAAGCATGGAACACCTACATTCTCTAAGTGAAAACTAAAATCCAATCTTACACAGTGCTATATACAAAATGTAAGCCTGTCAAAGGATTCAGACTCGTTTAATGAACACAGCCATATTTCTGCTGCACCTGCAGGTCAAAACATATAACTACCCAAAAGCTGTCATGAGCCGTCCTGTCTATGTGTCCGCACTCTGGTTGGTCCGAGCTGAGCCCTGTGGTGTGGGAAAACCCCAGAGCACAGGATTAGACTGGAGAAAAGGGGATTTGCTGGTTAAAAGCTGACCTCTAACATGCATACAACAGCCTTTTGATACAGCAGATCAGCCCTGTTCTGTTTTCCTCCTCTGGAATTTGCAGCCATGTTGTCATTTAACTGATGTCACATTCACTGTCATGTCTGATTGGGATAACACAGGCTTATATGCGGGTTTGTATTGTGGCAGAAGACCAATGGGTCAGTTGTCTGTCTGGGATCCTGCAAAGACAATACAAAGTGTGATAGCTGATTTCTGGCATTAGACTGGAGCCTGTGACACACTCAGACTGTTCATGTCAATCATCTCTCATTAGTCTGATGCAGGTCAAAGGTGAGTCTGCAGGCTCTCGTTTTGATTGTATATCCAGATGCATATTTGGCTTCTTTTCTCCCAAACCCTCGAAGCCAGGCCTGGTTCCAGTGTTGGGTATCCTAATCATAGTCAAAGCTAATTTGAGCTCTTTCAACATCACATTCAAGAATTGTTACAGTCTGCCTGCTCAGTCACAACTACAAGAGTATCAGGTTAAGAAATAAATCACAGAGGGGGGTTTACAATGAAAGGCTACCTTGCTGGAGAGTTACTTCGTTCTCTGGTTTCACAAGATTTTCAAATGTTACAAACAGAACTCATACCACCATAGCTGAAGCACTCTGTGGGCCAGCAAGGAATGCATCAGGGACAAATCTTTACAGATAAGTCCAAGCATTGCACTCCACAAATGTCTTTTTTTAACGTCTGCGTCTGTTTTACATTTCAGAATACGGGAGGTTAATGAATTGTGATTGGCAAAAATGCAAACTATTTATATTTATAGGTATCAAGCAAAGCATAAATTCATACTTCTGATTAGAGTGAACACATAAACAAATTAGCCTGAAAGGAAATGAATGAGCTTTATGCTTGGGACAGATAACTTTAAATAAGTTGGTAAAGAAATTGTTTATTCTATTTTTAATATACCTTACACCTTTCATGGCATTCAGTGTGATCAGTAAGTAAGAATTTCATTGTACAGGGAAACCTGTTTCCTTACTGTGCGTAGGACAATAAATATGAATTGAACTCCCTCTCTGTCTATACTCATTTTTTCGGCCATACTGATAGCACAGGACTGCAGTCTGGCCTGTTGTCAAGGCAGCAGCAAACTTCCAGCACACTCATTGCCTTGGCAACTGGTCAGCCTTCACAAATAAACTCAGCCAGAAGAGTGATGCAGAAAGATAGAGAGAGAAAATATGCAGAGCTCAGTGGGAGAAAGAGCGCCTTTATTTAATGACGGCAACAATCAATTCACGCACTCGCATTGTCAAGTGTCTGCAATACTGCCTCCTAAACTATCTATTCTAATCCAAGTGACTCAGTGTCTGTGCCTGTGGGTCATGCCTACGCTGCCGTCTTGCAACACACAGCCTTATAAACATATATCAAGGTACCTTACATCCTCGTGTCTACACTGGCTGCAGCATCCACCCTGGAAAAGTCCACCTGGGAGGGATGTCACATATCATCATTTATGTGGCAAAAACACTTAGAGCCAAGACATTAAAAGATGAAACAGAAAACATTGTTTGTCTTGTTTAACGGTGAATCTGTATGCTCTGGGTGGGGAAAAAATACCATGTGTAAAAACCTAAGCAACTGCAACAAAGGCCACATAGGCAAGGCCGGAGAGCTAAGTGGGAGCACACCTAACACCACAGGTAACATCTTATGGAGCAGTACACTGAACACAACAACAAAACAGTCTCAAGAAGACTACCTGAACAGCAAAAATCACAACCACAGCATTTCCCTGTTTCCTCCCTAGTTTGGCATGCGTGTGTGTGTGGTGCCCTAATGTCTCAGTGAAGCAGTGTTACTGCAGGCCTTTATCAGAGGAAACTGGCCATGCCTCAGAGCCCTTTTCTTCTCCTGCTTCCTGCCCTCCTCTTTTCTCTCTCTGTACCCAGATCAGATGATAGATACCTGTACAGCTTTGCACTGAGCCAGTTTATTCTCTCATCCATGAAACACAGGCTTCACTTAAGAGCCCCTCTGCTATTAATACTCTCCCTCGTACATACACACACATACCCACGTGCATGCACAGACACATGGGCTCAGGCAAACGCCTAATGTTAAACAAAGTGCATGTGAACCAGCTTAAAAGAAGCAGAACAGCAGCACAGCTCAGCCAGCCTATTAAACTCAGCTTTGACTCATGCAGGACGGAGACAACACTTCGCCCACTCTTCGAATGACGACAAATCACACACAGACAGAGCCAGACGGGGGAAGGCAGAAGAGCAATAGATGGAGAGAGACAGGGTTGAGTGTACTTCACTGTATATTGTGATATCTGGTTTAAAAAATGACTGCTCTCTGATGGAGTGATTGTCAGTTCTCTCACATCAATATGCTACTTAAGCCAGCCAATAATAAGTTGGGTGCCTGAATCAATAAACCAATCACATAACTCAACACTGCAGAGTCATCAAGCATAATGAAGCAAAACACAAATGAAGCTCTGGACTCCACTGGGATTTTTGGGTCTGTAATAAAAGTGGAGCATTAAAGTAATGGGAAAGTCAGCAGGGAACTTTCAGCATCCTCCTAACTTATTAGTTTACCCTAATAAACAAAGTGATGGTCTCCACCCACTGTCAGGCAACATACTGTAGGTTGCGCATTTCTCTGCTTTGCATGTAACAACTGATAAAGCCCACACATTTGCTGTTGTACAATGCTGACCTCTATTGGCTGATACAATCATAACTCTGGGCACCTGTTTTTTCATAAAAACATCAGTGCTAAGAAGTCTTCCAAACACATGGAGTGCACCTTGCCCTGTGTTCAAAGTGTGCTGTTCAAGGCTTTTCTCCTCCACACTCCCACCGAATGAGAACAGGTGTCTGGACAGCAAGAACGGAGGGGGAATAAAACAAGAGGAGGAGAGAATCAAAGAGGTCTTTGAAGTGGTGCACTGTGTGGTGTAAAAAAAAAACTGGCTGCACCGGGCAGGCAGAGTTTAAGTGTAGAGAGATGAGGAGATACATGGATGGATGAAGACGGAGAGAGGAAAGAGAGGAGGCTACAGGGATGAAGGGTTAGAGAGCTGAGGTGGAGCTGAGAATGAATGAGCACTGATTGAGTGAATGTTATCTAGGCAGTGTTGTTATTTTCTCATCTGCCTCCTCTTTCCTTCCCACCTGGTGATTTGAGTCATTAGTTAATTAATAAATCAATCATCAAGCACAAATACATTTCCCTGGATAAAGGTTTTCTTCTCCCTCTATCTTTTGATCATAATGTCACATGGCTGGATGGTAATGTCAGATTTGATGGTTGGGAACCACTATCAAAATTTTGCACCCCAAGGATGAATCTAGTTATCCGCCTTTTTCTTTGAAGTTGGATTAAAGGGACAGCACAGGATTGGCTACAAAGTCCAGAGTATCAGTCATTACTTTCATCTTTAACTGACTTTTCTTCCAACATAACCCACAGATTACTTTTTAGGAATCTTTTGGAAGTATTTTCATAATATTTTATGCTTACACATAGGGATCTGAAGAAAGCTCACTGAATGACAGTGAGTAACACAAATGAACATCTCAGATCAGCCTCTTTTATCATAGCTTCGGAGATCAGTGATACCGAATACAAAGTCAAAAGCTGCACCCTCAACCAGCCAAAGTGCACAGTAACCCCAGTACCCCAGCAGAGCAAACGGTCAGGATGACATGAATTAACTCTCTAACCAGAGGTGGCCAGATTGCAATAGCAGTTCTGTGCACGATAAATGTTAACTCGCTGTGCATCTGACAGCATTGACCCTGCCCCCCTTTATTTTCAGTGACAGTTCAAAGGCAGCTTAGCACGCTAAGCCTTCATTAAGGCATGGATCAGCACCAGGGCAAAAATCGGGCTGAATTAGCATCACTAGCACACAAGTCAGGGGGGAATTACACATGTTTAATATGAGAAAAATGAAAACTTGACAAAAGAGGGTGCATGACTAATTTAGAGCAACAGGAGAGCAAGTTGGAACTGAGCAAAACTGCTGATGTTTATGTATCTTTATGGGTTACCATACAGCTGTATAAACAATAAAAGTCATCAAAAGCAGAGTAAGACGGGTGAAGGACCCAAAGTTGTCATAGGAGCTGGCTGAAGAAAGCTGCTGGGGACAAGAATGCTTCTCCATTTGGTGAATGGATGGATACAGTTTTTATATCATGTGATTTACTGATATTATCTTTGGTTTATTTCTTTGTGCAACTGCAGAAATATCTCAGTGGCCATAATAACTGTGTGTGTGTGTGTCTTCTGTGACCTTTTTTAATCCTATCAACTTTAATTCAAATGCATTAACACCTGTTGGAGGTGACCTTGATAAAAGCAGCAGAGAAATACTTAGGATGTGGATCAGAGAGAAGCACCTAGAAGACACTTCAGACTCACAGCTGTTCCATACAATTAATCTCTATATCAAAAGAATGATGGCTTTGATTTAAAATATGTAATACTGCTGACAGACAGTGATGCACTTTGTGCATATTAAGGAGATCGTAAAGATGCTTAAGAGAAGACGCTGGTGCTGTGCATAATGGTTTGTTACAGACACCCACAGCATAAGAAAACAAAGCTTAAATGTGATTCCCTTAACAGTGCCCAAGGGGTCATAAAGTCTGTCATCTGCCGACAGGATAGTTTATCTGAGGTTAAGATATTACTACTAAAATACTACATGCTGACAATATATCATTTATGTGTGAATGTTCCAATGATATTAGACTAAAGCTTCCTTACTTTACCATGCAAACTTCACATTTGCTGTGGGGATGTTTTAGCATCTGTGTTCATGTAACAAACAGAGTGAGCTCCAAACTCACCATATTGAACCTAATCTTTTTTCAGTTAATTTCATGTTACCTGATTTTAGACCTGTTGGGTGCGACCAAATTAGGAATACATTGCTGTTCTGTCTCTGCTTGATATGATTGCCCCCTACTGGCCAGTTAAGTGACCAGCAGGGTAGCAAACACAGACACAGCCAAAAGGTCATTATTAAATTGCTTTAACCCAAACTGTGACATGACAGGTGTTAAAGGTGGAGAAATAATTCAGCTTGGTTGTGCTTGAAAGACAACATGCAGCTATGAATACTGCTGAGGTTAAATGTCAACATTAATCCTATTCGCAAGCACAAACAAAATTTTGAATAAGCTTAAAGATACAATCTGTTAGAGCTGCAGCCCTCAGTTTGACCAGTGACAACAAAAACTGATGTACAGAAGACCAACAGAAGGCTCATTTCCTTTTGTTTGCAACTAGCCATGCAAGTCAAAAAGGTCCTGCAGTACTAATGAGAGAGAAACAAAACACCTCACATGGTCTCTCGTTACATATGAACCTACCTGGTGGGTGAGATGACACTACCTGTTGTTTTGGCACAACCATCTTTCTTATAGACATAACATCAGTAATACACCTCGTAAGGCAGAGAGGAAATGAGGAGTTCTACCAGGAATTCGGCTTTGTTCCTCCTCTCTCTCTGTCTGTGACCTCAGTATGTGCTTTTGTGTCACATCAGCCAGGCTGCTGAATTTTGATGTTTGGATTTCATTGGAATGCAGCAGCTGACCGACATCCCCCTCAGGCTTCACACATCACTTTTTACCTGTGACCACCATGCATAGAGCTAAGAGTGGCTCTGTTCAATGCTGTCTGAGGAGCCAAAGGTCAAACTATGATTTATATCACAGGTTCACAGCTCACCAAGTTTGCATTATCTGTAAAGACCAGTCATATATCACAGGACCCTGCAGCCCTGTCAGAATGTAACCCTGTCAAAATAAATTTCTGCTAAATGACAAAGACAAAACACACCATTACCAAATCTTAACAAGTCATTTGCCTCCTAATCCAAAATGACTGCTATCACAGATGCTGCTGCTTTCAAAAAAGCTCTGGGAAGGACAGAACACAGCGGGTCATGGAGTGTTTCCATCCCCAGAAACGGCCAAGCAAGGAGGCTTACCATCTCAATGCCAATACACAGACAGCTTTAGTGATAAATCTAAGTACCTATTGTCTGCCACCGACCACCAATGGCTTCACTCTCCCTCCCCCTTTCAACTCAAACTGAGGCTTCTTCTCTACTGCAAAAGCCAGAACTCATTCATATGCCTCAGCACCCTGACAGTTTTATTTGCTCGGTGTCTTGTTAACACAGTGAATAGAAGGGCTGGCCTGTGTTATGCATATCACACTGGGTTACTGAGGGGACAGACGTCAGCATGCCATTCAGGACCAGGTTAAAACTCAACCCCGGTCCTTGTTGTTCTACAGAAACCATCGTCTTTTCTGCATACCCTTTCCTAGCACTGCTTTTAGCCAGCTAAAGTTTCGGTTAAAGCCCTGTTGCGTACAAGGACAAGCTTTGTGCAGCTCCAGTCAGCTCTGGCAAAACCTGAACTAAACCTACACCAGCTTAAATTAAGCATTATGTAGAGCTGCTGGATGGAGGAGGAAAAACAACTAAAGGCCAGCTCTCACTGCATAAATCTCCCTTTGTAGCCTGATTAATGTCAAAACTGACCTGAGTCAAAGGTTAAAAAACGTCATCAATGGAGGTTAAGTGGAACTTTTTAAGCATATGTTACATGCAGCTGCTTTAAAACACACCACTACTGCACAGGAGAGAGAGAGAGAGAGAGAGAGAGAGAGATATGTGATCAGGGTGATCCGATAACACCTTCACACTCAGGGCTCGTGTTAATAAGCCTGGTAATGAGTCTCATTAGCACAAGAAAAATCAATCGAGCCAAAGGCAAACATTAATAATTCAGGAGGTGCATGTTGTGCAAGGAGAATCTCCTCCAATTGCTAACCTGCTCAGAACAGCCAACTTGGCTTACTGAGTTACACATGAACACTGACACACAAGCAGCCATGGAAACTGAAACTCTTATTTGTTCACGCAGTAGCCACATTGAGGCTGGCAGAGACAACAGCCTCCACCAGGACATGGACTGGTTGGCATAACACTCACATCTGAGTAAAACAACATCGGATTCTTCAGGGGAGTGTTTTGGTAGGCCAGGGTGACTTTAAATACCCCAAAGCAGACTGGCTCCTCTCTTCACTCTGAATGGGAAATGCCTCAACACACTCTGACGACTTACTACAAAAGACCAGTCTGTATCACACCCAGCAGCTCAGCTATAGTGGAAGGCTCCTATAGAGGTGGCATGAGAGAAACCAAAAAACAGTGCTTACATTTACAGTTATTACAGTTAATTGAATATTTAGAGGGTTGTTAATATTTCAGTGTCCTCTAAGACAAACATGCTAAAAGTGTGGAGAACGGAAGAAGTTTGTGTATTGTAACATCCGTAATTTATTCATTCTGGGACAGTTCTCCTGGCTATCCCTTAACGAATAGTGCATGTTGAACAACATGCGTGACCTACATGTGGGGGGAAAGGTGCACCTAGTCCTCTGACACTAATAAATCCTGAAATCATACAGCAATTGATCCCAAAAACCAACTCCATTCATCAATTGTAGACATTCAGCCATGGACACTTTACCTTAGTGGGTCTTTCAAAACAGTTCAAGGTAACATAAATGTCAAAGGTCAATACTGAAGCCATTAACTATGCTATAGGGTCATTTTTGAGGAGTGTAAACACAAAACAAGTCTGCAGCATCTCTGTGTCAGCAGCTCAGAGCTGTATGGTAGTATGAATATGTCTCATACATATAGATATTTCATGCATTATTCTCTCATTTGCAATTATGTGTACATGTATTACTATGTACTAATCCCACACGAATTCCACAGAGTAGTGTTGTTTTAAATTGAACACATCAAGTCGGCACTCAAAGAAAACAAATGTACTTTGGCAACATGTGCATGAGGCAACATGACATGATTCCAATTGTTAAATGGACTGGTGGAGACAGTATGTTCATGCCTTCATCCTTCTATCTCTAACCTCAGGGTCACTTAAGGACCACTGCATTCTAAAACACACCATTACCACCATGCCTTGTAAAATCAGCATAAAAATACAAGCAGGAAATTCCCGGTGAAATGGTCGAGCTGTTTTTTACCCTCAGAAACAAAGACTTGTGGAGCCATAAAACAACCTTTTGCCTTAGCACACACAGTCGGGTTACACTAACAATGTTTCATTCCAGCTTGTTGGGGGAAAGGGTTTACTTTTTACTGTATGACTGCAAAGACAAGCAATTAAATGGCTGAATTCCTGAGCCTGCTGTTGCCTGTGTGACAGTTTACTCTAAAGCAAAGGAGACAGGTTCAGACCCTCCCCTTCTTTTGTCAATCCATTGGCTGCCATGCTGACTTTTTTCAATGTGAAAATGGCTTTAAAGATAAGTCTTGTCTGCTGTACAGCCAAAAATAATACAACTGAATTCAACTACTTTTTCCATCTTCTTGCTGTTGCAGAGCTCAAAATGTTGGACCCCTCGTCCAGAACTAATCCTTACTGGACCAGGTCAAGCAGCTTATTTTGTTTTATGATTACAATTGGAATGTATAATCAGTACATAATGTGCCATTTGAATTTGTTTCCACAAAATTCAGCAGCCAGTAAACAACAAAGCGACACAGTGATGCAGCTCACATCAGCTAAATCAGGACAGCCAAGACTTTGTTACTGAGGACATAAGAATCAGCTGACACTGATAACCTTAACAGATCTATTTTTTTGCATTGCATTCCTATAAGCGAGCTGCACACATTACACTCTTTCACCCGCTAACCCAAACCACCTGAACTTCACAGCAGGATCACTTGTTCTCAGAATATACAGTTTGTTCCACAGCATAAGAACATTTATGTAGCCTCGTCTGAGACAGTGTGACGACTGAAGCAGCCGGCTGGAATCCTTCCTGCTGCATGAACGCTCCCTACAGTAAAAACTATTATCTTAGAGCACACACACACTGAACAATGGTTTCCTCACAGGATTATGCTTGGCTGGTTCTATTCAGAGAACATAAAAAGGTTCCTCCTGAATGCTAGTCCACTTGAAGAATAAACCAAAGGGTGGTTCTTTGGAGTGTGGGTGCTCTGGTGGCTTAATCAGCTAGTTGCGTGCTGCTGTTTCTTTACATCAGGCCACAGAGCAGGTTTTTAAAATGGATTACTTTCCTATCTACAGCATGAGTGTGATTATGAAGTGAAGCAATGCTGTACCTCCATTTGTGCAGGGCAAAGCCAGGACACTGTTCTCCACAGGTGATGCAGGGCTGTCCTCTGTGTGGCTCATTTGCAGGGTTCAGCTTTGGATGGACACAAACAGGAGAAGTATCACAGATGGTACTAGTGAAGACAGCATTATTTCTATCCAGTGGTAGCAGTTTTCAAAACACACATAAGGTTATCACATACTTGAATGAAGTTCCTTAGGTTTAACTACTCTCAAACACATTGTAGAATAAACATTTTAAAAAGCAATAAAACATGCTTTTTAGGTGGATTTCTAGAAAGAATAAACTTCAAACGTCACTGACTGTCACAGGGAAATCATCTGAGTTATCTGAGTACAAAACAACAGTTCAGATGACACTTGATGCCCTTAGCTACGAGACAAACAACATCAACATCTGGTGCGCAATTTACAGAGCGACAACAAGTTGAAACATGCGCCATGGCAACCATCAAACCTACATTAACTTTTGGTTTGCCCACCTACCGATCTGCTGGAATCTCTCCTCCTGGAGGAAGCGCGGCTGAACATGATCAGCTGGACCCAGGGCAGTAAATGGACACTATCGACGCAACTGGCGCACACAGGAAACTGGAAATCAGCGCGCAATCGTTAAAAAAAAAAACTTCGTCACGATGCTTTCCAAACACACGGCGCCCTGGCTGCAGTCCTGTCCCATTAACCTCCTTCATTAATGAATGGAGCCGCGCTGTTCCGGGTAGCAGCTCCACCCTTCTCTGTCCCAGCCAATGGAAGAGTGGTGGCACACTGTTTTTTTTTTTAAGAAAAACAGGTAAGCTGTAATTACCTTTGGGTAAAACCACGCAGTCATGTAAATAACAGTGTGGATGAGGACATTTCATGTTAAATAAGAGACATTGAGGAAATAAGGCTTTGTATTTTCTTTTACGTGCTATCACCTTTTGATGTGAGCACTGAGGGCGCCTGCTCCTCCACTGTGTGTTTTTCCTCTCTGTGGTCTCACAGTGTTGCCTCTTTCCTGTTAGTGCCTTCTATTTATCAGCAGAGAAAATACTCTAGGGGATCACTTACAGAAAGAGTGGTGCTCTGACTCACAGGCAGTTTAAACAGGACATGTGTATACTCCTTTATAATAGTAATACGGGTATCATCATCATCATTATTATTATTATTTTAGACACAAGGCCCTTTCTGTGTATAAAACCCACCCACACATGCACAATACTGTGGCCTCTCTTCCTTCTTTTTATTGGATGCAGGTTTGCAGTTATTACAGACATATCAGTGTCAGGTGTCCCTACATAAAAACAAAAGAAACTGCAGGATGACTGTGGGAAGAGTATCCAGGTCAGAAACAGGGATGGATTACTGAACAGGCCTTATGGGGCCATTTTCCTGCCTTGGCCCCTGAAACGGTGGTTTCTGTAAGCATTTAGTGGACAAATTGAACATAGGTTTCTTTGAACTAAGGTTTATGTTGAGGCGTGCATGGTGCTGCTTTATTTTATGTATGACCAAAGAGGATTTGGTCAGGTCTGTTGGATTGGAGTCCCCCTCTGGATCCTGTAAGAGTTTCAAATACAGAAATGAATATACAGTGGGTACAGAAAGTATTCAGACGCCAATGTTTCACTCTTTTTTTATATTGCAGCCATTTGCTAAAATCATTTAAGTTCATTTTTTCCTCATTAATGTGCACGCAGCACTCCATATTGACAGAAAAACACAGAATTATTGACATTTTTGCAGATGTATTAAAAAAGTGAAATATCACATGGTCTGAACTCAGGTGCGTCCGTTTCTCCTGATCATCCTTCAGATGGTTCTACACCTTCATTTGAGTCCAGCTGTCTTTGATGATACTGATTGGACTTGATTAGGAAAGACACACACCTGTCTGTATAAGACCTTACAGCTCACAGTGCATGTTAGAGCATGTAGTACAGCTCTCACACAAGTTACAGATGATTGGCTGAAACTGTTGTTGGTTTTTAGCGCAGCCTTTGATCTCATTGACTTTAAATGGTTAATTTTGAAATTAGCTGCTTATGGTTTTAAACTTTCAGCCATGAACTGGATGAAAAGCTGCCTTTTTGACCGGCAGCAAGTTGTCATGTTCAATGGATCTCTGTCGAGTAAAAAAACATTAAATTGCGGCCTATCTCAGGGAAGCTGCCTCGGACGTTTATTATATTCAGTGTTTGTAAATGATATGCCATGTCTTAAAAACGCTCACTGTGCAATTTACACAGATGACAATACAATAGATGCTTCTGCAGACAATGACACTAACCTGAGCTGTGTTCTTCAAAATCTCTGACCATTGTCACTGGAACTGACAACAGCTCCTCTTCTCTGTTCAATCATCTCTGAATGTTTGCAATCTGCCCACCTCAAAGACAAAGGAGTCTTATCCATCCAAAAATAAGAACAACCATGAAATGAAATACAGATATAGATATAGATATAGATATAGATATAGATATAGATATAGATATAGATACACTGTCAAACCTGTTGATCCAGGTCTTGTTGTGTTTGCTATTCTCTCTTTACCTCCTCATCCAACTCATGGTTCAGCTGGAGCAGCTTCTCATAATTTTGGATGTCCTCTTTCTTCCATGGTATCCAGCTGCTCTCACACACACATAGCATTTCATGTATCCTCCGGCAGCCTCTTGATCTCTTCTCCCTTTGTAAGTCAACACACAAACAGTTGATCAGATATACAAAGAACACACACACATACACTATGGTGTGTTTTGGACAAAATCATAAATGTGCTGCTCTTTATTCACTCTTTGCGGGTCTTCCTCTGGGTGTTGCGGGCCTCATTCTCTCTCTCCAGGGTCTGTACTTTTGTCCTGCTAGCAGTTACAGAACGCATAGTCTGAGCTGTCTGACACTGCTGCATCTGGGCATCCAGATTATTTGTGTGTGCATGCAGGTCTAAGGCTTACTGTACAGCCTGAGTTCAAAGTCAGCCCAAATTACCTTTAGGAATGATGATGATAATGATGGCAGGGGGAGGCTAACCATAGGGACTCATGACTTTGAAGGTCTCCTTGTTAAGTCTTAAGTTAGAAGTCTAAACACTGTTGCCAGAATCAAAAATAGCTTTCATGCTATTCTAGGAGCAGCACAGAAACTGGGTGGATGCTGAGAGAAGCTCTTTTTGTGTATGTCAGTGGTGTACAATAAGATAATATGGGACCTTTTTGGTGTCATATACGGTATCCCGAAAAGAAATGAGAGCACCTTTTCCTCCAGGACTCCTTTGTATTTCACTTCACATTAGCGCCAATGTCTTGCCTTTGAACTTTAGACCTGCAGAAGTCTGTCTGATTTAGGTTAAATTGAAGTTGATTTTTGTTCTGAAGCATTGGGAATGTCTAGTACAGCTTAGGTCATTGCTCTAATCCTTGTGGGAAGGTCTGTGAGACTAGAAAGGAAAAGGCTGACATGCTAGTATGAAAACAGAGATACACAGATAAGCAGACTCCAGCTGTTTTATATATTTTGATCTTTGTTTATAGTATTTTTCTTTATAGACCCGCACACAAGCCAAGGACCTTTAGAGAAAGAGCATCTTCTTGTTCCATAAAAACAGCAGCAATGTTCAGTTCATTGACCCAGAAGATAAGAGGAAAAAACACAGGCCTAGAACAAATACATAACCACTGTAGGAGGATCCTTCAAGGTGAGGAAGTGTCAGAGGAATTCTGCCTTTACCTGATGAACAGACAGAGGTGATGAACAGATGTATCGATGGATGATAGAAGGGTTAAAAGAATGGATGGATAGTCAGATGGACAGAACAACAAATGGATGAATTTACAGCAGAGAAATGAAGTATGATGCAAGATATCATCATTTGTTTTACACGTCCTCAGATTAAGTAAAACCTATTCTATGCTGCAGACTGATTGTGAGATTCTCTTTTTATCAGACATAATATGACTTTACAATTATGATTTTACAAACAAAGCTGGAAGGATCATCCTGACCAGGTCATCACACTTCTTCTTCATCCCTATTGTCAAACAGCTGCTCACTCAGACTGTTGACAGACAGTTGAGGAATCAGCATTAAAAAGTCAGGCTGGTTCCTGTTGCTATGTCTGATGTGAGATTACAAAAACAGTATGAAATATAGATGATGTCAGTTTGTGTAGGTCAGATGCATATATGCAAATACTCATACAATAAAGGTGGGCCACCTTAAAATGAACTTGAGTTATATAATTACTCAGCAGAACCAATGCTGACGCCTGGTAAATGGGCTGATAATTCAACCATTATGAACATTGACAGAGACTAGATTAGTTCCACAAAACACAAAGTCAGACTGTTGTCATGGTGTGAAATCATAATTTAGTGTTACGGAGCAGAAATCTTACTGTCCAAACCATAACCAGACCATCATCCTTCCGGCCAGCCTCACAGAGGAATGACCCCTCAAGGACAGACTGCAGTGAAAGTGATGTATTAGTGGGAGAAGCAGAGAGACAAATGTGTCACAAGTCAGGCATTTTATTACTTTCCAATCATTGCCTTATCTGGTCTCATACATAAATCATGCTTTCCACATGGCAGCACTAAACTGTGCTTACATTCTATGCAGATGAATGTATAAATAAATGCATTCATAAAACAGGAAATGTGCTGCCAGACGGTTCATTATATGGCAATAGTATGCAGTAATCCATAGACATTTATATTCATTGCTTATGTACATTCATGAAAAATGATTAAATAAATATTTGCATATAAAATAAAGAATACATAAAGACAATTTACATGATGTGGCAAGTGTAACATATGATAAATACACTCAAATATAATAATCCCTTCATTTATGACACCTGAGAAGTAATGGTTGGCTGAACGACATTCTGACATGAACAATACATTAATGAGAGGGCATTTGTCTGTAAGACACACACTTGTCCGCCCTGTGTCTTTTGTACTGGCTTAGGTGCAGGTTAAAATTGTGTTGAATTTCCTTTGGTTGAAGTGTGCATTTAAGGCACTGAAATAGCACCATGCAGAACTGCAAATATGGCTTAACAACATAGACATATGTACATGTACCTACACAATTAAACTTACAAAAAGTATAATTTCATTTTTCTCTAGAATCTTTGCACACAAGGTTTTGCAACTTCCCAACACTGGCTAAAGAGACACAAAAAACATACAGCAAATGAAAAGTACCCTGATATCTTCACAAAGAACAACAAGCCAAAAGCAGGAGCATTTCAGTTCACAAAAATGGAGGAAACAGAGAGGCACAAGAGGCAACGGTTAACTAACAGCAGCATCTGGACAGAAGTGGTGCTGCAGGGCCTGAGAGCTCAGCAGTGACTGAGGTGTCTCTAGGATCAGACCGTTGCACTATACCGTATCTCTGGAGCATCAACTGGAATTCTATTGGCCTGAGGTAAACTCTCTTTTTTAGAGAATTCTTTTAAGTTGCTCCAGATAAGATAACCTGACTGTTCTCCAAAAACGACAGGCTAATGGCTCTCCCTGGTCACTGCACGCTATACCTGAAAGATATGCAGGAACTCAGAGGAATGTGGGGCTCTGATATCTGGCGGCATAATCTCTACGGTTCTTGCAACCTGTAGTATCTTCCTTATGATATAGTAATGTGTGTGCCTGAGTATTAGAGTGTTTAATGTGTGAAGGAGTTAACTTCCCCTTAAGATCTGGGCTGACTGAACTGACTTCATTAGTCATTAGGTACTTTTACCTTAAAAGCAAAACATGTGGTAGCAACACCATGTGTGCAGTTCAGAGAAGGAGGGTGCACATTATCTGTAATTAACAGATGATCCCTGAACATGTCATTTGCTTGCAGTTGGATATACAGAATTTATAGAACATTTGGAAAGGACATTTGGATGCACTTAAGCGATAGAGCTTTGCAAATTTTGCAAAAACGTCCATTGTTTTAAGAGGCCCACTGCTTGGAGACATCTGACTGCATTAGAACAGGACTGGTGACCATCACAACATTGATTAATACTGAATAAAACAACATATTAAAACATATGGCTGTAACCCATGCAAAGAGACAACTAAAAGTTTAAACAGACTAACAAAATGAAAGGCACAAATCCCTGGTAAAATCTGATACATGGTAACTGTGTGGCGTTTGCTTTAAATTACATTACAATACAAACATAAATGGCGAGTACAATAAATAGGACATTTACCTTGTTATTTACAGTACGTACACCAGACTATTTTACACTATACACACATGGGAGGTTTCTGAAGGATGGATTTGAGCTGTAGCACCAAAGAGGAACGGTGTGTTCACACAATGAGCACCTGAAGATCACTGTGGAGGTCAGTGGAAATAAAAGACAGCATTTCATTAAAAAGATCAGAAACCTGCAACAAAAAGAAAAGAACACAGAAGAACAAAGAACACATTTCAAATTCAGATGACATTTTTTACCTGTTTGTTGGCTTTAGGTCTATATCACTGTTACTGGCAGACTGCGGCCTACAGACGGTGTACATTTACCACAATAGCCTCCACATATTCCTGACACTGTGCTGCCATCCTGTGGACAGACATAATATAATAACGTGTTAGAACATGTTAATCTTGAGCATTTTAAATAAGGAAAAATACAAATGAAAACACTGAAGACAATGTAATGTAGCCTGAGAACTTTCCGGTTTTATATTATTATAATTACATAATTTACACCTTGTCGTTGTAGCTCTGAAAATTTGCCTTTTCTATTTAAAAAGTCACAAACAATCTGAGGCCTCCTGGCAGGGTATGAATTGCATAATGACCCTCAGCAACAAGCAAGCTTCATGCTATTCATGTAAGCAAGCAATAAGAAATACTAGCTTATCACTCACAATCACTCACTAAAATCATTTGCATGGAGCAAAATGTTAGTTCCATAGAAACATCTATAGAAACAAAAAGGAAATTACATCAGACAAGTGGAGCGAAACCACAATCCCACGACATGAAAGCCGCAGTGTGCAGTAAGTGGTCTGTCTGATCTTCTCTGAAGTGCTGTCTCCATCCCACTGTCACAACCAGGCTTTATTTAAAGTGCCTGGAGTGCCCAGAGTGGGCCAGCTGGCTTTGAATTCCAGACTGTGAACACTATTTGGCATCTCTATGGCCTCCTGTTTTTACTTTGCCAAAAAGCACTTTGTAGGCTGATCTCCATTTCCAAAGTAGAGAGGGTGGTTGTGAGGGGGGCACTCGAGAGAGCAGCTGCCTAATAAAGGTCCTTTCACCAAGCTTAAGGAGAGATGTGGTACTGACCAAGAAGTAGCCAGATCATGATAAGTTAGTGAATATAATAAGAGAAAAATCGAATAAACTGAAGAATAATTAGCTTTAGCTTTAACATGTATGTGATGTTTTACCTGTGATTTTTGTATGTTCGCCACCACATAGTTGCCCTGCGAGACCCATGAGGTGTCTGGAGCCACCTTAAAACCTGTTCCTGACAGGTTTATCCTAAACTGGCCCTGGAATAAGACACAGACAGAGAAGAAGTTCTGTTATAGCAAAATGTTGTTTTAATTAAGCATACTATTTTTATTATTGTTATAAGGACACCAAAGTAGCATGTGACAAAAAATGCATAAAACTCAACAGCAGAATACACACATAACAGCAGAAAACAGCCATATAAGCTATCCAGACAAAAAGCAGTGCACAGACCAAAATTAACTATGCAAATACTGAAAGCTTTTAAAGAATGTATTCCACAGCTAGAGGCATGGATGCTAATAACCCATTTTTATAGTCCATCCTCTGACATGTCATAGCAAGAGGAGCCCAGGTCTAATTAACAACACACGTTTCAAGGCCTTGCTCTTATGCCCGATGGAACTGAGCCACCACTGTTATTATATGTTACACTTTTCCTGTTATAAAATCATTAGAACAGCTGTTTTCCTTTACTCTCACCTGTGGACACTGGGTGGCACTGTAGCAGTCTCCAGCTGTAGCAAATGGAATGTTCTCGCCTTCTCGGGTAAATGCAAACTGCCAGTCTGTAGCTGCAAAAGCAACAAGCTGATCAATTGTGATGTAAGTTTCTGTCTTGACCATTTGTAGCTATAGGACCTCAGATGAACCTTTATAATGATAGCCTGCATCAGCCATAATTAACTAATCCTATGTTATTTACCAATAAATGTGGCCTTCGTTAAGGCTCAGCCAAATATCAGTATAATTCCATCCAGTTACAGCGTTTAGCCTTCTAATTGTGTTGCTAAAATGAACCTAAGAGACATCTTGAGCCCATTAACCCTCATAAGCATGGACATAATTAAATGGCAAAGGAAGTTCTCATTTAATAGTAATGTAGAGTTAACATTGGCACAGGATGCTGCTCTGTGTGTGTGTGAGAGAGAGAGTGAGCAACTCACTGATGATGCTCATCTTGTTGAGGTCCAGGCGGACTTTGGAGAAGGTGGTGATGCCAGCAGCGGAGTAATCTCTTCGACAATCACAGTCTTCTGTTCTGGAGCCATTGGCTGGACACTGAGTGGGGTCATTGAGTCTACAAAACACACCACACACACACCCACACACACACACATCCATGGAATTTCTTCATTTACAGGATAAAAACACTGCCAGGAGTCAGCTGGATTTTTGTAATGAAACAGGCTGTTCTCATTGTGATCCTGTTAGCTGTATACCTGAAGCCAAAGATCTCAGAAAAATTCTCCCCTTCGCCTGTCGTCAAGGTGATATACTCCTCTGGAGACTCGGTCTGCATTCCTGCACAGTAGACCTGAGAAAAAAGGGCAATGGAGGAGTAATTGAGGATGTGGAAGTGGGAGACCGTATAGAGGAGGAGAAGGCAGCAAGGATAAAGGAGAGGCGAGAAGGAAGGTATCCCCCCTCAAAAAAAAAGAAAAAAAAAGAAAAGAAAACCTCTCATTCTATGCACCTGCAGCTCAGCTGCTTGAGTGATTATGTTCTGGGTAATTGTTCAGGTAATCTCAGCACTTTTTGAGAAAAGGACAATGGACTTTGTGAAATTAACCCCTAATTTGGTCTCAAAGCATGAGAATATGATGACAGCACTAAAGACTGCCTGGAAGATGAACCCTGATTGATAAATAAAACAAAGTCAGCTCCATTTCTGAGGGGGGATTTCTGGTGCAGCTGGTATCCACAAACCCCCTATCAGCCCTCCTGTGTACGAGCAAAGCACAATTCACACCATGCCTAAAAATGACTCGAGCTTTCTTCCAAGTCAAATTAAAGGCAGCAGAATAATTTAAATGTGCAGCCTTATGCACTAAGTGCCAAAGGTACGCCTAAACCCCTGGGGGTAAAGATGAATTCTCAGCACAGTAGTGCAGGCCCATAAACAGAGAGGCATGTAAACAGTGCAGGAAATATTCTGCAGTCATATTAAATGTCAAGACAGAAGTCTCCCAATCATAAACACAACCTGTTATGGCTTTACAAACGGTTCTTTGTGTGCTTTTGAGGCAATAAGATGGTATTATCTTACCTTGAGTGCTTTTCCTTGAATACTGAGAATGTGCTCGCTGTCTGGGATGGGGCCATTTCTGCTCCGGATGTCTTGACAGCTAGAAGGCAAATGGCCTTGGAGACATGAAAGTGAGAAAGAAAGCAGAAGTGAGTACGTAGTCAGCAGTGTGTTATTTGAGGATTCAATGCAGGACATGAGGCTGGGCTGTATACACAGATGTGCACACATGCACACACACATTTCAGCAGTTAAGTCAAGTGTGGCAAATCACTTCATCGAATCAAAGAAAATCAAAAGCCAGTCACTCTTTGATGTCCAGTGGTACCGCGGGGAAGTAAACACACTGAACAGCACATCTTTGATCAGAAATTCTTCACTAAAGGCCAAATCTCTGAGATGACTGGGTCATGTTAAGCTGAACCTAATGCTAGAATTTAGGATGCCTTCTTATGGGTTGTATCTGATCCGTGGTAGTCTTGACCTTTGTTAAAAGAAGCACTCACAACTCAGATTTCTGCAGACTTTTCTGGCTTGTGGCATTGGATCTCGTGAGCACCTATTGCTTTCCTGACCATCTGCTGATACACACTGCACCGTCCTCTCCATCACTCCATCCCCACAGCTCACTGAACACTGAAAGAGAGGAAGACAACAGTGTGAGTGCAACAACTTGTGGATGACAGTCTGTCAGCAATCTACACAGCGCCATTTGACTTGTTTTTGCAAAAGTAAACATTATGTACATGATAAAATATCAAATTAAAATCTACAGTTGTATCATGAGGTTATAGATTGATCTGCTGTAGTAATTATTTTACCAGTATAGTTCATACATACCATCATGACCATAAGTGCCATCATGACAGAATGCTGATAAATGACTACACAACATGCAGGAGAAGCACAGACTCGCTCACCGGTCCCCAGATTCCAACCCTCCACTCCTGCGGCGTGGGGCACGGGTCCAGATTACAAGGCATGTAGCTCTCAGGGGGGTTCCCGGGGCAGTTGGACAAAGACTGATGGCCGTACTCATAGTTGTCATTCTCCACATGGACCTCACTGCAGGAGATCAGACGCTGGCGGTAGCCCTGGCCACAGCTGGCTGAGCACTGGAGGAGAGAATAAATCACCAGCATGAAAGAAAAACAAAGTTCCACCATGGAAACTTTTCAAAGGAAAATGGACAGTAAAGATGGTGAGACTTAAGTGTTGTTTGCTATTAAAACATGAAATCACATTTTGTTTTACAGGTGAGATCTGAAATTCTTAAGCACATCAGGTTGTCTGCCTCACCTCAGTCCATTCCCCTGTGATCCATATGAATTCACAGGTATGCGTGTTACAGCTCTCAGTGTCTGGCGGTCTAATCTGGTTCACGCAATACATCTCATGGACCTCCTGCTGATTGTGGTCCATACACTGCAAGGCTCGTTGTCGGTGGCCCGATCCACATGATTTACTGCACTGCGGGGGACATAAGAGAGAGATTGGGGTTTACAAAGGTGCTGAATCATGTATGAGTGGAGCGACAATATTAAATCACAAACGCACATGCTTGGTGTTTAAAAGGATCAGTTCGTCAGTCACCAAAGTAAAGTATCGATGCACTGCAGCAACAAAAGGGGAGAGTAATTTAACACTGAATTATGAAGGAAAATGTCAAAACAGTAGATCTGAAGAGCTGAGAGCAAAGTAGTGTGCTGTTGATAAGAACCTGAGCTGAGGATATGGCCAAGGTCCTGAGAAGAGTTTACACAACTCCTAAAAGGGTGCACACCTCATGCCAAAGCATCTGTTGAAAGGTCTGACCTAAGATTCACCAGCAAGTGACTGCTTTCAGTCTCAACATCCAGATACTCCCTTCCAAAATATATTACAATACAGATATGCTTTGAACAAAATACTGACCTATTTGTCTTGGCAGGCACTCATTGTGTAACACAACTGCAGTAAATCTGTGATTAACCCTTTTCATACTACTCTCCCACACGACTCTTTCTAAACAAATTCTGTTTGCTGACATACTCGTGAACAGGCCCTATTTTTTGATGGCCACAGGTAGAAATCCACTTTGGGGATTTTGGATTTCTGTGTTTATGAACTTTTTTTTTTTTACTTATTAACAGCTCAGCTTTTGTTTGAACGTATGTGTCTGTTGAGTTTGTCTTCCTGAACTCCAATCCTGACACTATCAATGTAAAACTGCCTTTTTCCCATCTGTTCCACAGATATTACATCTATATGTTGCCTTTTTTAAGCCATAAACTGAATCAGACTGTAACAGCATTTTATTACATCTAGGTTGATCCAGTAGCTCAACACCCATGCCTGTCAGAACCGTACTGCTGACAGCTCACAGTGGCTTCCACTGCATCAGTAAACACTCACTGGTGAAAAGTGTTATGACTGCAGCCAGCTCCAGCTGGTCTTCATCACTCTTAACATGTTGAACACTGTCAAATATTAGAATACCTGGAGCTGCTGTGCAGTGCTGACAGGCACTTGAGTATGTTTTGGTCAAACTGATGGCAGACAATATACAATATTTCAGTCTGACATGAAACCTACAGAAATAAAGCTGGTGTACTGTAAGTGGTGTGCAGAGTCAGTGTATGTGCACTGTACACATGGCAATGTTAACCCCTGCCTGTTGAACTGCTTTAATTACCTCCAGCTGTTATTTAGGACACCAAGGCAGAAACCTCCAAACACGTCTCTAAACTAATTAGACTCTCCTCTCAGAGAGGCGTTTCATGCTGCTCAGTGACCCACATTCTCACGAAAGAAGAAACCTCTGCTGCAGATGCCTGTTCAAACAACCAACGAGGATGTGTAGCTTCAAGCCTGCAGAAAATGGCTGAATGTTACTCAGCAGGAATGTTCCCATTATAGCCCCAGTAAAACTGCAACTCTATATTCAGGTCACTTTGAGTGCATGTAACATCTTGTTTTGTACTACGGAGAGATCCAATTTACTTAAACTTGAGTATGTTAGGTTTATACTTCTTTGTACATACACTTAGAAATGTAGTAAATGTACAGCATCTGTATATACCACAGTTTCAGCTGTACAGCTGAGTCAGCTGCACTACTACTGAGATGCTGCTTCCAAGCAGCAGTCTAAATGCACACAGCTCATGTTGCATGTTCTGAATATATGACTTGAGTATTTTTTTAATTATTGTTTCATCCTCATTTGAAAACCATATCAATAAAATATGTTTTTTTTAATTAAATTATTATTTTAATTAAATCATTACATTAAATTATTAAATAACAATGAAAATATAATTACATTATATTGTAAATATTACATATTATACAATTTATATAAAAATGCCTTAATTAAAAAGATTGGGAATGACTGATAGGACTCGTCAGGTTTGGTTTTGACATAAGGATCCAACCTGAACATGACAAGTCTCAATAACATGACTCAAAAAACACTGCTTTATATTTTGAAACAACAACAACGTCTAAATAATCCTAACCCTGTTAGTTTTTGCTTTTTTTTTTAACAAGGCCTCATGTGGTCCACCGGAAAGGGGGCGGGGCTTCACCTATTGGGATGGTGAAAATGTGCAGACAAATTATGAAATGATTAAAAATCAGAACTGCTCTAATGGCAGCAGTATAGTGTGGTCACGAAGAACAAGAACATTTTTGTGCCTTCTCTTCAGTTTGTTCACGTTTTCAAACTTTTAAACTGCTTTAAAAAAACATCAGAATGGTCCTTTTCCTGGCGACAGAAACTGGACTCCAGTTTGGTTAGAAAAAAACGGATCATCTGATTCTCATCAGGGGCATGCAGCAGCTCGCCTCCTCCCCTCTCCTCTGGCCTCCTGACAGGCAGCAGTGCCTCCGACGGAAGCAGCGACTCTCACACTTCATCAGATATGACAGAACAAATTCATCCTCAGCCGGAGCAGGCAGCGGCTGAGCTCACAGACTGCAAAGTTTATACATGCAGGCATTCACTGCAGTCATCGGCTTACCGTCTGCCATTTCCCTTCCCTCCAGCGGTACCGAGAAGGACAGTCGGCGACCCGGCAGGTCTGGCTGGACGCCGGGCGAGACCGCTGAGGACAGACGGTCTCCATCGAGCTGCGTCGGTCTCCAACCTGGCAGAACACCTCCCTTCTCTGGATGCCATCACCGCAGGATGCTGAACACTGGAAGCAGCGGGCACGTAAGAGTTTTGAAAAGTTCATTCAAAGTTTTTGATTCATTATTTAATATTTACAATATCACTCTGCATCAGATGCCCACGTCATATTCCCTTATCATTGTAACTCTAGCTGCAAGCCACACAGTGTTTTATTAGGTACTAAGTCTAATAAAGCTATTTTCCTTTGGTACTTAGTGACTTCATTTCACTAATCTCTGCAACCACGCCTCCATGTCCACATGTCCATGTTTAAATTACACTGTTCCTATTGGTTTTACAGAAATGTGCCTGGAAAGTGAGTCTGTGTCCACAGCAGCATTGTTTGAAATGAAAGTATGATAGATATTTCTACAGAGAACAGCAGGAATGAGAGGGAGAAGAATGCGTTTCGATTTCTGCCAGTTCTGAGCGGGCCACTGCAAGAAGCAGCACAGATATTCGTTTCATTTTAAATGTGTGATATTTTACACTCAGGTGTTATCTGTGCTGCTGCTGATTTTCTTCTAACATCGATGTATGACATGGTTTCTTTGCAGATAAAGGTGGGATTTACACACATTATTACAGACACCCTCGCATGTCCAGTCATATCTAACAACAGATGAACCATGAGGCCGCCTCATGCTTCGTGCTGCTTGGGCCTTGGGGTGGGGTTTCATTTTCTGCTGGAGTGTGTCCTGCTCCACAGCTGCTTAGAGCAGGCGGCGCACATCCTCTCTGACGTATGGAACACAGATGTGTCTCTGTGCTTGGACTGGTGGGGCGAAATTTGGAAGGGTTGGGAAAAGAACGAGAGGCATAGAGGGTGAAAGAAAAATGGAGCCTGTACGAGGCAGCCTCTCCCAGGTGCACTCTGTGAGATTGTCTGCTATGATGTGAGTGAATCGCCTCCAGTAGTGTATTCAAAGACCAACATGTGGTTCCCTTTCAGTCAGTGGGTAGGCAACAACAAGAGTACAGTATATGAGAATGCAGAGATGAGAGGGGTAGGTTTCCACTGGCTGGGCTTCAGATCAGAGAGAAGGCTGCACATTCCTCCTGCTGTCCAACTCACTGTACTGTGCTGTCACAGCTGCAGCACACACCACCCTAAACTCTGTATTTGCTGCTGCCACCATGTGATGTGTAAAAGCCCCCTGTCCTAGGTTAGTGGCAGGTTCAGGCTGGTTCAGCTGCACATGTTTCACACATATGGACCCGCTTGCCAGCAAGCTGGTAAGCATTAGAGTGCACAGAAGAGAAAAAAGCCATGTCTGGCAGCGTGAGAACAAAAAATAAAGCAGTGTTTCATGGCAGGGTCAGACAGACCTACCTCTCCCCAGTTGCCAGTCTTCCACTTGGGGCATCGTCCACCTCGGCAGCGCCTCTGCTTGCTGGGTTTGGGGGACAGGTGCTGGCAGTTTTCCTCTGAGACAGGACGGCCTGACCCAGTAACACAGATCACATTACGGGATTTGAAGCCTCTTCCACAGGACGCGGAGCACTGCAAGATGAAGAAGAAGAGGTGAACAGAAGTGGAAAGTGTTTTGTGTCAAAAGTGCATCTGTTAAAAACTGAAATTGTTAATGTGTTTTTGCTTTCTTTCGAAAGGATTTAGTTTGTTGAATGTCAGGTTTAATTGCAGTTAAAACATGTTAAATAACTATTGAACTGCTGAAACTTTCTGAATAAAATAAAATGAGGCCCAGCTGCACGTGGGTAGTCCAATGGCAAAGCGTGCCTGGTCACCCTGGCAGCAATATTTTTCACCTCCGGGTTCACTGAGTTACTGAAATCTAACTCAGTGTGACAGGCAGACACACACACACAAACACACACATCCACACACACAGGAGGTGGAGCGGGACAGGACTGTGCTCGGATAATCAAAGGGGGCGTTGCATGTGGGGATGGATGGGAAGCGACAGGCTCAGAGTTGAATGAGTGCGTGGCCCAGCATGCGGTTCTGTCCTGACCAGCAAGGGACTGTTACTGGACAGGAACATGCAGTGACCTCTCACCCCATTCAGGGAGGAGTGCTCATGGATGACAGGACTAAAATAAAATAATTATTTTATGTAAGTAAAGGCAATCCGCGCATCCCAATTTTAGCTGTAATGTACTGTATTTATTCTTGTTATAAAATAAAGACCCAAGATTCAGCTTTGTTTTTGTGTGACTCATAATATTGTGCTTAAATGTTAATAAAAAAAATGGCAGTGTTACTTGTGTCTTTTTGGGACTAATGATAAAGCAACATATATAGGCAGACAGAGTCCTGGTAGTTATAACAAGTCATGAACGGACAGTTATCAGTGACAAAATAAAAAGAGCACTGAGTGTATTAGTAGCAATGATGGAATTTTGATATCAGTAGATGGAGATGAACTGTGGAAAGTAAGTGGGTAACCACAGGGAAAAGTTGTAGAAGGTCTACAGGCATTCTTTTGTTCAAACATCAGATTACTCCGCTGTATAGTTTTAATGGGGCTTTCCTGCTGCTCTCTGCTCTGTAATGTCCTCAGAATACCCTGGGAATTGGTGCAAATGGGTCAATTAAAACACAAAGTGTTTTATCAGTGTACCCCCCTCCAATGCAGGGCTCATTAATTTCCCCCACACCTTTTCTGGGCTCCTGTAATTAACCAGTGCTCCACCACAGCTACCAAAACACACAAGACCTTAACATTTCCATCATATAATTAAAACTATGCCTCCTGTTAGTTACAGGAAATAATGCTACATGCAGTTTGACAGTGCTAATCACGACTTCACAAAGAGCAGAGCATCCATCCAAAGCAGCAAAGCTTCATTCTTTGGATTGCCCCCCCTCTTACCCCCTCTGTAATGTCCTCACAGTGTTTGGGAATTCTGTTGAACACCATTTTTGTTTTCTTTTTTAACCCTGGATCACAGACAATTTCCCAGAAGTCTACATGTGCTGATGGGATGAACTAGGAAGGGGGCCCCTCCCAGATCAAACACAACCTTTGACCCACCAATACACCAATGCATTGTCTCGCTGACACCTCCCTTCATTTGAGTCATTGTCAGTGGCCCCTAAAATGGTACCATGTCATCAACCTGCATTACAGCAGAGCAGGGCCTGACAGAGAGGGGCAAAGGGCGCTAGCAACTTCATTGCTGAGCACGCGACACCAAGCATCCCACAAAAACCTGTGTATGCATTAAAAGTGAGTGAGCACACTGCAGAGATTTACCTTGGTGGAAACAGCTTTGAACTCCTGACACACATGGGAAAAACAGGGCACTGACCACTTAAAAATCAATGATCCTGCTGTTATTTGTGTTTTCTTTTAGGAATTAAAACCCCATTGAATAGACCAGGAATAGACCAGGTTCGACAGGGCTCTCTTTTAAAATCCTTCAGCCAAATCCATTGGTAAAGCATAAAATACAGGCTGCTTCCTTCTCCACAAACATGCTGTAATTATTATAAAGCTGGAGTTGGTGATGTGGTTAAACAGTTCAATACAGGGCTTAACAGCAGGAGTACAGTGTTGCAAGCAGCAAGGCTATTAGTGTTAATGAATGCTGCTAAATGCTGGTGCCTGGATCAGTTATCTCTCTGCTTCTCCCTCTTTTTTATAACGAGCTCATGCAAGATGCCAGTACAGTTTAACTTGTTGCAGTTTCTGTAAATTTGCAGCATCCTCGGCCCGATCACCATATGTGATGAAAATGTTTTGTTTTTGAGTAAGAATGAAAAAAAGCCTTTGATAGTACCTCTACTTCACTTTAATCGTAACCTTTTCTGGAAATGAACAGAAATCCAACAAATCCATAAAAAATTAAATATTGACATAACATTATAATGAATGAACAATAAATACAAGTAATTACATAAATATACAGAAATATTCTTGAAACATAGACTAATACTGCCATTTGTGAATGAGACATACATTATACTTATTTCAAGAGCCTGTTGATATGATGTTCATGCTATACTGCTATTTGCACCGGAAGGGTTGAGGAGTCAACACACTACACTGGACTACTCATATAATTCACTATGATGTATTAGTACCACTGTCACTGATTCAGACTAGATTTGATTTTACTCTGCTTTGCAGTCACACGTGGGACTCATTACAAGCAATAGTTCTCATTAGTAAATGATGTGTGGTAAAAAATGTACTCACTGCTGTGTTAACAGGCCCTTAAAATAAGGTGTGATGTCAGTACAGACATTTATGACCAGGAGGATGGGTGGGCTGCAGGCAAAGTTGCCCCTAACCACAGATTCTGGATCAGTTTTTTCACTGTCCTCAAAGGGATGGTAAGCATTACAAGGTGGGAGATGACTCACACACACACACCTTGGATCTGTGTTTAGGGCCATCAACTGCACTGGGTAGCCTCGACAACTCATGCTTAATCTTAGCCAGCCAAAATCCCTCTAGTGCAAGGGAAAGAAAGATACGGCAGGGGGGCAATCGGAACAGAGACTGAGGTAGACACATTAGGTTGGCTCAGAGTAAGAGCTCTGGATACAAAACACCATTAACTTCCCCTGTGGTCACAGGTATCACATGCTTATAGCACTACATTTAACAGCCCATTCTCTTAAAGGTTAAGCAAGTTATCTGATGGACAATTAAAGACAATTCAACATTTTTTTTTCATCAAATCTGTGATACACTTTGCATTTATGCTGATCAATCTGACCAGTGCACAAACTGCTCATGGAAATAAAAAGTACAGAAGATGCAGCATCAAAAAGCAATGTGCCATAATAAACACCTAACTAACCAAAAATATGATGGTTCATTTTTGATAGTGATATCTTACATCTCCCTTGTTTGGCCAAAGCACCACTGTAGTGTAGGTTATCATCGTTTAATGGCTAGTTGAGTTGTGTTTTGTTCCAAGTGAGGTATTGTTGAGCATAGCATAGCATATTTTGCAACTCCAAGTACTTACTGTACAAAGCAGACATTAACTAATCAATATAAATACACTCATATCAAGCACCTTTGACGCAGAGGGCCTTGAAACTATTGTTTTGGCCACACTATGGAAATCTGGGTCAAAACTCTCTGCCAAACTGGAATACAATGGCTATTAGATCTAAGTAACACAAATTCGGAGCGACACTTTATTTTACAGTACTAGTACAGCTGCTGTTTGCTGGTGTTTACTACTGATACTGGACGTTTCAGGCACTTTAGAGTCTACTTCTGTGTCAGTGGTATTTTGGGGGCGACACCAATGCTGGTTTTGTAGCATGGGGGTAAATACATAAACTGTAAAATAAAGTGTCTAATAATAATAAGATTAGTAAGTTTTCTAAAAAAAAACAAAACAAAAAAAAACACATGTGCCTTGAGACAAATTGAATTCTTGAAACCAACAGCCTTTTCAAAGATGTATATATATAGTACACAGCCCAGATACAGTCCTATGTAAGATGGTGCTTATAATGTTCATAACAGAACATTTGACTATGCTGTGTAGCACCACATATTTGGAGATTATGGGCCATTCTTTGGATAATAAAAGAACAAGGCATTTTACTGTATATTCCTGATATACAAAAACATTCATCAGTATTTGCATATGAACAATGATTGGCTAAATGTGCGAATACAAAGAGCTAAGACACAAAATAAATCACGTATTAAAGTTAATGCTATGTACAAGAAATAAAAAGAAAAAATATCTTAATAAATTATCTTTAAAAACAATATTTTACAAAACTAACTTTGATTGTGATACAAAGTGATCCTGAATTTTTCAAAAACTAATACAAGGCTCATTAACAGTATTATGGTAACTAAGACTGACAATATAATTATATTCTTATGGTCACAGCTGTCACTGAAGTTTTTTGTGATGTTGTACTTTTTTGGCATATTGCAAGTGAGTGTTATCTTGGCCATTCAAGTGGAACAGAAATTAACTTTCCTAATGTCTTGACGAAACGTTGACCGATCGTAGGTGCCAGAGAGGGGGGGGGCGGGAAGCGGAAGTTAAAATGTAAAAAGTAGTGAAGCTGGAGTGTAATATCTCCAGTGCAAAAGCACCATAGTCATCCTGCCCCTTTAAGACTGGTTGTGAAAGAGTGAGTCTACAGGTATCTGAAAACATGTGAGGTTGAAAAACAAGGTATAGAGTATTTTTTATGAGCGTACCGAGCTCCATGGGTCTGTGCTCCAGTGGGGACTAGAAGGGCATGGCTGAGTATTGCACTGCTCGCGATCTGGTGGCTTGTCATGGATCTCACAGCTCAGATCATTGAAACGCTCGCCGTTTGGACGCTGACACACCACCAGCCTTGTCTTTATCCCACCTCCACATGGCTTTGTGCACTGAAGACAGCAGGAGGAGACGTTATGATGAGTGTGAACACTTTTTCATGTGAAAATTGATCTGGTTTATGTGAAGCATAAAAAAACGTGACATGAATTGAGCCTTAGCTAAACTCTTAAGACATTTTTCTTACTTTAACTGAGCAACCTTCTTTCTTAACTAGATTAGTATCTGCCAAGCTAAGTGTCATGGTAAGCTGACCTGGCACATGTCTTACCTCTCCCCAGTTGCCATAGATCCACTGTGGACACGGCCCTGACTCACAGGAACGCTGCTCGTTGGGTCGGCTGCGATCCTCACAGCTGCTGGCAGGGTAGCCGTTCTCATCCTGGCACACTACTACACGCCGTTGGAAGCCTCCTGCACATGTGCTGGAGCACTGTTATTATGACAAAAGAGTGCACACTGTCAGAAAGATGGTTCACAAAAACAGATGCGCCATGCATGGGTGCAAATGAGTCCCTGAGGGATATACTATTTACATTTTATTTAGATATAATGTCACAAACACACAACAAAGAGAATCTCCTGTCTGCAACGCATTAAATCAATGTACAAAGAAAAATGTTTAATGCTATGGAGGCGTATTTTATGTGCACACAAAACCCCCACAAAAATCCAGACAATTCATCTGATGTCAAATGGCTGTAGATCTCTGTTACTATATTAACGTTCACATCCTCAGGACAGAGGAAGGAAGAGACGCTAGAAATAGCTTTAATCATTTCCCACAATTATAAAAAGGTCAAAGTTATTTTTGTATGAGTTTATCACTATCCCAGTTTAAAAAAACAACAACAAAAAAACTCAACAATACAGAGAAAGAGATCCTTGATGCAGGATGGTTGGAAGCAGTTAGGTCACACTAACAAAATACTTTAAATGACCTGCAACGCTTAGAGAACCATGCTACTGAGAAGTTCAAGGTCTATCAGAATACAAAAAAATAACTGATGCGAAAACTGTTGCAAGAAATTGCTTAGACTCATAAACACTGTTAAGGACCTCACTTATTATAAGATGTTTATTACATGGCTGTGAAAATATACTAAATTCTAATTGATCTGCAGAGAGCTGCAGTCTGTAATGGGCAGCCATTACAGATATTATTTTGGGGAGGACCATGTCCAGTCCTCTATAGTCGAGTAAAGTTCATTGTAAATCAGTATTTTGTGTAATGTTATTGATTTCTTCAGTCAGCAGGCATGTTATATGCAGCAAGGTAGTGATGAACAGCTCTCCACTTTACATCAGGGTCCAGCATCACAAACTGGGTTAAATTTACTATAATTACTGGTGTTCAGCACACTATGCCATTACAAAAACAACATGAAAGTGAAGTAGATGATCAAACTCTCAGTATGGTAGTGAATAAGTATATTTCCCAAAGCTGTGAACTATTCCTTTGATAGGCTGTATTTAATGGTTCAGTACAGACAATGTCAGTGTGGAATGGTGCAACACAGCAGTGGACTGCTCTGGTATTCATTTTTAAGACTGCAGGAAGTATGTGACTACAGTCAGATCACTGATTAAAGAAAGCAGATATAGGAACATTGTGTGCATGACAAGAACAGCTTTGAATAGTTCCTCAATGGCAGGGGCTTTCCAAAAACATCCATCTCAGAGTTGGCTCATTTCAACACCATCTTAATTTTTTCCAAAACTTTTCTCCAGACCCCTGTTGTCTAAAGGCTTGGTTGCACAAGATTAACACAGTATTTCATCTTCCTACAGAGAAATGATTTGTTTGATCATAGTAATGTGATACTCACCGCGCCCCAGGGTCCAGTCCGCCATTGGTGGGATTGGCTGCGGGGCAGGTTGTTCCTGGTGCTGGTGTTTGGTGAGGACGGCAATGGTCGGGACTCACTAGGGCGGGACGGGCATTGAGACATAGCACAGTCCTGCTCGGTGGTAGGACGATCATCCGGGTCACACTCACTGGCATTCACTTCTTGGTCACTGAAGTTGACGCACAGTACCTGCCGTGTCGTTTTTCCCTGGCCACAGGTCACTGAACACTGGAAACACACAAAGTGTGTGAAGACAGTACTCATAAACATACTTTTTGTTGCCATTTTCCAACTGCAACTCAACTCAATGTGTGTGTCCTGAAATTACACCAGTGTTAACCAACAAATAATTTGGTTTACCAGCAGAAATTTATTTAAAGGACGCAAACACACACACACACACACACACCCTCTAACCAGTTTTAGAAAAATGACACAAAGCAGATCCTCCACCGAGCACTAATGGTGTCTACCGGTGCCCCTCCTGGGCAAGATGAATTTTTCTTGCGTAAGGTGATCTATTATACTTATGCAACAGCTGTCTACTCGATAACCTGGCCTGGGAATACACGATGCAGAAGCTTACAGTGTCTCACATAACTATAGATACTCTAAGAGGGTTTTAAACTTATTTGTATAATGTGACACTTGATGAAGAGGTCAGACAACATAGTGCAAGCTGCACAGACACTGGGAACAATAACAAAAGTCTGTCGTGTTCTGTCACTGATTGACAAGGACATGTTGTTTTGAGGTTAGGTAATCTAAGTGTGTGTGTGTGTGGGTGGGATGGGCCTCTGAGATTCTGTCAGGGGTTCAATGAGTATCTTTGGCATGATGGTATAGATGTGTGGGTGTGCATGAATGTGTGTTTGTCTGTATATGGGGACCAGACCTGCAGACTGACTGTACTGTATCACCAGGACTCTGATGAGAAACATCTGTAAACAAGGCTGGAGCCCCTGAATGTAGCCCCTTGCATCAGAAACATGCGCCTCACTCCCAATTCCTCTCGCTCTCTCTCACATACACACACATACTCTCTCTCTCTCTCTCTCCTTCTGCAACCTCACTGCAGCCCGACTCCAGTCCTTGATCCACACTTGCATTCCAGCTGCCACCCTGTCTATAATCTTTGTTCATGCAAACATCTCCATAATGTAAAACTCAATGAGATTAATGGACAGTAATTAGACTGCATTAGAATAAATACATCTTTTTTTGCATGGTCATAGTGATGACAACATGTAGAATATTCACAAGGCAATTTGGCAGTATAGCATGGTAGGAATCAGAGAGGAAATGAGTATTGATTAAACAAGATGATTTCCAAAATTTTCCCTATTTAAAACAGTTGTCTACAACACACACTGTGACCTTTTCTTCGATCCTATCGAGTCAGATACAGATGAATAAATGACCGATTGTCTTACCACTGTCCATTCCAGCACTTTCCACTGTCCACAAGCCACTACAGAGCACACCTCCCTGGCGGGGGGCTTTGGTAGGTGGGCACATGCCGACTCCTCTGCCACACCACCCTGGTTGTCACGGCAACTCACATAGCGCATCCGTGTCCCTTTGCCACAGCTGGCACTGCACTGTCATTGCAGGAGACAAAGGTTAAGAACCTGGAAACAACAAATGGACAAACATACTGAAAATGTGACAAGACAACCAACCTGGGTCCAGGACCCAAACCGCCACTGGGTTTTGTGGCCCGGATGGGAAGGGACTTTGGTCCCTGGGGGAATAGGGTGGCTGCTGGGACACTGGGCCACTTCACAGTCCTATGGAAGAAATGACACATACATCCATTCATGATGAGTGATTCACAAAATGAATATACTGTCACAATATTTGTCCCTGAACACAGAATACCATGAATACTAGAGACAGTTCTTCTGACATTCTGACAAGTATTTAAAACCTAAACTGTATTTCTTTTGTTTCTTTGGTTCTATGTTTGAAAGCAGTTATGTTTCCCATCGACCCTCCACCCTCCACCACCTTACCAAAACAACATTAACAGGGTCCGCCCCATCAGTTCAAACTATGGATTGTGGCAGTAAGCCACTCAGCATAAAGCCCTGATCCCTGTCATAACAGGTCATAGTGGAGTGGTATTCAGGGCTCCAATGCCCATGCTGGCGTGGTTGTAAACTCCACCCCTAATCCACCCCCTTGTCCCTCACCTTCCGCCCTTTCCTCTTTTTCCCAAATGCCCTGTGGTGCCCTCTGACCCCCTGTCTTTAGGAATAAGGGCCTTTAATCAGGCCATCCAGGCTTTAGGAACACCACACATCCCACCCTCTACCTCTTAAAAGAAATAAAAAAGGCCTTAGGGTACCATTTAAATTATGCCCATCTTTCTGTGGTACTCCCATTTTGCATGTATAAATGAAAATAACAAAAAGCTTTATTATATAATTTCTAATCATATAAGAGGTACAGGAAGTGTTTCATTTTCTCCTTCTCCATCCATCCCTTTCCTCCTTTTTTCTAAACCCTGCTTGGTGGTGGGTGGTGGTGGGACTAGCAGCCTGGTGGCCCACTTCATGGCTGGCTGGTTAGAATCACAACGAGGTGGGGCGACTGCTTCAGGGTCACTGGTCACCGATCTCTGCCGGCCCAGGCACCGGAATTAAGAGCTGCTGCGACTAGAGGGGGGCCTCATCCTGAGTCTGCATGCTCAGCCCTCTGAAATGGGTTTACGCCCCATGCTGACCAAACAAATCCCTCATTCAGTTTAAAATACTGTAAGTTTCTTTGGTGTTTCTGTGTCATGTTGTGTGTGTGGAACACAGATATACAACACAAACACATAACCTGACTTACTGATTAAATCTTCCAGGACCACCATTTGTCAGTCTGCTTTAAGTGGGTGGAAAAGATTAATTCCAGCATTACCTACAACTAGCCTCCTTCACTGCTGCACTTCAAGTATTTGGTAGATAAAAAAACCTATAGCATTTAAAAAAGAACTATGGGTTTTGAAGGATTCTGTCTAAGGGTTGTGTCTCCATGAGACCATAGAGAGTCTGTATAACCTCCCCCTTGTCTTTCCACAACCAGATCAGATCAGACAGGGTTGCTTTATAGAGACCAGGTGGAAATTAAATGTGTGTTTGTTTGTGTCTGTTTTAAGTGTCGGTGTGCATGAACAGGGATGCTGTCTCCTTTCTTCACATCCAAGCAAGGAACAATCATTGTGGAGGAGACAAACAGATTGTAGTGGAGGACGATAGGGACCTCCTTACCTGTGTGTCAGTGGGTCGGGTGGCAGCATTACATTCAGTGTCATCCATGACAGCACCATAAGAGCCAACTACACACTTCACTGCTCGCATCTGGTAGCCTGGCCCACAAGAGGTAGTGCACTGGGTTCAAAGAGAGAGGAAAAAAGGGGGTGTGGAGTTAGCAAAAGTGAGCCAAAGAGAAAGCTGAAAAAAACAAGGAAGACAAGCAAAAAACAGATGGTTCATCTGAGCCAACAGAGCAACCCTCTCACACAAACTAATAAAGAAAAAAACCTAGAAACCAGATTCTGCAAAAACTGTTTTTTACAGAAAAGAGTCTACAATACATGATAAAGCCCATGTATTGCATTACACATGTCATTTTTTCACTGTAGTCAAGTCAAAGGATACTACTTTGCACTTCCTTCTGGCTCACTGCCCTCAGTGAAACAGGGTCAAACTTTTGTGGCAGCCACTTCAGCTAGCATCTGACCATGCTTCATTAAACTACTTCAAATATACCTTAACATGCACACATCCTCAGATAGAGGAGGGTGCAAAAATATCTCACATTTTTCTGTGTCTCGTTGCACATACACCAGTGATAAGTGTGCACACAAAGTCTGCATACCGCATAACTCCAAATAAAACTTTATAGGGAATAGGGCTACTGATATTATCCATACATTTTATGTCCTTATTTTTGCATGGCGTGGTCTGTTTAAACAGGAGAGAGAATTAGCTCAGATCATGTGTGTCTCCTATGCCTTCCATTCATCAGAAACAGCAAACCATCAATGTTGTACAATTATATGGGATGTCATGATAAAACTAGGACATGTATCCACTAGTACATCTGCATGCTACTGTAATCCACTGCTGGCCTGATTAACATTTGCTTCCAGGTAAATACATACACACGTTTAAAGCTAGCAAGCCCCATCCTAGCTGGCAGTCTAAATGTGTGTAATATGTAATATGGTAAAACAGGGAACAAGGTCAACAGTGAAAGTCAGCTCAACATTAAAAGCAACAGAAGCAGATGGCTTCAGTAAACAAAAGACAACTCACCTGTCCCCAAGGTCCAACTTGCCAAGAAGCACACTCTTGCTGCTGGCACGCCTGCACTGACTCAGGTTTAGACGAGCCACAAAAGCGATCGTCTAGACGGTCCTCACCGAACTGACACCATGTCTGGCGGTGCTTGTAGCCTTTTCCACATGTCACAAGACACTGAAAGATAAATATTTCATGTTTCAGAGCTGTGTAGTATATTAGTATATAAACCTTATATCTGGTGGTACTCACTGCATACATATGCAGTTTGCAGAGAAAGTTAAGGTTCTACGGGACCAGACAAAACGGGGCAAGTATGTTTATTTATTTGTGAGCACAGTCCATATGTATATAGTACAGTGTAAGTGTTTTGGCAGCACCACACGGGAGATCTAAAAAATTCCTGGAATGCAGCCCACAGCTTTGCAAGCTCCTCGCTCTACGATGTGTAAACTGTGCAACAGTTAAGTAGATCTTAGCCTACAATCACCACTTTCCCAACATTCATTTGTAGAGAAAGGAGGGGAGTGACTCCCATGAAGCTGAGATATGCACAACTAACACTAGGATTTTATATTTGGCCCAGATCACTGCTGGCTGCAAACTGCAGGCTTTACACAAGAGCTTGTTTTTCTTTACATGGAGTATATCTAGTTATATGAACATCATGTTGTCTGGCTCACAGTCAAATGTAAATGGACAAGTATGCTTATCGTCAATATTGACAAATGTTTTTATATGACTGTGTGAGCTACAGTATTCCAAATGCATGCACTCTCTTTATGGATATGTGTTTGCGCTTGTATGTTCAAACTGACCTCAGACCAGTCACCAGTCTTCCATTGTGGACAGAGGAATTCATTGCAGGGTTGGACGGTCAGCTTGTCCCTTTGACTGCATTTGCTCTCATCACCACCAGCCTCAGCTGCCTTTCTACACACTGCCCCTCGACGGCGGGTGCCCCCACCACAGCTCTTGGAGCACTGCAGTGCAAACGTTGGAGCATCAGACAGCGTAAACACATGTACACAACATGAGATAAACTTCCGACAAACATCTGGCACATGCTCACACACAAACCCCATGCTTCCTGCAACAATCATACCTCTGACCAGGGTGAGTACTCCCACCCGCCTGGGTTACAGTCTCCATGGCAGACTTCCTTGTCATCAGGTTTCCGCTGACCACTACAGTAGCGGTCATCAACCTTCTGTGTCTTTCCATCTGTACGACTGATTTTGGCACAGTATATTTCCAGAGTGCGATATCCAAGGCCACACTGGGCTGTGCACTCACTTTTACGAGCCACGTGCCATCTACATCATGAGAGATTGGGTAAATATATGAAGTTACGTGGTTAATAATGACATTTATAAGTTTAGTTAAATTACCTGAGTTCACACTCAGTGTTGCAGGGTTCAGTAATGACAGCAGGTCTAGCGGTGCCATGACACCTCTGGTCAGACACCACCACCCCGTCAGATTCCCTGCTACAGAGAATCTTACGCTTGCGCTCTCCTGAAAAGACACAAAAAGTTAACAAGTTAATTTCAAAACCTTTCACACAGTAGGATGTGATATAAAATCAGGAAAACATGGCATCCACCACACATTTTGGTTTATAAACATACAATAGCTAATGCAAATATAAATACACAGAGTTTCAGTCTAGAGTTACTCAAATAAAACCGTGTACAGCTACTCTTCAGCATTAAGTCCTGCAAATAGTTATCTGAATAGATGCAACATCTTGCTCCAATACAATATAGATCATCATCAGGACTACAATAAAAACCTTCAGCTATGTGTGTGTGCACCACTGTACAGCAGAGGGCAGAGATTTAAACCTCATGAGGTAATAGATCTGTACCTCATGTTACTGAGTTTTGCAGCACAGTGCTATGAGAGCTTAAGTGTATCCCTACTGACTGTATTACATGTTAAGTTGTTTTTTTTTCCACTAAACAGTGATGTTCTTGGTTTTTCTTTGGAATTCACTGTTGCTTACTCAAGTAGATCAGTGTCAGAAAATGGAGAAAAAAATAAACAGAACAAAGAACAAAGTAACACATGACAGATTTTAGAGTTTACCTGCAAGCCACCTCTGCACACCCACATACTCTGACATACCCACAGCCATGAGAAAGACAGTAATCTGACACGGCTTACTATAAAGTTGAACTTAAATCACTTGTTCAAAAGCAATGTGTCTCGCATGGACCTGTCAAAACTGTCAAAGCCAGACAAACCTCCCTCATATGTCCCCCGGCTCAGAGGTTCCCACGTCTCCTTTCTCCACAGCATCCCACCTTTTACTCTCACCACACCGTTTATCACCACTTTGCCCTGCCAACCACATGAGCCTCCCCCTCACCTTGGCACAGGCGGCTGCACTCCTGCCAGGGCCCATAGGCATCCCAGAAGAACTGCTGAGGCTTATCTTCTATGGGGACATTAAAGGAGTACCTGACATCTGGGTTGTAAAGGTTCCCCACAGATAGCACCTGGAGAAAAGGAATGATATACAACACAGTGCGGTGATATTATAGCCTCTGGATTATGGCATATGTCCTGCATGGGATACTGAGTTATCCTCATAAGGACGGTTTACCTGGACAACGATCTCTTCTTCGATGCGGTCAGTGCAGTTGATCCTCTCAATGACATGGTCAGAGCCACTGTACTCAATGATGGCATTTCCTACTTTGATTTCCCTTTTGAACATACTGACCACAAACTCTCCATTTAGCAGGAACTCTCCACGGCTGTTTGATATGGCTATAGGAGACAGAAAGAGTTATTGTATTAGATCCTACTGAAACAGAAGGTTGGAATAAGAGCTATTGCATGTAAGGTCTTTCCTTAATTGAAAGAAAGTGGAACATATTTAATTTAAGGATAAAACAGCAATTGTTATTGTATAGGACATCTTAAAAACACAGCAGCATACATTTTTAGTTTACAGTAAGGCACACACAGCAGGGAACAGAAAGGTCTTATTGGGCTATAATAATTCTCTGTTCCCGAAGAAGTCCCTGCCAGGGGCATCCTGTGCTGTTCAACAGCAAGTCTTCTGCACTCATTCACCTAATGCGATTATGGAGCTAATTTCCTGCCTTTACTTTCCTTGCCATTTCACACATTACACTAATATGACCATGGAGATTGGCATTCATTTAAAAAAAACCCTAGATGACACACATACAAAGCAGCCACACACAGTGAAGTAGGACACATTCATTTGGAAATTTGCATTGAATAAGACAAACAAACACAGACACACCCGTGACCCTGCACTGCAGGACAAAGCAGGTTCAAATAATGGATGGATGGAAACATAACCACACAAGTTCTCAGTGGAATGGTACCCAGAGGGCTAAGTTGGAGTGTTGGCACATCAAGAAACACAAGAGAAACAAAAGCTTAGAAACTAACTTGCTGGAGTGGTACCCACAGGCCTAGTTCTTGGGTCTATTTTAACAGATTAGCATGCACACTATATGAAGCTCTTAGCGCAAGTTCGATCAGGAAGACTATCTTCACTCTTTCATCACTTCTTTCCAACCGCCTCTCCCTCATCCTCCTCACACTTGTCCCACATTCTCCCTCACCCCTTTCTCTTTCTCTGCCTCCCACTTAATCAGCTGGTTAATATAGAGCAACTCCCCTCCAATCAGCGGCCAAGCCGCTCCTCTCCTGCCCAATCACCGCTCAGCAATTCATTTAAAAATCTCTCCGTCTCCTCTCCAGCTGTCTTTCGGATCGATTTCGGCAACCCTCCTCCACCCCAAGCTCCACCAGTTCCTCATCAGGACAATGCCTCTTATCCCCTGCTCTTCTGCTCCTTCACCACCACCAGGTCTAGACCCGGGGGGGTTTCCTGCCTAAGCGGCCTCATCTCCTCTCCTTTCCCCCTTCGGATGTCGGTCATCGCATCGGGGTCTAGAACGCCAAAGCACATTTCATTCATTCATTCACTGTATTTCAATAAATTCTTTCTCATCTGAACATCTAGTCTCTCCTGATTGAAATGTCTATATGCAGCACATGTCCTTACACTTAGGGCTGTGCAGTGTTATGGTGTTAGACAGGAGTGTGAATTCAGAGATGATGCCTTTTTGCCAGCACATGGCTTCAGAAATGGTCTGAAACAGCATAAACAGAAACTGAAATGAAAAACATTGGATGTCTTACCGAGGTAGTTGTCATCCTCTGGTTTCCCTGAGTAGCTGTGTTGACGCACATCTATGTTTGTAGCACCACTGGGTATTCGTACTACTTCATTATAGCCTGCAAATGACACGGAGTGTGTTTAGATCATTGGTATACCAAGCACTGCACCAATGCTAACAACCGAGCCTATTCTCTGCACCAAGGTACAAATATGTTGAAGCAATATAACATCTGCAGTAACCGCTGCTGTCATTTCTGTGTGCAGAACACAGAACAATGGCATAATAAAAGAGATTGTATCTCACCGTAACGTACGATGTTGAAGGTGCCTCCCACAGTTCTGCAGGAAGAGTTATCACCTCCACACACGCCACACTTGTCCCTCCTGGCTTTTGAGTTCAATACATGATCGCAGCCAGCTTGCTGCTCAGGGAAGGACAGAAAAATACATTAAGAAAGAGGAAAAAAAGTGGTGGTAAGAAGTGGTAGATGAAGAAAAGGGACAAAGGAAGAAGGTCGAAAATAATGTTTTTTAAAACAAGATTGATCTTCAATACTAGCCATACATTTGATGACTTTATTAAACTAGTCACATAAACTTGACTCTTGAGTGAGAATCATATTAACTGTACCGATGTGGATAAAAAACACCCAGAATGTTGAGCTATATCCTTGAATTACTATTAAGGATGAAGTTTACTTTAGCACAAAAATCCACTTGTCAGGGCTGTAAGAGCAACTTACTGAACCACAATTTAACCAAAACTCTGTGTGTGGTTCACAGTGTACACAGATCAACCCACTGCCTCTTTCAAGAAGCATATTGATGTGTAGGATGTGTTTGTAATCAAGCTTTCAAACTAAAAATCTATCTGTCATAGGTTTGAGGAAATAAACAGTCTGGTTTGGCAAAGGATTAAAATGCTTGTTGGAAATATTTACAGTGAGGACACAGAAATGATTTTATCCACTGCACACAGTGCCAAGAGTGGTCACTGCTGAAAGCTACAAATAAGCTGACTTGTTTGAACTATGCAGCAAGCTCACCCTGCACAGTCCCTGGACACAGATGTCGTTGGTGTCGGGTCCACATGGCGTGCCATCAATGACCCGGTCCCTGAGCTGATAGTATGCTGTGCTGCCTGCCACCCTGCAGAACAACTTACACCTGTCCTTCATCAGAACTGCCAGAAGAAACAAAAAGGAAGATAAATCAATGCACAACAACAACAAAAAGGAGCAAGCAGCATGCCAAAGACAAGGAAAAGAAATCTCACTTCCGCTGTACTTGGGCACCCAGCGAACATTTGGAGGTAGACCGTTGATGTTAAAGTGCCTGCCATCAAAAGCAGCACACTGCTCCTCCCTGAAGTCCTTCTTCTGTTTGGAGCAGGGCTCGGAGTTACAGGAACGAAACTTCATCCGGCGACCAACACAATACATCCCTCCGTTCCTGGGCCTGAGAGAGAAGATGGGACACCATAACAGTCATTTCTCTGCCTATTCTTCCTTTCAGCCTGTAGCCCACCTCCTATAGCACGTCATCAGCATTGTTCTCTGCTGTCCTCATCATGCCTTTGTCCTCTTTGGCTTTCAATCTGTCCATTAAACCAAGATAAAAGGCAGCCTTCAAGAAGACTGAGTGATCTCTGTATTTACTAGAACACAAGCCTGTAAGATCTGCCATCACAGAGCCTGTTTGATGAACACTAGCTATGGAAAGAATTCCCTTAAGGAGGTTTGATCTATGGAACATTGACTTTGGCAGCTAAGATGGAGACAAGGTCCACTAGGCATGCATGACTACAAAGAAATGGACTGCTCACACGGGTCGGTTGCATTCACGCATGGCAATTTTTATGCCTCCACCGCATGTCCGCGAACAGGTACCAAACGGGCTCCAAACTCCCCACGCTCCCTCCACAGGTGTAGCATCATGCTCTTTGGCTATACAGAGACCATGTTTGCAGTGCTGCAAGAGGAGTGGAAGGAAGAGGGAGAACACAAATTAATTAAGAGAGAGAAACTGAGGACAGAGTAAGACTGAGAAATGTGAGAGAAAAAGACAGGGTAAAAAAAAAAAATCTTATCCATGGAACTGGCAACACTTCTATCTGCTACCCTGTGCTTTGATGCTAATCTGGGAGAAATTAGACAGTGTAGCAAATAGAAAAAAGAGGCATCATAACTGTCTGGCTGGAAAGGGGACAAGTAAATGTCACGCATACAGTCAATAAATATATATCTCAGCTCAAAACAAGAGGATAATCTTACACTGTTCAACAAACACACTTCATCCCTAGTGTTTAGTGCGGTGCAATCTGGCATGACAAAGGATGAGAATTTGGTATACACACACACACAGAAACAAAAAAAGATTTTCAAAGATGTGTGTGTATCTGGGACTTCTGGAGATGGGCCGGCCTTATGTTGCTTTTATGTCCTCTCGGTCTTAGTGGCAGGAAGCAAGAGGTTAGTGAGAAAGTCCTAATTAAAAGCTGCATGAAGACAGTCGTCTAGAGAGCAGCCATCATTCACAACTTCATACCACCTACTTACATGTCAGCCATGTTCAATTTTACACGTGTCAGCAGCAAGTTGATTTCTGGCAAGTGTTTGGAAACTTGTTTCCTTATGCCATTTTGCACTTTTTATTATATTTTAACGCCTGTGAACAATTTTATGGTCATGAGTCAATGGAAAAATAGTAAAATGCAAACAAAAAAGTGTGGCGAGGCTGTTAGATCATAACATAAAACCATATGAGCAATAAAGCCATAATGTACAGGGTAAAAATGTGGCGCTTGCATGGAGTGATGAAACTCTTCAGAAGTCTTTTCCTCTTAAGACATTCATTCCAAACATAAGCTCTGATTAAAATCAGCTCCAATCACTTCACTTTTGGCTTTAGGCATTTTTCTTCCCAATAAAATGTCTTTCTCCTTCACGCCCTGATGACCTTAAAAAAGTGTTTGTCTCTATAAGCATATGTCTTCATTCTACATGACAGCTACCTTGCCAGGGGAACAGTCGGTGCCATCTGCCCACGGCATGTGCTGGGTCCTGCAGCCTCGCTGGGCGCCCTCTGGACTCGTGCACCACAGCCTCCGACACTGAGTCTACAAACACACATACACACACATACATTAAGTGCTAATGCTGACGTTCCAGAAACACAGACCATCAGAACAAGACAGGGCAAATAAATATCATGCTTAATAACCTCACTGCAGACAAGTCTGTTTGTATATAGACTGAAGTTAGTGGACTTCACACATTATCAAACAAAGCCCAGAAAGTGACACCATTCACTAAATCAGCTGCACCAGCCATCTCTTTTGTCATCTGTTTCTCCGACAGAGCATGATCTTTAAGTAAAGAAAACCAGTGAAATTTACTTCAGTTAAAAACTTAAAACAGAATTTCTACAAATTATTATATTATATTTATTATATTTATTTCTTGTATCTCAAAAACTCACTAACAGCAAGTGACTTTAAAGGCTTCATATCCAGCTGAGAACGTCTGCAGCACTCGATCATAAGTCAAGAGGCTTCCCTTAGAGATCCACAAGTGCAACATGACAGTTCACAATTCCACTTACCATATAAGGGCACACCTGCGTCCCCGGCCCAAATATCAATTCACACTGTTTATTGACATTGTATATCCGCCCAGGCAGCTGCTGCGAGAGACTGTACGGCCTAGAAACAGGCTCGTCGAGCAAGCACTCACCATATCCTGTGCTATTAAGAAATAAAAATAAAATGACTTAAAGAAAAAAAGAGGAAAAACAAGAGACACAGACAGACAGAAAACACACTCAGTACAGCTGGAGTGGTCTTTTTTCTGTACATATACATGCTGACATGATTAAGCAGCTATATGTGGTGAGTTGTGGTGATTTGAGGATGCAGCGGCAGCTCTGTATATCTGGGGTGTAGAGTGGTACCAAATACTATCCCATATACTTTTTCCTAACATGGGCTGCAACAGCCCTGAGAAATGATGACCATTTGTTTTCTTTTATTACTAAAAATTATTGTGCAAAAAAAGTGCTGTTTACTATATCTACTAGTTCTAATTTCCATGCATGTTTGGAAGAACATATAAAACCAGTATGACATACTCGAGGAACTCTGTGATGTACTTCCTGCTACACTTGGACCACATCCAAGGGTTTGTGTTGTAGTTAAGTGTGGGAGCCATCACATGTTGCTGAATCTTAACTCCATCCTCCTTACATTTGTTACTGTCATCATGAGGCATGTTGAAGCTAGCAGATAGAGAACAGAAAAACACATTTACGTATGAAACAAGTTATTACTCTAACAACACAAGCATGGCAAGGTGAAATAAATTTCCTTCCTTTTTCTCATAATTCTGCTCATTGTAGCTCTGTATGGACGGTTTTACAGGGCTAAATGTCTGGCACATTATTTGTCTCTTATATAAATAAATAGTTATTTTTTATTTTGTATGTGTTTCTATTCTTTAGCCACATGTTTTGAATCTCAGCTGTGATTCTATATTTCCACTGTCACTCTGTTATTGACTTCAGAAAGCTTATTTAAAGCTGTCATTGGAAATAATGCAGAGCATTTGTATTGCCTGCCTGTGGGGAGTTTGAAAGGAAACCAGCATGATATGAAATTATATGAAAACTGGGCAAAAGAAAAAAGAAAAGTGTTGTGGAAATCAAAGCTCAGTGAGTATAACGGATGCATTCAAAGGGTGAACACACACATTTATGATTGATGGTGTACAGGTTCAGCAGCACACTGCCTGCTATTAAGCTCCCCACCTGACAGGTACCATGTAACAGTGACCTTTGCATTCATCAAGTGTGTTGTCACTGCCTGATGCGGATAAACGTGGAATTTAATAATCCCACCTATTGTTTAGTGGTAAGAAAGAGCATTTGCTAGAGATGATGAGGGCTATTAAAGTCTGTAACAGTCTCCACTGTAGGCGTCTAACACCCTTAGCTCTGTACGGACTTTGGACAAGTTAGCTGAAGGGGAACAGTCACAATGCAGTGCTTTGACTTCAATTCTAAAAAAAATTACAGACTATTTTCTCTCAAAGTAAAGTAAAGACTAACACAAAACATGGGATAAATGTGGAAACACTGTAAAAAAACCTGTGAATTTGCAAAGACTGTTTAAACTATCAGCTCAGATCAAAACTTTCACTAACCAGAACTGATGATAGTATTTGAGCTGTGCTTACACATGGCCAAGTTCGTGGGCGATGGTGAAGGCTGTGCTGAGTCCATTATCCTCGCTGATGCTGCAACTTCTATAGGGATCACACACTGTCCCCAGCTCTGCAAGACCTGAATATCAAGACGGTTACTTCAGTTTCTTTTGGTAACTCCATCATGCTTTATACATCACATTAACCAGTGGTAGTCTCACAACTCTAAAAATCCACTTACCTAAAGTGTCACACTTATCCCTGGCTCTGCAGATATCCTGTCTGTAGTAAGAATAAAGATAAGGGGTCATGGTCAATGGCACAACAGGTTCTCAATCAGACTACATTGATCCTTGCATCCAGCTCTCAAGTTTAACTTGATACTGTATTCTGATCATTTTCTTGCACCTGGTGATGAGGATGGCAGTGTCGTGATGGGAGTGGTGGTTATCATCCAGGATGTTCTGGCTCTGCTGCCAGATGCAGAAGTTCTTTAAAGTGGTTTGTGCATTGAATGAAATGACTGGACCATCCTGACCAACATACAAAGAAGAAATCCATCAGGTGTTATTTGATAGTTCACATTTTATGTGTATATGTATATATGTCATTATGGAGATTAGAGCAGTCTTACCAGCTCATTGTTTATTATGACCAACTTAACAATCACAATGTTAATCAGGTTGCCAATACTTGGGTCTTTGTAGATGGAGGACACCTGAATAAGGGAAACAAAACATTTGAAGTTTTAGCTTCAGGATCTCTTTGAATATTTGTATCTATTTGAGCAAGCTGAAATATGACACAATGTATCTACTGCACCCCCTTCCTGCAGTTTCAGCTATTAAGAGAATTTGGTTGATTGGAGGATCCAATAGAGAAGGCAGCCTTTGCCAAGAACGGAATATAGGTCATCTCAACCTCCCCCTGAGGACTGTCAGCTCCAGAGCATGCGGAAGCTGGTATTTGAAGTGGCCGAGAAAATGCGGTTTATGTGACATACCTGAGCTTATTTTTTAACATTCATCAAAGCTGTCAGACAGGCTCTCCTTCAAGCTTCCCTCTGTTCCCCCCTGGCTGTTTAAAAGTGGTGTTTACCCCTGCCCTAGGCTGCCCTTTTCCCTCCTACAGCCCTCTTCCAAAGGCACACTCACTAACTTGCAGCACAAACAGCACAGAGCAGGTCCATAAGTTTAGTGCTGCACTGTGAATTTGTACAGCTACCTTCTGTTCATATGAGTGCATAAATAAAGAGGCACATACAGACTTTCATTTCCAAATTAAGGACAAAACATGCAGAACAGCACTTACTATAGACATTAACGTCAGTATGTAGTGCTGCAGGTTGCTGCCATGATGCTCCACCATTTTGCTGTCGGCCACCAGCATGACTTCAACAAAGCGCGGGTAGGAGAGGAAGCGCTTTGATCTCCTGTGAGGTCCTGAGTCACTGCTGCTATCATTTGACGGTCTAGCGCTAGCACTGCTGTGCTCTGATCTGAGCAAAGTGTTGCTTGCCAGGCCGGCACTGAGTGACTCCACGTCATTGAATATACCAGCAGTGGCCACCGGTGCAGCCTCGGAAACAGTGGTGACCCCAGCCGCTGACCTCCTCTTCAGCTTGTGTCTCTTATGTCTGTGTTTGTGCCCTAGAGTGAGAAGCCAGAAGAAATTGAGCATGTGTAAATACACAAAGATGCATGGTTGATGGAAAAATGCTAAAAAAACACAAGAAATAGTATTAATCAGTTTTCTTTCAAGAGACTTTGTTTAAAAGTGTGCAAGAGTTGTGGTTTATGTCTTTAAAGCTGGAGATGCATGAGGTGAGCGGGTATTGTTAAAAGGTCTTGTGGCTTCCTTCTCCTTTTTGTTTATTGTTGCTGAAAGACTGCGTTGACAAATGAAGACTGCCTAGAGTGCCTATTTTCTCTCTACTTTCAAAAGAGGAAGGAACGAGGGCAAAGAGTTCAGGCTAGGTAAACCTGGCACCTAGCCACAAAAGAATGGTACACAAATTGCTCTGCACACAGCAAATCTTCTCAACATTGAGGGATTTTAGTCTGGCTTTATCTGTGTTTTAACTGACATGGCAACAAAATGGCTGAATGCCATCATTCTGCATTCATCAGATCACCTTTTCTGGAGTCCTAGCAATGCATCACAGACATGTATGTAACACTGAGTTGTGCAAGAGTATATTGGTTGTTGCTCTTAATGATTTATGACCACCGCAAAAAAAAAAGAGAGTTTGCTCTAAAAGGTGCAAACTAGGCTCAATCTGTAGCATGCAGTGTAACTCACTGTAAGGTAACACACAGTAGGAAGACCTCCTGAGTGCAGAAAAAGCAATGACTTCAAAATAAATAAATAAAAACACTTTGTGCAATTCTGGTTTCTCATTTAAATACGAAACATATGAACAATACAGTTAAACGTCTTGAGTTTAAAATTATTCTTAGCCAAATATGGCACATTGTCAAATGTGTATTCCTTCAGGCTATGAGCCCACACACCGACACACATGACAGAATCGCAAGACAAACACACACACACAAGCATTTACACACACAGTGAAACTAAACACCTATAGCAGACAAAGAAAAAAACAACATTTCCAGATTTAATTTCTTATTTTTGATTATTAGACTCAGAATCACTTTGCTCACAGTGTGTTCATGGCAGTGGGTCTACCCAGCTTTCTTATCAAAGATGGAGAGGAAGTACAAGAGTCAACAGGAAGTTCAGCCAGTAAACTGAGATGGGATGATACAAGGGTGAACTTCCAAATGATTTTTCCTGAGTGAGACTTGGAAGGCATCCTCATACTAATGCTATAGCTGTAGGCATTGCATGGTGCAGGCTAAGACATGATATCTGAGTCAAGATAGTTTTACACCATACCTTAATTCACTCACTACACTTCTGACTGTGGCCTACTCATGGAGACAGTCCAAATGTATTTTATTCTAAAGACATTCATTACACAGTCAGTTTATTCTTTTTAATCTTTCACTTGCAAAACTTCCTGACAACATCCTGACACATTTAAAAGTTATTTTCCTACACCACATTATTCACTACAGTACCATGGTACAATCACTGTAATAGCTCAAAAAGCTTAGTGACTATTGCATAATCGCTTCCTGTTACAACTGATAGCAGAGACTTTAGGGGTGACGCAAGGATTACGCTCCATTACGTCTGTGGGAACCTGTTTAAAGGTCACATGCATGATACAAAATGCAGGTATGACTAATTATTGACTTAAAATCCATATGTATCCCATGACAATACACCGTGAGGGTGGACTGGAGCAGATATTTAGGTCAGCTGACTGGCAAGAGCTATAATACTCTCATGATAAGATCTTGGTCGACACTGGCTGCATGTTACACAGATACAGAGATGCATGTGTGTGTGTGTGTGTGAGTGTAGGGCGGTCTGTGATGCATCTGCAGTTTTTATGTAACACTCCATACCTGAAGTATCACAGGGTGAGCTCTCCCCAGATGTCTGTTTCTTGGGTGTTCTCTTCCTGTATACAATATGAGGTTTTGTGTGTTCCTCTTCATAGTGTTCTCCTTGATAGCTGTGTAGGGGCTCCACAAAATACTCCCCTTCTGGAGACCTGAAAGTGCCAAGCTAGGGAACAGAAAAAAGCAGTAGATAGTTAGTCTCTCATCTATAAATCTTTTTTTTCTGTAAACATGTGTTCCTTTTTAGAAATCAAGAGTGCCAAATCTTAAGGAATACTTCTCAAAGATGCTGTACACCGCTTCAGTGCAATGCAGTTTTTACCTAAAAATATACATAGCAAACAGCGGAGTGTGGTCTATTTTGAGAGAAAATAAGCAATGCTGAGACTCTGGGGCTTTTTATAAACAGTTGAAATAAGTGAATTTGCATGCATGTGAGAATAGTCCCAAAAGAGCAGCTGGATAATAGTGAGACGTCTGGTGTGCAAATAATCAGACTGCATGTCCCTGGCAAGCAAGCTTTGTTATATGTATTTCAAATAGTACGTTTAGCGTGACTGGTTGATGTGAGGTGTATGATCTTCCAGATAAGGTGCATGCCAAGCTGAGCACATTTGACTTGCTGCTAATTTGCTGTGGATAACCACCAAGCCAGCCGGAGTGGTCGACACACCTTTTTGGCACAAATATACCTGGCTGGCAAAAGTCATATATAAACTCTCTTATGACAAAGTGTGGGAAAATGACCATTAGGAAAGCACTGCATTTGCAGCATGTGTCAAAATGTCCAGGGAGTGGACATAATATGATGCAAGGAACAAATATTACTGTGCTATTTTAAATGACTTATGGAGCTGACAAAGCAAAAGAGAATCTTCAGTTTAGTTCCCCGGCTTAGAAAACAAGTGACATATTCTGAAAAGTACAGAAATAAAACACAATAAAAGACAGTACTGCCAGCTTTGGAATAATCGTGCCCTTGGAGCTCTTGAATAAATAATAGACTGTGCTCCATAAATGTCAGCTAAACTCCCTGCAGAGCATAACATTGAAAGCATTTTATATTTGATTTGTCATTTGGGAAGGAATTGACCCCTTCCTCATATCTGTCACCTCACTGTGGTTTCTGTAAACTCTGAGTGCACTTTAGCTCCACGCCAAAACTCATGCTTCAGTGAGCCTGGGAGTTGGACCAATTCGTGATGACGTCAGTACCACCCGTACTACTACTGCACCAGCGTGCGTAAAGACGTCACCGACTAAAAGGAGATCAGAGACAAACATGGAAGAAAGATGAAGATTGTTCATTGAACTAGACCAAAGGCAAAAGACTTGAGTTCCTCGAAAGTCAACACATCTGTTTGTATTTCTGAGAGAGAGCCCCACATCAAGATCCTTGTATAGACACACTCTTCAGCAAGTCTCATTTTTTTAAACTCGTTTTGAGGTAACTGTGTATAAATATATAATATCTTTGTCAGGAGTGTACAGGTGTGCTCTTGTTCTAAATACCTAAACCTAGTAGAAGAATGGAAGAAAAGATGACAGGTGATCAAGTTGCGCGCAAATTTTGAAAATGTTTTTTTTTCCTAAGGCGATGATGAGGCAGTCTTGTGTAAGCAATAACGGCCCCTAAACACCCACAGTGAAAAAGTACAACACCCGGTCGGAAACAAATCACATGCACGGCGATAGCAACCGTGCGTAAAAACTCACCAGTCCGGAGCACAAACTGATGACTGCGGCGTGTTCTGCATGTGCATTTACATGTCCATTATAGAAGCAGTGCCGTAACTCCGTGTCCTCCTCCTCCTCCTTCTCCTCTCCCTCTCCATCTGTTGCAAAATCCGTTATGTTATCTCCTCGGTGTACTCCAAGTATTGTCACAGTGTATAGAGGTGCGATAAATCCCGAATCCAGCGTAAGGTTGAGGTGATAGTTCTGTCCGAAAGCAGATATCCTATAGTGGATATTTGGCGAGGCCCAGTGATCCGTGGTATTGCCGGTGTCCTCGTCCAAACTTCGCCTTTTCCTCTTGAAGTGCACACTGGTTGGAAATTTGTCACCGGCTTCATTCACTCGCACCGGTGTTACAATCTCATAAGCTCCGATCTCCTCTTTTACTGTGGAATAAAGGCACAAGAATGACATGCAATTAAGGGATTAAATAAAAACACGAGTGTTAGTAAAATCATCCAAACTGTGTTAAAGGTTAAATGATCATTTAAATATGAATGTATTCATTCTGGGGGGAAAACAGCTTTACAACATTGCAAGAAAATGGAAGTTAGTCTGTGAACTTTAGGCATCTAGAAACGCTGCAAGTCATGTGCCTGTCTGAATCCCAAACTCATTCATTCTCTGCCTTCACTCTTACAAAATAACTGCACAAGTGAGAAACGCGGGGAGGTGTCAGAATGGCATACTTTACCTGTTGAATTCAAAAGCAATCTCCCCGTAGATGCGACTACATTCAAGAAATCAGGGAATAGTAGGAACCCCAAGCCCCAGAAGAGCACATGCATGATTGTCCACGTTCAGAGGACAGAGGCAGCCTGTATTCCTGTAGTAATACCGTATCCCTGCTGTCACTCCGGGCTTTCCGCCTCCGGTCCGCCTGCCACATCCAATTTTATTATCCTCGGCTCTTGAGTAGATGGTCTCTGGCCGGTGAAGTACACTGCTGGGACGTGAGCGCTTCACGGATTCCCTGGCGAACATGCATACTGCAGAGAGGGGTGGGCTGCTTCCACAGTCAACTGCGATGGGCTCCGCTAGCCCGTGAACCAGCTCTCTCCCCAGCTAGGGGCGGGATCAGCCAGGCAAGGTACACTGGTGCTACAGTGAAGCCACTTCCGTTATATACCATAGTAGCCAGGGTGGTCACACATGGCCACATGAATCATATTGTCAGTTTGAATTGTTGAGTCAGCTCACACAAAATAAAGAATCCACACTAAGGGGACCTTGTTAACTTTGCCTTTTTTACCAAGTGGGATCTGGCACTGTACAGCTTAATTAACTTGGGGTTAATTCAGGTTTTATAGGAGTGAGCAGTTGTGCAGAGTACAGAGTAGATCAGTGACCACGACAGTGAGGTGGGGCCCATATAGGAAATGCCTGCCCTGGGGCCACAAGAGAGATAATCTGGGCATGGCTGTATACTTAGAAGTTCATGGGATCACAGAGTGACAAAATTCAAGCTGGCAAGCAGTATAGTCATATATACTGGTGATCTGAGGTCTTAAGTAAGTGCTGGAAAAGGTATTGTGTGGGGATAATGGTAATGGTTTTATGAGCTATAGCCTCCTCAGCAGAACAATGCAACAGGCTGTATGGAAGCCTTTGTAGGTGCTTTTGTTATGTGGAGGATCAAAGAGTGGTCTATGCAGTCTGCGTCCTGACCCATTCATGTAACCCCCAATACACACACACAGAGGGAGCGAGAGAGATAGCTACAGTCAGAATACACACATTATTCTGCTGATCATCAATATTAGCTCATCAGACAGGAAATTGCTGCTCTACATGAACGGAGCGTGACAAAAAAGTTGATTTGAAGCTGAAATCTTAAAGATCTGTATCAACAAATCCATAAAACAAAGATATTCTCACAATTACAATTAATAAACTAAATAACTCATCAGTAAGCTTCCTCACACAAAAAATCTGTTTTGATCTGGATTATGCTCTTAAGCCACATCAAATATGAAGCCATATCAGAATGAAATACACCATAATCAGCAGCACTTTGTTTAAACTTTAGAGAGGTGCGCCCATAGATAACAGATTATATTATATTTCACATGAACTAATATAATACAATCCGTCAACAGACAAAACAGCTCTTGTTGTCTTGTTGTGTCTTAGTTAGGGCAACATACACACAACATGTGAATCGGACAGAGTTTAAGCGTACTTTGCCAACAACAGTGTGCTGAGACACACTACAAATCTGAAAACGCTGATGAATGTAATGTTAACACATTAAAAGGTGCTGCAGTGAATACACATTACGAAGGCCACTGTTGTAGATAAGATTACACCTATTCCCAGACTAACAGCATACATAGAATGTAAACCTGTTTGCCAGTTTCAAGTTAAAAGCTGTAACAGGATCAATTATGCTTATCTTTTTAGACATTAAATAGAAAGATAAAACGTTAAATAGCCTACACATTATTTTGAGAACTTTCTTGGAATCTATGTCAAAATAACTACTAAATATTATAACAAAACACAGTGTTTGATCTACGGTGTATTCTGGCATGTGCTCAGGTGGCTTTATATCATTACTCCTTCAGAGCCATCAGGCGGTGTGCATGTTTCCTGTCCCACATGACCTTATGCGGTGATAAATGTTAGCAGCTGGCACATGACTTTACAGCTCATTTGTTGTGCACAACCACCATGCACCTCCATTAATGAGGCTGCCTATAAGCTGGATTTGCAGGTGCATAACTACAACGCCTCGCAAGGAATGCTTTCAAAAATATAAACGATGATGCATACCTGCAGGATATACAGACCAAAAAGGTGTCGCTTCTGTCATTATGGTGACCCAATTTGCAGACCTGTGGTGTTGCAAAGAGAGAACATCATTTCAGTAAATTCACACCAATGTGTGCTAAACAGTCATGAGCCACCCATTTGCACCAGTTGGTGCTTATTATCCAGTATGATGGATCTAATTACATAGGATCTTAGGGGTCAGTGAAATGTCAGCATTTGAGATGACTGGTTGTAATACATTACACAGACTTTACGTCCTCAGATTACCCAATGTCATCACGTATAAGAGTTCCCAAACCTCCTAACCTTTGCACAGGAGCTGCTTTTCTTCCTACGTTCCTCTTGTAATTTGGAAATTTGTCCTCCGGGTATAAATCAAAACATCAACATGGGCAGCTGTAGGTCACAAACCCCTTTAAATACAAGTTTTCATTCACAATTAGTCCCCTTTTCCCAGAATTCTCCATAAAACTATTTTACAGCACAGGGGTCATAGGTAAGTAAAAACAGACGGAGAAATTGTGCTTAGGCAGTGTTTTCATGCATGGCAACTGCGACTTTAAGAGCACGATTTACTCTTACTCTAATGTGTTGTTGTAGTTGCTGACAGCCTTCATTTCAAGCTAAGAATAACTATGTCACATTTGTCAATGAAAGGCCACCGGACTTAGTGAAGTCACTACAAGCATGTGGCAGCGAGATTAAAAAGCTGCTTCTCCACCCTAAACTGCAGGCCGTCATCTTCACTAAGCTGACCTTGTTTCCAGGTTTCTCAATGGAGCAGTCAGTGCAGCTGTGTGTGCCTGTGCGTGTGTGTGTTCTGAATAGATGGTGGTCATTGAGGTCATCAGAGTCACCCTTCCTGAGTTGTGCGCAGGCAGCATCATTCAGAACAGCTATCAGCAGTGTAAACTTCACTTCCTTTCCAGATCAGATAAAATGCAGATAGGGAGCGGAAAGCTTGAATGAAGTAGCCGGGCCTGGCCTGGGATTTCAAAGAGATACACTTTAATTGTTGAGCTTTTAAAATCGCCTTTTACTCTGTCTCACCAAAACCCCCCGCCTGACAGGCTTTCTTGGCCCAGTGAACTTGTCTTCATTACAAGGCAATATGCAAAGGATTGGAAAGCAACACGTATTTTATAATACACAGAACTGTTTGGTCACTTCAGCCAGTTTTGCTGCAGGGTTGTACAACAACGAAGAGTGCACAGCATTCACACACAACATGGTAATTAAATTAACAAAAGTAATATGTGATCGAAACAAGAAGTTGCATTTTCATCGCAAGGGACAAAGTGTTGGTGGTTAGCAGCTGCACTGCAGCCATAAAAGTCAGCTCCATGTTGCACTGCCAACATGCTGGTGTTAAGTTTAGTAGAGCCAAGGTGAGATATTCATCTGTTGTAGTAGAAGGTGTTTGATTTTCAGTTTGGGATACAGATGCAGATGCTTAGCTGTTAAAGAGACAGCAGCTTGTTGAATAATATAAGAAAGGTCGAGTTGGAGGCAGGGTGCCATATGTGCAGTCATGGCCTAACAAGGCGGTACAATGATGTATGAAGTAGTAGACTAAGAGTTGAGAATGCCTGTGCTTGAAATTATTTTTAGGTGCTAAATACAAGCAAAAAGCTGATTTTCTAAACTTCATTATTCCATTACCTCAAAATAACAGCTTTTGAAGTAAAAGATAAAACAAACTTTGTTTACTTTTGATAACAAAATAACGAACTTGTTATCACGGAGAAAACAATTGGGCTGCTTGCTCTTATAATGTGGAATAAGCTTACATGTTTTGTGGCTAACGTAATGGCGTTGAGTATTGTTTGTAATCTCAGCCATTATTATGGGCTTTTTATTTGAGCAGCTGCTGGCTGAAGCACAGAGCTGGGGCTTGGTCATCAGTCATGATTTCGGACAGTCATAAAGCACACAGCAAAGCACAGTTCAAATCAGGCCAAATCAGACAAACCATCTTTCTTCAGTTCGTAATTATTGCTGACCTGGACTTGTGAACACGGTAAAACAGTATCCTGGAGCGAATCTCTGAGCCACTGCATGATCTCTATGGCTGCACATTTATTTAGTCTTTCAGCATGGGACCATTTCAACCTCCAGCATTAAAGATGTCTCCTTTAGACCAGCAGGCATATGTTAACAGTCAAACACATTGAAAATGTTGCATGGTCTTATTCTTTTAATTGGCAAAGCAGACAACAGGCACTGAAAGCTTTACCAGGAATGGCTGAGAGGAGGGAGGGGGTCATTCTGTAAATGGGCTTTTTTAGGATGGTCTTAGGCAAGTTTATGTTGGGTGAGAGCTGAGCGAAAACAACGCTTAACATCTGAAGTGCAATTAGAGCTTTGGAGGAGCTTTCACAGACCACAAGATAGGGGTCTGGATTCTGCCCAAGTCGTACAGCAGCTGTCAGCAGGTCCCTCCAAAATCAGAATGCTTCCCAGACTCTCCAGCCCTCTGTGGAATGACTACAATACACTTAATGCCAGGAACCAAATAATTCACTCCACAGTTCGAAGGGAGGGGGAGGAAGTTATAAAAGGTATAGTCTGGTGTAGCTTGGGTACCAATGTGACATAATATGTCCAGAGACCCAAACTCTGTGTCTCTTTATTCTCAGTCGTTTTTTTACAGAGAAAAGGGCTAACTGTGTCATCCTCCCAGCACTAAAGCTCAGCATAACGTGATTACAGTGAGAATGATTGGTGAGGTTGGGTTTGGACGGTCGAGGGCGCTGCTAGGAACAAAGATGGATATAGTTTTAAGGTGTGTAACCAACCGACCTGTCAATGATACTGGGTGGTAAGTAAGCCGATTCTATGAGTCCTGATGTCATGTGTTTGTAGTCCTACCCCGGCCCCTGCTCCTTCCCCCTTCAGCTCACTTGGCACCCCCTGCTTCACAAAGGGACACATGATGACCTAATCACTTTCAGCTGCAAGACAAACTGGAAAAAAAACAGAAACAGAGAGATATCATGACTCTCTTTAGACACCTGACTTTTTGCAAGGACACAGCACAGCTGGAGAGACAAACTGACTGTAGAACAAAAGAGCACAATGAGAGGAGTGAGGTTTTTAGTTTTCCACTGCTAAAAACACACACTTATTTAAAATTCCTCAATAAATACGACAGACATAATCCTCGAGTCCTATTACTCCATCTGTTTCATGAAGTACCAAACACACAGGATAGTACAGGTTCACTCACATACTGTTAACCTGAAGCACATGTGCTGTCTTACCAAATCTTTTTATATGTAAACATGTTAAATTTCCCAGGCTCGTAAAAGTGTCACTGTATCGCACTGTGCAGACATCAATGCAAAAGCAAACAAAAAAGACACCTATCACACTGTAAAACTGTACCACAAGCCTTTACTTCTTCAATCCACACATGGACGTAGAGTAAGATCTGTTTCCCCTCTGCTTCATCTACTCCTTTGTCATTTTGGATACAGTTTAGTGTTCTGGGTCAAGGACTCTATTTTGTGGCTGTCATGGCTTGTAGAATAGGCTGGCCCAGGTCCTGCTGGCAGGGCCACTGTGTAAGTGGGTCATCTGGGACCAAGAGGAGCCAGCGAACTCACTATAGCTGACAGGCACACAGCAGTGCACACCAGGACCCATTATATTAAAAAAAGCCAGACAGAATAGGTGGTGATGATGCACTATTATCCCACAAGTCATAACATTTATATACGTCTGGAGGTCACTGATACAGTGCAGTAGCAGAAAAATCACGCAGACTTTCCATCAGTCTGTTCCTCTGTATATTATCTGTCTCAATGTAATCTTTCAGAAGCCAGTCAGGATTATCAGCTAACAATGAAATTATTTTTTTTGCCAAATCAGACTTTATGAATCAATAATCTTATTATGGTTTTAACACAGCAGGGTGAATGGCACCAAGTTAAGACTTGGAAGGCTTTGACTGACAGCATACATGTGCTGTGCAAAGCTTCAAATGGACAAAGGGTCAGTCCCACAGTGGCTTTACACCAAAAGATGATGCAACAGAGACAAATTTAATTGAGGCAAAATGTACCATCTTTCATCTTATTCAGTGGAGTTCAAGAACTGTTCTGATGGGATATTGGCTTTTGTGCAAAAAGATGCTGAAGCTGATGAACTGATCTGTTTTTCATAATATGGAAGAACCACAGCAACCATGATCTAAACCTCTAAACAATACAGGGTGGTTTATACTTTAATGTAAAGGAATGTGCCATATAAAGCAATCAAGCAATGTAGATTGATAGTTAGATGCTAAAGGAAACAAGAAATGGACAATCTGAGTTTGTCTTGCCTCATCTTGTTGACTCCTTAAGTACATGCTCATGTACAGGCTTTTCCTAAGCAAAATACAAGTCACTGTCACAAGCTTGTCTTTGTGCAGCCAGCAATAATTCCAGATTAGGCATGTACCAGACAAAAGCCTGGCTGTCATTAAAAGAAATGATATCACACAGGCTGCCTTAGTACCTACAATGGCTTTAATATCTGTTTCAGATATCTGTGAAGCAGGGGGATGTTTTTTCAGCCCATAAAGGGACTCATATTCTTCATATTTAGACAGTCTATATTACAGGAAATATGAAATGTTTACTTAGGCACAGTACAGAGGTGCTAGTGCTCCTTCTACTCATACAATGTGTTTTGCAATGTGTTAACTTCTGGTGTTTTTGACAATATCCGTGAAAATCTGGGAAGGTTTTTTTGTCAGATAGTCAACTGTTGCTAGTGTTAAATTGGTCTTCATCCCATTAAATCACTGAAACAGTCTGGATTTTTATTTGATGCTCCTCACTGCTGTGGGATAGGGTTCATCTTTGTGAAATTGGAAATATCTTACCACGGACCCTTTCCTGGTCTCATAAACATCAGTAGCTCTTAATGTCAATAACTAATTTAATTTGTCGTTGGTCTCTCATTCTTGTGGGATTATAACATTTGCCAAAATTTTCTTTTCCTTATTAACAGGCCTATCACACTTTCACAATATCTGGATTAGATTTTTCTCTGGTAGACATAGCCCCTCTTACTCAACTACAAAAACAACGCAGTGACTATGGTTAAATTACCATTTGAATATTTAACTAGAGGTGTGAGAATAAATCAAAGTCCCCCAGGAGACTGAAATAAGGTGAGGACAAACTCCAAAGTAATGTGTGATAATGTTACCTCAGCTATGGGAAACTGAACCTCAGGGTGACCCAAGTGGGAGTAAATGTGAAAAACATGAGAGAAGGAGCAGAGGGGAGCAAGTGTAAGCAAAGCTGATCTTTCGACTGCTTAGCTTCCCCTGTGCATGTGTAGGCAGGTGTCGCAGGGAGCATGAAATTCTGGTGATTTCATCTACAGGTGCTGCAGTTCAGCACGGGGAGCCAAGCCTTACACAGACATGGACGTCTTGAGACTTCCAGAAGTGCAAAGGCACAAATCTTTAGACTTTGAGGTTTTTACTGGGCCAATAACTTCTTAAATCTCCCCCTTTGTCCCTACAACAGTCTGCTCTACCCAATTTCCTTCATAGACTGCTGGTCTTACTTTCCTATCTGGCTAAGGAATGGCTATTTCCTCAGGATGTAATCTAAAGGAATCCTAGCCATCCGATATGGGATATTTCCTGTTGCTCTAAAGCCATCCATTCCTAAAAGGAGATGTACAGAGAAGAACAGGTACACCATGGTTTGGACCAAATATGGTACCAAATATGTGACTATATATAATATTCATCTGCTCACTGCAACACATATTTTTTCAGGAGTAAATAAGGTACAAGCGAGGTAACCGTTTAGATGTTAGTTTAGATTACAATAGAATTTGTAATTTGGTAACACAACACACACCTACACAATACTCCATTGGATATGGTACATTGGCCCACTGATGTTCACAACACAGACAGCACATTAAAATCAATCAAGCATCTGACTTACCAGATCAAAAAAAAACAAACAGTAATACATCTTAGATCTTGAAAAACAAGTGCAACATAGAATGTTTTTTGGCGCCCCAGAGGAGAAAAATAAATCATCCGATTCCCTTCATTGTAGCTTCTTGTTTTTAATCACCTCTCCTCAGGTCAGGGGTGGAAAACAGCTGTACAAGAATGTTTTAATAATTCAGGAATGCCAACTTTTGACACAAAGATAATGTAAAACGTAAAAAAAAAAGCAGCATGTGATTCTGCTGTCAGAAGGCTGCACTGTTATTGCCTGTGTAGAAAGAGCAGCGCTCTGTTTTGGACTAGAGTTGGATTAGTTAGTGCAAGTGTTACCATTTTCACAAGGAATGTACAAATATCATGAAATATTAGTATGGGTTGACGATGAAAGTTCAGAGCAGGCCAGAGAGGCATACCACAATCAGCAAATGGTGGTCAAATACCTTTAATCAGTGTGGAGTGGCCACTGCACAGCTGGCTTTTTGCAATGTTGCTTTTTTGTTTTTTTGGAAGGATGAGCAGTGGATTTGTGTCCAAATACTGCATACTACAAAATCCATGAGCAGCACTGCTGACATAAACCAATGTACACACAATTTAAGATCAAACCATGTGAGAATGAAGGCATTCAGGGCCATAAGACTTAAATAAAGCCATAACTTGACAGTAGCAGGGTGCTGACAGAAGCCAATTTTCAAGTACGGTAAGTAGTCTTTGTTTCCTTTTGTCTCAGACAGAGAAGCTGTTCACAGTCATTGTTATTACTGATTAGCTAACCCTTTAGGTCCACACCACTTAATTACTGTTGCTAAAACTATCATGCTTTTTGATTTAAAAACTGTAACTTTGCAGTTTACAATAAAGAGTGTGGGAACTTGTCATAGCATTTAACAGGGATTTTCAAACTTGTAGCATGGGTTCTGTTTTTTTTAGCTGACGACAGTAGGTTTGTGATTATATCATTATTTACTGTTATAATGAAGTCAATAAGTTTCATTCAAACAAATCCAGTACCAAAGTAAAATGTATAGAAGGCGAAAAATGGGTTACATTTGTATTTTGTGCATGCTAACAGTATATGTAACAGTGTAGTCTGGGGTTACACATATTAGCTAGAATAGGCACAATAGGCAGGTAGACTTGTGTGTTAGACAGGACGCCAACTGAGCAGAGGGCAGAATGCCACTTAGAACAAATTTGCAGTGCAACCTTAACAACGGGGAATAAAGGGAGCACTGTTCTGCAGCTAATTTTACCAAGGCCAGTGTCTTTTAGGTAAAGCACTGATCAGAGGACAGGGCACAGCCATTCACAAAATTACCAGACTGTACCCCAAAGAGTAGTTTGGAAGCTTGCGTGCTGGCTTCTGCATCATGGCAGTCCTTGACTCCAGCTTGTGTGAGCAAAACTGTACCCACTATCTATTATTAAACAGCTGAGGTATGTAAATTTCACCATAAATTTCATGAACAGAAATTTATTTAGAGACCAAATGTTTTTGCATCCTTCTTATTTATCTTGGCAAATGTCCACAAATGGGATCTGTGGGGGATTGACTCACTTTTGGGGGCACCCTCAAGTGGCCATTACAGTACTAAATGCGTTTTTTTTTTTAGAGCACACTGTCCTAATTTGTTACCCAGTGGTGCTATCAGAGTTTCACAATATATGTCTGACTAGCTGTTTCTAGTAGCAACCAGCTAAAAAGGCAGCCAACCAACCTAGTGCATTCTGGGTGCTGAAGATTTTCTGTACCTTTGACTTAAAGCACCGTGTTCACAAGTCTAATGGAAAATGTCCATAATCCCATAACATCAAGTATTCAATTAATCGTTTTGTGTTAAGTGCTGTAATAATTTTGTCACTAAAAAGGTGTTTTATTTTCTATCAGTGCCAGTCTTTATGAAAGGTCACTCAGTTGTACAAGCAAAGTGTGCTCCCCTCTTCTTCACATGTAGGTTTCTATTCTGCTCTCTCCTCTGCTTGCTCACAGTCTGTTGGACATCCTGCTGACACTATTTTAGCCCCTTTCACAAGGGTGTGCTGACCACAGCCTGCCTTTGTAGTTTGTATACTAAATGCACAGCAGAGAGGGATGCCTTTTGGGCCCGTGGTTTCCTGAAACAAGCCATCTGCAACTGCTCTGCGCTCTTCATGGCCCAAGGAAAGGGGACAGGCACAAATAAAGTGGGTTCATATACTGTATATAGCCCTCAACAAAGAATTCATTCATTTTGTTGTCCTGCTGTGGACAGAATTACTCCAACCCATAAAACCTTTTTATAGGTTTCACTCATGGCAATTAGCATCTCTTTTTGATGTTTTTAGAAAGTCCTTTACTTTTTTCAGAATGTATGTTCAAGGGTAAACTTCAGGCTTCAGTTGTTTGCTCCTTTTTTACTTATTTTTTCATCCTTTCTGCCCATAATAATGATAGAGTCATGGCAGCTGATCAGGACGGTGGGGCGTTGGTGCCAGGGAAACGTGATGAGTGTTTGACATCCAGGAATTTTAAGAAATGCCTCATCTCTTTTGTTACATGTATCAGATGTCATAGGGCAAGAACCAAGGCGGGTGTTCCTGATCTTCACGTATGAGTGCTCACTTGGAAGTGATGAGAACAGGAAATATTGAGAGCGGAAGGAAAAGAGAGAGTACAGGAGACATAGAAAAGAGAGGAAATAGTACTTGGCAGAAAAAAACGCTATTTTTCTCCAGTGACTTTGAATGCATCATTTAGCATGTGTTCCACTGCGACACATGGAAATATTTCTTGTACTTATATCTGGAATGGCAGAGCGGCTGATGTATGCCCATAAGCACTACATGCAAAGTGGACCTTAATAAAAACAAAATTGAACATAATGATACAGGCTGTATTTGTCATTAAAATGTCATCCAGCTGAGCGACTGGCTCAGTCAGAAGCCTCAAGCAGCATGTTTACCATCTAATTTATGTATATATGTTTACACTTTACCATGACTCTTTGTCATTCTTTTTAAAGTCTGACCATAAAAAATAGCTTGGGTTTAAAAACAAGTGTTTATGTTCACCTACCATCTATTTTGTGTGCAACAAAAAACAGCACATTTAATCAATAAAACCTCCTCCAGATATGACACATGGTTATGTTTATGCTAACAAAAAATAGACCTTTAAATGTATTGCTCGGATTATTACATTATGTTATGTTTATGTCAACAGACTGCATGATCTCTGACATCAACCAAACATAAGGAGGTAGAAGGAGGGTTGAAGGAGGTTTATGCAACACAGTAGACTTTCACACTGAGGGCTGAGGTTTGAGTCCACCAGACACTGTGAACTGTTTTGTTTTCATCCATGGTGAATTTTTTTTTTTAATCACGGCTCGATTTGGTGTAATATGACTGGTTAAGGTTAGGCATTAAAAACAGGGCAAGGGGTTAGGTAAAGATCTTATTAAACAGTAACACAACGTTAAACACATTTCACATGAAAAACCGTTCCCGTCATGTGGCCGCCATGTTTGGCTATCATTAGGGGGAGCCCCATGAATACATAGACAGGCATGTTGAAAGACTGAAATATCCACCGGATGTTTTCCTGGTGTGGATAGGCCACTGATTTCTATCAACCCACACAACCTTCAGCCCCTCTTTGTACATCCAAGGTAAAAGGACAACAATTAAATCCAACAGTCTCACTATTTAGTCATTTAAAAACCCACAGGATAGAAACTTGAGACCAGAATTACAAAGCCTGTCATTTTGCTGCACTCAAATTGAGAATCACTTCAAAAACCACAAGAAAACAATTCAAACTCACGAAAAGACTGCCAGTATTTAAATGAAACCAGCAAATAATTGTGTCATATTACAATGGCAGTAGCATAAACAAGTCAACCCTTATTACACAGCTGGCTCTACAAAAAGCCACTTTCATTAAATAAGGAATTATATTCCATTATTTCTGATTTATCTGCCAGGTCTGGAGGGTCTGGCCTACAGAGGAAACACTAACGTCACACAACACCAGAATCACACACACACTGTTCTAAAGCCATTTATATACCTGTCCATTATCTGATAACAGCTGACATTCAACACTGTAAAAAAACACAGTTTGACTAAATCTGCAGCCTACTGCTTTTCCTGTCTCACTATAGTACAAAGTCACTATGGCCAACAGAGCATAACTATCTACACAAAGACTGTTCCATCAAATGCACAACAGATGAACCACATTATATCATTTCCCTCTCATCCGTTGAAAGCTTTTAACCTGATGATGCCTTTGTTTTTTTATCTGATAAGGCAGCCGCTTAGTGCCCTGCAGGGTAAAGGTAAACCTATGAGCTGCAAACATCCCCTACCTCACCAAGACTTCCCTGCTTTTCTCAGACATGCAGGCATCAAAAAAGAGTCATTCAAATCAGCTTTGACTGATTTATTTGGGTGTTTTCTTGTCTCATAATGGAACACACGTGTGTGTCATGACACTGTCGGTGCCATAGATAATGGTTTAATTACAATTTTCAAATGCTAATTTAAGGCTTTTTTTTTTTTTTTTTTTTTTTTTTTTTTACAGATTTTTCCCCCACACTTTTAAAACTCCTTGTAAAGCTCTAATTTTTTAAATGAAATCATGGAGAGCATCTGGAGCCATCTGGTGAGTGTGAGTGTGGAATAATTTCACTGCAGTAATCATACAATGCTCAGACAGTGTCCAACTAATTAAAATATATCTTATTAAAGCTTTGATAATCAATTTCTTTAATTGGCCACCTGTATCAGCACTTTGTTTTTTGTTTTTTTTTACATTACATGTATGAAAGTAAATCATCCTTTCCAAATGAGAAAATGGGAGAAGATGAGTGCTGCCAGATGAGACCACACATCTCATACTTGTGTTGCTGTAATGCAATCAGTGAAGCAAGCCAAGTGTTTTCCATACATGCTCCATGTGGGGCTGCAAATACTGAAATGAGTCATTTTTTCTTCCTTTATCTGGCTGTAATAAACTCACTTAAATTAACTCAGAAGTGCCCTCTGAACCTGTGGCATCTGTTTTAGATGCTGAGGTAAGCACAGTAATGCACTGCATGCTTTGATGATGTTAACAATACATGACACGTTATTCTCTAGACTTAAGGACGATTGTAGAAACAGGACAGCTGACAGAGGGAGAAAATAATTGTAAAGTTTCTATGAGATCTTTTCACTTGGATCTATTTTAGTAAAATGTAAAATGAAGACAGCTTCAGATTATATGTAGCAGTAAAAAGATGTACAATGTAAGCTCTGGTTAAAATCAAAGGCAAGGCAGCCATTTTCTTTTCACGATGGTCTCCTCCTTGATGGACGTTGTTATGCCAGACTTTGTCAGCTTCTATCCAGTCTGCCATTTCCAGTGTTTTAATTAGTGTTTATATGCCTGTCTCTGATACGGGCTGGATTTGGCAGCCCAGGGGAACAAAGACCGGCACCCTCCCATCCTGCCTGCTGAATGGAAATCAAATGAGAGATCTTCAAACACAACTAACTATCATACTACTACACAACCAAGTCCTAAAGCCAGTGGATCTCTGCACACTTGCCACATATCCTTTCAGAGGAATCATCTCCCACTGCCATCTCCACTACCCCCGCCCAACCCCCTTGCCTTTTGGCAGCCGTGACGGCACTGCCGGTGAATAAATCGTTTCCAGCTCAGGTCACATTCGGGATGTTTAATCTGAGGGAAGTCCAGATGTGCTCCACAAAAATCCCCCACAAGCAAACTCAACCTTTTTTTGTTAATGAGCATTATCTTCTCTGGAGGATTTCAGAGACAGAAAATTCTTTTTTTTTCTTTTGTTGTTGTTGTTTTGAGGAGAGAACTAGTGTGTGACTTTAGACATCAAATATTAGTTACACCTGCTTTCTTTTTCCAACAGAGAAAAAAGCAAGACATGCAGATCCACGGCAACTTTCACACTGCCAAAGACTGAAACATTGTTGTCACTCAATTTTATCATCCAGTCACACCATTAAATAAAGCGCATCGATCTCCTCAAACTCTTCAACTTTTGCAGAAAACCGAATAACTCTGAGACCAAACACTTAAATAAACCACCCATCCTTTGTCCTAAATTGGCTAAATAAACTGTCAGACATGAGTTTAATCTTCAAAGAGCTGGGATGCTAATCTCTACTAATAATATGGTTTGCTGTGTGTTGTCTTTCTCAGGGAGATAGTGTGTCTGTGAGTGTGTTTCTAGAAGGATTGTACATGTGAGACACCACAATACACTGCAGGGTTTCCAGGAAAGTCATGATTGAACCTTAGATGAGCTCACATGTGGAGAAGAGCTGAGCCATATGGTGTGTCATACTATGTAAAATAAAATATAATGGAATGTAGGGATTTAGAGCACCCAGGGGGGAAAACTGGCTGTGCCACTGCAGAGTGACAAATGACAGATGTTCATGGCAACAAACTGAAACATCTAAAGTCCGATCCTTGGTAAAATTCTTGACAGCAGGAAGCCAATTGTGTATGACATCAGCTTCATGTTGTTGACAGCAGGTTTGAGCCAGGAATGCATATATTTAAAGGGGCAGTGTAGAACTTGACAGTGTGCCTCTGGTAATTAGTGAGTACACAAACCTAACCTTGCTTAGACCTAAGACAGCATAAAAAGTTGGTGGGCATTTTGTTGTGGAATATCAAATGAAGCATAAATAAAAATACTAGACCTTTAAAAAAATCTAATCATATTCATAACCTTATTTTGTTATTGTGCAGTCCTGTCCTGAATGACATACAATGCTGAGATTTACTGTCATTTGCTGTGTCTATATTTTAGACAAATAAGTATTAATAATGGTGTTTTCCTTATTTCTCTAATGCTGCTTATTTGCAGTTGCTATCTCTCTCCCGCTGTTTCGGATTTCATCATAATAACTGTCCATACAGCTGGGTTACTGCATGCAATAAACAATAAATGTGAAAAAGAGAGGAGGAAAAGAGGAAGGGATGAGGGAGAGTGGCTAGATAGTTTCATATCCAAAATCATTGTGTAGAACATTTACATTTAGATAAAATACAGATCCTCCCAAAAAACTGCACATTTAGTCAATAATGCATCGTCCAGATACGACACATGGTTATGTTTATGCTAACGGAACAGATGCACTTATTGCCCAACGTCATCCAGTCATGGTACTTGGCTAATAAAGCTGATCCAGATTCTGATTAATGGGCTGAAATATCGACCCCATGTCGGTCAGAAAGGGTTACTGATTTTAATTTAGAATATTCATCTACGTATAAAGCTGAAGTTGCTGAAGTCCTTTAATTGCTTATGTCACTATTTTATAGGCAGGTCAAACACACCCCATATCACTAGAGACTGGAGACATCATTACTGTGTTTACTATGGCCTGCACTTTCAGATCCACATTCCTTATATAATGGCATCACTATTACAATGAAATACTTACATACTTATCTACAAACTTTCCTTGGCTTTACAAACTAAACTTTGTCAAAGTAAGGCAGAAACATGTTATATATTTTTTTGTTGTGTCACCTTGTACCCCCCCACAAAACACAGGAAGTACAGAAAACATACTGTAATCTGCCAGCCATACAAAAAGAGCTTGAGGTTAGCACAACACTTAAACACAGCTCAGCCTCCCAGTAGGTTAAGATGGCTGTGGCCAAAAGCTTTACAAAACGGATTTTTCCCAGACATCTGCAAGGCATCCCCGCTAGCAGCTGAGGCAAAGGAGCAAACATACAGTATGTGTCCTAAATCCTTCGCACAGAAATCCGTCCACAGGCTTCGTTTTTTTCTTTGCAATAAAAAGAAATTAAGATGTATAATTCTTAATGCTTTATTAATGCTTTTAGGAGGTTAAAGGTTGCAGAAGAATGCCAGAATACTTTTTGAAAACCAAAAAAAATAACAAGGTAAAATGCATCTTCTATTCTCCTTTGTCTGTTCATTTTAACAGGGCTGATGAACCCTGTGACAGCTTCAGCTGAACAACTTCTCAGAATGTATCTGAACAATGTTACAGCAGGGATAACTGAATAACAATGCTGCCTTGGCTCTATAACATTAATGAGCCACTGCAAAAACATCAACTCTTATTATCTTTACAGTAAATAGAGACAAGGATGTAAATGATGACACAAGTAAGACAAACAATATGAAATCAAATTTGCAGTCTTTGTTCACAACCACACAGCAAAATCCATTTTTAACACTGGAAAAGTCAATGGTCTTATTTGTCAGCTCTGTCCCACAATATCACAGCACACACTTGCAGCACTGGCAACGATTAATTCAAAGATTTACATTTGGAAAAACATCTAGACATTAAACACAGGACAGGAAAAACAGAATTACAAAACAACCTTGGAACAAGCTGCGTTGAAACTCCACTAATCACACTGACAGTAAGATGAAAGTCTACTTTCAAATGGGTCATAATGGATTCATGAAAATCGCGTTTGTCATCGCCTGGTACCAATCAGCAAGTCCATGTTTTAGAGAGAAATCCCTTGCTCTAGACGGTTTGTGATATGCAAGACATTCCAAAGAGATTCATGTGTTTACAACCTCAAAATGGGTATGCACTTCTATTCTGTCATTACCAAACCCTCTGCCAGCCACTGGATTCCTGAAGACTATAAAAGAGAACTCTGGGTTCCTAACAAACACATCAGTACATATGTGAGCCAGGGTCTTTTTCAACTGGATGTTAGATTTATATGTAAAGGTAAAGGTTTAAATGCCAATTCTTAGACTTGTGATGTTCTTGGTGTATTAACAAAGTAGAAGAAAACCATGCACAGAAATGCAACCTTATTTTTAGGACAGCTATTAGTGCCAAAATGTATCCTCATGGGATAGGTGAAAGAGTTTGTGTCGAACTCTGTTGAGTTTCCTTCCACTGTAGGACGGCTGCATCTAGTTTTGTAATTAAAATGTTTTAATTAGGGTTCTCCTTTCATGTTGCAGAGAAGAATGACCACAGTAGTCCCTCCCTCTGTGAGAGCATAGAGGAGACACTGGATTTTAACAGTGCCAGATGAGCTGCGGTTGGCCAAACCACAAACCACCACAGGATCTTATCTGTCAGAATCTGATCACCCTCAGTGAGGTCAAAAGACCACGCTGAACAAGTGTATATCAATTTTTGTTCTCTCTGCAGAAATCGAGTGCAGCTCTGTACCATTGTTGGTGGGCCATGTGAGCAAACATGCCTGAATATTAGTGAGCCAGTGAGTGTGGAAAAGCACATAAAGCATTCTGACTGGCATTGATAAATTAACCAAGCTTAACTGAATAAACGGATGTGTTATGTGTAATGATATGACGAACTGGGACGGGGCGTTCGTGTGAAGGATGTGTTGCTAATTCTTCCTTCCTGGCCTCACTAGGGGCTGCTGCATTGTATTAGTGCAGTTTTCATCAGCAGAATCTGGCTTTCACTGCCATAGGTGGAGTTATGTGACACATGCCTGAACTGAAGTTCAAGGACAGGTGATGAAGCCTGTGCAGAAAACATTTCACTCTTTGACCTAAACAATAGATAAATCCAGGTGGTAACTTCCATAGTTTTCTCTCAAAACACCATAAATATGGTTGTGACCAGAGTTCCACAGAAAGACAGCAACTATTCAGTATGCATTTAATATAATGTTACATCCATGAGTGCTTCAACTTTTCACCTTTTCTCAGATGAAGCTTATCGTTACTAATGTAACGATAAGCTTCTCCCTCTCTAACAGCCACAAACTGGGTCTGCTGACAACTTGTCACAAAGGTACAAAGATGTGTTCCTTGAGGGAAAAGTTGAGCTGATAAGCGCTGGGAAAGGAGAAAGATGGAGCTGGGAAGTCCGAGGGAGAAGACATAGAGGTTTTATTTACAGTCTGCCGGAGCAGGGATGAGCTTACATACCAGCTGCATCTCAAGGGGAGCGTTGCAACTGGAGGAAAAATCATAGGGTTGGGGTGGGAGGGACAGATCAGAGATCATCTCTCACTCCCCAGACTCAGTTCTCCAAACACAGCAGGAAACTAAAGCCACAAATACACAGGACATTTAAACTCATCTACAGAGACATGAAGAAGCTCTAAACATGCAGACACAGCTTAGGGGGTCGAAAACAAAACTGGAACAGTTTTTGCTGAGTCTGCAAAATACACGACCTGGGTTTGGAAATGCAAAAATATGGAGGAGAGAGGGGGAATGTTGGGAGATTGTGTTATTAAGTGACAGCCAATCGTACTAACACGGAGTGCCTGTTGACAGGGTTCACCTGGCAGCTTCCCAAGCAGTCAGTGTTGGTTGTAGTGGAAACATGATGCAGACTTAATGCCAAGAGTTAGTAGCTAGAAATGGTTACCATGTGTGGACCTGCAATTCAAACAAATATTACACAAATAATGAGACACTATACACGCTGATTTGTTGTCTGTCCTTTTTCTGTTTGAAACCTAAAAAGGAAGATTTTTAGCAGGACTGACACAGACGTAACGAGTTGTCCTCCATTCTCAGCCCCTGTGTAATATTCCCACAGTGCATGCTTGTTATTTCACATTCCACAAAGGTATTGTCCCATTTTTGTGCCGAGGTATAAACCAGAGGTTTCCCAGTAAGTGGTGTAATGAGCAGGGTTTGACAGAGGAGAATTAGTGCCTGCAGGGTCCCTCAGTTGGACCAAAGCTGAGGCTTTTTGTCTCCACCAGCAGGTCCCAGTCACTAGGTCCAAGCACTAAGAAGAGTCCCAAGCATCGGCTGTGAGTGTAAGTGTCAGTACAATAGCCCTACTTATTATATCTTCATGTTCTCTTCACAAAACTCCAACAGCATCACCCTTGTCCAAAATCTGGATCTGACCATAAACACTCCCCTCTGAAACCCATTGGAGTGGGTGCAGCGCAGTTGGGCTAACCTCAACCCTTTTGCAGTAATACAAACACAACCACAACCACAGAGATGTGGAAAGTTTTGTTATTTGAAATCAGCTAATCCTATAAAATATCTGACAGAGCAGCTTCAAACAAACACTTTTCAGCCCAAATATTGATGAGCTAATACTCTGACCTACACTGGTAAACATCATTTCCACTCAAATCTAAACATCCACCCACAAAGATGAAAGATAATTCCTCTAAACAGCTTCGCTCCCAGGGTGGGAGGCTAAATGAGAAGCTGGTGGCGTGGCAGAGGACCAGAGAGGCAGATGAAAAGCCCTGTAGGTTGATAAGGAAGCCAGACAGACTGCATGATGAGAAAGCAGAGACCTGACCTGTAATGGGGAATTGGCAATTTACTGGGTCCGCATGTGTACTAATGGCCACGGTTAGCTTGAGTGACAAGACAGGGCCACCTAGAGAGAGACAGAAAGAGGGGTCTGTCCAGATAAGTCAGGATTGGATAGAGAGCACACAGAGAGAGAGAGAGAGAGAGAGAGAGACAGGTCAGTTTGAAGAAACAACTTGGCCTGTGACTAAATAGACTGCAGGTTTATAGACAGATCTGTCACACCTTCAAAGAGTATCTCATGCCTTCTTTTGATTATGCTGTTATATACCTCATGGCTAAAAATAATAGCCGAGAGCTAACACCATATGTCTGAGAAGGAGAGACTAACATCAGTATGAGCAGGTGTCATTTTATGAGGTCCAAAAGAATTCAGAGCATATGTTAATAAATATACATATGTGGGTATGAAAATAGTGCAACAGCAATTTGATTCTAGAAATATAATAAGTCATATCAGATATTTACAGAGGAGGGTGAGGAGTGGTAAAGAGGAGAAAAATAATGATGTTGCTGCTTCTTTGCTGCAAATTCAGCCACAGCTTTTACTCTGATCACGTCCTGCCTCTCTGTGTCTCTGTCTTCAATCTCACAAGGCCTCAGATCTCCTAGCCTGTGCACACACACAACCTCCTACTCACCCCCTACAGCTTGTGCTCCTGGCCCCATTGTACCATGTTGATAGTTTGAACATCCAGGGAATGTGCCTTCATGAAAACACCCTCTCCCTATCTAATTAACAGCCTGACATTGGGATGAAAGGAAAATGAAGAGATGATCTTTCTCCCCCTTTTCCTCTCACTTTCTTGATTGAGATATAGATGTTGGCGGCTATTGGACTTAAAATCAAAAGTCAGCACTGGCTAATAAGATGGAGATAAAAGCAGATGAGTTGACAGTGAATGCTCAAAATGTCAAAAATGACTCCATTATATCAGTGAACATGAAAGAAGCAGGTGACAGCAGAGTTACTGTTTGCTCATAATTGTACATCCCTCATTCAGAACAGAACAGAACAGAACAGCTTATTCAGTGACTGAACCAGTGTAGCCCCAGTGGCCTAATGGATAAGGCACTGGCCTCCTAAGCCAGGGATTGTGGGTTCAAGTGGGTTCTGGGGTGGCTGTTTTGCAGGGAAAGACAAATGGACATTGTGCAGGTAGACTCTTACAAGCATCTGGGTGTTCACCTCAACAACAGACTGGACTGGTCTCACAACACAGATGCACTGTACAAGAAGTGCCAGAGCAGGCTTTTCCTGCTGAGGAAACTGCAGTCTTTTGGACTGGCCTTCTATGACTCTGTGGTGGCATCAGTCATTCTCTACGGAGTGGTCTGCTGGAACAGAACAAGGTGCCTCAACAACTTAACTTAATAAAACAATGCACTGTAAAACAGCAAGATAAGGATTGTCCTGGTACTTAGTGAATGGTAGCATTTGAAACTTGAAACACCAAACTCAACAAAATTATTGACCCTTCCCCTTGTGTCCATCGGTTGTCTACAGTTTTACCGACCTGTATGAGAGTTAAACATCAGAGGACTCCTGGGTAACATCAATAAGTCTGCAGAGAACCGACATCCAGACAACACAACTGGAGCTACAGACCATCAGAGTCAATGATCAATATGTTGTCTGGACCTTAAGGAGTAAAGCATTTACACAAACAAACAGAAACACGTGGGGTTAGGTCGAGGGAGACAGTATTCGGAACTCTCCTAGTACTCATATATGTGTTGGGAGGGGGATGTTGAGTCAGCTGGCAGTGGCTTATTTGACCACTGTCAGTCTGGTGGGATCCTTTAAACACTCAAGGCCCAGACCGCTCTGATAGCTGTTCCTGATAACCCATGCTGACCTCTGTCTGACATCACCACCACCAGAGGTCCGTTAGAGGGTCAGCTGGGAGCGCGTACATGTGTGTGTGAAGGAGAGGATGGGGAGCCAAGAATGTGAAAAGTATATCTTCTTCAAACTTCCAGTTAAAGAACAGTAACAACCCCACATGTGGAAAAAGTACAAAACAGCTCAGCTACTGTAAACGCACTGACATCACACTAATGCATTGCGTAGGTCTGACTCTGTGGCAAATGCAAAAACCAGAGCACATTTGTAAACTTCTTTGATGTGTAGACGTCACAACACTGAAATCCCAGAGCGCCTTTGCAAACTTACATCAGCAGAGTGAAGTATGAGCGGGAAAACTCTGGGTTGTGTGCACGCTTTAGGAAGAGAGAATTCACTGTGCGAGCCCTGTGAGTTTCTTTAGTTTACTGTCGACTTTGTACGATAGTCTGTGTCTGGTGCGGAGGGATACAGATGCAGACGAGGACTCAATCTTTCACACAGACTGAGAGATAGATTTTCTATTTTTTATTCTGCACAGCAGGCATAAGAGAGAAGCATTCTCTGGGGTCCCTCCATGGAGAAGTCAGTCTGCAGAGATGTTGGTCAATAGAGGTCACGGAGCATGCTCAGTGCTTTTTTCCCACAGAACCAACTTGATATACGTCCTCTGTCCTGCTGTGTGACCCGCTCCTTACTACATACTGTGTCATGCTGTCCAAAGAGCTGTCACTTCCTTGAGACTGCTGATCAGCCCAGCCCCTGCTAGCTCAGCTGTTTCATAGCTGGCCTCAGTTTACCTTAAAGAAACCATCTCTGGTAAATCATCTGCATTGCTTCTGTTCTCTTTAATCATCCTTTACCCCTCCACCCTAAAGTTGTGGCTACATGACTCCTTCTAGGATGTATGTCCCTCAAAGACTTCATGAGGAAGTTCACGTTCAAGCCTTACACGCCTCATCCGGCTGCTCCAGGTATGAGACAGCCCATGTTTGGTCCAACCACAGCCCTGTCCTGTTAAGTCACCAGTCCCACCACCCTTGCATTGTCCAGCCAGAGTGGGATGTGGGTGTGTTGCGGCTGGTCACCTTTCCTCTACTGGTGCAGCTTATACACACACACCTTTCACAATCCTCATCCCACAGCTGTAGGACGTCACATCCTAAGCGCACACCCGCTTACTCACGCTTACACTTAGAGGATGCAGTACGGATCAGAGAAGAATTCATGGAAGGAACACAGACTCTTTCTCTCTCTCACACACACCAGGTCCTGTCGACCTGGCTCGACACACGGGGAGTCTTGGCCAGTCCTTCAATGTAAGTGTATGTCATAAGTTTTATTGCTCAAGGGACCTCTTACGAATCAACATTTTTGGCTAAGAACACAAACGTGTAAACAGTAGCAGGAAACACTCCTGCTTGTTCTTTGTACATGTTTTTTTCCCAAGTGAAGAGATCAGTCAGGATTTATGGTCAAAACTATCCCCTCTAATTTTCCAGTTATCTTCTCCCCCCTCAACATTTGTCAGTCTTCCTGTGGGGACTTTATCGTATTGCAGAAACACTGTTCACTACATGTAACTATGCCACATCCCTGCAGAGATCTGATTTATTAAATGCATCTTTCTGTTGCTGTAATCCTGTCTCCCTGCAAAGTGGTTTACCGCTGTGCCTTTCCAACAACACCATGACAGCTTCTGTGTAGAATCAGACCAGAAAGACTTCTGCTGGAGCCTGAGGTGATGTCTATATTCATAAACAAATGCAAATTCCTGATAATCTGAGAATAATTTCAGTTTTTGTTTTTACCTAATAAGAGAAACAGAGAAACCAAGACGTCAGCTGGCTATTGATGATGTTTTTCCTTTTTCTCTTGGCTTTAAATTGTTGCTCCTCGTCATCAAACTCAGAATGAAATATCACACATGATGTATTCAAGGAGATTTGTCAAAGAGATGCAATCTCACGGATTCTGTTGTTTGCAACAATGGAACCACAAATCACGGTGATTGAAGATGTTCTCAGAGGCTGCAGAGATAGCAAAGAAAGGGAAGATTAATCAGGACTGTCAGGTAACTGCAGCGCCTTACCTCTAAACCTCCTTGATTCATCTACTCTCGCTCGAGGACTCGAACCTGATTCTCTCTGAAGTTTGGGCTCATAAATGTTATTAAACAAGTGTAATCATTCATCACTTGAGGACTTTAGGAAGAGCATCACTGATATTAAGAGTATTACTCTATATATACTATTAAGGCAACGGCAGCCACCATGAAATAACACCATGTTACAATACAGTTCCATAGTTACTGACTGTGTACCACATTGTGCTACATAGACACTGTTCAGTCAGTTTATAGAAACACAACAGCGTGGTAGTTCGGGGCTGGTGCTGCAGTTCAACTTGTCAACCTTCATAGAACAAGTTTTTCTACCGGCTGTAGAGCTACAACAGAGCAATGTCAGAGTTTTCTCTTGGCCAATCTGAACTTCTGGAGGACACAATCAAAGGAGACACACCACTGCTGTGTCAATTCTACACTGGTACTGATATGGTTTGTCTTTTTCTATAGATTAGTCAAACTAGACGCTAGGGAGCGTTGAATATTGATGGTTTTAATGACGTTGCACCAAAATATACACAAAACTAAACACAAAAATGAAGCATTTCCCGCACTGGAATTGTGTGTGTCTGCCTTGGTTCACAATTTACATTGACAATATTGACATATGCAGCTTAAGTGCACGTTACTGTTACCCCAACCCACCAAAACAGATAACACAGAAATAGAAATAAATCAATTAAAAAAAAGCCTAACGTCTACACAGCATGCTGATAAGTCCAAACCACAGCCCACTTGACAGCTGAAACTTGTGGCGGTTTGTTTTGGTAAGTCTTTCAAATCTTCTCACAAGGCCACAATTCCCTTTTAAAATTACTTAGGCATCACCACAGCTATAAAAGTTTACCTAGCAGTTGTAATGTTTCCTGGATTTGTGTAGTGACAGATGTCTCCAAAGAAGATTCCTCTGGTCAGCCACTCCACACCAGTTCAGTGTACTCTGCAGGAAGTTTCCAGCCATCACAGTCAACCATAAGCATCTGTTTTTATTCTATAGGCCAAGCAGACTTTGTTCTGTGGTAACAAAGAAGAAGCCCTTAAACGGAGAGCAGAGTATCTCAGGACTGTTTGGTGCCACTGAAGGATTCAGTATCAGCAAACAAAAGTCTTACAGGTCCCAGCTCTCCACAGCTCAGGCACACTGACAATAAATCAGGCCACACAAAAACTTTAGTTTGTGGAAATGTTTCTTCCAAATGTACCTTTTATTATTCATACTTTGTTTTCTGCTACAAGCTAGTGGTGAGGTCAAAACACAGATGTATATCTGATTTGTGTTTTTCTTGGCTGACTGCAGGCGTATTAGCATGCTGTGGAGCTCCTTGCCATTCCCCCTGTGGTGGAGATTGACTGTGTGTGTGTGTGTGTGTGTGCAAAAGCAATTCAGTTTGTGTACATTAGATAATACAAGGATGTGGATTTATATGCCAAAGCCTCACATTTGGGACTGAATTAAGTCAGTTAATTTTAACTCTGGCCTGATGTTTTCTTAACTCTGCGTGGCGTGTACATTCCAACACTACCTCACTGTGTTGCATGGTGATCTCTAATAGAGGCTGTCACTCAAGACAGATCTTTGTTGTTAAATATAGCATGTGCAGTTATGGTTATAACAGAGAGGCTGCTGTTAAAAGAGAAACAATTCGTGAAAAGGGCCATGAGAAAACACTTAGCTTGTGTCAGCTCAGCATATTTCCATGCCGGATTTTGCTGATGACTCCGTGTCCTGCCCCTGCAGCCTGTCTTTAACTCTAACGTGCTGTAGATGAAATACCACTTTGATGTAGTGATGCATAAAGGGCTATGGAAAATGCACCATGCAGTGGTCAGGCAATAACTTAACTTGAAAGCCGACCATGTGTTGTTTGTGTTTGAGTGTGTTTGCAGGACAGGCATACAGTGTATAGGGAGGGATGTGAGTCACTTTTGTTCATGTAGCTGAAAATCATCCCACGCAGGGCCTCCCATCTTCCATGTGTCCTAGCTAAAAGACTTTTTATATCGCTCTCTAAATCAAAACGGCATCATTGCTGGCCTTATGTAACCTTTGGCAATAGGTGAATTTAAGCACAGAGCTCCCTTCAAAAGAGGAAACCCGGTGTGCTGAACTTCATTGAGTAGACAGGCTCTTTGTCTACGCACACACTGTGCAGACAGATACAAGTCAACCAAGTTTAGTCAGAATGTGTAACATTGCAAGAGAGACAGTAAGAGTACTTTAAATTTAGCATCACATCTTTACACTAGTTTCACGCAGGCATCAGTAGGGGACATTTTACCACACTGACCCTGAACCAGTATGTTACTCTGTGACATCGGCTCACTCTGCGCCAGACAGAATCAATACCTCGAACAAAGGAGCTCCAGACTGCCATCACCAACACACACAAAAACTTCTGCGCTGACATATCGATCCGTCTCTTTCTGACAGAGTCCTTGGCCTCACATGTTGAATTTGTCACACCCCTGCAGGAAACTAACTGCTGTTTAATGGAGTGTGGGGGGGCAGAAAAACGCAGATTGCTCTCATTTTAGAGCATCAGTCACACTCCAGTTTGTGAGTTATGGATCAGAGGGTGACAGCATGTCTGACACAGGAAGTTGCCTGTTGACTTCATAAACTGCCTCTCACACAGCTTCAAGGCTGTGATCTCTTAAACTACCCACAAGATGTCACTGTGGGACACAAACCTGATAATACCCTAACAGAAAGGTGCTACTAAAGAGCATACACACACCGACACACACACTTGTGAACATATGTGAACAGTCCATCCTTTTGGCAGGAGTTTAGTTTAGTCTGTATGTGTTTTTTTTAAATGTAAAGATATACATTCTTCTAAAATGTCTTTCTGTGTTGTGGTACATACATCTGCTTTCTAATTACATCCAAATAATGCTGAGCTGACCAAAAGAGGGATATTAAGTATAAATTGCAAATAATAATACTATAGTCCACAGTGTGGCTGTCCAGAGCCTTCACAGGAGCCCCAAAGGGCAAAAAATCCTGCAGTCCCCACATGGGTTAAACCGCAGGAGCCTGTGCAGACTTTCTACAAACCTAGATATAAATTTTCTGTGACTTCAGAGAACTGTATCTAACAAGCTCAGTGTCTGATTGATCCATATGGGTAAAAATGGTACCTCATACTTTCCAACAATAATATTTCTAGCCACTAACAATTTATGCAACAATTTTCACAAAGGAATTAAGGAAAATAATTAACAAGGCTGGAAAACAATTTCCCCCCGGGGATCAATAAAGTATTTCTGATTCTGATTCTGATTCTGATTCTGAATATGTTCTCTAAAGGTAATGGAAACCATGGCAACACAAGATGAGTTGTAATGGTGACGCAAGATGTTAATGTCCAGACAAAAACACATTACTCATACACACCAAGTCATTGCAGTACAACTACAGATGAAAAATGTTAATCTATTCGGATAATCAGTCAGGTCCTGATTGCCAGTAACCTCCGCTGCACTGGCATTGGATACAACCGAAAAATGCCTCCTGATCAGAAGGAATTTGATCAATGCACATTTGATGTTAGCATATTACCTGCTTTAGGTAATTTAATTTCATTAGGGATTTACCTGTCTTCGTACAAGTTAGTCATATATATCAGGCTGTAATTTCAGGTACTTTGAACCTGTTGTGTCTGATTGACAGTAAGTTAGGAAACTGCACAGTACAGTGTGAGTAAAGAAGCTGGTCCCTCTCGCCAAACCTCTTATGCTCTTTCATTGAAGTGTGAAAGTGGCATTCTGACAGTTTCTGGTTTAGCATCAATGAAAAAGAGAAGCAGTACTCAACCATTCAGGGTGACAATAATTAAGCCTCTTTAGCTGTGCATCAGCAGGTCAAGCTGTACAGTTTTTACTGCTTTCACTAATGTGGCCAAGCTGAGATGCTCTTTCACACAAGGGACAAATTACTTACCCTTCTACTTCCTCCCTTGCTGAAGTGTCTGTTAATCAAAGAGGCAGCTACTTTGACACACAAACGTCACAGTCTGGGATTTCAAATAGTTTGTTACATCCCTGAGCAGCCTCAAGCAGCAGCAGCAGCAGCTGTCTGCAGCAGTCTTCACTCATTCCTCAAACACCTGCAAGCCAGAGAAAACCGTCCTCCACGGCCTCACACAAAAGCTGTCACCCAGTGCAGCATTTCAACATGACGTGACTCAAAAATAAAAAAACAACCACAATAAAGAGTTAATTTTTTTTTTTTTTACCTTCGGTTGAAAAACAGCATTCCCCTCATTTGAAAACAGCCACTTTGACACTATAATGTCAATGTAGGAATATGATACACATTAGAAAGGAAGTCCAATGTGTAAATTCATATCAGATCCCAATACTTTTTCTTTTTTTAGATTAACATTTTGTGAGTCAATTATATCATGTTACGTGGACTCTATTTGCAAAATATAAATATTTACGAAGCATGTTGTGCATTCAAAAATGTGTCAGGAGCACGTGTTTATGTATGGAAGACATGGGTGAATGTATATTTACAAACTGTGGTATTGATTTTCACTTGTTTTTGTCTGACTACTAATGGAATGCAGGTGTTCAATGCATACATAAAACGCTCCGGCCTTGGGAGGCAGCCTCATGCAGAACATTTTTAAGATGTAGCTGCAAATGCAATCCAAAGATTTTGCACAGCAGATGCTATCAACCAAGGTCATGACCTCCTGTATCCATTCATTTACATATATAAAGCACTCAGAACTAATCAATCAAATGTAAATGTCTAAATTCTCATTTGGCTGTGTGTATCCTATTCATTTATCTGATGTCTTTATTTTCACAGTTCCTCATGCATTAAGATAATCTCAAAACTCCTTTTGTATGTTGCCAAAGTAACACTCCCCTCCTCTCTTCTCAGCTCCTTTGAAGCAACTTCAGAGCATCAATATTTAACCTGACATTGTCAAATCTAAAAAAAGAAATGATGTTGAAGGGAAGGCAGTGCTTTGAAGCATGTTTGCCTGTAGACCTGCGCTGAACATGACTGATTTCCTTTCTGAGTCTGTTGACAACACATTTGTGTGGATATCACACACACACAAACACATTACAAGCATTACTGACTGCTCTCCTGATTACATAGCAGGTAATGTGCTGTGGTGATGAGGGGTCAAATCAAGAATGCTGGCTGTAGTCACTTTAGTGATACATTCAATGTGTCTGCTGCAAGTCAAAACTAATATTTATAAATGTTAATTTCAGTTCTAAAACTGCTGCTCTATGCAACACATGAGGTTAAATTTAAAAGAAATCATGGTGAGGAGGGTCAGTGAGCTGTGAGGTGAGGTTCAACTGGTTTGGTTTGGTGATGGTGCCATTGTGTAGTCAGTATTTAAAGTAAGGATCAGCAAATAATTCCTTCATTTTCAGAGAAGGATTGTGTAGTTGCTATGGAAAAAACTAAACGTACCATGATGCAATGCACAAAACCACCTAAGCTCTTGTAGCAGGCTCAGTGTATGAAAACAACCAGTCTGAACTATTTACTACTGTTCAACCAAACATGCAATATAAATATGAGTGGTTAGAGAGTAAAATGTATTATTACTAATATGAAGCTAAGCACATAGTGTAAGTTTTAGAACAAACACAATGTTACTCACTCAGTCAGCTGTCTCCGTCATCTTTCCAATTTCTCTTTGTTTGAAGTTTCCAGCACTCCTCAGCCCAGGTAATGGAGTCAGACTTTCCTGCATGGTAAGGCACACACTTAGAGAGTATTAGAATTTATTTTACCATTAATACCCAAACAAAACATCCCATACCTAAATTCATGGTAGCAGAATGATTGATATTCTGAAAGCAAGTTGAGCAACATTGCACACAAGACAGCATTTTCCAAAGTTAGTAGACTGATGAACTACCAGGACATCTGCTGGATTTCATTGTGAAACAACTTGTTGTTGTTCTGAGAACCACTGACGTCACTGGTTCTCTGCTAGACTACATGGCCTCTATTGTGGGAAACACAAGAATACAATTTTAAACAACTCTTAGACTAAATTATACATCAATAAAGTAATGATATTTCTCTGTAGGATTTAGACTCATCTGGTTTGTGGCACTCACCTGCTCCTCCTGTTGGTCAACCCTGACATTCCTAAAGGAATGCAGTCGTCTACACCTAATCTACATCTAGGTAATCTAGGTTTCTGGTCGACTTAACCATCCCTTTGTACACGGCAAAAAGAGATGCCATTTATGCAAAACTGTATTTTAAATGTGTGTTGGGACATTTTGCGTTAAATTTAACACAACAGATGTGTAAGTGATTTTGATGGTGAAGGGAACAAGGTGGCTCCCACATGTTTCAAGGGCCCTAGAGACCTTGCTTAAACCAGGACAGTTCACTGCTGGGTACTGCCATATGAACCACTGTCAATGCAGACATTGCAGGCCGAGCTACAAAGGCCACTGCATTCTTTTAGACTACACCTCTTATTAGAGCCACTTACTTCATTGTTATTGATTAATTTTTTTTAGGAATTTAGTTCATCAATATTCTATGTGATTAATTTAATGATACAGGTTAAGAAATCAATGGAAGATGCCACTTTTGGGGCCTTTTGCAATTGTATTGCAGATGAGGTCAGCCCTCTACTTCCAAAGAATGAGATCATCCTACCACAGGTAAGGGAGCTGAATTGTGTTTGCAGTCATCTTTGCTGTGTTAATAATACTGCACTGTTTGCAGCCTTGAAAAACTGCTGGTGACCACAGAGGCAAGGGTTGCCAGACCCAAGCCTAGCCAAAGACTGTCAGATTTCCTGGTAGAGAGCAGCAGCAGGAACAGGGTGAAATGGCAATCTGAAAGGACAGGCAGGAGATGGTGTTGCTGCCACTAAACTTAAAGTAATGGATGCAACAATCAAATCCACTGTGAAACATCTGGAAGCAAGATTCAGTAGCCTCCTAGGCACGTACCTGTCCTACAAACACATGCAGATGAGAAATATTGTTACTCAGTTTTTACAAAAATGTATTTGTTCTTACAACAGGGCAGAGTACTTTTGTGTCTGACACAACCAAGGCTATCAAATGCTTCAACATTTTCAATCATGACAGCTAGTCAGAGAACCAAGAGCACTTAGTGGACCATGGTGCTGATGACCTTGCATTTCTCATGGATCACTTCTCCACAGTGCAGAGAAGGTAGCTGGTGGATTACTACAGTATTATGTGTGCTGATGGTATATATGTTGTTCATGTGAAAACTAATCAATTGCGTAACTCATATAATTTTTCATAAATAGTGCTGAAATGATGCTTGCAAAAGAAGAGTTTGTAGGCTTGAAGCTGCTAATTGCCAGGATGTTCAAAGACAAGACCTCCCTCAGCCTTTGGATGCTCATGTTGACGAGAGAGCCATACTGCTCCTACTGCTCAGATTATAAGGTCAGTTTTTGTTAATGTTCTTTCTTGAGATTGACTACCCCCAGACTACCCTCCCTGTCTCCAGCTGTAGTTTGTGAGAGAGGTTTCTTTGCACAGAAGAGGATCAAATCAGACACAGTGGAAGATCTGATCTGACGGATCTGATAATCAGTGCAGAGGGGCCAAGTCTAGAAGATTTTGATGGTAGAGAGAGTGACAAGCTGGTTTAGCCAAGGCCAAAGATCAAGAAGGCCAACTTACAGGAGCGTAGAGGGGCATGTGACTGCAGTGGAGGATAGTCTATAAGACATTGAGCCATTAGATGTTCAGTTTGAAGCCCTTAAAACACTTCCACTATTAAGTGGGTGAAGTGAGTGAAGCACTTTACACACCAACACTTTTTCAGTAAGTTACCTTTCTTGTATAATTGTGCTTCAAATAAAAATAAAACAACTCTATCTTGATCAGATTATAAGTCAAGTCATTACCTATGGACAATGATTAAAAAAAAAAGCAAACCTGTAAAACTGCAGTGTTGTTGCGGTGGAAAATTTGGGTGCACCTAACATTTGTGCTGTTGCACTTTAGGTGTACCAGTGCAAAGTCTGGAGCCCGGAGCAGTCTTCAATCTTCGTTAAGTTCATTAACTCACTTAACAGACAATAGTGCAATACATAAGCACAAAAGTAAAAACAAAAAGCCTTCTTCCAGCTGACCAAGTAAAAAAGTCAATCAGCATGTTTTTTACATGCAATATATTTTAAGTGTCAACCAATTTTTTTTTAAAAAGCAAACATAAAATACATAATAGATCAATTGCTATCAAATTACAATAAAAATGTATATACAGTATCTATCTTAGTTATTTTTGCATGTTCTGACAATGACTGCAGGCTCACTATGATTTAATACTGTGGATCAGCTGGAAATGTGTCAATATATAGTACCTTGACTCTCCTGTTTGCTGGGATGGTCAGATCAAAGAAGGTGAACACTTGGTTGAGATGGAGCAGAGTCAGGTGTTTATCCACTTCCTGTGTTCAGATCAGCAGTGGTTTGGTCAGGCTTAGAAATACAAAGATCATGGTGAGAGTTCACATGGACCCAAACACAGACTCTAATGACAAACTGAAGTCCAATAATTTTGTCACATGAGTGATTTTTTGGGGCCATTTCCTGAAATGCTGCTGTGTTACTGTCTCCATGAGCCTTACAGAGAGGTGACTGTAGGATCACCAAACTGAAAGCACCCAAAGACCCAGGCCTCCTTACAACTTACAGTACAACACAGAGATAACAAAAAAAGAAATTCAGACTCAACAAGGACATTGAAGGTTTTACAAGGTCTTTTTGTCAATGTAAATTTCATTTCGAAACTGTTGGATAAAATGTATAAACCGGTCACGAAGATTACATCTGGACTACACTTCCTCTGTGGGTCTGGCTAGAATCTTTTTTTTGGAATAACCAGGACCAAACTGGCCTCACAAAGTTTCCACTGAATCATTCAACAGTGAAACAGGCAAAGCTGACATTTCCGCATGTATTTATAATGAGAGTATAACTATTTTATCGTTGTGGTCTACGGCAGCTTTTAGAATGGCATATCTTTTCAAAGGGAGGATGAGTCACTCTTAAAATTGTATTATTCTTACCGTGAGGTAAACAATTTGCCTTGGATCAGAAGCCTTGTATGCATGAAACAGAATGAAGGATTATAGTTGAGGAAAGAGATCTGAGGAAATCTTGACTCTGCACATGCACAAATAAGGGATTTGCTTCTTTGACTTTTAGACACATGTATGCACATGTTTGAATAAAGGAGGGAAGCCAGGAGGCCAGGCCAGAGTTCAGTCTTGGTGATTTGAATAGGAGTGATCACTGAGGGGACAGAGCAGGTCAATGGGCAACGTTTGGTGAGCTAAACTGTCAGTGACAACTGCTTCTGATGATGACCAATATTAGATTTTCACTACCGTTACATCATGGCCGAAAAGTGATGGTAATAATGCCATATGTGAATTTATCTTGAACTTTGTTTGTCATTTGTTTTAGGTAACAAGAGTGTAAAATTGACATGACATTCAACTGTATATAGCAGTCATTGTCAGTATATAGCATTGGCGTGACAGATATGCATGCATTGGTATTGACATACATTTGCTTTAAAATAGCATTTAAATGTGGAGCTATTGGGAGTTACAGTCTCACCATATCCCAAGATGGATCAACAATGACATAATTTAAAAGGGACAGGTATGTCTGCAGCGTGGAAGTTTTTAAAATGTCCGAAAATGCTAACTATGGTGTCTGCTTGTGAGCGCTCAGCACTGGCTATCATGTCTAAGTGCTACATGTTTAATCAGCTACATGTTAAATAAACCAAAATAAGCCACAGTGACCACAACACACGTTAATGCCCAGACATGTACATTACATTAAGTAAGATATCACCTGTTTAAACTGAGAGAAACTAGCTGAGGAAATTCTTTTATTACTGAGCGATAATTACGAATGAGGATGCCTCAGCAAAAGGCACCATGGCTATAAGCCTATGAGATTGTGTGTGTGGTTTTGTTTTTAGCAGCTGCTGATTGATTAGTGTGACAAGTGTAAGAGGCTGCAGGCATCCTTGTACTTAATAAACCCCCCCCCCCCCCCCCCCCCCCACTCCCACAACAGCCTACGGCCTAACATGCACATGCGCAACGAGCTATGTTATAGTAACCTTGATAAGAAAAACACACACTGTATGAAAAGCCATTTGAAGAGCCACAATATATTCCTCCTCCACCACACCTCTCTGCCTTAGTGGGCCACGCACAGCCAAGCATGAGACAGATACAGCATTAGTACAAAGAGTAGTTTCTGCATGACAGCAGCACGGACGTCTACAACATGACAGCCGTGGGATCCACAACAGGCTTGTTATCTGAGGATGCTGAGCCTCCTGTGAGAGAAGTAGTTTTAAAATGTAGAAACTTTCTCCTATGAGTGAGCATCTCAAAATCCTGAACACACAGCCAAAAATAACCCTGCGCTCATGTTTTCTTTTCTCTCTCAGCCTTCATATTTACGTGTCTACAACTCTTGTCTGCTCCAGTCAGCTTGCTGTTGCATCGGTGTTTCCATGGCAACGGGCAGCAGATGATCTCTCAGGTCAGAGTGAGAGCACCTAAAGCTGAGCTGACGGGAAAATAGAGGCTTGACCTGGCAGGCTGTCACTGCGCTGGGCTGTACCCGCGTTGTTATTGGACATTTCATTACTGTTGCTTCTTCCTGCTGGCCATACATGATAAATTGTCATCAGACACAGGTTGTTAATCATTTCTGCGGTTTGCACAAACAATAAAACCCAGGACTTGTTGCTGCAGTTGATGATGATGGGTGGAGTATGTCCTGATAAAGAGGGAGCAAGATATTTAAAGAGTGGGGAGGAGAGTGTTTCAGGGCCTGAAAGTGGATTACATTTATTATTTAGGAGCTGCTTCCCCTTGTGTGTGAGAGAGGATACAAACATCAGCCTCTGTGTCTCTGTGTGAACTGATTAAGACATCATTCTTCCAACATGTGTTAGAAAAAAATGGGTGTCATTAGGGCAAAAATAACAATATGCAATTGTCTTCTTTAAACAAATTTGGGACAATATTTTACAGTGAAACACTCCTTAGTCTTAAAAATAAGTTGCACTGTTTCTCTTTTTAGCACACATCTATAAATGTAAAAACACTTTCATATCATTGCATCAAAAGGAGTTGAACGCATCGAGGCCCCCTCAAATTGCAGAGAAACTGGGCCAAAAAAGCTCTGATATGTTGGCGTTTGATCACGATGCTTTATCTCTGTTTCCCATTTCCTCTCTTGAGCTGCACAGATTGTGTCCACAGGGTAATCTTGAATGCACATTTTTGAACATATGGTATTAAGTACTTGGGCATGTGCCACGGCAACTGAAGTAACTTCATGTGATGTAAGCTCAGAAAGGCAATTCTCTGCATTCTTAAACAGACATATGTGCATCTTACTGTAAATGAGGGTGCGACAAACACACATAAAAACTTTCAGTATCTTGAAACTGAATCAAAAATGAACTTTTCTCGCGATAACGTCAAGACAAAATATTTTATATTACTGTTGTACTCAATCTGTCACCGAGAGTGACCACTGTGTTCTGGGCTGTTCTCTGTATCTGTTGTTTCCTGGAGAAGGCTGGGGACAAACAGCTTCTCCGCTGTTTGTGGAGCAGGCGACAGGAGGAAGAGTGCATAGAAAAGGTACAAACCAAAGTAAGCAGTGGGGGGGAGGAACATTTTTAAAGACTGTCCTATCCAGGCTTTTGATGTTGTGAAAGGATGGAAGCTCTTTGCTTTACTTTTCTTCAAAGACTTTGTTTACACACACACACCTTTGGGAGGCCTGGGATAACAGTGTTACTCTCACTAATTTGTCTTTTGTTAGGACAAGAGTTCCACAAACATTCAGGAGACACCTTTATACCCGTCACCCAATATGACATTTGGTTTCTATTATGCATTTTTAATGCAGTTAAAAGTGGATGTGATGACGTCGAAGGAGCCAGAACGACCACACACGTGTTCATTTGTTGAATATATTATTTTATTTTAACATCATCATCATCGTCATCATAGTTTAACTTTTAATTTTCCCTTCATTCATTTAAAATGATCACCTCTGAATGTACACATACTGCAAACTGTCAAAAATATACAAACAAATGCAGGCTTGTGCTATAGTCTGGTCAAATGTCTAAAAAACAGTGGCACTGGGAGGAGAGAGCGAGAGCGAGAGAGAGAGAGAGAGAGAGAGAGAGAGAAATAGAGTGAGCAAGAGGGTGAGAAAGAGAGAGAGAGAGAGAGAGACAGACATTGAAACCGGTAAAGACATGCACAGCGTCATTGTGAGCACCAGTGACGGTGATCCAGGTGCGCGGTACTTCCATGGAATCCATTGTGGAAAAAAGTACATACATGTCATCATCTGACAGTGAGGCACAAAATGCCTGCCACATATCAAATCAAATCAAAAAAGTTGCTTGTTAATGGAACTGTTAGGCACATCATTGTTTTTTATGGTTTTACATTTTTTGGAAAAGTCTGAGTTACTGTAAATGTAGAATGCTTAAACAAAATAACAAGAAAATAAAACATACGATTAAAAAAGAAAAGAAAAAAAGCTTTCAAAAGTCATTTGGAATCACTGTCTTGTTAGTAACTCTTCATTGTTACATAATGTGTGTGTGTGCGCGTATGTGTTGTCTTGTGTGTGTTATGGTGTATACAAGTCGGTGCATTCTGTAGAACCAAGTGAAAATGCGTGTGAGTACTTGAGGTGGGTGGTTTCTGTGATTGGCTGTCAGGTGTCCAATCAGATGCTCAGGTCTTTGGGGTTCACCTTGTAGGTCTTCTTGGGCTCAGGGACCACGGGCTTAGATGAGCGACTAGTGTTGGACTTGAGTGTGCTGTAGTACTCTCTCACCTTAGCCGCTACGAAATTGTCATCATCCTCTTCATCGTCTGAGTCGTCCCTTGTGTAGCTCCTAAACGGGGAGACGTCTCGTCCTAGGCTGCGGGCTCGGTACGGAGGCTCAGGGGAACTACCTCTGCTGGCGTAGGCGCCATCCCTCTCCAACCTCCCAGGTGATCGCCCCCGCAGCAGGGAGCTGTACCTCTTGTAAGCAGAATCTGAGTCTGGGGTGCGCACTCTGGGCAGGGTGGTGTCTCTGTAAGCGTCTCCCTGGTTGCGAGACGCCATGTCCCTCAGCAGGCCCTCCCCCCTATAGGCCCTCTCCATGGAGGATGCTTTCAGCAGCAGGCTGTCCTCCCCATATGGCTGGTCTTCTCTACGCAGCGGTTGAAGTGTAGCCTCCCTATTCAGGCGGTCCAGGGCTGGAGGCTCACGCAGAATGCTGTCCTCAAAAGGGAGACTGGGTTCAGGAGAGTCGGCTGACTCCCTTACATCTTCTCTGGGCTTCTCGTTGCTGCGATTCTGTGTGTCCCGGGAAGCATACCTGCGGTACGGGTCTGAAGAGTGGGCGTAGCGCCTGGTGGGGGAGTGGCGCCTGGTGGGGGAATGGCGCCTGGTGGGGGAATGGTGCCGGCGGCGTGGGGACCTGTGGCGGCGAGGAGAGCGGTGAGGAGAGCGGTAAGGAGACCGGTATGGTGAGCGGTGACGGTGGTGAGAGGAGGAGAGGTGACCACGGTGTCTGTCTGGGGAGCGACCTCGTTGGTGCCCCCTGTGACGGCTATCCAGGGTGTTTTCTGCACTGCGTGACCTGCTATGCCCCTTGTGAGGTGAACGGTGGCGGCTACGGTGGTTCCCACTGGAATGGTGGTGGTCACGTCCCTTGTCCTCCTTCTTCTTGAAAACATTCTTCCCTGTAGACTTTCTCCCCTTGTGTTTAGCCGTGCTGGTTTTCTTGCTGGGGGAGTGTTGGCGGTGTTTGGAATGGTGGTGCTTGCCAGTGCCATTGGACTGGCTGTTCGGCTCCTTCTTGCTCCGGGATGGTTGGTGGGGTTCTGGTGGGTAGCTTGACTCTGATGGAGCGTTGGTTTGTGGCAGGGTTCTCACTTCCGCAGCGTTTTGTAACCCTGAGGCTGGGTTGGCTGCGCTGCTGTCGTTGGTGCTGACGTCTGCAGAAAAGTGTGACATACAAATGAGGGCAAAAGGGATCAAACTGTTGGATCTGCTTTCACATCAATCATGCTCAATCACTTAGACATGAAGAACATCTCCAATGGAAGCCATTCTGATGTCAATGCCAGCAAAGATTGCTAGTTGTTAGATTGCAAGGCAACAGCCAATGGTAAAACAGTGTAGCTCACACAGAAGGCAGTGACAGGTGTAAAGCAGCCAGAAGTTGAAGAGTTTTACCCACAACAAACCTGTTCCCAGGTCTACCTGGGGTCCCCTGTCAGAAGCTGAATGGGACTTTGCTCCTCGGGCTGCTGGACTGAAGGCTGTGCCAACATGCTGAATCGATGATGCTGCATGATTGTTACTGATCAGCCATGCACTTTCATGCTTAGTCATGATGATTTAGACACTTTGTAAATCTTAAAAAAATATATATATAAATGCTGAAGATGAGATCCAAAAACTGCCAAAGGATATAGATGTACTGCAGTTACAGAGGATGAGGTTCGAGTGGCATCTTACACAGGGAATCTAATGTTATACAAAGTTCATTTAACTGCTCTTTACTAAATCTTCTATGTAAACTAACCAGTTTTTGTGGGGCATCTACAAATTGCAGAGAATTGATGAGTAAGAACAGACCATCACCCTCTGCAGTTAAATGCAACCATTACAAACACATGAAGAATCCAGAACAATGGCTACGGCAGCGGCGACACTGGCAATGCATTTGGGTGAATGGATGACAGATAAAGAGCATGGTCACAGACGTGAGTTGACGTCACACCACACACATCGGAATGAAGACAGAAAGAGGGACAGACAGGGAGAAAGAGAGACATAGGAAGTCGGAGGGTAAGGACAGACGACAGGGGAGGACAGTTACAAACCGTGGTCTGATTTTGGAGGACAGAGGCCTCCCCCATCTTGTCATTTCTCATACATGCAGTGAGATGGGGAGCGACCATCCCTGAAGGAAGACAAGAGCCCAGCGCAATACAGGAAGAAGGGAAGATACACAAAAACAGAAGAGAAGAGCACAGTAGTTTAGCTTTAGAACCAACAGAAGTGAAGAAAAAAAAGGAGAATTATCGTCTGTGTTGATTTTTAAATGAAAAAAACGTGTTTATTTGATCATTGAGTCATTCAGAATAAAGACAGTCCAGGAAATTGCCCAGTGAAAATCATCAGTTACAGAGAAAAGTCCTGGAGTCAAGCGTGCACACTCAGACACTGTAACCCATCCACCCACCCACACACACACACACACACACCTAGACATGTGGACACAGAAGCAGCAGAGAAAAAAAACCCAAATAATAAAAGACAGTGAGACTGGCACACCCACAATGGCGAATGAAGCAGTTTTACATTGCTGACAGAAACCAAAAGAAGTACTGGCAAGACTGTCAAAGGTTGTGCCAACTAAAAATTACAAACAATGATCCAAAATATACAAGTTCACGGTGCAGGTTAAGACAGCACATTCTTAGCGCAAATAAAATTACATTGATGAAATGTAACTCCACTTAAAATAAAAGCAACAAAAAGAAAAACATTAAAATGACTCGTGACTATCAATCAAAACTGGTCAATACGTTTAAAAAAAAGATGTTCCATAAATATTATGGAAAATAGACAATAGAAGGGGGAAAAAATCCAATTTACACTTTTGACAAGTTCATGCAGCAATAGACTTTTACCCATTAATATGTGGCTTTAATTCATGGTTCTGTACACTGAACAAAAATACTTGTAAAAATGCCTCTATTCTTTTCATCACTGTACAAAACCTTTATATAATTGGAACGACTTGTTTTAATGGGGATGGGTGGAGTTTCTATCTTCACAGCTTTTCAATGACAGTAACAGTGGGTGCCAAAAAATACAAGAAAAATCCATGGATGAGTGAGCAATGTCGAGCACAGTTTGGTGAGATTTTTCTCTTGAAAATGACAAAAGAAAGCATGACTGCCTTTGCTTCTCAATACAGTTCTCACTCAAAACCCTTAAGAGTTCAGTAGCTTACATTCACCTTCAATAAATATCATAAATACGTCTGTGTCACATCCTAACCAAAGTTGTGAGTGGTCAGCCATTTTTATCATGGGAAGTTTTCTTTTCCTCTGAATGCTAAATTTGTGTTTAATGAGGAAATGGAGCCATCAACATTACTTCTTACCAACAAGAAACAATGATTTTTTTTTTACTACTCTGGTCATTCAAACCCTGTAAACAGTTTCTTTTGTTCATGTAGCACTGAGATCAGACCCACCACCTTACTGTAAAGTCCCAGCAGAGTGCTTTTGCTCAGTGGCCAGAAGGTGAAAAGGTGACAGCGGGATGACATGGAAACTGAGAGCAGGTGACAGTAGGAGGGGGGGGGGGGGGCACCAGCACCGAGAGGAGCTTCTCCCCCCGCCCATGCCAAAATCCCAAAAGCCAAGGAGTGACCTTCACCTGAAAGACACCCAAAGCCAAGCAACAGCCCCGCCACCCTCTCCCCTCCCTGGTGGGTTTAATCCCAGGGATGGGTGAAGGGTCCTGGGAGGGTGATTTAGTTCTTTACCCCTTCAACCCACCACCGTCCACATGGGTTTCCCCTGCCTCAGGGCGTGAAGATGGGGGAGAAGGGAATGTTTTCGTAGATTGACCCACCATATTCAGGCACAGAGCCGTCGCCCCTCTTAAGCACCAGATGGACGCGTCGGCCTCCATTCTTGATGAGCTCAATGGCTCGTGCATGCTTCATGCCCTTGGTGCTCTCGCCATTGATCTCCAAGATTTCATCGCCGACCTAAAAGGAAGGAGGGAAAAGGAGAGAAGAAGGAGGAAAAAACATGGGAGGTGGTAGAGAAGAGTGACAGACGAAGAAAGGGAGGAGGTAGGAAAGAGGGAGCCAGAAAAAGAAGAGGTGACAGCAGAGTAGGACAGAAAAACAAGTGACAGTGGGGAAGAAAGGACACATGAGGAGAGAAAAGAAGCACAGAGGTTCAAGGGACACAGTGACAGAGCAGGGGGAGGAGAGGGTGGACAGAGTGAGGAGAGATTACATATCAAATCTACTAAATAACATTTTTATTCTAAATCAGTAGTCTACAGACAGAACAAACTGCTTTCAAAAGCAGCAACTGTGACACGCAAATGACGAGAAGGAAAATCAGGAAGCAGACTTCTGGATCCTGATTCTTTGAAACCAGTCCTCAGGTTATCTGTCAGTGATGTCTGCACCAAGGGAATACTTCTCTGGCAGAGTATGGATCTCTCACTGACACTCCTGTCTGCTTCTCAGAGCTGCTACTATTAATATCTCTGCTAATAAGGTGCACAAATAGAAACGGCTACATTCATATACGCACGTACTAATGTGTTAACACATGCACAGCCATACTCCGGTACACCAACTGTAGCGCATTATTATACAGGAGAAAATTCACATTCATACAGGCTCTATGCACGCCTCATATATTCAATCAAGCAGCCCAGAGGGAAGTGCTACTGCTTCTTTATGCAATTAATCAATTAAAAGGTTAAATATTACAGTTCCATAGCAGCTTCTGTAGCATGTTTAAATGCCACTTTACAAGCAGGCACTTTAATTAAAATGTACATAGTCTGTCAGTGGTTACGCTTCACGACTCTGATGCACTCACACTCTCGACCATTTTTGTTAGAAAGCCTGGAGGTGCCTGTGTTTGTATGCGGTGAAGCAAGGCTTTCAGTAATTGTGGAGGTACTTTATGATATAGTAATATATATCAGATTGCAGTAAAGACTATAAGGCTGTCAATGGCCCCATAGCTAATCAAAGCAACCAAATGGCACCTTGAAGTTATGTTACAATCAGTATATATGTTACAAATCAACAGCTGTGCATGTAATTGCAGACATTACAGACTGTACAGTCTTTGAACACACAACTGTGACATCATCTAAAGCAATGAATATGAATATGGAGAGTTTTTTAGATAACCTGAAGAGCACAGCTGGGAGTTGATACATTCACTTGATAAAATTGACCTATTAGATACATTAAATAAACAATATTGTCAAAAAAGTTGTAAAAATGGTGGCATGTTGGATATAAATGTAAAAGTCTGTCAAACAGCCCGCTTGGTGCAGTGAGCCAGGGTTTTGAAGCTACAGGGACGGCAGCCAAGAACAACAATGTACTGAAAACGAACTAAACCAGCTGAGGGACCTGTCCACTTTGGACTCAAGGGAATGTTCTAGGTGTGGTTCCCAAGGATGCAGGTGAATACTGCTATAATGTAATTCGTTTGGAATGGTTCCAGTTACAGAGGGAATATTGCTATCACTGTTGCACAGCTGCATATAACCTTTATTTTATAAAGTAAGTCCCGTTGATACCATGATCTAATTTTTAAGGGACACGAGAGTGCATAGAGAAATGTCAAAGATTTTTTTACAATGCAGCACAATATTAAAGGAGCACTGAATTCATTATTGTCCTTCTCTACAGTTGTGAGACCTACAAGAGTGTATCTGAAGCTGGTATGTCCGCATGTTCACCTCTTGTATAGAAAGGTTTCCCATAATGCAGCTCTACATTTCACACAGGCTTTTACTGTGTCTCAATTTTAGGGCCGTATTGTTTGAAGGACGCTCTCTCAGAAGGAGTGGCCTTTGTGGACCGTAAAAGTCGGACCAAGCATTGTTAAATAAGAACGCAAGACTGGCCTTATGGAGGACTTCATATTTGACTCACCAGCTGTTAGCAGTGTTGCTCCAGTCGCCTAGCAACCTTGACAGATGCATTGATGCTAAAATTTAATAGTATAATCCCTCTTTCACCAAAAATCAGTTTGTGATCAAGGTCACCAATCAATTGTTGGGTCTCTTCCTTGCCTTCTCTGCATCCCAGGTGGGAGAGATAAGGATTCAAGAAGAGAACATGAGGAAAGGAACCAAGGACACACAAAATGAAAAATGAAAAAGTGGAGCTAGATGGCAAGTCCCTGAGCAAGAGTCTGTGTCTGAAAGATGAATGTTCTGTCCAAATGTTTGTGCTGTTGGTTTTTAGTGTCCGTACCCTCATCTTTCCATTGCGCACAGCTGCTCCATCCTCGGCTAGCCTCAGCACGTAAAGGTCCATGTTGTATTCTCTGCCTCCCCGCAGGCTGAAGCCAAAGCCTTTGTTGTCTCGCTCCAGGTCCACTGAGTAGAACTCAGCATCCTGATGGAAACGGACCACACATGTGGAAAGAAAGGAAAGGGGGGAGGGGGGGGAGAGAATGACACATTTGCATCAAGGTCACTTTTGTGATTTAGATTTCAAGTGTGTGTGTGTGTGTGTGTGTGTGTGTGTCCTTTGAAGTGGGCTCCTATTTCCGGAGCATGGGACAAATGCCACCTTCAGGAAAGTCACACCGACTTAATAGTTGTGCCAGACTTTGTGTGTGTGTATATACATGCATATGCTCAGGTGTAAGGATGCTGAATTATTGATGCCTTGGGCTCTGGGTGGAAAAAGCAAGAGGGCACAGACAGAGAGAGAAAGAGAAGGGTTGGGCACCACAAGGACAGGCAGCCTTAGCAGCTCCTGTCTTCACGCCCTCATAATCTCCTCTGCTGAAGGATCAATGCTATCTGTGAGAGCCATCTCTACACCAGCAGATTAATTCAGCGGCGAACACAGTGGACTAGGGGGCTACTTTGAAAGCAAACAGGCTTTGCTTAGCATGCAGACTCAGATAACGCCGGCAGGTAGGTGTAAAGAGATAAATAAATAAAGGTGTACTTCGTTTGTCCTTGGGAAGGTGGGTGGGAGGGTGTACACTGGTTGATGCATGGAGGGACACAGGATGAATGCATGTTTGGAAGCTGGAACCACTGGATGGATGTTTTTAACAGACAAATGTGGATGTGGGAAGGAAGTTGATGGGACAGAGTGTTGGGGCGCTGGGGTGTTTGATAGAGACATGTAATGGATGGATGGATGGATGGATGACCGATGTGACAGGAGAATGGATGACTGGAGTGTTTTTTCTCACCTGAGATGAGACTTGCTGAGTAGGGGGCTGGGGAGGAGGGCCTTGTGGTGGTTTGAATTCATAAGATTCCTGTTTAGGTTTGGTGTTGTTCCTAAAAGAGAAAAACAGTACTCAGCATGAAATATATAAAGTCAATTTGCATTGTACTGTAAGTAATCGATTTCCCAGGATTCTCCTCACCTGGCCTCGGGTGCAGCCTGTTGCTGAGGTGTGTGAGTAGTGGTTATAGTGGCAATCTTCTCTGCGTTGGTCAACAAAGATGCGTTTGATGACTCTGAGTTGGGATGGAGGAGAGTGGTTGTCATGGCAACGACGGCAAATATGCAGCTGAAATCAGCCATTGCGTCTTCAGTTAAAAGGCAAATGCATAAACTGGTTATTTTTGTGCAAATCACTAATTTTATATGATTCGGTGCAAAAACTGCTTTTCACACAGTCCAATAACCTACAAGCATTCAGGAAACACACAAGCTTTCTGCTACATTTTATTGACATTTGCTTAAAGCTTATTATTTGCATAGAAAACCTCTAATAGAAGCCCCTCTGGTGTCCTGTAACAGTGTGTGATAGAATTAAATCCATATTCATGGTTTATTTATTTATTTAATAACACTGGCGCTCATTCAGTAGCTGTCAGCTGCAAACATTAGCTCACCTACGGGGACCACCACCACCACCACCACCAGCAGCAGCCTACAGGCAGCTTCCAACACACAACAAAGATTCAGGACACACACACACGCGCAGCAGCCTCCTTTGACATAAAAGCTCCTGGTTATTCTGCCTTTTATCTTAGTGCTGATCCAATCATCTTATTAATGAAATATGTGCGACTACAAAAACAGACCATCATTACTCTACTGAAAAAAATCTTTCTTCTCCCTACCAACCTAATCATTCTCAACTATCTACAGGTATCCTGTCTTTGATTACAGCTCAGCACTCCTCTAGTCTCCTGCTCACCATTCCTCTCATGGCCCTTTCCCCCCTTTCACCTGTTCATCTCCATTCCCTCCATCACTCCCCTTAGAGCCTGTTGGCTTAACTCTTTGACTGCTCACTGCCCTAGAGGTACAAAGTCAACTAATCAGGGTGGTGCAGGCTTTGTTTCGAACTCTGGAGAGGGGAACCTTCCTTTTCCAGGTGTGAAGAGTGATTAATGTTTCAGAGCAGGGACCCCCCTGTGTTTCGGTCTCCCATATTTTATGTTACTCATTTCTCACTCTCGCAGCCTCACCATTTGTCCCTATGAACCCTATTCACCCTTCCATCTGCTCATCTGCATAAACCACTCCTTCCATTCTGCTGCCTCTCTCCATTTATCCTCCAACTGCTATCTGTCTGGAAATGATTTCTCTTTGTCTTTCCTCGACCCATTGCCTCTTCTCTCCTCTCTCACTGAAAAACATTCATGCACTGCACTGGACAGCTCACGCTCTGTGCATTGAGAGCGTTGTGTGTAATTTGTCTCCTGCCCAGAATGGACAGAGAAGGAGAGCAGGTACAATCAAAATGAGAGCGAAAAGGGGAAGCTTTTTACTCTACAATGTGTAATACATGGTTACCCCCTAAAAAAACCTATATGGGAAGATGTGCTTTGTCTGTGCCTTGACTCTCCAATCAATACTGAAGGTACATAAGCTTTGGTGAGGGCATTAGCTGCCTGTGCATACATTAACGTGCACCAACAGGAAGACTCCCATGCCTGTTTCCTTGTCACTGCAGAAGCACTAAGCATCAGTCACTACAAAATTCCATCTGTGCAGCCACACAGGGGAGAGGTGAGCTAACTTCACCTTGGAAGAAGCTCCTGCGTTGTGGTATTTATTCACATCAGAATGTTTAGACAGGACTGATCCATGCAGAAATAGGCATGTTCAGCCATTTGTAAACAGCAGCAGCGAGAAACAGTCACTCACAGACACAACTAAGAAACACAAGCCACAATCTTTTCCTGACACTCTCTCTGTCTCTGTGTCAGACAGCGTTCTGTTGTTTGACACATGCACATAAACACAAACCAGAACTTTCTGATAAAGCATATCCAGTTATTCCTCTCCAACGCCTTCTCTTTCGCTCTCTCCGTGTCTTTTTGGCAGAGCAATTTTGGCTTACTGTTCTCATCAACTGCTCTGCAGTGAAAGAAAAAAAAATACTCCTTCTCATCCATAAGAAGCGAGCCGAAAAGCAACGAGCGGCGGACAAATAGCTCCAATTTCTACCAGTGCGCAGGTTGACAAGCAGGATCGCCTCCCTCGCACACACACACTTAATTAAACAGTATTTGTGAGGCATGCCAGAGTGATCTGTCAGCACAAAGTAGCACAGAGCTCTCAGCTTCTCAGCATATCATATAATGCGCCCAAACTTTTCCTTAAAACCACTTTGACAGAAAAGACACACCCACAAAGGAAGCTCTCTCCGTTTCTCTCTTACACACATCTAAATTACTCTTGCATGTCTTAAAAGTGCAGGCATACCACAGGCAGAAATGTAAAGGCTGGGAAAATTCCCAAATATCCCCAAAGAAGCACTTCTGTCAACACTGCAGGGCTGTTTCAGTTGATTTAAAGCAAGTGCAGAAACTGTGAGCTTTATATAACACTAGAGGCTTACTAACCACTCAGAAGGGAGACAACTAGTCCCACTCCTCAAATATGATCAGACTGTGTAATAATACTAATAAAGCTGAGAATTGTTTTGTCTGACTTCCATCAACTAAAGTGAATCTTCACACAGCTCTGATTTGGCTGAATGTTTTGCAGTGAAGCAGGATCTCACAAAGTTACAAGGCCTCTTTAAGGACCCCTGAAGGTGCAGTGCTCTTAATTTGTCAGCAATATATCAAGGCAATTAAAAACAGAATACAAAAAAGATAGCATACGAGGACAAAAGCAGCCTGGAAACCAGTATTCTCTACTCACCATCTCCAGGTATGATGCGTAGTGTGACGGTGTTCCCAGCCTCCTTGATGAGGTTGACGATGTCTGAGTGGGACTTGTTGGTGATGGAACACCCGTTAACAGCTAGGATGCGGTCACCAACCTTCAGCTTCCCACAGCGGTCTGCTGGGCTCCCCTCAATGATGCGTCCTATTTTGTGGGGCATGGCCACACATGCATTTCCAGCTTATGGTCACCATTAAGTTGTGATACATGAATCAGTGTGTGTGTGTGTGTTGGGGGAAGAGGGTGTGTACGGAGAGAAGGAAGAAAAAGGGAAAGAGGCAGAAGGGTTAATTTACCAGCAGCCAACAGCAAGCCAAGCCAAAGTTACTCAAAGAAGAGGAGGAGATTGAAATACGACAGCATATTATGAAAGCTTTGGCAAGGAAGGGCAAATTTAAATGTGCTCTGTAAAGAAATAAGAAACTCTGTCATAGTGTAGCTATCAGTACTGCTCCTCTAAACCCGAACTTAAGCCCATATCCAATTTGGTCACTCTCTTTTCTTGCTAGAAGCACCACATTTCTAAGCCTGGCATCATTATTAAATCTGCATCTTGGCAGCATTATTAATTAACTAATGTAAGAGCTCTGTGTCATCTACATCCCAAATACCTGCACCTGCAGAAAGTCAGAGACAACTAACATGCATCAAAGCTGATGTCACTCACTACCCTGAAGTCAATTGGTTTCTCTTCTTCTCCCTCTCTGGTGTCTGCAGGCTGACATCAGTCACTGCACACTGATCCCTCCTTTCTCTCTCCTTACTTTTCATTATTACGCATTCATCTCCCTCTCACCATCTTCACACTTTGATTGCACAACAAACTTGTAAAACCTCTGACCCCTTCCTTTCTGTTCTATTGAATCCAAACATTTCTTGCAGTAGCACACTGAGTGAAAGAGAACAAAATCTTTCATGTAGGCTTTCATTGGATTTTACATGTCAAGTCAAATGAAACAGAGCTCATCTACTAGCCTGTGAAAGAATTTGAGTGCCGAGCATTTTCATACCTATTCAGTCCACCCACACTGACAGAGAGAGCACACCAAACAGTGGAATGTCATAGTATAGTGCATGTAGGAAGCCATGGCTGTGAGACAGAGTGCGCTGCATAGGAAAGTCACTACTACTTTGTAAAAAGCAAAGTTGAAATGAATTATCTACAAGGAGTTATATATGTGTTATATATTGGAAAACTCAGCTCACGTACAGCAAAAAAATAATCCAAACACAGATTTTCAGCCAGTCAATAATTCTGATTCTTATATATGTGCAGGAATAAGGTATAAAATAAAGAAATATTATTCACACCAATCATTTGCCCCATTTGTCCTGCTCACAGAGCTTATTATCATTAAGTTGTCATTAGGCTTTAGTGCCAACCTGCTCGACAGAAGCCATTCAAGTTCTGCTGAATAATACAAGTGCCTTATGTAAGACCCACTTCATTTGTGATCAATTATGAAAGCCTTGTGTGAGTGTAGCAGCAGCTGCAGGCGAAGAAAGGGTTTCAGTGTCTTGGTCTGACAGGCACAGATGAAAATAAGAAAGAACCACTCCTTTGAAGAGTGTTGATATTGATCTGGTGGGACCGTAAATAGCCAGAATCTGTGCTGGTTGTCGGGCTATTTAGTGTTCACTGGTTTTTATGGATGATACAAAGGAATCCCATAAGGAGACAGGAAGATAAAAGGCTCCAGTGATAAGGAGAAGCTATAGAGTGTGTTCAGGTTTTGCTGAGTGGAAATAATATTTGCATGTATTATCAGCTTTAAAGTGCCTGTGAATGTTTTAAGGTAATCCCAGCTGAGCAGTGTGGCGTCTTACCGAAGGTGGTGCCAGCTTCAGGCCGTGACACTGACGACACAATCACAAAACCAAATCCTTCATTCTCGCCGCGGCGGATCTCTACGTCATAGGGCTGCAAAGCGGAGGGGATGGAGTTGGAGGTGGCGTTTAATGGCTGAGAGGAGGTGGTGGCAGCTACAGCAGGGACCACGGCATTACCGCTGCCCCCGGCCCCTCCGCCTCCTCCGCCACTGCCGATGCCAGAGGTGGAGCCGCTGCCAGAGCTGACGGTGTTAAGGGAGTTCTGACTGCCCTGCGGTGTGCGCTTCCCAATTTCCTCGGTCAGACTTGGCGCCTGGGTGCTGCTGTGGTGGGAGGATGCTGGTGATGGAGGCACATCTCCCTCTGCTTTAACTAGAGATGGTACAAAAGACAAAGATATTAAGACAAAATAAACATCAACATAGAGCAAAGAGCAAGGTGAACTGGAACATATGCAGTGATCAACAATAAAAAAAAAGTACCGGTAGATAAAAAATTAGGTCAGTCACTTGCATAAGATAATTTCAGGAGAAAACAGGGCTGAAAAGACAGAGTAAGTAACTGTCAAGATACTGTATGATAGTAGCTAAATATTACATCAGCTGTGCAATCTGTACATATGTAAATAAACAAAGACATTTTTCTCTCCCCGCACAACTAGTTTATCTTTGTGATAAAAAAGCTGGCAAGACAGCTTGGGGAGTGAAGGCCTCTTCAACTATCTGCTCTCTGATCTGTTTTGAACAAAGGATGAACTGAAGACGTGGTCTGCCTGTTGTATCTGGACATTTCATTCCACATTTCATTTCCTGTACAGCTGCTCAAGGAGGGCACCTCATATTCTCAACACTCTGAGGCAGACAGGGAGCAGCAATGCGCTAATGTCTGGCCCCTGTCATTGGGCCGAAGGTTGACCGCCCTCTCCATCATATTTATGGGCTGTTCTTTATCGCCTGCTGAGGAGCAGCTCGGAGCGGTGCGAAGGCAGTGATGAGGCGGGGATGTTTGCTCGCGGCAGCGGCTGCATGGCCTCACAGCCTGACTAATATAATGGAAGGAGAGGGGGGCAACCCCTGCTTAATGTTAGGAGGACTTCTGATCAATCTGTGATTAAAATAAACGTAGTCTGGTCCTAGCCATGTAATTTGCAGATTTTAGCAACCAAATATATATCATTGGAGGCTGTAAGGATGCAATCTGAAATAAATTAAGAAATAAATAAATAGTCAAATTCACTGTATTAATTCTTTAACAGTGTAGAACATCCTACAGCAGCACTCACCCGTTGGAAAATCATGTACGGTTGCAAACATGGCTCTTGTTGCAGTTATTCATTAAAACCTACCCTGGTATTTTCTGACAGCTGGTCAGCTAAATATTTCAGTGAGCGATCAAACTAAACTGACAGCTATGTGTGCTGTATGCAGCATAACACTGGACTGTGGTTGCTCTTGGCATGATGAAAAAAATGGAAACTATTGATTGACTTCTTTATGTAGGTGGTGAATGTGTAAAAGCAGATCAGTTCGAACTTCAAGTCATTTTGGACACAGTTCCCCACACCAGCGTTTGAAGAACAGCCGTCAGAAACGTTTTTGTTAGCATATGTAAATCCCCCATGATGACCTGCATGCTTCTTACCAGCGTAGCTGGTTTTGCGCCGCACGGTGAGGTTGACGTGGCCCTGTTTGGCAGCCTGCTGCATCAGCTGCACCACCAGCTGGTGCGACTTGCCCACCACCGCCGTGCCGTCCACACATATCAGCTCATCACCAGATCGCAGGCGCCCATCCTCATCTGCAGCTCCATACTTCACTATGTGGCCGATGTAGATCTGAGAATGTGATTTGTTTTGGTTAAAATACATATATACTACACAATGTAAACCTACGTCTTAAATCTTAACTTCTTTCTCAGGGCTGCAACAGTTGTACCTCAGCTGTAAAGTAATTTTTTTTTCCTTTAACACAGTGTGTCCCAGTGAACAAAAACAAACAAACTGACTCTTTAAAACGGGGAAGAAAAGAAGAGAGAAAGAAAGACAAGTGTGTGAGATGATATTTTTTTTGACTGACTGAAGCTACATCAGCGAGATCAAAGAGAAACTGTGTTGTAGAAATCACTGATAAGAATTTGTCTCGAGTCCAACACAGAAGCTCAGAAGTGCACACAGGAGGAAGATAAACAGAAAAACAGATCTGCTGAAAAACCCCTGTACAGTTGACTCTGCTCTGACTCCTGTTGGGAATATAGCAACATATTGAGTCAACGCACTAATATATAGCAGGAATAGAGGAAATTGAAATGCAAAGCGTAGACACTGTGGGAAAAAAAAAGTTTGAGAGAGACTCACAGGTTCTCCTGGCTCATTGCCGCCGAGGATCCTGAAGCCAAAGCCGGTGTCCTTCCTCCACAGGAAAATGTCCTGCTCCTGGAAGTCTGGAACTGTGAAATCAACATACAGTGCTGCCATTAACATTTCTGTACAGCAAGAGTCAGCCTGGGGGATTCCCTGCACCTGCATCAGTACAGGAAGAATTCAGAGCTAGCATGCCATGTCTGTGTCTGCAGATAACAACGTGGGCCATAATGGCTGCACCTACTGTTCTCAGTGAATCTTCTTGCTTATGTCAACATGCAAAAAAACAGTTCTAAGCTCTGTCACTATGGTAGCAGTTGCCACAAACAAAGAAGCAGAACAAACAATTGATCCATCAGAGGATGACACAGGATCTATTTTTGGTGAGAAGCTTAAATAAACTCAAAAGGATCAAGAAAAGAACTCACTCACTGCTCCCATAATAAGAAATGATCTGGCTAAATCTCCTTTCTGATGTCTGAAATAGCAAAGTTCTTTTCTTTTAGCTTCTTAAAACACTTTTCATGGGTTCGTGGATGCTGGGCATATTTGAATTTGGACACACTGTTTCTTTTATGAAGTGACGTGTGACATGCGATGCATCCATTTCCACCCATGCCTATGCTGGAGCGCACTGTCCCACCTGACTGAGGTGCTAATACATGCCAGAACAAGCTATATATAATTGAAAGGACTGTGGCTAGTTCTCAATCCACTTATAGCCAGAAGAGACAGTGTATGTCTTAGCAGGGAGGTGCTGTACCACAGTATAAAAGAGGTATTCCACTGCAGCAACTGACAGCTCATGGTTCATGTAGCAGTGGAGATTTGGGGGTCCTCGGGGGAATACTGGAAGCCTGGGGGGAGAAGGGCTGAGTGTGCATGTGTGTGGCCTTATCCCTGTGAACACATGAGCTTTAAGAATGTGTATATTCCTTCACGCATTTGAATGGTCACAGCTGTGTTATAGTGTATGTGCTAACAAACATGCACCTCTGAGCAAACTCTTTGAGAGATTTCTTTTCATTCTAGCACAGGCCACTGCTGCCAAGGACGGCAAAGCCACTAAGAGGCAGCAAGGTGGCACAAAGCATAAGCAGACTGCTTCCAATCTGTTCCTTCAGTCAACAGTTAAAATCCCTGCAGAGTGCAGCCATCTCCTCCAATATATTACAATGTTGTGGTGGAACTGGGAGAGGAGAAGTCAAAGGCTAATTGTCACAATCTGCACCTGCATTCGCACAGGGTCATCTGCACAGCGGGCTCCTGCCGATTATTAGAGCCATAACTGATCCCCACAGAGAGGAAAGAGTGGATCAATTTTTCACACACAGACACTCCTATGAAGAGCTATGAGAGACGACTGCAAACAAAAAAAATTGATGGTTCAAACAGTGAGGAAATTAAACTGGGAACATGTTGAAACTCAACAATAATCAAAAGGAAGTCTAATAAAGCACAAGCAAGTCTCCAACCACTGCAGGCCTTGCTTCTTAGAGCAGGTTAATGCAGTGTACGTTTTTGGGTGGAATATTTTTTCTGCAAATAGAAATCATTCACCACATGGTGTGTTTAAAGACCTTGATCTCAGTCAGACATTCCCATTACAGTGAATATTGCATGGAGAAATGTCTTTGCTGTATCCAAGGCCTGAGCCGTATGAGGTGTATGCTGAAGGATTTCAGGACCAGAGCTCATAGCAGTACAACCAAGCTGAGGATTTACACCTGCTGCTACCCGTCAGCCATCCTCACTGTCATTGTGGGTGTTCATCCTAACGTTATATACCAAAGAATCCTCTGATCTTCCAACATTTGACCTTTCTTCTATCCTGATATTTCTCTTGTACATCCCTTTTCTATGCTTCAGTGGTTTCCCTCTCATTATTCTTTGTGATCTGTACTTTGTATATTGTTCCATTTGTACAAAGCCAACTGGCTCGGGCAATTTAGAAAACCCCTGTTGTGATTCCATCACATTAGGACAGGTATGTTAGACACAATTGGTCCCCCCATTGGTCCAGGCCCCTTTCACTCCCCATCACTATTCTTATTTTCTGTCTTAAAGGTAGGGTAGGAGATTTCCTTCTGATGCACTTTTTGTTAAATTAGTGTAACTTCTCTTTATAATCCGATTAGCAACCGATTAGTTTGTCAGTTTCGCTTTAAAACGAAGAATATTAATCATCTGTGAAAGCTATAAAACACTAAAAACATCAGCCAATCCTACGAGGCGCCCCTGCATGTAGAGTTGCCTGGTTGGCTGCTCTCTCCCTGCTCTGCGCGCACCAGAGAGGTACGTGCATGATGGCCGAAGTCACAGGCTGGTTGGGAGGTGTGGCTTCGGGGTGAACTCCAAAAGAAAGGGGCGTGTGTTTACTTTCAAAATCTGGCTGACTCACTGAGTTTTCTACCTTTAAATCAAACATTATTGTACTCTCAGCTATTCATGGCAGCTTCCCAACAAGTATCTGCACTAGTAGTCTACTCACAGCCCTTCTCTTTTCACATTCTTTGTAGGCATCTAAATAATAAAAAAGAATTGATGAGTACTGCCTGGGGAAGTGATTAGATGTTTTTTTCCTGTTTTCCCACCTACTCTTCTTTTATTTTTTTACTTGACAGTGAATCCACGGGTCATTATTCTTAATTGGAGCTATACCCTGGCTTTAGTGAAGAGGACTGTCAGGGTTATGCAATCCAATGACATCCACTCCACTATTGCTGCTAATTATACACCTTGTGCATCTTAAGGGAAGCACAGTGTAAAAGTGTGTCAATGGTGCCACCGTACACAACTGGAAGAATAGATATAAAGTCATTTCTAAAGGTCAGGGCTGAGTAAACGTATGCGACTTCTGCTTTTGACGTGAACAGAAAAGTCTGTGTATAGATTACTGAAACGTGTCACCATTCCAAGTCTTTTTGAAAATGTATTCATGCATCATTCTTACACCTGCATGGTAAATATAAAACTAGGGTTTTGCAGATTTCACCCAGCTGAGTGTGCCATGTAGGAGAACCCATTGTGGCCAGCATGTCAACCAAAAACACTGGAAACACTCTCCAGAGCCACTATGTGGGTTTTTGAATTTGGGCTACAGTAGGAAAACCACACAGTATCCTACAGTTTTTAACAACTGGCCTTTTTTAGATTCTCAACATCTTGTGAATCTTTGAATCATTCATACTGGTCTTTAAAAATTCCATCAATTATTATCACTATTAATGACTAATGCAATTAGCACTATCTTCATTCAAGTTATAATGTGCCTGTAACGGCAGGTGTTTCTGGAGGCAGGTCTTGCATTAGACTGCATTACTTTAATTGAAGGGCATGTGTGTCAGCAACGCAAAAAAACAACAACAAAAAACGTCAGATCAGTAATTTGTTGGTACTTACACGTACCTCCAAATCCTGCTAAAGAATATGCAGTACATTTTAACACACCAAGGGTTTCCACTTGGCCAGCACCCCATGCAGCCCTCATCCAACCGCCACCAAAAAAGAATATACTTACGCCTACTTTCATACATGCTCCTGGACTGGGCCCAGATCTTAAAGGGGTCCGGTTTTCTCTGGATGGTCCCGTCTGCTGGGGAGTCCTGGGGTGGGAGGCCTGGTAAGGGTTGCGAGGGGGGTGGTGGAGCGCCGCTCTCACTGAGAGGGGGTGCCAGGGATGGGTGTATGGGAGAGTCGGTGTGGGCGCTCCGGTGACTGGAAACACTTTGCTGGGAGCTGTTCTGGCTGTCCTTCCTTGACAACTGCTGTTGAAGAAGTAGATCAATATCATGCGGCTATTAAAAGTGAGCTGTGGAAGAGCATGAGAGAAGAACACAGGAGCTGACAGACAGGGGAGGAAGAAAAAAAAACATAACAAAACAAAACAAAAAAGGTTCCTGCATGCTCAGCAGCAGCAAACAAGGAGCCAAGGTTGAGAGGGGAGAAATTGGGGCCTATAAAGATATGAATACAAAACACTTGGAGTTTAAAGACACTGAAAATTACGTCTGCTTGAGGTAAAATTAAACAGATTTTAGGAGTATATCTATGATTGTGTTGTTACCTTGTAATAATAATAATCAAGCAGTTTCATCCAGAGAACTCTTTAAGCGAACAAAGAAAAAACCTCAGTTGTTTCTTATGATTAAGTCTTACGAGGGTACGATGCATATTCCTTTTGTTTAACAGCATGGAATGTATTAACAGGGGGCTGCATCCCCTGCTACATATGGACACATATTCACAGTGAATAAAGCACTGATGGCGTTTAAGACAAAGGTTTAACTGGTGGAGGCAGCAGTGTAAAACTCCTCATGAATTGCCACTGGCCACTCAATAACATGGGCACTTAAGCACCCACTCAAGGATTTTAGATTTTTGAGCAGAGCACATACAACCCTGAGCTCAAGTACAAGTGAAATCCTCTTCATCATCCCTGTCACTGTATTTTCCCTTTACAGTCACATCTTCACCATTAGTCTGCAGAATTTGCACCTCTGTGAGGACTTCAAATAAAAAGCAGCGAAGTGAAAGGGTTACAGAGAGAGCATGAGAAAGAAAGGCAGATATTTTAAGACAGTAAGAGAAAATGACAGCAGTTCAGTCTCTTCACGTCACGTGACTTCACATTACTTGGGATGTGGTGGACAAAAATACACCAGGAAGGGGCGGAGGCAAGTGGCTCGTCTGTTCTCAAATATCAAAGTGTTTGGCCTTCAAAGTGCAGCCATGTCTTCAATAAATTCTGTCTCATTACTCCCCGAATCAGTCTCCTACACCTCTGCAATTCATGTTTATATTCATCATCCTTGTTAGACATAAAAGAAGCTTGATGCTTTAGCAAATATTAAGTCAGAGCTGTGGCTCTAGCTGAAATGCTTACTCTGCCGGTGTTATGAGTGTAACCCTACTGGATTCTGAAATAGACTCAATCCACTTATATCTAGAAGAGACAGTCCTATAATTAATCAGAATTGCAGATGGCCTTGTTTGGTGCTAAAGTCAGAGCTGAAGATGGACATGTCTCCATGCCCACAAAATGATGTATTAATTACTTTAACTTTATCAGATCACGTGTGCCTCTAGGAGCCAGTAGGGCAGCATTATTTCTTGCTATATTTCTTTTACTATGATTCACCAAAAGTCTACAATTTCTTCTCTTCTTTCAAATCAAATTTGTTCTTGATGGATCTATTAGATTTGACCTTCTGCAGTCCTCGTGCTCTCCCTCTGTGCTCCGGGACTGGTATAATACATTGGTTTCTCCTGCTCCAATAACTTATTAAGGGGACAGAGGAAGAGAAGAATGGAGGGGAGGGATGGGGAGGTGGGGCGATGAAAACAAATCCTTACTGCTTCCTCGGATCAGTCCTGCTTTGCCACCAACAGACCAGACTCTTGCTGTGACACAGCATTTGTTTAGTCATTAAAGCATCATGCATTAGGCACTATTATTCTATCCATCACCTCTATCATAGGCTACAAAAGCATGCCATCACCGTTATCGACCCTGCACCAGCACCACCTCATCCCCCAAAACTTTCATCTAAACATCATCACATACCCTCCTAGTGTAATCTCTGTAAGGAGGAGCCAGCTCATAATCATCCTGCAAAACAAAATACATGTTGAGTGAGAAACAGGCAACGGGGTACCTTTACTAAAGGCGTTACAGGATGGGGGCTGTCTCTCAGCTGTGATCATAGATTCAACTCTCACACTGCAAACTTAGCACCTAGCGCGATGTGATCATCAGCGTGTTAGCAACCCAGCTCACGCGGTGCATCAAAGCCCCTCATCCCATCCCCCGCCAGAGAAGAGCGGGAGGGGCGGAGGGGGGTCTGATGTGAAGCTACAGGGATCCACCCCCACACAGCAGAGCACAGCATCCCATGTCTACAAACAGACCCATAACATCATCACACAAGTTACAGCTTAAAGGGGAAGGGAGGATGAGGGAGCAGAGGAAGAGGCAGAGAAAAGTGACAGAATATCCTCAGAAGGATGCACACATGTAGATGAAGGAAACAATAGCAGTGAATGAACAAAAAAAGCTGTAAAGAAACAACTCCTTACCAGTTTTGGGCTCTTCTTTGCAGGTGCCACTCCTGTAATGCCAGACAGAGAGAAGAAGAGATTGTTACCAGTGGAGTTACAGTGTGTAGTCCACTTTCAGATAAAGGGTGAATAAAAGGAAAAAAAATAGATAACGTAGAATCCCAAAAACTGTCACAACAACGCTCATCTAGCCCTCATCTCCTTCTCCCTCCTTTTTTCTTTCCCTTTGCTTGCCCGTCCGTGGCTGGTGCTGGAAGAGGAGGTGGAGAGTGTGGGGTGGGGGGGCAGGCAGCGCGATCTATCTGCATCACTGCCGTGGCCAGCGCTTGGCTTGACTGGTGCAGCGGAAGAGCGGGGCCAGCCCCAAGGGCTAACCCAGCACTCACTAGACCCTGGCTACCCGATGGCGGCGCACGCATGTCACTGAGTGTGTGCTTGAAAGAGGAGAGTCAGAGTTGAGAGGGAGGGACAGAATCCTGGGGAGCAACTAAGCCAGAGTATAAAGACAAGAGGAGTAAAGAGGAGAAAAGAAGCAAGCTTTGCTCTGGAGTTCCTGGCCGTAGCATTACCCATGGAGAAGGAGTCCAAGATACTGAACATTAAATTATAGGCAACCGTCAGTTCCCCTCTTACTGAGACCATCTTCCTGTGTCCGCTGAGCGCAGCGCTCCGCTGTCGAAGGCTCCAGCATCTATAGGCAGTTGGTGCGTCCTCCCGGTCTCTCCCTTTCCTGCTGCCTTTTCCTTTTTTTCCCCGTCCTCTCTCTCTCTCTCTCTCCCTTCTCTCACCTCGCTGCACACTATCTTCCCTCCCTTTTCTTCCCTCAGCATCATCACCCTCCCTCCCTCTTCCTCTCTACGCTCCATCTCAGTCTCCCTCCCACCCCCACATGCTGGTAAACATCCATGCAGCTGCACACACACACACACAGGCAGACATCAGACACAGTACTCCCGACACAATTTTAAGTGTGCTTAATGTATGATAGACGTGGTTCTGCATGAGGGAGTGGTAACTACAAATCATCATTGCACAAATATCATCATTATAGCACAGACGCATAAAAAACATAGTGACTGATAAACTGCTAATACAGCTTGGATCTAACCAGAACATCACTGCTCTATCTTCCCTCTGTAGATCCCTCAGCTCTGCATTAAATAAACAGATGTATATTGTATGAAGTTATGGAAATGAGAGCAAGAGATGGATGACTAAAAAATAGAAAAATGTGCAAATTATTATTTTATTTACTCCGAATTTAACAATAAGCGGAGTATGAACCACACACTCTGACACACTGGCGTGCAACACATGTAAAGCAGACTCTGTGATGCTTTATCTAAGAAAATGGGCCACTATTGTGTGTCAATCCTTCAGGGAAACAGAGAGGATAAGATCTCTTACACACACACAAACACACTTCTTTATCTATCAGACATCTGGGTTCACTTACAACTGACACTTTCAACTGTGTTGCATCTGCAGTTTTATTTTCTACCTACCCCCCATCTCTCGCTTTTTTCAATCAATGGAAATCATTCATTTGGGAGCACATTGCATATCCCCTAAATAAGACCAGCGCAGAGATTCCTACGCTGTCAATCCCTAGAGATTCTCTCTGGGCTAAAGATGCTGTCAGTCAAGGATTCAGGATTGTGTTTGATTATCCTTCGCCGCAGCTGATCTGCTGCTGTCTGTCAGTCTCTCTCTCACCAAGCTTTACAATCAAAAACACCCTGAAACCTGTTGTGCTTTACACACTGAAACTGAAGCTTATATGCAGATTTAAACATTACAGTTGTAGTGTTTACATTGCTGCTGATCACAGCTAGAGCAGTCTTTTGACCTTGCATCCAATTTGTCTAACAATTTTAATATGCTTAACACACAAAAACAAAGTTGTCTATAATGACAAAATAATTATATTACAGACAAATATTAAAAATAAACAGCAAACTGAATTTTAAAAAATTACTTTGTAGGCAGTAGCGGTACAGTGCAGGTTGTGTGCATCTGTGTGTGTAGATCAAAAGGTATTGTGGATGTTTGGGCCAACCTCCAGTCCTAATTACATACAAGAGGGAGGAAAGAGCAGTTCTGGACAGGTGGGCGATGTGGCCTGGCCAGCACGCTGACAGCCTGACTGAGAGAGAGCTCAACTATATCTCAGTGCCTCCAGCTCTCATATAATGGGTCAGCACTGCTTTGGGGGCCTCCTGCTCATTTTACACTGCTCACTAAATCTTATAAATGTGTGACAGAAAATGATCTCCTAACAGTGAATAATCAACTCACGGGGTGCTAAATTTGTCATTTTTAGAATTAATGATGTATATCAACATAATGTTATGAGTCAACATAATGAAGTATCCTGTCTGTCAGAGGATTGCTGTAAAACCTTTTATTTAGCTAGACAGAAAAACTGTCTTGTTTCATTGCCTGAGAAAAAAACATGCACTTCCATAAACATCATCATGTTTTTGTGTGAAAATACGTTGGGTTGTGGGTGAGGAAGACAGTGTGGCCACTAATCACATGAAAGTACTAAAACCCCAAGTTATAACCTGTGCTGAGAAAAAATGAATTCAGCAAAATCTGCTGCCAAAGGACCTTGGGTTGGATTAATTGTAGTCTGCAGAACTGGGCACAGTCTTGCAAGAAGTACTGAACCTTCTGCATGTGCAGTTTAACAGATAGAAACTGTTGCACCAAACTGGCAGCACAGCAGTCACTAAACGGAAGCCATTACCCAAGCAGATTATGTTGTCTGTCCACAGTGTGTGTGTGTATGTGTATGTGCTGCTAGATCTCTGCTAGGAGTGATGGCATCCAACAGGCAGGTCCATCTGTCACCGTGGCGACAGTGCCTGGTGACCATGGGGGAACTGACAGTCGGTCTCCAAGCAACGGTTGTTGTGGTGAGCTGCTCTGTGCTGTACAGTGAAGGAGTGAAAAGCTCTTATCAGCTGTGTATATCATCAGCCTGGATGTGACAGTCCTGCAGAGCACAGCTGTATTTAGCTTCCTGTATTTAGGCGTGTGTGTATTTAAATAGTGAAATTAAATGTAAAAAAACATAGCAATTTGACTAAATGAAATAACAGACTATGAGAGTATTTCTTTGAAAAAATGAAGGGAAAAAAAAACAATGTAATGGAATAGGTTTTCTTCCAAGGCTGCAGATTTTTTAATCTAAATAAATTTGAACCAGGGAGCGCCTTTTACAAAAGCAGGGGTGAAATCCCCCTCCTCCCACAGATGCACATATCCACCCAGAGGAGACCCCAGTGCAGATTATCAGCAGAGCATTGTCATGGAAACAAAAGATGGTTGAGATTTACGACTCACCCAGTGGCCATGGAGGTGTGAAGACATGGGAGATTGGTGGGGTTTGATGGAGACAGGGAGAGACAGAGAGGATCCCCTTACGTCTGTGCAACAAGCAGTGATTCACCAGCTTGAGCCTCCAGCAAGCCACAAATGAGCAGAGGTGAATGGTGGGCACCTAAGGGGCAGGCGGCTCTCCCCCCACAATCATTGCCTTTCCAGACTGCAATGCTGTTCGTTATGGTGCCACTGGAACGTTCAGTCAGCAGAATCTTTAATGCGAAGTGGGCAAAAATACGACGCTTCCTGCCCATACAGTGAATTGATTTCCTGCTTTGGACTGTGCAGGGACCCATCATCAGCGTTTATCTCTTTCTAATGGGTGTGTACAAGACTGGCCACATTAAATGAGCCTTATGAATGTGCATTCCTGTAACTGTGAGTTTGTTTATGTGGGTTATGTAAGTTCACCTAATTGTGTTTGTGTCTATCAGTGTGCGTGTCCTCAAAGAACACTGATGCGTGGAGTGCTTTTTGATAGGGGGCATTTACAATCCGATGGTGCACTTGCCCACAATTATGTCAATAAGAGCTTTCTCGTGTGGCAATGATCCGCTTTAAGGTGCACAGCCATAAAAAACACACATTTCAACCCCCTGTCTGTCTTCAAGGGTACAATAAATCAAACTGCACTTAAAAGCAATGAATGGTATTGCAAGCAAACATAAATAGAGTGACAACACCCTTTTACTTAAAGGATGCTTTGTAAATCAGAGTTTTTCAAGCCATCTGAGGTTTTTGTCAAATGATATAAGAAAGGGCAGCCATGTGGGTTCATCAAATACAGTGACATTTGCAAAATAGTTTAACACCTCTTGTCTGTTTTGGTCCTGTAAGCTGCCATTTGTCCGTCCACGGGCTACGTGGGAGGAGAGAAAAGGTCCATCTCTCATTGCGAGAGAAAAGGAGTGTAAGGCCCGACTGCCCAGCAGGGACTAATGTGTCACTGTTGATTGATGAATCATGAAGTGAGGGGAGAGAGGAAAAAAGGGAGCGAGAGAGAGCGAGCAGAGCAGAGCATCATGGGGGTTTCTGTGCTGTTTCTTTCATCATCTCTCTGATCCCCTGACATCCTTCCATCCTCCCTTCTCTCCCTCCATCCACTGCAGCTATGTATCCTGCCATTTTCCTGCACATTACCACAACAGTTGCTGCAGCTACACACAAATTACCCTGTATTCAAAAGCAGGACCTGCCTGACTTCATAAACAGGTAAAAAAAGAAATAAGAGAACACAATTCTACGTCCATGCTGTGACAAACAGGCCTCTTTTTATAGCTGAATAATGACATGAGCTGTTGGGCTATTGAGAGGCTGTGAAATTGTACACCCCGACAAGTTTTCACTGACAAATGGCTACACAGCAGGTGTACATATCCCTATGGACCCTGTAACATTTACACCTTTTCAAAGAGAACAAGGGAGAGAAAATGAGTATCACCTGCAAAGGTAAGACATCAGAGGCCACAATGAATTATGTCAGTGCATCAGAGGAGGCAGGAGAAGACAGGCAGGGGAAAATGAGCACATTAGAGCAGCGTAATTAGACAAATGAAAGAACGATGTATCACGAAACACGTCTGATTGAAGTAATAAATCATGGCTGTGTGCTTATAAGGAGTCCATCTCACAGTATGCTTAAAAAAACTGTTTGTGCGTTTAATCTAAATTACTGCTAAAGTCTGAATCTGTTGATGGATCTCACTCTGTATCCATTAATTGGACCAAAAAAGGTAATTCAAGATAGGACGTAGCATGCAGACAAAGAAGACTAAAGCAGTTCACAGACATTGAGTAAAAAAAACCTGTGGAATGAAAACACACGTTTTCACATGAGCTGACTTGTGCATAATGCTCTCTCATGGTGAGAAAAAGAGCAGGGGAAGGGGCAAGGGTGCAGACTGCACGAAGCAGCCTTAATGAGTGCGTTTCTTCACATGCTGGTCCTCAGGGATTGGTTTCTGGCTGTGGGTAAGGAAAAAGAGAAATTGGGGTTGGAGGTAGGGTGGAGGATCTCTACCAATTAAGACCAAATAGGGGTCTTTCTGCCTCTAATCTATAATTGGATGCACGACTGTTTATGTTTGATGGCGACTCTAAATGCATGTGCATACATGGCCTGCAGTGCTTGCAGTAGAAATTTGTGACGGATTGAAGGACAGTGATTAAGAGAGAGCACAAGAGGGAAAAAGATGTATGTGTATTATAAGCAAAGCTGACATCAGAACCCCAATTAGAGGCCAGTGTGCTTTGCTGCGACTGGTGGAGTGATCCAGAGTGAGACAGCAGTGACGGCAGTATGAGCGGGAGAGTAATTAAGGCACCGTGACTAGGACCTCAGTTGATGTTCTCCTGAGTGTGGCTTTGTGTGGAAAACACACATGGCATGCAGATGATTATCTGTGGGTGTTGCAAGTAAGAAAATATGTGACTTAAACTGATTCCCCATTTAACATTAAGATTCTAAAAGGATGTGGGAATTCAGTGGGAGGAAACAAAACACCAGGTTAATAAGTTTTAAAGGTGAAAAGGTAACGCTGGTTGGTTTCTTCTCTTTAAATAATTTAATGTTAAGAAAACATTCAAAATCAGTCTGATTTGTGTGTTACACTGCATAGGTCATTATATCTGGTAGTGACACAAAGGGACACTAAGTTGATGAGTTAATCAATATAAAATTAATCATTGTTTTTGCATACTTGCATGTTTTCTGTAAAAACATGCAAGTATGCAAACATGTTTGGTTTACTTGCTTTACGTGACAAACAGCCATGGTTCTTGCCACTATAACGCCTTTAAAAATGGGACCAAACAGAGAAAGAAGACCATAATTTCTGCAGTGAGGCAAAACTTATCTAAACTGAGATGTAAAACATGTCAGCGATGCTGATGAAGGAGAGATGCAGGGGGAGTGAAGGGCCACATATATCTGAAAACACATTTTACTAGTACTGTGCATGAGATATCATAAACATTAGATTAAATTTCATGGGGACTTATAGTCTTTTATCGAGCAGAAACATCAATGTGCACTTGTTCCAGCTTCTCAAGCATTGCTGTTTTATGTCAAAGACAGAAAATATCTATAGTTTAGATGGTTTGTCAGATAGGGCTAAAGAAATCTGACAATGTCACCATTAACTCCAGTAGATCTGCACTTAGATAGGTATTATTTTCTTCCAAAGATTATAAATTGACTGACAGAGACAGAAAAAGAAATGATACAATGGAATTAAAGTGAACATTCTTTGGATAGTCTTAAATTTCAAGACAGAATCCACATTTCATACCTGTGTCAACATGACTGTCTATGGATTTTACAACAATTAAAAAAAAGATTTTTGATGCCCTACTCTATCATTTTTCACTCAGCATTCCTGCTATCAGAGCCACGTCTGTCCCTCTTGGTGCATTTACAGAAGCCCAGCTAAACTGCCTTCTGTTGTATTGACAGCCTATTAAGCTGCTACCATGATGAGGCTGTATCACTTTATGAGCTTGTGTATACTAGCATGATGAGGAACTGCTACTCATTAACCAAAGCCGGTGGGGGGTGAGGGGAATTGTTGTGTGTGTGTCTTTTTAGAGTGTGGATGTGTGTCGAGAAGCCAGACAAAGACAGAGTGACAGAATGGAGAAAAAGATAGAGATGTGTGTCGAGATGGAGTAGCACATGTGGTGAAAGAGACAGAAAGTACAATGTGGTTTGGCTGCCATTCATTCGACCAATTTCCCTTGACAGTTACAAGCACTTAACCCTACAGAGGTGATAAACTACATGTGTATACACACACACACACACAACCTTTTAGTTACTTGAATTAATAAGCCCCAAAGCAAGCTAGGGACAGTCTGACAGAGAAAATGGTCCAATTACTTGTATCACACAGGGCGTTTAGAGCACTGACTGGAGGTCTCCAAGTCTGAGGGGGACTGGACGGAAAATACTGAAATTCAATCATTTCAGTTTTATCCTCTATTCACAGTTGCTTTGTTTCCATTTTGTGCTTCTGCACGACAGTGATTTTCAATCAGGAGCCATGACAAAACACACATTCACGCGCCAATAGCACTGTTTTCACAGCAAATGACCACTGATGAGCACTGAACAAATAACACTGAAAATGTATGTTAAGTATAAATGTCACAGGGCTCAGCTTATTCAAAGACAGATAGCCAGGTAGATAGAGAAAAGCCTCCAGAAGACAACAAGCTTTAAAATGGGACAGCACAAAAAGACCCAAATAAACAAGGCTTGTGGTTCATGAACAAATGCAACAGATGTGAGACCGACTAAAAAAGAGAATACCCCCCTCCACCCTCTATATACATGAATAAATAAATATGTGTGTCAATAAAAGAGCTCTCTGCGAATGGCAAACAGCCTGTAAGGCAGCAGCCTATTATTTTTTGTCAAGAGCATCAAGCCGACTCCTGGAAGGGGTTTGTTTTGATCTACAATGATTTAACATATGGACACATAAATCAGAAGCTGCCACAAAGCTTGACACCTGTTCCCTCCAGCCTCCTTATCTCCATCTGCTTTCTGGAGTTACAATATAAACAACGAAATTACAGACACAATAAGCATTTATAAGGCCTCACTCACCTCTCTGCACCAGCATGGTGACCTCACTTCCTTTGGGACACTTGCTGAGCAGGTCGACCACCTGGTTGTGAGACATGCTCTGCACATTTCTCTTGTTCACCTCCACGATGATGTCGCCCTCTCTAAGGCCGCGGCATCGTGGGTAGTCCACGATCTGCTTCACTCTCTGCCCTCCACCGCCGGGACTGTCGGCAATGGTAAAGCCGAAGCCTTTGTCTCCTTTTTCCATGTGTACAGTGATGAGCTCTGGCTGTGTTGCAATGGATGAGGCCAGGGTGACCACATCACTAGGGTAGCCGAGCTGGGACGAGGTATCAGAAGCCACCTCTGCAGAGGGGCTGTGAGGTCGTGGGAGGCCATTCAGTGGTGCCCCGCCGTTGGCTGGGCCATTGTTGTTGTTCTGACTGCTGTGACTGGATGGGGAATCGTAGCTGTTAGAGGCCTCCTGGCCATTGACGATGATGGGGTCTTTGTTGTCGAGAATAGCCACTGAGGTAACCAGGCTGGTGTTGGGGTCGTCGGGGTCAAAAGGCAGTGGGTAGCCACGACACAGCTCTAAGTTCACCATGGAGCCGATTGGGATGGACTGGAAGATCTTCACAACTTGGGCATGGGTGTATCCAAGTACGCAGGTGTCATTAACGCTCACAATCACATCGCCTTGTGGTGTGAGAAAAAAAAAGTTGTACAGTAAGCAAAACATCTCTTCACCAAAACTGCAGAAATCAAACTGAAAAAGCATTAAGTATACCAACCTGTCTCCATTTTGCCATCAAGGGCAGCAGGTCCATCCAAAACCAGGCTCTTTATCTGCAGGAACTCGTCTGGTTCATCTCCTCCTACAACAGTAAAACCGAACCCACGGCGGCTCTTCTTCAGTTTGGTGTTGATGAAAGTCCCCTTCAGTTCGGATCGGTTCCGAGTAAAGAAAGGCTTTCCTCCTGAACACACAAACATAGATCATCAGTGTGCATACGCCTGGAGCAACTAAAGACATAACTAATCTGATTCATCCCCATTAATAAAAAAAAGGATGACTGGCTAATTAGGTTAAAAGTAAACAACCAGTGTCCGAGCACCATACTGAAGGGACACATAAGGAATCTCTCTGTTTATGAATGATAGTAGTGCTACTGTGCTGACTAAGGTAACAAAAGTGTAATTATTCAAGCTTATTATGACATCAAATAACTGTGACATCCATACACATGATGGCTGCATGGGAAACATGCTTACAACTGAACATCGCCATCATTCACCACTGTTTGTGATGGTTTAATTACTAGAAATCTCTATGAAACACATCTCACAATAATCATAAGCAATTGCTGTGATCCAAACCCAGTTCTTCTGATTTCTTTTTTCTTGCCTTCGCTACCTCATTATCTGGCAGTAAGGCTAGGGAGAAGAAATCTTTGAGAGAATTGAAAAACAGCTAGGTATTCACCATCTACACAAATGAGAATGCGAGCAACAGTGGAATACAGGCGCAGACTGAGCTCTAATTGTCTATTAAAAGGCAGAATGTAAGCCACATGCTGCAGAAATTGACACATCATTTTATGTACTTCACACATATGAAAAAGGAGACGATGTTGCAGAGGTGAAGGAATGAAAGAGAGGATGAAGAAGAGTGCACATTAAAGACAGGGGGCCGCAGAGGAATGTGTGCTTAGTGACCTGCAGCACCACATTAGGTTATAGCAGTGCTACAGCTTATGCATTCAATGAAAAATGCATTACCCGTGGAGTGAGTTTGTGTCCTTGTGTTTCTGGTGGTTTGCAGTGTGTACATGTGTGCAAGTGTGTGTTCGTGCCGATGTCTTTGAATAGCATTTTCAGAACAGGCGAGATGTAACAAAACTGTGAGCTGATATGGCGGCTTTATCCATGAGGGATCCAGAGATGTAAGAACAGCCCAGGAAGCAGGAGAAACATGAAAGCCGGCAGTCAGATAAAGAGATTTCAAATGACGTCTTTCTCTGGAGGAATATCAAGGGCCAGGGAAGTCAGTCAGTAGAAGTCAGGGATGGTGGGGCAGGGAGTGAAAGAGAAAGATGCACAGTACCAATAACTGAACTGAGGCAGAATGTGGAGGGAGGGACAAGACAAAAGCCAGAGAGATGGCAAATGTGAGCAATAAAATAAAGAGATCAATGTGGGAAAAGGAGGAGGCGGCCGACAGAGTAGCAAGGGAGAGTAGAGAGAGAGAGAGAGACTGGGTGAGGCAGTTAATTCTCTGCCATTTCTGTGCTAATTAGACAAGCTGCTAGTGGGAGGCTGGTATAAAAGGAGCTGGCAACCAGGAGAAGGAAACCCACAGTAACGGCTAGACACTATGTCTGTAGGTGTGTGTATTGCTAAATGATGGGTGAAATCAGGCCATTATTTGATCCAGCAAATGGAACAACATGGTGGAAGGAGGATTCATGAGAATCAACATGAAGCCACAAACACACACAGGTGGAGCTCATACAAAATAAAACTGTCGTTTGTAGACACAGGCATTAAATGTGTCTTCACAAGAAACTAAACATTGTCTCCAGGACTCTCTGGTACTTAATGCAGTCTACTGTACTGCACATACTCAATGAGATTTTTACTTTACTTATGACTATACAGAGAGTTTTATAGTGTTGGTGCATAACTGGTAGTCCATCATGAAAACTAAAACATGGCCTGAGGCAGCAGCGCAGGAAAACAAACTATGCTGCAAGAGCTGAATTTTGTTGAACTCATAATAAGTCGCTCTGGGTAACACAGCCAAGAAACAGAACAGTAATGAATAATCCTGTTTTCACAAGGTTACAGACTAATTCTGCAGCTGAGAACTTACGCTTCTGTCCCATTGCATTGGGCACTGTGGGACCTGTCTGAGGGTCCCTGTAGGTCTCCTGGTGGTTGGCAGCATAACTGGCCAACGGGGCACCTGCCAGTGTCGAGTCCTCGATCCATTCTGTAAAAACAAGTGGCACATATTCTCTAGATGGAGTCGAGACAGGTACACGGCTGTCCTACTTGGAGAGAAAGCAGGGGCTAAGGGCACAACATATGCTGTGTCTGTTGGGATGTGTGTGTGTAAACAGAATTTTAGAAAATATGTGAACCCTTCACTTCTTCACTTCAGTGTTTTAAAGCAGGGCCACACAGCATTACATACAGATTAGAGTGTAAAAACAGAATAATTTCTTTATATTAGCCACCATCTTTGAATTATCACCCTGTTACAGCGCCATGGCACAGATCAGGCTGCAATCTTCATTAATATTCCTAACAGTGAGATAGAATCAATGAATAAAAAAGATAGAATCCTTGTGTAAATGGAGAGATGGGGATAAAGTCATCAGGTAATAAAGGTGAATATGCTGATTGAGAAGAAACTGGGGTGCTATGGGAGAATTCCCTTGTGGACAACCTAATCAATTATTTTCTCTGTTGGCTGCCTTGTTAATGGATAAGATGTAAGAAAGGAAAGAAGGATCAACCTGAAGCTGGTTGAGCTTTGGCAGATGCTTGTGAAGTCTTCTTGAAAGTTGAACATAATATTGGAACTTTATTAAGTGGCAAAAATTAGGAGGGAGACTTTTTAGAAGGCAGATCATTTTCAGTAGAAGCCAAACTTACCTGTGTTCCCCCTAGGAAGAAAGCTTTTAAGTTATTACCACAAACAAGAACCCAATGGCAGCGCAGAAAAACAGAAATTAACTTGAAAAAGGCTGCGTGCTGCAGCTGCAAATAATAGTTATGCCTTTATGGGAGGGCACTTAGCAAATTATAAGGTAGTAGCAGGCAACATCAAGCAATACTGTAGCAGTAATTGGTACAGACAGTCACACTTGCACAGACAGACAAATACACAGGCAGCTCATTTGCACACATGGATAGAAAGAAAGTAAATGACGCCCTTGGTGGGGGCTTGTGAACGAACCTCGGATGTAGCGCTCACCTTCAGGTGGCTGCTGGCTTTGGGGCTGAGGCTGCTGAGGCTGCTGCTGCTCCAGCTGCCTGCGCCTCTTAGCCTCCAGCACTGGATTCTCATATTGGGTCTTCCGGTTGATATGACTGTGGGGCGGTGCAGGGGAGAGAGAGAGAGAGAAGAGCAGATAGAGGATGAAGAATGAAGAATGCAGTAAAGAAGGAATGAATTATAGGATAGACGGTAAGAATAGAAGACAGAATGTAGGACAAAAAGTACAGATCAGCAGGAATGAGAAGTGAGGGAAGACAGACAGAGAGGAGAAGGAAGACAAGAGTGAGATAGGGTCAAGGAAAGAGGGGGGCATGGTGATAAGCTTTGATTAATACACAGTGACACAATACATATGCATCAATATGTCCCTCTGAGACATGCACGTTACTACCACGCCCACACATCACATCTAATAAATCCTTCTTGTGGCAATGGCTTCATTTACTGAAGCCATAAACAACTTTTAGATTGCACACAGAGCCTAAGAGGTTCCCTAACTCCTTAACTAGGTCTGCAAAATTAAACCTGAAAACAACAAATTATACAGCAAAGAGGAAAATAAAACACAGACATGCCACAGCCGAGAGCCCCCCAGGTGTTGCTTTGAACAACATCAAAAACCCATGAAACATATTTGTATTAATGCTGAGGGCCCAGGGGCTTCACACAACAAGTGCAGCGACACACAAACATGCTTGCTGCATTGGCAATGACACAAACAAAATGGCCTACATTTTTTCCAGTAAACAAAAAAACAGAAAAGCTCAAATAAAAATCTTCTGTGATGTCAGAGCAGGACTGTATGTACAGTTACATTTACACTGAGTCTATTAGACTGTCAGGAGGCACTTCTATTTATTTTTTTCTTCTACATGTCTGTAGGCCGCCTCAGATTGTATGTTACTTACTCAACGTAGTAGACCCCATACACTGGATCATCTATTCTCTCCCATCCTGGTGGAAGTTCTGTAACAAAAAGGAATGGACGGTGAGACAGCACATCAAGGCATCGCAGGCAAGGCCTGTAGAGACCTTTCGCCTCTGCATTGTGTCAGCCTGCCAGTCAGTCTCTAGGGCCAGACTAACTCACAGCTTCACAGGCTGTCTGGCTGTCCCCACCTCTGCCCCCTCACACAGCTGACATTTCCACACATCAGATAAGAACAGAGCAAGACCCCCCCAGGCACACATGGATGGATGCATGGAGGAGGGTGAAAAGAGTGGAGAAGGTGTGAGAGAGAGGAAAGAAAGACAGAAAGTGAAGACAGGTGAAGTCATATAGGAGAAAAAACACAAAAGATGACCTGAGTCTGACACTACAGAAAAATTGAGGAAATGATGATGATGATGCTGATTAGGTAAAGATATATCTATATATCTATCTATCTGTCTATAACAGAGCAATCTTCCTGCGTTTCTACAGTTCTCTTCCCCTTTGCCAGAGAAAGTGTATCTCAGAAAGAACCATCTGATTCAGTGATTCTATAGCCTGATTACAGCAGCACTGATAATTGGCGGGACACCACATAGATAATGATAGAGGCTTCTAATTGGCTACAGACACAGATTGTCCAATAATTCTCTTCTGTGATGTATAAGTTTTACATAACATTAGCCTCAGCCAATTTCCCCTCACCCTGTGTGTAAAGAGATGGAAATTATAATCATCTAACTTGGAGAGCCTCTCCTGTTTTTTTATTAAGGAGGGAACTTGGTTGGAGAGGAGTCAAAAGCAGATGAAATAAAATCAGGATGGAAATGCATAAATTCCCTGAACATGACAAACATTTTTGTTGGAGTTGCTTGATTCCCGCAAGATCATGTGAGATTAAATCATGCACCGTCATGCAACAATCACCATCATGTGAGAACTTCTGGCATCCTCTGACAGCGAGACATGATCTGATTGGTTGAATTAAGCTTGTGAGACTGTGACAGACAGATGCAAAGTCTATTTAAAAAAAAAACCTGCCCTTTAACAACTGCCAAGGACGACTTGCAGGATGACGTCAGGTTGAGAGAACGCTACTGTCTATGATGTGTGAGGCTGATTCAGAGAAACCTGAGGCAACAATAAAGCAACTTAAGCTTTGATTATTATATATTTTCTATCCCTGCGAAATACTGCTCAAACAAAAACCACAAGCAGCACAGAAGAATTGCAAGGTTACAATCTAAGTGTTGTTGCAAGGGTGAAGCCACAAAGCAGGCATGGTGAATTATCATTCAGATGTTCTGAACTGGAACGTTAAATGGAATGCGGTCCCGCCTCACCTCGCGCAAAATTTTAATCACCCACTTGATTTCACACTGTGCTAGTTCCGCTCCTGCAGGAGCACCTGCATGCATGTGTACGTGTATATGCCAAGTGAGTGAGAGTGCACAGAGTGCAGAGAGGACGGTGCTGCAAACACCTTTAAAGCAGAGCATACATTTCAGTGTGTGGGAACACAAGAAACAAGAAAGACAAAGACAGAGAAATCTGTCACTCATTAAGCAGTGTTTTCCTCTCACCAGCTTCCCACATCCACATCTCCACAACATATTGTGTATTCAAGTGGGAGTCAAGCGTGATGAATTACATGTTTAACTGTTTGCATCTCATTCTCTTGATACAGTGCAGTGATTGATTTCTCTTGAGTAAGCATATGCCACAGAGGCACCGTGTGTGTATGTGTGCATGTGTGTGTGCACATAAAATGCATTTGTCTGCTCCCCCTTCAAGGACAGGAGTTGATTGCATTTCTTTCCTCACCTGTATTACATTGTGCTGATCAATACTTATTGAACACGTTCATACAGCTGAGGGCTGTCTTACAGACGGGGGACTTGTCTAATCGGACAATTTCAACATGGCAGCTGTTAAAGATGCTCCCAATAAAAAAAGCCTGATAGATGCCAAGTTTGCATGAGGATATAGTGTTCCTATTTCTCCAGTTATTGCGTTTTGTCTAAAACAGCTGCCTGCATACAACATATAGCTCTACTGTCAATGTAGAAAAATATTGATGGATGCAGCTTTAATGATGTAAAGCTTTTAATCTGTATTTAGTAAAACTGAAACTGATGATTAATTAAGCAAAAAAGAGGCTGATTTTCTAAAGCCATACTGTGTATTCATGAGTATCTGTAGTAATCCCTTTCATCCCTGTATTTTTGCGTGCCTCCAGGTTATGTCAAATGTGCTAATCATAAAGGCCTAGTACAATCATTAATCAGATATCACCTCTAATGGGGTGACATCATTCATTACCAGTGCATAGCAGAGCAAGGCACTGTCTCCAGACACCATTTATCCTGCACAAGTGGCCTCACTGCTGTGTCTGATAAGCTAGTTAGTGAGCTGATGGGCTTCAGGAACAAAGGGCCTGTTGCTGTCTGGCTCTGACAGACACCCATTAGGAAATCATCATAATAACAATCTTCTTCGAATCAGCTTTTGCCTCTTATGTTAGAGAGATGATGGCTTGTGGAGGGGGGGAAGTGTGTGCTGTGGTGTGGTGTGTTGTCTGCTTGGCTGAAGGCATGTGGGTAAGGTGACAACTGTGTTCATACAACAAACACGTACAGAGTGTGTTGAAAATCAAAGCCACATACAACGAGTAGTCAAGATAAATGTCAAGTGTCTGCTAATATAATGTTCTAGATGATTAGAGTCATAGTCACCTCTCACCAACTGTTAAATGACTCTATATGAGCCATGAGTGATGGTGTATGAGCGATTATGTAGATGTGCACTGTAGTGACTGCACTTTCATCCATTACTCATTTGAAACTCTTAAACGTCAGTGTTCAACTCCAACGATGAATATGTGTCAAAACAGCTTTAAAGTTATACATGTGTAGCAGCAGGACAGTGTAAAAGACAAGAAATTCTTACCTAGGTCATTATCCAGCTCCTCTGTATGAACCCCTTCTACTCAGTGGGAGGGATGGTGCAGCAGCAGGTGAAAGAAGGGGGCAGAGAGGGAAGAAGACACACATCAGAAGGTTAACTGGGTGTAATGACAACATCTGGCCACTGGGGGGAAAGCGTTTATCAAAGCCACAGCATCGACCCCATGTGACAATCCATGTTTGGAAAAATAACAAGGTATGATTTCCTCAAATGACTGGATCTGTGTGTGGTCTGAAGAAATACTGATACAGAGCTGATGAAGAATTTGAGTAAATGACAGAAACATGTAGTGATTATATATAATAATATTCTTTCAATATGAAATTGTGTTGTTTGTAAAAGTGCACAAATCATAGTTCTTATCTCCTTATAAAATAACGTTTAAAATATGCTTCTTGTACTTCTTGTACAATGTGTTGAACTATTTGAGTTAACATATATGAACAGACAGAGCCCTTCAGTTTGAGTTAGGGAGGGTATTAGTTATTTAAGCTGGATGACAAGAATGATGCAGTTCACAGAAACAGTGGGGTCTCTGTATCCTGACAAACAGTTTATAGAAGGTGTATGCAGCAGCAGGGCCAAGCCACTCACCTTCTGTGACCCAACACTGACACCTAAGGGCTACAGACGGAACATTTACGCTGGATTTTTCATTTTCAATGCTCACAAAAGGACATACCATCATCTTCACATTCTTCCAGGGGTTTCTGAGGTTTGTCCAGGCACCGAGGGTCTATCCAGGAGGTGGTCTTTGTATTGTGGCTAAATGGAGCATACAAGATACAAATTAGCTTCAGGCTTGGAGAATAAAGGAAAATGATTTGAAAGTTATAAAATTAGATGTACATAACATACAAAAATAGTGTTAGTAATGTCAGTTATTGGTGAAGGCTGAAGTAGAGTAAATGAAAATCAAGAGGGCTGAATATCAAATGTAGCGTTTTCATAAAAACAAACAAACGAATCAAAAAGTTACTTCATAATTGGTTGTTATGGACTGCAGCTATAGTTGAAGGGGACCTGAACAACAGAATCTCAGGTTACACTGCTTATTACGGGCTTGATAGGAGTGCAGAGTGTTTTAAATAGATTAAAAAGTTGAATTGAAACAACAGTAAAATGCCAGTCTGCAAATAGTCTGTTTATCTCTTACCATTTAATCTCCAATTATCTATCATGCAGAATGAACACAATCCTGTGAGCAATAATTCAAATAGTAGATAATATAGGTCGTCGTGTGTTTTATGCTTTTGTAGAAACAAATGCAAAGCACAGACAATATCTTATCCTGCAGACAGGGAGACAAAGGCCAGAGGAAACCTATTAAACCTAGTGTAACAAAACCTGTGACTGTACTCTGAAGTTTTATTTCATTTCAAAGATATAAAAAATACAGGATTTTAAATGTCAACAAACTAAAACAATAAAAAAACACACACACCAACATTTGATATTACCTTAATAACACTTTACTAATAATATCATGTCAGTACATATTCATGCTTTGTTACTTACTCTATAAAGTAGACCTCTCCATCCTCAGTGTAGGCCATCTCCCAGTTGTCAGGCAGAGGTCCCAGTGGGTCCTCTGGGGGAGGATGGCTCAGGTGAGGGTGTGTCTGCTGTGTGCTCTCCGTGGTGGCCGGTGGTGAGGGGGTTGTCCCAGCGTAGGGCGGTTCACTCTGGCGGGGGGCGAAGGGGCGCACCGAGTGATGAATCTCGTCTAATTCACTTGAGTCTCCTGCAGAGGTGATGGAAAACAAACAGGAGCATGTTCTTTAGTGGAATGACACCAGTAACACCTCCAGGAACAAAAGGTCTTTGTAAAAATAAAAAACAGCCTCAGCAGAAACAATTACTCAAGTAGGTAGAGATGAGTCTAATTTTGTTGGGAACGAAGCAGGACACCAATGAAATGGTGCAGATTCTAGCTACTAACACGCTGAGGATCAAAAAACCTTGATGTAAATAAAAATAAAAGGGCGAGGAGGTCGAGAAGTTTCATTTGTCTCTCATACTTCTAAATGTTCTCCACACTATTGAAAACTCTTGTACCTGTGCACTTTACTAATCCACTAGAAGGTCTCAGTCTGAAGACGTAGAAGACGAACAGCTAAGTTTTTAGTAAAATCACAGTCACACTAAACTTCTTCCTACAGAGACATTCACTTTAGTTAAGAGTGCTGAGTGGGCAGTTCACACCTGGCCTCTGAAGTGCTACCACCTTGCTTCCTGTTATCTCTTTTTCACACTTGACTGGCAACCTTACAGCTTTCACAATCACAGACGGCAAATAAACAACTTTTGGTCGCACCTTGGAAAATCACATGGCAGAAACAGCTTTAAGGCTGAGTCAACCTCCTTACAATGCCTACTGACCTACTAACACATAACAGGAAAAAGAAACGAGATTTAATATATAGATATCAACCCGAACAGAGCCACTTTATAAGCAGCACTACCTGTTGATAATCATTTTAGAATAATGACATAATATCTACCTCTAAAAATATCCTACCAACTACTTAAGGTGTCATTAAAAAATCTTTTAAACACAGAGGTTTATCAACTCTCCACAGCTTGCAGGCAGATGGCACTGTTCTGCATTGTTGGATGCAAAGATACAGGCAGGCAGATGTAGTCAAACCCAGAAACCACTTACTCACCAATCAAAGAAGCTCTTGCATACTGCAGCCCCTCTCCACACCAAAGCACACTCACAGCCTCTTTCTTCTTTTGTGCTTTCACCTACTTCTTCATATTTTACAGCTTATCCTCCTTGACAAAATAAAACCTTCCATGCTCCTCTCTCTCCATTTCCATCTCTCTCGCTGTCCAATCCTTTTCAGATTTGCTCTCTTTCTCAACCACTCCCACTTTCTCTTTAATTTCCTGCTACCTTCTTTCCACTTCTATTCCCCTCCCTCTTTATCCATCAGCACTCAGAATCTCCTTCCCCTTTCTTCTGTCAGAGGGAGCTACAGAGAGCAGGACTGCATTCCAATGTTAGACTCCAACCTAAACAGAGGCCAGCATGTTCTCAGGCTGCTGTCGAAGATGGTTCTGCTAACAGCTGCCTATAAACTCTGTTTGTTAAAGGTGTCTACAGCAGCTGAAGGAACCACACGTCCTGCTAAACAAGGAGGAGTTAACATACATCTGCAGCTGTTGATTGGTTAAAGGCAATATTGTGAGAAGGTGGAAAACCTGTTTGAAAATGTTTATCAGTGCCAAGTGTGACGGTTCAGTTTGGATGCTGCCTGTGCAAAGAAGCCAAATGTAATTTAGTTTGGAGCAGGCTGCCAGCCTTGGCGCTGAGATTCTGTATCCAAATAAATGAAAATTGTGTCTAAATCAAATTGAGACAGAATGCTGTTAACACGGCTTCAGAGTGTGGTTCAAATCCATCTTGAGTGACCACTTGTTATTGGATTCCTGCTCCCTACTCACAATGTGAGCTGGACCAAACAGCCAAAGAGGAGAAATGTGCAGAGCGTTTGGTACCACAGCTATACAGACCTCAAATTTTGTCAAACATGACAAACCTGACAAACACAAGGCAACTGTAGTGGGCAGGTTTCACATTCACAGCTACATACGCTATCCTGAGAATATTTTGAATGTGTTTTCAGATACATTTTCAATACAGTAGTGCCAAGCAACTAAATACTCAGTTACTGTAATTCTTTAATTAATGTACAAAAGGTACATGTCTAGAACCATGTAGGGTCATTTTAAAGTCAATATATTAACTTTAAAACGACAATTTAATCAAAACTGTACTTGCGTCATGTACTATTTGTACACACATATATATATATATATATATTTTATATTTTAACATATACCTTATAAAGCAGAAAACAATGTGTAAAACAGCTATATGTTTCTTACATAAATGAGAGAAACATGGAGTAAACAGGCCAAAAACTGCTTTTCATATTTGATCGATACACTAACATTCACCTGAGTACTGTAAAGAAGATTTATTTTCTTGTACTAATGTACTTGCTTATATTTATTTTATTTATTTATTTAACTTCTATTAGGACTTATTTGCAGTCCTTTGCCCTGTTGAATATTGGATGCAGCTCCTAAAAACTAAAAACGAGTCAGATGACTGCTTCATAATACTGAATCTTTGCAGATGATGTACGACTGTAACCCTATTTCAGATGACATGAAATCTATCCTGCAGCTTAGTCTTATTGTAATTTTAACCAATAAACACACTTTTCAAATTCAAGGGGCAACCAGTAATGTGCCCATGTAACCATGTACCCCTCACTACAAGGTGCTTTCTAATCAAATCTTAAGAATTTCCTCGTTGCCTCACTGTGAAGTCTTAGAATCCCTCCGTTGTGTTTCTGCAGTGACTTGTGACCTATACTTGTGAAGTCATGCATCACTGTTTTCCTCCTATCAATTCTCCACCCCTTCTCTGCACGTACCTGTAAAGCTGCTGTTCATGTCAGGGAGGTCCTCGTCGTCCTCCTGCTGCTGCTCTCCAGGCACTATTTCAGCATTGTGCATGTCATTGTAGGACTTGGTGCGTCGGGGAGTGGATTGCTGCGAGCCCGGCAGGCTACTGCTGAGGCCGTCTGGCAGTGGGGCATCACCGCCGCTACTGCTATTGCTAATCACTTTCCCACTGGGGGGCTGCACCGGTGGCTTGGGCGTCCCATAATAGTTACCTAGGCAACAAAGAATGGGGTAGAGGGGGAAGATGGAAGGGGAGAGAGATTAGAAAGACATAGAAAAGAAGCAGTAGGAGGGTACGGGAGGAGGGGTCTAAGGGTTTTGTGTGTGTGTTGGAGGGGGTTTAGTTATAGCCTTTGTATGCAAATGGAGAGTTTGTCTGTGGGAGAATGTTAATCTCCAAAGGATTTTTGTCTTGTTTGGCCCAAATAAAGTTTGAACAATTTACTTCAACAAAACTTGACTATTTTTTTGATACTTTTCAAATAACACCAACACTACTACAGCTTAATGAAGCTGAGGTTATACTGAGTTATGCTCAGTTATGTTGAGTCAAATCTGAAGCATTGGTTTCCACACTGCCAGTAGATAGTAGTCAGACTCTCAAGTAAACCACTAATTCCAAGTAGTTCATAAAAACTGTGTGAAGATTTTTTTTGCGGACCAATTTGCAGCCAAACTGTCCTCCAGTGCCAGCACCACGTTTCTGCTTAGCTGATAATTTCAAAGGGGCGAAAACAAAATAGGCAGAAGCCGAGTCATGCTCATCCAAAGAGAAAGCAGGCAGACATAAACAGACTGTACCATCTGAAGCCCAGAATAAAAAGCCAATGTCTTAAATGAGAGAATAAGTCTGCATAAGCATCTAAATATAATCTATGTTTAAAAAAATGTTTTACTCCAGGTGGCAACAATACCACTAAAGGACACAATGGCAAACTAGAAATTAAACAGAAAACTTTTTTTTTTTTTTTTTTACAATTAGCATGGGCGTGAAGTGTCGTCTTTTAAAAGTATTCATGAACCAAAACCTGGCAGGTAGTGCTTAAAAAAGAAACATATCATATCATATCAACATATCATATATGTGTCACATATCAAAGTATAACATGAAGACATTTTGGTCAGAAACAGAAACTGATGCTCCAAACCGATATTATATCACATCCTGTGGTCATAAACCACAACACTTTGTGTCCATGCAAATTAGTTTACAAATTAGTTGCCTTTTGGAAGCTACTAAAACAAATTTAAGTTAAGCTCCTGTTTTCCTGCACACAGCTGTGAGTGGAAAGAGGAAGTGTGAGCCAGCCAGAAGTCAACTGTCCTTGTTTGCTTCTTCGGGCCTGCTGTCACCATCGTAATGGAACAATGAACAAGCTAAGTGGACACAGCAGATACTTAATTAAACATTATCTGACTGAATGGTGGAGTTGTTGTTGACAGTACTTTTTGTCTGTCAGCAGGGACTTTGTTTCATAAGCAAAGCTACACTTTTGAAGACAGGCAGAGAACATGCTGCAATGGGCAGCATCCCTGCATTAATGGTGGCCAAAGCGAAGGCAAAATGTATATTGAATAGTCTTTGGCACTGACATCAGAAACTTGACTGAGATGTGGTGGGCGGGCATGTTTTGAGTGCTGACTGGAGGCAGAGGGACATGCATCCCTCCCTGCTATGCCAGCAGGTGTACCTGTCCAATAGACTGACTGGCTCAGACCTGCTATCTGGCAATACACCATGAGTGGGAGAGTTTAGGACCTGGCTGGAGGGATGTGCTTATAGTTGTCATACAATCAGGCACACCTGTCAGGACTTCAATTAAGCATGCTACTAAATGACACACTGAGAAATGGAGATATAAGTGTGTCTGACATCCGTAACGTTTTTTTTTGTTTTTTTTTTAAGAAAAAGGGAGCAATGTTTGTGTATCTTGTGCACCACTAAAGTTCTAGATACTGTCCCTGAAACTGGCAATATGCCAACAAAATGTCCCATCCTCTGTGTCAGATCAGTAATTCATAAGTATAACAAAATGCCAAACCCCAAAATGAACCTTGTAATCCAAGGTCAGACACAGTGCTGAAAGTGATTTAAGGTGTATTTGTTGATTGCTGTCCTTCATAACTTTATGTTGAAGGTTTTTATTCACACACTTTGTGAGCTCACAACCTGCCAAGGTATACACACTATGCCAGTCAAGGACTGTTTTCTATCGTCAGCAAAGCCCAAGGATAACGTTGGGTTAAATAAGGTTATATTGCCAAAGCTGTGACTTTCTTTACCTTCATATGTTCCGATCTCCAGCAGGGTCCCAGTCTTCTCTAATTCCAAGAACTGACCTACTGTGAGGAAGTTGTAGTCCACGCCCGGAACTTCTCCTTCACGTGGGGCACGGGTAGTACCTAGAATACCAGTCAGAGACAGAACAGCAGTTAGCTGAATGCTATGATACCTATTATTATATTACATCTGCATTATTATTTAATAATCAGTCTTTTTCTTGCATCACATCACATATGTTTTAAAACACCTGAAAACTTGTCTCCACTTTTATTTAGATTTTTAGACACTTGTGGGTGGAGTTTTTTTGAGTGTCATTCTACTTTTTTTCCATGGTGGGTACTTTTCTGGCAGAAGAAAAATCTTAGGTCACAGTGACAGCTCCTGTTAAGTCTGGGACAATGGGTTGAACACACAAAGCAAAAAGGCCATTCTAAAAAAAACTAGTTAATATTGCGTTATTCTTTTTTCTATTTTATTAGTCAAAAGCAAAAAAAAAACTATTTTTAATTCATTTGATCATATAAATGACACATATCATGTACTGTTATAGAGCAATACTGTTGACACCGTAACATTTATTATTCTGATGTTTTGACAGGTAAAACTTAAAGATATTTTAAGCAGCAACTTTTCACTCTATACTAAAAGCAGACTCTTGAAAGGAGAGAATCTCCATTGTTTGTTGTGATGCTCCTTCACACTGGGGTGGAGTGTGAGGTATTGTAGTAGCACCTTTGTGAGATCCCACCATATGTGGGGGTGTATGTGCGCCTGTGTGTGAATGTGTGTGTGATTTGGAATGTAGCCTGTGAGATTCTAGCACTTACATTTAATGGCTGCTGACAGGTGGCCGGTGTGCCATCAGTGGTAAACAGCTTTACGGCAGAAGAAACAGTAAGGCCCGACATACTGGAGAAAGTCATTCCAGCTAGAGTAGGATTGTATCTGGATAGTCTTTAAACTGGATACAGTCAGACCTATTTTCAAATCACACAAGAGTGTCCGCACTCAATCCGGCTTGTGTGCGGTCCTCCAAACCACTAGGTGGCGCCTCGTAATATACAGAGTCCATTCAGGATGCGGTAGGACCGCGTGTGCGCATGCGTCGTGTGGTTTTTTGTCCTGTGTCGCTTCCCGTGAACCGGAAGTAGCACATCGCTAGCCGGAATTAGCATGTCGCAAGCCGGATTCGCTATCTGCATTTGCGTTCAGACCTCAGCCACATTTGAGCCAATCCGGCTAGATCCACCTCCATGAGGTGGATTGAAATCAAGCTGGATATAGCCAGATTCGCAGTGTTCACACTCGGAAAAAAACAAAATAGGCAGGATATATCCAGATACAGCCAAAATCCCGCTCTAGCTGGATTGATTTGAAGTGTGAACGGGGTCTAAGATGATAACAATGAGGATTCAGCTGACAATAAATGTTACGAAAATGTTTTTTTTATATATTTCCTTTGCTCTTTGCGATCATTAAGTCTTTGCTTCTTGACATTTTTACACTATTTTCAGAACCATTAATGTTCTCTTGGAAGGTATCGCTTCTGCATTATTGAATCCTACTAAAACAATGAAATGATTGTATCTGTAGCTTAAGATATGATACAAATAAAAGCCTCTGCAACACCCATAGCAAAAATATCTTTGTCATCTATTAAGTGACAACAGAGGCCTTTTCCCTTTTTCTTTGCTGGCTTCCCTTTCTTTCCATCTCTAGATCTATCTTATCTCCCAATCACTTTGTCTCCAGTGGGCTGGTAAGCAATAACATGGTAAAAATAGATGTGTGGGAATACGGGGAGAGGTTCCACTGCAGCCACGTTCAGTGACACTGGTAATAAATCACAGATGTGCACATCCTAACTCCAGCGAACACGCTTTACACTCACACAACCACAGAGAGGAAGGTATGTTGCACATGTCTGCAGACAATGAATCTCCCACACGAAATATTCTAGACATCCGTCAGCTCCATCACCCAGCTGTCACAGTAACAGCATATGCTATCTTCATTATAGGCTGCAAGAAAATCTTGTTAAAATTCATAAGTAGTGTCCACAAACACTTGAGAAAAGTGATTTAAAGTCAATAAGGATACATCAACAGAATGTATCATCAAACAGTCTATATTCGCTCTTTCCTAGACACCAGGTCTTTTACCGAATGTCAACCATAGAGAGTCCTAAGCTGAGCTGTCAGTTCACTTCCTATACAAAAGTGTCCATTGATTCAACTCCATTTAGACTCTCTACTCTCAGAAAACCAAATAGGAAGTGGAATTGTGACCAGTGTTTCAAAAGGGATAGAAAAGCAGAGCCTTGGCTTACACTCAGAGGAGAGACACTGTTATCGCTATAGGCCTAATTAATTCAATACACCTCCCCACAAAAGCACCATTGACCAAGCTGTGGAATAGATTGAAAGGGGAAGACAGGTTGAGAGTTGTGCATCAGGATCTTCTGGATGCTAAATGAGAAGACTCCTAAAGCTAAAAGTTAGCATAATCTAAACATCATCAAGACTCGAAAGAATAAAAAACTTAATTAGCATTTTAGGAAGATTATCAGGGAAACAAATTCTGAGGTATTGGCGGTCATATAGTCACAACAGCTGCGTCAAAGCACACATTCACAACAACCTGCAGGCTACGGTAACCTGTAACTGCATACTAACACACTGCATGAAATGACCAAAGCATGTTTCTTCTTGCATCATGCCAACAACCCCAACAACCCCGTAAGGACAGGAAAGCCAATCAGGTGGGGGAGCTACATGTTTTTTTTCTCTGTTGATGACAAATACCCTACATGTGCTCCACCTTCACATCTCCCCTTTTCAATTTCATGACAGAATTGTCAAGAGCCACAGAGGTATGGTCTGTGCTGCAGGAGAACACTGAACAAGAGAAATGAAAATGATGGAAATGGGAACAACAAATATGGTAAATATGGAAATGGTGGCAACTTCAAATTGATCGCCACGCTCCTGACTTAATTTAGCTTGAACTGCTTTAGCTTTGCTGCCACAGCAGTATATCTGTGTGACAATTCTGTCAAACACTGTGCTTCAAGGTACTCTTCAGCCAAGGCAATCATTTTTTCCAGTTTTCTACCACTGGAGGGCAGCTCATACAGAATCAAATCCTGCATGATTCTGACCTGCCTATGGGTCACAAATAAGGGGTTTCCGGACATAACCACTTTTCTGACAAGCGGGATCTACCAATATTTACCAGGTTTTAAGAGCATTTGTTTATAACGCATGCTGTTGTCATTGTATGCCATTTAGCTGTCTCTGTTGCAGACAAACCAATAAGCCAATACTTTACAAGACTGGAGTAGAGGTGCATAGACAAAAAAAGGTTCATAGCCACAGGAGAAAAACCTCACCTCATTATAAATAAATCTATATTTCACGTAAAACACAAGATGAATACAAACAGTAATTACTTTTCACTCACACAAATCTATGCATATATCACACACAAAATAAAGAATTTGCACAGTTTTCTAGCAACATGTTAATTAAATTGTTGCCATTAAAAAGCTAAAAGCAACAAAACATTGTATCTAGATTACAATATATTGTGCAGGAGTTCACAACACATTATACACGTGTTTTGTGTAAATATGTCAGTATTAATGTATACAGTGCAAAATATAGACCTCAATACAGTTTGTTTGAAACATAAAACAGCCTCAGAAAATGATCTGCTTAAGGAGAAGTGGGCTATACACAGCATCTGTGTTCATGCTGACTGTGCGAGTGTGGGAAAATAAAACATGTATGACTTAAAGATAAAGGTGAACTGCTTTATGTGCAGGATGACCTTTTGGTTTTAATGTTTAAACAGCTCTGCATAACCTTTAGCATCCCCCTCTCTCTGTCTAACCTCTTGTCCGTTCCTTCACACAGATGAGACAAGGCAGAAAGTGTGAGCCACCTTTTCCCTCGGGCAAATCCAGCCGAAGGTTGACTCAGATACCAACAGTCACCGAGTGGTCTACTGGCTTGTATGTGAATGCAAAAACATGCATGTGTACAGTTGTTGGTCTGTAATGATATAAATAACGTTCAGAAGGAAACGTCATAATCAGCAGCTGTTACCCCCACACATGTTCACACAAACACTCAGAGTAGGGAGGAGGTGCTACCAAATGGCATGGTCTGGGGCTAAATGGGGTCTGTGGGTGGAGGGTAATCACTTAATGGAGCTTATGCACCCATCTCCTTTCCAACACACACACACTTCATTACCATAACAGCTACAGTGGGAGAACTGTCCTGTCTATGCTGTGCACCACCTATGGTGACCAAATTAGACCCCTACCAGGACAGTGACTCAGAGTTCAGCACCTCTGACAAGCTCTGCTGACCAAAAACCGAAAAAAGGAACTGAAATAAATTAATCTATAAATATGTTCCAAAGGTATTTAACCACAAGGCAAAATTACAAAGTAAGCCAGGGAAAGAAAAGGAGCAAAAGAGAGAGAGACATATTGGATAGTGGTTGGTGTGTTGCTTCATGGACCAGGATGTTCAGTTCAGTTTTAAGACTTATCAAACATCAACACAGTGTCTCTCGGTTTGCACTCTTTTCAGGTCAGACTGCACAACAAAGTGTTGATGGCAACAATTATTTTCAGATCATTTTTAAAAGCCTGAGCAAGGCAAAGAAGTAGACACAATTCAATGTTCATACTCTAAATGCACAGCAGGGTCAGCAACATCCCCTGCATTAATGTATTAAACTGTGTGTATGTAAACATTAAAGGATGTTGTGGAGTGTGATGAGAAGTGATGGAGGAGCAGGTAGACAGGTGCAAAGAATACCTGTTATTTCTAAAGTTGGAATTTAGGCACAATGTCAAGAATATTAGTCTTTATCTTTATCTAGTCTTTATCACAGAAAGTTAAATAAAAATGGTGATCACTGTATCCACCCCCCCCCCCCCACACACACACACACACCAAATTCTGTCCTAAGAAAGAACACGGAAAGACACTTGTACAAATGATGCAATGCGTTGTATTATTTAAGTGTTTGCATGCTGTGAAAGTATCATGAAGCCAGACACTTAAACCAAAGCTAGGTAACTAAGTAAACAAAATAAGAACCTCAATGCAATCAAAAATGTCTTCATTATGTACTTATGTACAGCTTTTTTCCACTCCGATGGGGAAACAGTGATCAATTCAACTTTAAATGATAATTTACATTTTTAGGCCCGAATAGGGCCCACATCATTATTTAATCATTAAACCTGTACAGAAGTTTCATCTTTTTATAAAATATAACACCACCTGGGTGTCACTGTGACCTTGATATCAATCAAAACACCCCCCCCCCCCCCCCACACACACACACACAACCTCAGAATTGAGCTTAACTACAGAGAGCATCCAGTTACACTGTGATGTCTTTCTAACCACAATCAATAAATGACAGCAATTGGTCATGACCCTTGCTGTGACCTTGGCCTTCCCAGTTTGTCTACACTGTCACTCAGCTTACAGCGGATCAATATCAAATTGTGTCCCTTTATGTCATCTTCCTACTGAACTGACTGAACTGTGCTGGTCCGGGGTTCATAGCTTGGTTCAAGGACAACAATGATGACAATAATGTGATGGTCTGAGGCGCCATATTGAATACCATATGCAAAAATCAATAGCAAATAGTTATTTATTCCAGTCAGTTACTTAACAAAATGACTAATAACAAATCTATGCAGGTAATCTATAACTGTTTCCCCACAAAAGCTCAGCCTAAGACTTTACATAAAAGCACAGACATTTATTACCTTTTTTGTACTGTATGTTGTGTTCACTGGGTCAAATCCATAGCTGCACTAATCAAACAGCAGCCTCTTTATGGGAATACATTACAGATAAAAGCACTGGACGTCACACCACTCGAACAGAACTTGAAAGAGAGCTTGTGAGTTAAATACTGTACAACAAAATGGATTGCTTTAATGTACTTAATATATGGAAGATCCTCACCTCTCCCCTCTTCAAGCACAACTAACACTCACTGGCAGACAAACCCAAGCAGCTCATCTATATTTAATTGATGGCAGACTATTTTAAGGGAGTGTCTGCCCTTCTAGTGGTATGATAGAGTCAGACTAAGGTTGCTGACATTTCTGAAGGCAGGGGATGACACTAAGATTAGATTTGAGGAATACAATGACATTATAAGAAAGACAAAAGTGACTACGCTATTTAATCGTGCATCACTGAAACAGCTTCCACAATATGATGAAAGAATATGAGGTTAAACTATGATCACTTCAACCACGCTAAATTATGTGGGGAGACAGAAATGCTAGCAGGGGTAAAGGAGGGGGCTCCGTTTGGCAACGGAGTAAAACACATGAAATTAAAATTAGCCATCGTTCTTTTGACACAATGGCATTAAAAATAAAAAAGGAGGCTGCGCAGGCCTGTACATGCAGCCACAAACCAGCTTCTAAAAATAACCATGTGTGAAAAATCTGTTTATTTCCTACACTTGCATTCCCCCAGAGCAACAGAGCACCCAGGGCGCACATATCCCCCAGGCCTGGCCTTGCATTTTAGCTGTGACCTACATTTAATTCCCTCCACAAGGACAATGTTGGGCTTGACTTCTTGGACGACTTGTGCTTCTTGGCTGGGAGCTGAGGAGTTGTCTCGCTTGACATCTTCATTCGATCCAGTTTGTTGGTGTTCTGTGTCGTTCTTTACAAGTATGTCTTCCTCTTGCTCAAATCTCTCAGCTTTCTCAGCTGTAAGAGACTCTAGTGAACCAGTTTCAAACACCTCTTCAATATCGGTGCTGGGTTTTCTGTTTCTGTGGCATCCAAAACATCCACAGAGGCTTAGAGATAGTTGAGTAAACATATCTATGTGCTGATCTTACACAAAAAATAGAGATCCAAGCGAATGTGTCCAAATAGACTTCAGCTGTAAAAATGACCAAGCAACACACACCTTTCCTAATTATCAGTTTAAGTTACATCTTGAAAAGGCAATTCAAACCCTTTGTCTACTTTAGTGATCCGTTCCCTGAGATAAAAAGAAAAAGAAGTACAGCAGCACTCGTTGGTAAAAACATGGACAGATATGCTGACTTTCTGTTTGCTTGGCAAACTAAGAGGAGGATCTTATTGTGACCTCAGGGCTCAAAAGTCTATCTCAAAAATATCTGCTCAAAAAACTGAATTTTTGTCAATAAAAGAAAAGAAAATCAGAAATATGCTGGGTTTCCAGTTCAGCTTGGATAAAGGAGGAGGGAGTGATTTTAATTACTAATGATATCAAAGATTAAAGGCAAAGAAATACTTGTACATGTACATGAAACTGATAATGATCAGTGCCCATGTACTCTGGAGCCCTTTTCACACAAGTCCTTGTCACTGCGGATGACATAGCAGCATCAAAACAAGACCAACTGGATTAAAGCATGCATACTGTAGTCTGGATATCACACTGCATGGGTAACCTACCAATACTGAGCATAGCGCAGCTATTACTGTATGCATCATCAAAAATTATATGTTTATGATAGTGTGCATTTTATCACAAAATCTGTCGTCGTGAGCTGCTTAAGTTTTTGTACAGTCTCTGTAGTTGAATCCAGACGTGTTTAACATATGGAGACAGTCCTGACCAAACAGGTTAGGCAGGCTCTATGAAAACACACTTATCCAAACAATGCGACATGTAGCGTATGACCAGAAGCACAAAAAGGACAGAAAATAGCAAGCAAATTCAAATCAGTTGAAGCTCAAAAGACAAAATAACAAACAAAACTGGTATCATAAATGCTGTTGGCAGCACTTTAACTGTTGTTAAGGTATTGTTATTTCTTCCTAAATTTACTTGTGGCATTCTTTACTTTCTTAAAATGCACTAATATCGGCTCAGTATTTGGCATCATGAAGGAAATAAAACATCAATCACAGAGACCCACAGTATGACCTAGATGCAAACAGAGAAACAACATTCACTCGTTAGGTGGAAAACCAGAAATCAGAGCTTGTGGGTTAATTTATCAGGCAGAACAGAATGCAGGTATAAAAGTAAACAAAGCATGATTAGTTTCATTTTCATTATGGTGAAGTGATCAGTGCCATGAGTGAAAAGTAGGCCATCATAAATGTGTTTGGCAATGATTCATTATCATAATTGTTCTATTAATAGACACAGCTATTCTTATTCAGCTTCTGTGCTGGCATTCAGGTCACACAGGACAGAAGTTATTTGAAAGAGTGCATTTTAAGTGGTTTGCAACTGACATGGAGACAATGGCAACACTCTGGGTGCTTGGGCAACGTACAAGGCAAATGTTGACAAAACAGTGTGCCTACATTGTTCTGTGTGCTGTATGTTCCAGCTAAGAAAAGAGTAATGCACATAGATTGATTCAAACTTTGATGAGCATGACATGTGGATAGTACATGGCACTTATTGTGGCACTCAGTCCCTCTGCTGCCCTCCCCTCCCTGGCTCTGTCCTGCTTCTACTACTCCTCCAATTCATTCTTTCCTTTCTGTCCTCATGTTGTTTGTTCCTTCCACTGCTTCTATCATTTGTTCCTATTCTGGTAGAAATTCTCTCTTTTAATCTTTAAGCCACTATTCATCTGCTCTTTCCTACCGTGAATATTAAAGAAAGTTAATACCACAGACTCCTCCGCCCAGTCTCTGATCTGCTCATTTGTATTTTCACTGTCTCCAGTACATTTGGCAGTTGTGACAACTGCTTGTGTGGCCAGGCAAAATAGTTCCCGCTTTGGGTTTGACTGGAGGACAACTGTGTTTTTTCTTCATGTCGCTGAATGAGTCCCACTGAAATTATGAACTGTTTGATGATGATGTCATTGATGATGTCATGTATCCCAAAAGTAAACCAAATGAGCACTGCTTCATTCCTCTGAGCTGCTGTACAATCTAGATACGAAGGACAATGAGCGTTACAGTATAAGGAAGTTGAAAAAGGGATGTATGTGGTAACTGCAATCACATGGATAAACCCTTAAAGACAGTGCAGCACGTCATCTAAACTCCAAATACGGCATATTGTCATGCTTTTTCCAGATGGCCACAACAACAAATACCAATCTCTCATTACAATTTCCTGGTGAGGATGGGCTAAGGCTGTTATTAAAATCTGAACCCTTATAACCACACATAATTGTGGTTATTTCAGAATAGTATGCTAGTAGCAGCCTTAACCTGCTAGCCTCTAACAGAAATGAGGAGCGGGCTGAAGAGGTTGTGCGAGTTCACTTTCACAAAAATTGTAGTATAAAGGCTGTTCCATACTCCACGAGAACAGAGAACAGAGAACAGAGAACTCGCTCCAGGGGTGGTAAGAGTAAAAAAAAAGTTCTTTTCGGCACAGAGGTACCATACTCCGCGAGACGTGTGTGTGCAGAACTCCTCATATGGCCCTCCTACACAGCGCACGTCACACGAAAGGTTGACAATGCAATTGTATTCCAAATTGTGAGCACAGCCGTGGTTACCTGGCCCAACGAGCTGATAATGTTCAGGGAAGAGGGCGCACAGCATGACAATAGATAGAAGATCAGTGTAGCTGACTGTAGCAGACCTCTGGTCTGTGTGAGTTTAATTCTGTGAACGTGTGGATGACTGTCTGCAATAATGCATCCCGTCTCCCGGTGTTTACTGTGCACGTCCAGCCACTGTAACGCCGTGATCAATACTGGGATTAGTTTTTATCGCCACCTTTTGGACAGACTCTCTCCTCTGTGCGCCGTGTTTCTCCTTCCAGGAGCTGTTTGCCAGAGGCTCATCTAAACTGTCCATCGTCGTTGTACTTCCTCCTTCTGTCTGTGTGTTCTGCACCTGAAGCCCTTGCGCTTCTCCACATTCATCACGCCCACAATAAATTCCGACCAATCACAGCATGGCACAGCCCTGAGAGAAAAAGTTCTGCCCGGGCCATGTGTCACAACGGGCTGTCCGAGAGAAAAATGACGCCATTTTGTGGGCGTAACGTCGGCAGGGGGGAGGGAGTTCTCTGTTCTCGTGGAGTCTGGATCCAGCTTTAGACCCAAACTGCCTTTGCCTTTGTGACATCACTTGATCCGATGTTAGGAGCTCTCTATAGAGCATTTTTTTACTGCAAACACACGGTGATGTGTAAAAGCCCCTTTAACTAAACAACCAATTTAAATAAAACTGCCTCTGGCTTTTTCTTCTTTACCATGAATATGAGGTATGATGGGAACAACCCTCATTGCTCCACAGTCTGTGCACATCTCCCATGAGTGTGTGAGGTGAAGGGGTGAAGCACTGGGCCGATGTGATATGCACACTGACAGCTCTGTGTCTGTCTCGAATAAAGATAGGTGCCTCAACATATAGTAAGCAAATGCTTTTGCTCAGTATCGTCTGTATTAACTAAAAAAAAATTGCCCTGTGCACTGAATCATGCTGCTTTGAAATGAAATGTGATGACTGTGTTACATTAAAGGCAGTTCTCCCAGTGGATTGTATTAGCTGGCTGTATGTCTTCCAGTTACTTTACATTCAAGTCGAACTCAGTGCATGCATTCCATCTACTATAGCAAAAACACAAAGTACTATGTATTCAGTAAATCATACAGAAAAACATTTATTCTGTATTTATGGTTTTACTATACTTAGCAGGTCAGTAAGGGTGGTACCACACACCGAGCATGTGGGTAAAAACCAAGCAATCATATCTCATTTGCTGGTCTAATTTGGCAGACATTAGTTTTAGAAACTGACCACATTTTGTTGATTATGTTGGGTTTACTCAAGCATCTGCTTTACTGGAATAAGTGGCCATTTAAAAAAATGCTATGTGTAGCTGCTGGATGATGACAAGGAGGGAACGTGGATTATGAGCCTGTCTTGAAAATCTGGCTGCTGTCTTAGACCCAACTGTTGTTGCAGAAGCTATTACAGAAGCATTTCTCTAAAATGCCACAATAAACATGCTCTCATGTCAAGCTAGACAGCTAGTCCACATTTTCCAAGAAGATACTGAGGCATGTCTTCATGGATCATTTTCAACATGCACGCAACTGCACACACATGCACACACACACACACAGGCATGCTCACACAAGGGGAGGGTAAGCAGACTGCCATCATATTCCAAAACCAAAACAGATCCATCCACCATCTTGGCCAGAGCAAGCCTGCCAGTACTTCTTTTTCTGGTGAGAGACACAGACACTCACACACACACTAAAATGCAGGAGGGGTGAAGAGCTGACTGGGGTTTGTCAGCTCGGCAGGGGGATGGAGCCATCTGTCCCACTAAAGGGTTAATCCAACCAAAAGCACAGGCCACAGATTCCAGCATTTTGCTGGTATCACATTTTTGGCTACATTCTGGCTACATTTTTATTTTGGTTTTGGTTTTGGAACAGTGGTTACAGGCCACCATCAGACCAACCCACCTGATTCTCCAAACTCCCTCTCCTCATGTGGTGGTGACAGGGAATTAAATGTTAGAGAGGGCCATGTCTATTATGGCTTTTAAATGATTGGTACGGATGCCTTTCATTTGAGATGAAGTGCTTTGAGTTGGACGGAGGTTGTTTTCACTCCTCTGCCTGGCTGAAAGAGGCTTGCAAAAGAGGGGACGAGACACACACATACACACACAAAATACACATACACACCACACCACAATGAGATCAAAACAGGCCTTTCTCTGGACCTGTGACGTTCTTCATTTTTTCCCTTCATAAGCAATTCTTTCAACCCTAAATGATTCCCATACAGGAAGACGTGTGTCTAGGGGAGGCGTGTGATGACTGAGGAAAGGGAGAAAGATAGAGACTGCAATAAAACACAAAAAACCTGAAGGGCCAGTAGTGCAGTGTGAAGCTAAATCAGCTGGAAACCTGCCTGTAAATGCCCCCCATACACACTCACAGCCGGCCTTTGTCTTTTTATTCCACCCAGAAAAAAAGCACCATGGGCTAGCTACTACCTACAGCAACATGAAAAAAGGAAAAGAAAGGCTTTAAAACGATCCATTTAGAGGGGCGGGGAGGGAGTGGGGATGGAGGGATAGGGATGAAGGAGGGGTTATCCAGACATGAGATGGATCAGAAAAGAGAGAAAAAGAGAAAAGATGGAGAAAGAAAGAAAGAAGAAAGAGGGAAGATGAAGGAAAGGGAAAAGCTAACCATAGTATCCCAAAAGCTCCAGACAGACAGCAGTGTGCTGCTGGAGGTAATGGCTCCCAGTATGATCACACATGTCAACAGATCACATAGCCTTAATACAGCCATCACAGAGCTGATCTGCTTCTTCCAGAAACACACAGGGGGAAGTGACACTGTGCACACACACACGCAGGCATCAAACAGGGCCACAGACAAACATGCACAGACACGAGCGTACCTGAGACAGACAGACACAGACACAAAAAGCTTCCGTTTGACCACAACACATCAGCCTCCATTACTGCCAGCGATGTGCCTCCGTCTCCCTCGCTCTGCTCCTGATACCTTCCGCCTGATGCACAGCCATCCTCGCCGCCTGCCTCTCCATCTCTCTCTCCATCCCAACCCCCAACCTTTAAATCACAGCAACCCTTAGTGTCCCTTCTCCAAATGAAACAGAAAACAAAATACCTCAGTCAGGGAGCCTGTGAGGGGGGGTTCTTCTTTTTCCCCCCCTTGCAGTCCACAGAACAACACCACGTCGACAGGAGACACAAGAAGGGAGAAAAAAATCCAATCAGGTGGAGATGAGTGGAGGAAAAAACAGCAGATCCACAGTTCCTTCTCCTTCCAAGCTTCCCTTTCCTCCTGTGTGTCCGTCCTCTGTCCAGCTTTGGCTTTGTGATGCTAAGCTAACGGGAGCTAAGCTAAGCAGCATCCACACATTGGCTTATAATGCACTCCGTCTCATACCCACACACACACCAATGCTAGGCTTCTCTCTCCCTCTCTCTCTCACTGACTGAGCCCCGCTGTTTCCCGTCTCGCAAGCACCCACATGCACCCGCCCACCTCCTTCCCCCTTTCCCTCACTCACTCCCTCCCCTTCTCTTGGCTGTTCACCCCCATTCTTTCTTGTTCTCACAGATCCCATCAGATCCCCACAGCACCTCTGTTTCTTTTTCTCACATTGATGCTCTTGTGCACACAAACTCATACGCATGCTCTGGTGGTTGAACAAGTACCTAACAAGTCATCCTTGACCATCATGCAAAGACGACAGGGGTCAGGGGAGGAACCTCTATGACAGTGTTGAAGCTAAGGAGGAAGTAAAATAAAAGCGAGGAAGGAAGGAATAGACTGGAGTGAGCCTGGAGCTGCATACATTTACATCTCAAACAGAAAAGAAGAAGCTCAAAAGTTAGCCACAATTTCCACAGCAACACATTTTACAGGTGTTAGAAACTCCAAGGCACAAAGCAATCAGGATGTTAGCAAGAAACAAAGAAAAACAATGACTCAAACTGACCAACTGGCACACATCTGTGTTTCAGAAAAGATTTAACTATGCATAGGGCTCATTTGTTATGCAGTGTGGTCAGCTGAGGGGGGGTGGGTAAAGCCGTGAGAAGATGCAAAAGGGAGCAGGGTCAGAGGTCATGATATGCTCAGGGATGTTAACTTGCTAAATTTAATTCAGTGTGAGAGTGGTGGTGAAGGACAGCTTGGTGTTAAAGTCCAGTTTCCTCTCAATGAAGTAGAGACTCGGAAGAGGAAAAATGATGTCTAATTGTGAGCAGCGGTGAGAAAAATACACAAAATGTTCCAATATAGGTCCAGTTTAGGACATAGCTTATGTCACTGATACCTCTTTGTATGTTGTTCTTAATACTTGTCAGGATTTATATAGGATTTGTGGGAATCCAAAAACACAAATGGTTTTACGATATTTCAGCAGGGCAGTGTAATTATAACTAAATAATTCTGGTGTATCTGGTGAGGATGGACCACAAAGGGGGATGTGTGAGACTTAGTACAACAGAATACACCCTTTAATACACAAAAGCAGTGTGAGATCTGAAGTAAGTGAGGAGTTAGGGTTTGGTTGAGACCGGTCAAAAGCAAAGTATTATTGCTTGCTCACATGAATGTAAATGGATGCTCTATCATACCTCACAACTAGGTGCATGGTAAAAGTTGTTGTCTAACAACTTGTCAATATGCTAGTCAGACTGTTAACAATGACCAGTGCACAGCCTGTGGTACTTATGCATCAAGTGCTATCCAAGTATCTGCTGGATAAGTATGCCTTATACTTTGTGTAGGTCATTAGGCCTTAATGAAAAGTACTCCATGCCCATATTGGTGCAAAGGCATGATTTCCTTAAAATTCCTTAAAACTACCTAAGCCTCCATCCTGGGTGACCGCGTGAAAGTATTAATGCTTGTGTAAACACAATACATGTCCAAAGTGTGTGTGGGTGTGGGGCTGTAAATCTAAGGGACTTCTATCATTCACTCTCTGACAGCATTCCTTTGACTGCTCTAATGGTGTTAGCTGCACAAAAAAAGCCACCAGCCTTAGTTCTGTAGCTATTGTTTCCTTTACAATCTTTGTCTGATCTACCTGCTGCATGCTGGGAATCAAATCCAGTCAAAATGTCAGGATGTTGTGACCAAAAGCCTCAACCAATAAACTTTAAAAACAGTTTCATTTAAAGACAATTATAATCTTTGTAACAGCAACATCTTTGTAAGCAAAAAAAAATAGGAGAATGATTTTAAGAAGAGAAACCTGATGCAAAAAGCGTATCCAATCAACCATCACACCAACCAAATGTATTTATGGTAACTGAGACCAGAAAAGATCTGTCATCGGAAAGCCTGAATAAATGTGTTTACCAAACCTAGACCAAAAACAACACGCCTTATGTAATGAATGACAAATTACAAACACACACAGACATACGTCCTCTTCTTAGTCGGCAAAGTCAAAATTAATAGTTAACTTCTACATTTTCTTTCTGCCTTCTTTTACCTTTCTTGATTTACCACCTTCAGCACAGTCATTCTCACAGTGAGAGCATTTCTTTTGTTTGAGTATCACAATGCGATTGCATCTGTGGGTGCAATCTGTAACCCCATTAAACCAGCCCCGAAAGGCTGCTTTTGTTTATACTGGAGACACAGACAGTATCATGCCCATAACAGACACACAGTGAAGTCTGACACAACCACAAGTCATACATGTACATCTGTTTATGTTAGCTTGACTGGCTAGCTAGAATTTGCATCTCTCTCTCTCTTTTACTCCTCTATGCCCATCCCCCCTTCTTTTGCCCCCCTCCCACACCCAAAGTCCACCCCACCCCCATCTCGATCCCCATGGCTTCAGCCCCCACCTCCCTCTGAGCTGTCCTCTTAGCCTATATACGGGTTGTCCAATCGTCTACGCTGCTAGCCCACAATTCATCATACACGCATGTGAACATGCGCTTCCACAAACCATGTTCATTTGAGAAGCAACCACTGAGCCAACAGCATCACAGCAGACAGGACTGCTACTTGCCTTGATGCAGGAGAGATCTGAGCTCCCTTTTTCAAGGCTTGCCGACACAGAACGGTGAGCTTTACAATCAGGTTGAAAGCCAACAGAGCAATCCCCTCTTCTCCTTGCTACTGCGCCGATCGCTGACAACTGGCAGAAAGAAATGAGAGAGGAAGGCTGACACGGAGGGAGAAAGGGACCATCAGTGGCAGCGGGAGGATGTGAGGCTGTGGTGTCATAAGCTGGGGAGGGGGGGTCAAGAATGAGAGCAGGACAGAGGAAGCACTGGGTACAATGGGAGACTGGGAATGCTGAACTCACTTATCGGGTGACCACAAGGGAAGCAGACAAATGCCTCAGCAGCAGATGGGGGAGGATGAGAGCACTGTACTTCAGATTTTAACAGGGTTTATAAGAACAGCTGACTTTTGGATGTGTGAGTGGTAAACTAGTATATGTTTACAACCAATGACTCAAACATTGCAATGTGTGTTCCAACATTAATATAGCCATTGTAGCCACTTCATATTAAGCCTTCTTTGCATAAGTAAAAAATTATGGGTTAAAAGAAAATGGACAAGGACAGGCATTTCTAGCTTTTTGTAAAACTGCAAGAGACACGTTTTGACAATAAGCGCAGGATCCATGAGCCATAATAAGGGGAAATAAGCCCCACTGAAACAAACTGTAACTGCTTCAAACTCTTTCTCAACAGTCTTTTTCCTGCACATTTCAGGTAACATCATATCAAGCAATCGCCTGCTGGCTGTGGACAAATTAACATACAAATTATTTATGTTAATGTGTGCTTTACACAAGGATCAAGTACAAACAGATATCCAACACAGCCAGACAACACCTTATAGTCACTTAGGGGCGAGCGATACAGGAAAAAAATTGTGATGTTTTTTCCCATATCGCTCGCCCCTAAGTAAAATCACAATCACAATTTTATCATCATTCGTTTTTACATTGAGACTAATTTGCAAGTTTCTGATTAATGCAACCAAACTTTCAACCAAACCAAAATTTCCTATATCAGGTTGTGCAATTTTGCTAGCATATGCCAAGTACAATGCACATTTGACAAAAATGTAAATACACTTAAGACTTAGCCTACTTAGCCTAAAATAACAATTACAGAACAAAGTATCAATGAGGAAAAGCCAGTTTCAAACAAGTTTTATTCCAAATGGGTAAAAAAGTAGGCTATTGCTTTAAACTATACAATTCTTAAAGTATTCGTAAAGTAAGTAAAGTCTAAAGTACTCTTAACACCTTTCCTGGTGTTCTCATATGGAACATCTTTATCACCTGCGTCATAATTGTTTGTTTTGGTTTAACGTCATTAGCTGTTGCCCTTGTCTGCATCGGATGTACGAACTTTGTGCAAACTTTACAGATGATCGCAGCCTGCGCCTGTCCTTCAGAGAAAAGCCTAAAGCTTGTTACATAAGAAATTTAGGAAGGAAAAAAATGCATGCATCTGCATGAACATAGAACTGCAATTAATAGAATGTGCCCTATAAATGATGACACGATCTGTCTGCTCTGACAGATCGTCAACACGTTCTAATCCTTCACGATCTATTATCGTCATACCGCACACCCCTACAGTCACTAGATGAAGCATACAATTTGACTACACCTCAGTAACAATAAACCTTGTCAAAACTCGGTTTTATTTTAAGGTTATGATAACAGGGAGGGTGGTTTGTATGGATGGCACAGACTAAGTGCTCAGTCACCGTCGAGGTGAACTGTGTTCAGTCCCTGCTGTGCTGCATATGGCAAGGTGCTCCAATGACCACCTTTGGCATTGGCACCCTGGTCTTGGCAGGGGGAAGTCAGGGTGGGATCGTTACCTTGTTGCTTCCCTTATGATATCCCATTTGCTAAGAGCACCAGTGTGAAAAAAACAGAAGGAGAAGTAAGAAGCCACCATAAACATCTAAAGGCTTTCAGGAAGCTTCTTTCCTGATGCAGAAAAGGACACTACAGGCATAAAAACTGATGTGCTGAAACATGGATCTGAACAGGTTTACTGACCACTTGACTAGAAGAGTGAAGAGGTTGGTTGAGCTAAGGTGCCATTTCTGCCATACTCAAGCAGGACACACTTCTCCATCTGTTTCTCCACCTGCTTGGTGTGCTTAATCACACCTACACATGCACAACCTTTGGACATGCATCAACATGGACACACACTGACCTACCACAGTCACAGGCCAATAATCTTAGCAAAGCTACTTAACTCACATGTTTTCTGTATGAAAAAAAATGAAAATTATTATTCATTTAATGTAAATACAATGTCTTAGTTCGTCTATGCCAGCAACATATAGTGATGGGCAGAATAATTAAATACCCCCTAGAATTAGATAACTGAATAGATTTTTCTGTCAGCATATGCATTGTGTTGGTCTGGCAGCGCAACCACTAGCTTGGGATTTTTTACATGTAAAATATGTGCCGTGGCTCAAGAGAGGTTAGGAAATACTGGCCCAGAGAACACCTTCATGTTTTATTTACTGCAAATAACACCAGGAATTTAACTGCTTCAACCACTCAGTGATTGAAGTGGCCATTATGACCCCACCCCACCCTCTACCAGTGTCTGGCTGACATATGGCAGTGGAGGTAATGCAGATAAAGTCCCTTAAACAAGCTTCCTCAATACAATTTGTGTGATAGCACCATGAATAAACTAATTAAAAAGCCAGCAGATGAGAACCATGCTTGGGGTTGTGGAAATGAGAGCATCTCTTTTCCAGTTAACTGCAAAACCAAGGCAAAAGATTTTATGTGCTAAAAGCTAAAAAGCAATTATTGGGAAAAAATACGAAGGTTTTGATTAGTGTGGATTTTACTTGGTATAACAAAAATGTTTTACAAAAATTATGGTATTAGATCTGAAATGCAGTTTTGGGTTCCATAAATATTAGTGAATGCTTAGAGCCAGTAGCTAGTCCAACTACAGTATTGTGACAAGGATGAACCCCGCTCTGATTGGTCCAAGCAGCTCTGATTCCAATGCTGTATGCAAATCAGGGATAAAACAAAATTGGCAACATGCAACATTGCTTGTCAATCTAACAGTCTCTCTTGGTATTTTATGTATCCACCCCTCAGACGGGGTTGCACCACTACTGCATTTATCACTATGATGTTACGGTGTTAATGCAACAGTGCCACATGCCTAAAACTGTTTTCAGGGGTTGTGTTTGTTTTTCACAGCACAGAGGAATCAAACTTCAAATATCTACTTCAGCTGTTGAGCACATGGCAAATATGCAGCATCAGAAAGCAACTGTTTCTTCAGATCTCTTCTGTATTGACAGTTAAGACTAAAAAGACACACGACTATCTATTCCTGGAGAGCAGATACAGGTTGATGGCGTTAAAAGAGTGAGGGACTTGGATGAAGCCTATTAATTACTACTTCTATTGATCTAGCGGACAAGAGATGCAACTGAAATGTTGTGGAATATCCAGCCCTTTCTTATATAATTGAAAATATTAGCTGAGGGTCTTGTTTAAAGAATACAAGGAGAGTGTGTCATGGCCTATTCAACTCACTGCTCAGTTTGGAAGTCAGGTGTTAAAGTTTATTTTGGGATAGGGAGAGAAGGTGTGTGATGAAAGCAATGCAGCCATGTCACAAGTCCCAGGAGGACATGAAGTAAGCAGCCTGTCTCACTGCATGGACAATATTGCTCTACTGCAAGAGCAACTCTGTTCAGATTAGACTGACAAAAATTAAATACAGTGACATTCAGTCGTTACACGGTTTTAAACTCACCATGCATGCACTGAGGACAAAGCCTTACACTGAGCTAAACCACAAGTGTGTAAACCGACTGTATCAATAGGGTTTCCCATATATCCCAGTACAGTGAGAAGATGGAGGTGTAAAAAAAAAAAAAAATGGACTCACAAGGCACGGCGTGGCGGTAGAGGTTGTCTCGGATGGTCTGCTGCAGCTCGTGATCAGGTGATGACTTCTGGAAGCGCTGGCTCAGATAATGCTTCAGGTCCTTGTTCAGCTTGCTTCCTGTCATTGTGTACACAGAGTAAAAAAATACATAAGTACAACTAAACCACAATAGTAAAACCACAAAATAAATCACAAGAGCCAAAAAGACTGCTAGTCCACAATAAACCAAGTGAAAACAAATGCGCAAGTTTATCTTGCAACTACATTGAAGCTTGATGCTGAGTGCATTGCCGTGAATTCTACACTTGCCATTGTCGCACAGAGGGGTAGCTGGCTGCAGATTCTCTTTCTCTCCAACAAGCCAGAGCTAGCCAAAACTAAGACTGCTAGCACCACAGCTAACACGACAAACCAGCCCTCCTACTGCTCTGCCATCTGGACCTCAGACACACATTAGGCTACTGAAGGGCAGCACGGCTGGAAAGTGTCCACTTGTGTGTGTTCGTCACTGAATTTGTGTGGCTATTACAGCAAGCATTTATGCTACTGGCAGTGCACATAAGAGAACTGTCTGGAAATGTATGCTGTCATACAAATAGCAAAAGAAGAAAGCCAACAACAACATCTAATCTGGTTCTTTATCGGTGTAGGGCTTATTTATTACACAAATGATTTATCTTCCATCTTTGCATGGCTGCTGAGACCATTTTTGGTTGTCTTGGGCAAACAACCTGTCATAAAAAGGCCCTGGATCCTGTTTCCATGGAAACTGTGTGTATGCGTGTGTGTGAGCCTGTGTGTGTGTGTGTGTTTAATAAGATGATTGAGATTGTTAGCATATTACAGAAGAGGATTCAGCACTGGTTGGCATAAGGATTGTAGGTTCATATAATGAAAATACAACTGAAGCACAACAGGCACATCCCACAGATATGATACGACTGCTTTTTATTTTTATTTAACCCAAGATCTTGTCATTGTTCATAGCAATATATACAATGTACAGGCACAAGATGTTGCTGTAAGCTTCAAGCATGATTTATGACAACTGAATCCTGGCTCATGTACACACAACACTGCAGTAACTTTTTAACCATGGCAAATCAAACAACCGGTTTCATCGTGTGTCTGCTTCGTATACAGTCTGTATGAGAGTTTTTCCTCCACCATCTAAGCTCTTTCTGGGAGGAAACACTGCTTCTGGCACAGTCCCATCCAGACATATCGCTCCGTTGTAATCCTCACAACAGGTCACAAGCCAACACTCTGGCCAACAGAGAGCCTAATACACTCCCTGATGTGCTCTTTTACACAGCTACTAGAGAGCAATGGGTATTACTCACTGTGTGACCCTGTCTGAAATTTGAAGTTGGACTATGTGATAAAAAAATTCAAAGTACATTGGGAGTTAGAATGTTTTACTTATTTGCTTTTGAAAGCGGCCAAATCTGCAGATCAGTCATCCCTTCAGATCCAGACAGAATAGTCAAAAGCTGATTTGTAAGCCTGACAGTGAATCACTCAAAAAACTGCTCAGGCCGACTGTGGTTGATCTTGATCATGTATGTGCAAGCAACAGCACATCAAGAAGATGTTACATAAGCTTAAATCCAGTTATGTAGATTTTTGTCCTGCCCTCACTCTTTGTGTGTTCTTATCTTGATCGAATGACAACGCTTTCATAAAAATGAGAAGACATAACTCAAAGACACAACCCTATAAAGTTACCTTACTGACAAATGAGGGCTGTGTTTAAGTAGATAGCACTGTACCCTGACACGGAACATCAATGTGTTGACTGAAAGGCCTGGTGTAAATACGGTTGCGTTTAACTGGACAACCGCAGTTGACTGATCCACATATATAGGGCTAATTACTGGCCATATGTGACATATGTGGGTAGCCTGGTGTTGTTGCTGTGAAGACATACGACACCCTTTTGCCAATCATATCTGCCAAAATTCGTCATTATATATGGACCTGATTACCTAAAATCTGTATCAGCCAGAGACGACCCCTAATTTCATTCAGATAACTTGCGCTCCCTTTTAAAATCTAATCAAATTCAGAAAAGAATGCACAACACTGCTTTTATAAGAAATGGAAGATAACTGACCACTAGCCTTGGCCTATGCTGAAGTGTTGGCTGGGGCTAAAGTATGTTTGAGATCCGGGAGGAAAACTCAAACTCTTTTTGCGGTTAACCAACTTAAAATGTTGTTCCTGGTATGAGGTCAAATGCCATTATACCACATTTCCTTTCCCCATTCCTGTCCACCTCTTAAGTAAACACCTGACTACTTTAAAATCACTCTCTTTAAGTGCTCCCACAGAGTGTGTTGATTTCCAGTTCTTTAGCTTTAAATGAGTTTTGACCGTCAAACTATAGTATAAATACAGTTGACAGTGTAATCTTAGAAATCCATATTCTGTAGATGGTCTACCAGCAAGCTGTCAACCATTATGTGCAAGAAGGTCAAGAAGATCATGGCTCACCTCTGTTTTAAGCCTTTAAGGCAGCTAGGCAGTCCCTTAAAACCAAAGCCAAGTAGGTGTTAACACCATAAGCCCATTAACTGATACCATGTAGCCTCGGCCTGTTTATGGTGACTGAAAGGTAGCTAATTCACATATCCTACCTAATAATCAATTTTAGAAGCAAGCTTTGATTTAGTATCAATGTGAGTCAAATATCAAAAGGTAGATTTTCAAATGAAGTTCTAACCTCCAGGCAACATCAGATTTATAGTGCAGTGAGATTCACACTGACACTCTTTATTACAGCCCCTCCAAATGCAGGAAGGCAACAGGGTGGGGTTGGGAGACCATTTGGCCTTGTGGCCGCCCACCCAAATCCTGCTGCAAAAAGATAATTAGAAAAGACATGTCCTTCAAACACAGCCCACCTGTTATAGATTTTCCATAAGCCCCCTAAAACAAGCAAGATTTTGAAAAAGGCACGCAATCCATGACAGAAGGGAGGTGAGGGAGCAGAGGTTTATATAAGAGATGCACAGAGAGAGAGAGTGAGAGAGTCTGTCACAAAGAACAAGAACATTAGAGTAAGCCAGACATAACATCAAAAGATTTTTTAGACACAGCTGAAATGTGGAAAGCCCCACTTCTTTGCAGGCATCTCCCATCAAGCCCACCCCTGTACCCCTCAGCTCTGATCAGCCAGCCAAGACCCTGCTTAAAAATGCAGAGCCAGACATGGCACCAGCAAGACCCTCCACTGGCAGTTGACATCTGTATTCACAGCATGGAAAAACCTAACTTCACTGAAACTTGATGCTCCTGCTATGGCAGCTGTAGTAAGAAAGGAAAGGTCTGAGTGATTTCTGCTGATTTGGAAATGGCAGCAGTCATGGTCTCACACGTCCCTTTACGCTCCAGACAAGCAACCTACAGCTACGTTTATGCTAAATAGATATATACTGTCGGCTGATCCTGAAATGAATCTTATTAGTGTGCAGCGTTGAAGAGTTTCTGAGGCTGTCCGCTCTGGATCTGGTCTCAGTGAAAGAATCCTTATAATGGATGTTTGAAATGTTTTCCATGTAATTCCAGAGGAGGATTCTCATGGGAAAATACTTTTAATAAGTGTCTAAATAATATATCTGTTGCTGATGCCTGTGATGTACATCATGCAGTTTTGTTTTCTGGTTTAACAAAGTTTGACAATTATGGTTCCTGAAGAATGTATTTCAAGAGTTTGGTGGTCACTCGATCTTTCCTCGAGCATGAACAACCACAAATGTATGCTAGCCAATCATGAGGATGCCATGAAAAGGTGCATTTTTCAAGAAGAATGTTCAGTAGAGAACCACCCGCAAAATACTCCTGCAGGGCAGCTATCTGTGGTCGAAGTACATTCACTAAAATTGCTCATTTTTGCTGTTGATAGACTCAGATTGTGAATCTTCATCATCATGACTCAGATTGTTATTACAGTGACTGACCACAGCATAGATAGAATTCTTACAGACACACAACCTGTGTGTCTGAGATGTAGTCTGAGTCTTGTTCAAAGTTTGTTACATACTCCATGAGAACAGAGAAATGTGTTTGTCTTCTCAAGGTGGCAAGAACAAACCGGAAAGACTTTTCATACTATATGAGAAACGTGTGTGCAGAACTCCTCATACGGCAGAAAGAGCAGTTTAGGAGAACATGTTTGAAGCAGAAGAGGCCAGAGATTTGTTGCCACTATTCAGGATTTCACAGTTTTGCTTGTTTGTGCCGGTAATGTTCATGGAGGGGGCCCACAGCTGATGACAAGCCATTTTTAGTTGACACTGTCCGATTGGTGCTGATTTATATTTCTAAATTAGCTTGAATAACTACACTAAAAGAGTGACGCTGCATTCCTTTATAATGTATATATCCCCACCTTTATATAATTTAGAAGCTGCATGCAGAGGCATCTTTCATCTAATCAAAGTCTTTTCTAATAGTGTGAATGAGCCACTTCCTGTGAACTCTTCACTGCACATGTGTTGCACAAATATATCAGCAATCACAAACCGATGAAATGACTCTAGCCACTTGGAACATTTTAACATATCACCCAGCCCTTTCCCAGAACCAAGAGAGCGGCCCAGGGAAGAGCAGACTACCGTCATCTGAAAAGTAATTTCAACATTTAACATACTGCATAGGACACAGTTGTGGCTGTAGTCACACTACTGTGTAAATGCATGAGTACACTTTGCTGTTTGCAGTAAACATTTTGTGCAAGATGACTACAGGAACCTGAAGAACAATAATATTTAAAGAACACTTGCTGTTCACAGAGAGGACAAGGGATAATATTACTTTGTTGTCTTGGCATTATAACATGGCGGGACAACAGGAAAGCAAATGGTCAGTATGCCAACAGCATGTTCAACCATCACATAGTGAGTACAGACACAACGATAAAATTCAACATGAATACTCAATAACTCAATAGTTTGTAGATATTAATGTTTTGACACAAAATGCAAAATGTTAAAAACATTAAAAAACTAAAATACTACATGGGGTAATAGGTATGCTATGCTATAACTTACCTATAACCCATCTAAATACAGAGTGTTGATAATAATGATGAGTCGCCCACATGGTTTTAAAGAAACTGTCATGTATGTACAATGTTATTTCTAATTGTAATAATCACACTGGTCAGTAGCAGACACAGTCACCCTCTTAACACAAACTAATTGTCTCAGTGACAAAGCAGAAAATACAGTCATATGCCAGGGTGCCAGCCTGTTTTACACTTAGCCAAGTCAGATTTGGCACTGCCACCATGTTTGGCTAGGCAGTGAGTGTTGTATCGATGTAGAATACACAAACAGCCTGGCACACATGGTAGCAAACAACTTTTTTTTTCCCCTCCTCCTCACTTCAATTGTCTTTTGATCATGGAGGGGCAGACTGGCAGGCTGAAGCTACACTGTAAAACCTTCCAATATTTTACTGGCTAAGTTGCTGCCAGTATAATACAGGAAGGTTTTACAGTCTTTACAGTATATAACTGTAAACAAATGTATAGTTTTTTATTGTATTCTTGAATGTGTACAACACTATACACACACAAATTTCTGTAATCCTAAAAGCCCACTTTAAAGTCAGATGGACTCATGCCATTCCAACCTGATATACTACACATTATATTTAGCCATGTACACAAGCTGCTCAGTCATGTCTCAAGTAATCATCTCTTAAGTGAGCAGTCAATCCATGGCTCTAGTTAATCAGATGATCAGGGCTAATCAGCATTTAATTGATTTAACCAGCAGCGGCGATCTACAGTTAACATTTTCATCACCACTGATCAGAGCTTAGCCATATGTCATAATGACTCAGAGAGAGACTAGACACACAGACTACTGTTGGACACTTCAGACCCGGATAATCATTGATAACTACACCACCACACTGAGGTCTAGGGACCCCCGCAGGGATTATGCTACCTGCAATTACCAAAAATAACACTACAATTACATAATCCCAAACAACACTGCAGAGATATTCTATTCAAAGAGCAGACAGGTGTGTGTGTGTGTGTTTGTATACGAACAGCCTTGTCTCTGGGCTCAACACTACCCCCTATGTTCTTCTGTTAGATGTGGCTTGCATCACAGCAATGGCTGGGGCTCTGTATCCATAGCAACAGCTGCCAGATGAGTACTGACTGAGGAGAAGGTGGTAATGGGTCACAGCCAGGCATAGTCTGCTGCCCCCCTCTGGACTATCAAGGGAATTACAAAAACAAAAGAAGAAATCTTTACAGACAGTATCAGAAATGGATCAGAGTTTTCACTTATAAACATGTTTTGGGGTGCAATGTCACACATTTGTATTTATAATTAAAATACTGCTTGGAAAGACACAAACTTACTAAAATATCAAACACCTAAGATTTAGCAACCACTGAAACAGTCACACATGTTATCAAACCGTAGGTCTTACAAATCACTCCCTCTGAACTGAATAGAAATGAAAGGATAAAAAAAGATCCAGCATGGGATTCTCTGTGGATCTTTCTTTCTATTGTAAGTGAGAAGCTTCCACTACTATACATTCACATCATTTCTTGCAAATGCACACATGAATGAAAGAGTTTTCTATTATCCTGTTGAGGCAGGGGCACACAGCTTTTCAATCAATGTTTGTATGAGGTAGCGAACCCTTAGATTTAGGAGTAAACACTCCCAGACACTCAAATAATGTATCTGGATATGACTCTCACTGAATGATAAAAAGCATCAATTTTCACAGAGGAAAATCTAATCTAACCAGCAATACACTGTTTCCACCAATTTAAGTAGTAAAGCAACTTTAGAACACATCGTGAACCTTAGGCTCTCCAGATCAAATCATAAACAAGACGGTGTTAAAAACAAATTGCAGCTTTCTATACAATGTTTTACGAATCCATCATCCACCCCACACGAGAAAGGAAATACAGGAAGGTATATGAAATAATTCAAATCACTACATGGCTCAATTGGCAGTAAAGTCTTGGAAAAGCACTTGACTTAAAACCTGGTACAGTCTTGTCTGTAAAACAAAACAAAAAGTGAGTTTTCTACTTTGTGCCTTGTTCAGTCGAGACAGAAAAACATTGGCTCCAACACATGTAGGGTTAAATCTCTGACATATTTTCAATCCTGTTTATATGGGTGTGTGTCCTGGAGCAGCCTGTTTACTATGTTCCAGATTGCTTCCATTGATCGTAGTCCTATACATGGGGAAAAGAAACCCTCAGAGGATTTATTTCATCCTGCAGAGCAGCAAAAAGGCTGCAGTAGAGGTGTCATTTTCCCTTTCGCAATCTGACACGAAACTACAACAAGCACACACGTGACTTTTATGGGTTTGACCATATATATGTATGTTAGTGATGTAGAGTTGGTCTTTGTGGGGCCCATTTTTTACCCGAGCATCCGTCCAATATGACAAACAGCGGTATTTGCTGGCCAAGGACTCGGACACTATAAACAATAATACAGTGCCTGTATTGTGATTTATGTGGGTGTTGAACAACACCATAAGTTCTCCATTATTAATATTCCTGTGATGATACCCACATACAGTATAAGCCTCTACGATTTAAGCTCTCTCCAGAGAGGGTTGTAAATATGAGGATCCATCATCCACTGACATGCAGGATGGAAAGCAGCCACCATAAAACCCTTTACATTCTGCTATAAAATCTCCACACAACACAGAAATGCAAAGGGAATCATCCTTAGCACTAACCACTTAATTAAAGGTATCTTAGATGCAAACTCTTTTCTAAAGCCAGAATGTGCTCAGCTAATGATGAGATTATTGACTTGAGTGATGCATACACCCGTGGGACACAAGTATTTTGGAGGTAATTACCTCTCCATCATGGACTCTCCTCAATGACAGGTGACATTTCAAGACCAACAGGAATATTAGTCTCCTGTGACAGGGCAGCTGATTGGCTCCTTGGTTCAAAGCAGGTCCCCTGACGCATTCAACCAGTCAATCTGACTGTAGGGTCATAAGAGTAGAAGAACAAGACAGAAGGAAAGACCTACAAAAAAGTGGAGGATAACAAATACTTGCAAGATAAAACTGAGGGGGAAAAACTCTTTAAAGGTTTATGTGACAGGAAAATCTTTACAGTCAAAAAGACAAATCTGATGTCATGAGGCCTGAGTGTGTGCAGGGATGAGCCTGCACTGATGAAGGATCCTGGGCTTAAACCTTTACACACTTCAGCTGTCATTTAGCAGAGTGCTCTTCATGTTCAAAAACAACCAAAGAGACGTCAGGAAAAAGGAAAAGGCTCTTTATACCAAAGTCTCCTATAAATAAAAGGCACAAGGCATCAGAAGCATTAAATATGTACTAAGGAGCGATTTTTGTGGAATGTACTGTATAATTAAAAATGAGGAAAACAACCAAGACAACCAACAGAGTCCAATCAGTCACAGATGTCTTATTTTGAGCTCCCTGTTATATCAAGCAAGCCAAAACATGACTGGTAAATTCAAGTCAGCCATGTCAGAAATATCTACTGTACACACAAACATGTGATCGGAAAACAAAAACACAGAGGTAACCACTCCATTACTATTGCAACAGTAAATATTATGTTTTGCTCATCTTAAAGGGTCACACCACTGATTTATTTTAAATTAGGTTGTAAAATCCTTATTAATACCTAATGATGTAAAATTTGGTTCCTTTAATGGCCCGTGACCAATGTGTGCTGCCAAACCAGAATTAAATGTTAAAAGGAAAGTCTCCCCTTTAAAAGGGTGCTGGAAAGATCTAGAGAAAACAAATGCAATTTGCCAAATTTAAATGTGTCAAAAAAGAGCACACTATGCCGTCTGAGCATTGCCAGCCTGCATGGTTTTTAAATTGAAATGACAATTTTTAATTAACTGGCCCGAGTTTGTGTTTGTTTACATTTTCTTATTGCAAATATGAAACCTGACAGCCAATTTGTCATGTTGCCCTTAATGTGTCATAAAAGTGCTTCTTTAACCGACGATACATCAATGAAAATGTCAAATGCTAATTTAAATATACATTTCTGCAGCAAGATTGCAGACAGAAGTCTGTTTGACTTTGGGGGAAAATATCACAAACAAAATCTATCCAAAGCAAAGATGCTACACTAGTGTAACAATCAAGTGCAAAGCATCAGCAAATCAGCAAAGCTACAGATGAATGACTCCACAATTGTATGACTAAGCTGGAAATTTCCCTGTTTATTAGGCCTTTACACTGGTGAGATGTATTACCATAATATGCTCTGACCTCTCTCCACCCCTATTCCATTTCACAGCAAGATAAATAGGTAACTGCTGGGGTGTAATCAGAGGCAGTGTGCTAAGTCACTCCAGGCCCACAGTGGGTGAACGCTGCTCTGACAGACCCACCACTGGTCACAGGAGGGAGAGTAGGGAGGGCGGGAGAAGGTGAAAGATAAATATCAAACAAAAGAGGAAAGGATGGAGATATTAAAAAGAAGAGGCGCAGATACAGAATGCAAAAAGGACAGCATGTAATAAAGAATAAATGAAAGAAAGAGCAAACTGGAGAAACATGCCAGGAAAGTGTCTTTATATTCAGGACAGATCCAGAGTGAGGTACGGTCCTCCTGCCTGTCTACAACTGTATAACCAGCTGTTGGGACTTTGTGTCTTCATCACAGACTTCCTGGCGTCTAATTGGCCACATGGGGAAGAGTCAGTTATTCTCTCTGAATAAGCAGGGTCTGCCACAGTCGGGACCTCTGGGCCTAGGGCAAGCTCACTAACTCTGCCACCAGGGGGCACATGTCACTCAGAATCATTAATTGTGAGGGACAGCTGTGTGTATGCAGTGTACTTATAGTGATTGTTGAGTAAATTAGCGTTTCCCTGATGAATTTACAATCAACAACTACAGCTTAGTCATGCTGGGGTGCTAACTTGACAAACCCAAACAAAAGCTTATAAAAATGAAATCAAACGCTCTCTGTGGACAGCCTTCTATTGCTTTTCTGAATGAATATGAATATGATTATTGTTATTATGGAGTAAAGCACCAACTGCAAGACAAAACTAAATCAAAATGAAACGTTAATTGAAAGGTTAATTACATAAAGAATGTATTATTAAGAGAATCCTGTCTGATTTAACATTGTGCTGAGCACCTGTTTTTTTTCTACTTTCATTTTCAGCCCAATGTCTAAAGACTAAATCTTTTCCCCCTCTCTGATCTTTTCCCTTCTTACATAATTACTTATTTAACCCCTCCCTCTTCCAACATTAAAATACTTATTTCCTTCCCTCAACTACACCCTTTGAGCCACCAACTTCAACCTCTAGTCATTTTCTTCTTTTCATCCATTCATCTATCCATCCATCCATCATGCCAGGAGAGGGCATGACTGACCCATTTTCTTGCATCGTCACCTTGTCACACTGCTGACTCAAGACACACTCAAGATGTTGTGTGAATGCACAAATACAGGCATACAGCTTTGCTCATGCGGATGAATACATTTGGCAACACATGCATACAAAAAGGACGCAGCAACACACACCACATCTGCTCACAGATCTAATTTTAGAAACAGGATGAGAACGCACACACACTCTTGCCTTACATACTGTACATGGAGGGAAAAAAACACTTGAAGGGTGTATCTTTTTCAAGAAAATGCAAATAAATGTAAAATGATAATTATCACATTATCCAGGTTTTTCACACCCCTGTATGTTATTCTGCTACTGAATATCAACCAAACATGGAGAAAACCAATTTCAAATGCAGACTTTACGTTACTAAATTTCAGGGTTGTGGGCTAATGGGGCAGCAGTCACTACTGCTTACGTCTACACTCTTTTCTGGGTCAGCAGCAGGCACAGCTCGCCCAGCCCTGCATCCCTTAACAGCTGACTCCAGGCCAGACATGCAGACACACACACAGGCACATGCACTACTATGGTACTGTCTCCACACTCAAAAGTGTTATAACAAAATATCAATACAGAAAATAAAACTCTGAACCCATAAACAGAATGCGATTTAACCTAGGAATAGATTACATGTACCAAACTTGACAATTACACCATGCTGCATTCTTAGCTTTGCATTAACCACTTGAAAGTGCATACGTCCACATGCGTGCATTGCACTATGTGCTCTGTGCCTGTATACTTGTCATGTCCAGGCACTGCAGTAGGATGAGCAACATGAAGCCCGGTGAACCATGAACCATGTGAGGAGCTTTGTGTTGTAGGGCCATCACTTTGTGTGTCACTGGGTTTTTGTTCAGCTTGCTTTGGTGAAGTTGCTGCAAGTGAATGGAGAAGAGAATGTGCAATCTGTTTGTACACACGGAACTGTGTTTAGCACTTTCTCCAGCACCAGGATATTACAGCAGACGCTCAGCCTGGAGCGAGCCCAGGTCTGAGGACTTGGCCGCCAGTTTACAGCCTTAATCCGCTGCAGAGGTCCACTTCCAAACAGTGATGATGACACACTGACAGACAGACACACCTCCATCACTGCTGTGACAGTTAACAAATAAATTCTTATAAGTGACCAATTGCAGCACACATCATGACTTCATCATGATTTGAATTTTCATTTAAAGGTAAAGGCTGCCAGTTTGGGAAATGAGCCAGACCATCTGAAGGCACTAATTTTTCTTATCCATTTTATTCAGGCATTTTGAAGCTTCCATATTCTTCCTCCCTGTCTTTCTTATGGGAATGTATAATTATGTTTCTGGCTGAAAATCAGATCAAAGAGAACCACGGCAATAATTCACCAGTCACATGCATGATAGAAGATGTTTAATATGCAACAAAAATATGACATTAAAAAGGTGTTAATTCAACTTGGTGAGACCAGAGTCAAGAGGTGCAGAACCATGGGAGACTTCCAGCTAAAGATGAGAATGAGGGCTGAGAGTGGAGGGAGGCAAGCACTGCTCATATTGTGCACAATCATGTGTTAGAGCACAGCCATGCACTCATTGAGACTCATCCATCTAAAAAGTTAAGAGCTCAATCTTAACAACACATAACAGCCCAAACATAAAACCACTAACAGAGAGTAACTCACTGAAATGGCACCTATTAATTAGTGGAATACTATTAGGCAGCAAGTAGCTCACAATGCTAAACATCTTTGTAGAGCATCATAAGAAGCTGAGTATGTGACCATGTACTGTAACCTAAGACTTGCCAGGATCTTCATTCTGACCCTGAAACCATCTACAATGGGCATGCGAGTGTCAGAGTTTGAGTGCAAAGGAATGAAAGAAGGTGGCCTGGTCTGATGAATCACATTTTCTTTTACATTATGTGAACAGCCATGTGTGTAATTTACTACAGAAGCAGATGCAGTTGTAGAAGTAGATTGAAGTGACTGGATAGAAGGCAGGGAAGGCTGGTAAGAAAGGAATGGACAGGAGCTCTCGGAGCAACAAAGCAAACAATTAATCTTACAAATGAGCATCACAAAATCTAAAAGAACAACATTAGAAGACCAAGTAAGATAAGATAGTAGACACAGAAAGAGACAAAGCAAAAACTGCTACAAAAAAAATGAGACCAGCAAAGGCTGAGGAGGAGGGAGGTATGGCAGCCTGGCAGGGTGCCATGGCAGGGAGTGTGTCACAGATGTGGCCCCACATTGGACAGGAACGCCCCTGTACATGAGCTCCAGCAGCTCTCATTAAGCTACAGTCACCAAATAAGACAGGCCCACCCAGGCACACTACACAGTTTATAGAGACCCAAGATGTCAATCACACTGTCATTAATGTGTCATTCATTCTGAATAATACTGGTTCTTATGACAACAAATCTCCGCTGGAAACAAGGACACGACTGCAACCAGTGATTGTAAGAAAACATACATGTTCAGTAAAAATTTCATCACATCAATATACAAGCGGCCAAACTAGATCACCACAGAACAGGATGGATTTTTCCCTTTTGACTGAGTTACATAAGAAATTACTGACTGTGCTGCCATCTGTTGCTCCTGTGTATCAATACACATCCAACGCTGCCAAAATCATTACATTCTGTACACACTTCATGACCATTAAAAGGGTGTCTTCAAGCACCTACATGTAGAGATGACGTGGTTCACAGGGATCTTTCATTCTATAAATGTGTATGCACTCATGGTAAAATAAATGTGTGGACAAAGTGGTAGCTGAGTTAAAAGGAGGGAAATTGTAGAGCACCAGTGCTTTCCTTTCTTAGCCCCCCTCTGTGAGCTTTATCACGCTGCTGTTTCACGTTAGATGTATCTTGGGCCCTCTGCTAAGCTCTAAGGGATGGATTCTCACTGTGACTGTGGACTTTTTATGATCAAAAGGGATGGAATGGAAATGTATTTAAACATCAGCAATAGTAACACACCAAGCTTGGTTGCGGTGAGTGTTCAGGACTCAGGGGAATGGGGGCCATTAAAAGGGGTGAGGGGGAAAAGTCATTTTTATAACAATATCTATCACACCTCAGTGTATGAAAGTCTTCAGCCCAACGCTCAGTAACCCCTGACACCTTGCTGTATCACTACTATATCACTGTCATCGAGATTCTGCTATGCAGTCATTTGCTGTCTAAATATTATTTTACACCTCCACTGAACACAAAGCAGTACGGAAGTATCTGCCTCATTTCTCATCTTCATGACTTCCTCCTACATTTTTATTCCTCACAGCAGGGGGATGAAAGAAAGAGTGGTTTGCTGTAAAACAGTACATCCCTCATGTGCACCAAATGCCAACAAGTAACAAAAAGGTTTTCTTACCTGATGAAGAATCATAGTCAAGAAGCACCAAGGTGACCAGGAAAATGAAAAGGAGAAAAAAGGAGAAAAAAGGAAATATGTTAGAAACTGTACACTGCATGATCAAAGCTGGTGGGCACACTATTTTACCTTACACTGTAAAACCTTTCACTGTATCTTTACAGCACTCTACTGGCAGCAGCTTTGGTAGAAAATTGTATTGCCTTCAATGAATTAGCAGTTTATTAAACACATACAATACAAATACTAACAATGACAATGCTAATTAAATAGTTCTGCTACATAATGTATAATGTATGCAAACTTTTTAAGGTATGTATCCTGTATTTAATCCCAAATAAATGGTAATATAACCAGAAGTGGTTGAGATATTAAAATCTGGACTAAGGTGTCAAATAGAAGGGCAGACAGACTAGTGTAGACCTGCTGCTTCATGCAATTAACCAATCTGGGAATCTGGCAGCAGCAGTGCAAAATCATGCAGGCCACGTCAGGAGCTTCAAACATTGACACAGGAGAAACTGCGACCCTGTGTGTTGTTGGCACACAGGCTGGATTGTGTATTTGCGTGAGTAGTAATCTCCTGAGATTTTCACCATAACAGTCTCTAGAGTTTACTCCGAATGGTGTGAAAAACAGAAAAACATCACGCAGTTCTGTGGACAGAAAGGTCTTGTTGACGATAAATGTGATTATCCAGACTGGTCTGAATTGGTCTCTTTAGTCCCCAGTAGAGGACGGGGTGGCAATGGCTAATATTTTTATCCCGGCAATATCTGGCATATACCTAGTAACTATAAATATGACTAATAACGGAAAGGACATCCAGCATGTATTTAAAACAATCAAGGAATAAGTTCACTGCATTTAACTGCCTTCCACCATTGCTGTTGTTGATGTGAGCTAATGATGTGAGTCAGTAAATTCTCACCACGTGGATTTATTCTCGCGGTATATTGCGTGCGGTAAGATATCGACCATTTCTAGTCTCCATCAGTACAAGACTCTGAGCTGACAAATGTGCAAAAACAATTTGGTGCAATAATTTAAATCTCAAATGTCCAAAGACTCAGAGCACTTCATACCTACTATTCACACTTCTCAACTGACTCATTTGCTGACTCTGACACATGAAAATTGCTTTCACTGATTCAGATTGCTTCTATCACTGAAAGCTCTAGTAAAATCCACTGTAAGGGACACCCTTAGCAAAACCACAAAGGTTAAACAACAGTTACACAAAATGCCATAAACTGTCACACAGGGGCACAACTGAAGACTTCATTGTGTTTTGTTCCAACACAGCGATGAAAATTAGCTCGATCTCAGGGCAGTAGGTGATTAAGATCCTATTTCACATCTTCTGAGTGGAAAAAAATCTAGCCTGAGTAACCTAAGACAAAACAGGTTTCTACATTAAACACCATCACAACACGCTGTCACCTCAGGTCCTGGCAAGCCCGAGGAGTCACAGATGAAAATGTGGGTCATGGTGGAAATTGACTTTTAATTAGGTTGTGAGGTTTTATGGTGTTGATGTTAGCACTCATGCTAAGTCCTGAACGAAGTCAGGAGCATTAGCGCTAACTTGAGCAATGTGCGGCAGCCAGACCCAAAGCTAACATTACACAGAGCCAAGGCTGCTGAGGCTTATAGATGTGTTTACCTTGGAGGTTAGTTGGGCAAATGGAGAGTTGTAACTCAGCAATACTCCCAACTCATAAAAGATACCAAGAGTCAATGTCATAAATAAAATACAGGAATGCACAATAAAACTCACCTGAGGAAAAAAAACATGCAGATGTGCATAGTGTTACACTGCATACAGCAGGTGCAGCACACATACAGACACTAGCAGCCAAATGCTATCAAACATTCAACAAACAACAGCTTTCATAAATTTAAAAAACATATGCATGCTTCTTTGTAAATGAAGCCAGGTCAGGTCTAAAAACATGCAGTGATGTGCCATTACACCAGCCATTAACAAAACAAGACAAAGACAGCACAAGGAGGGTTCTTCTCAGAAGCATTTAGTGTGATCTATACACTAAAAACGTGCTTCATTTTAAAATGTTAGCCACTGCATAGGCGACATGCATTTTCTATTAATCATCTCCAAACTGAACATGTCTAAATGTCAGTCTGTCTACTTAAAAGAAAATGCAGACACCACTCACACATCGCATCCACTTAGAGAGAGTAAATAAAAACACAGGAAGAGGGAGAAACATCAGGGAACATTGGTTGATGAGAAGAGCTAATGAAAGTTGAGTGAAAGCTTGTTGACGTAATTAATAGTCCTCAAAAGTGGGGCGTCCTAGTCTACTCAAAAAGGTGCCTCATTAATCACTGTTTTGAACGGCAAAATCTCTAAATATTCATATCCAATTGATTGTGGTTAAGAAGATAATAGCTGGAGAGGAGAGAGTGAAAAGCAGGAAAGAGGTGAAGATGGAGGGACACAGAGGGCGACACTGACAAGCTAATCCAGAGGATAAATCAAAAAGACAGAGAGAGTGATGAAGGAAGGAGGAGAGACAACCAGAACCACAAAGAGGTCAGTTATCATATTTCTTGTCACACACTGTCAAACAGCCTCCCCTCCCCTCCCCTGAGCTGGTCAATCTGTGGTCTGGAATTTCATTAACAGTGCTGCATTAAAAGCAAAAATCAATTCACATGAATACTTTGTATAAAAAGGTAAGTGAATTGAAGGTCTGTCACTGAGTCAGTGTGGTGAAAAGAGGTGCCATGTGTGTCCTCAGCTCACCTTAGCACAGGCAGAGGTCAGGCTGCTCACTGTACAACACAGCTTTCTACTCACAGTGAGATATAACTAGGAGACCGCAGGGAAAACACTGACTCTTTCTCTCACACATACAAATTCACTCTTTCTTGCTGATGCAGCCAAAACGTGGTAATGAGATGTTGTGGCCAGGACTGTCTGTGTTTAAAGTGTGTGGAGTAGGCAGAGAAAGAAAGAGAACAGCAGCTGGAGCTGACATGGGCACTGACAGGATAGGGCATCATCAGATGCCCTCTCTCTCAACCAGTGGGGAAAAAGAGAGTAAGGAATGCAAAGAGTTTATGACTTGGGGCAGTAGGGTGAGGAGGAGAGTTTTGTCCTACCAGCCTTCTCACCACCACCCACTGCTTTTAATGGACCGATCGGAGATAGGACTACCTGATTGGAAACTGAATAAGAGAGAGAGAGAGGGCAATTCATCTGCTGAGCGTGCTGGAAGAAAGAACAAGAAGATGGAAACAACACAGGGAGATATCAAACTAGCATGGCCTTCCTGGATCCCTTCCACCACTGCAATTTCATTATCTACTGTATTAGATGCAGCTGCAAACACCAGACAAAAACATCTTCCTGGGACACTCTCAAGTTTGAATGAATGAAAAAAAATAAAGACTCTCATTTGAGGTCAAACATGGAGACGTGCTTAAAAAGTTTGCAAAACTGTTTTCTTTTGTGTTGAAATCTATCAGCCAAGCACTATTGAGGAGGAGAGAATTAGTCGTCCATTTATATGCAAATTAACTTCAATCAGTGACAGTTCACTGAAAAGGGTGAATGCAGCGAGGTGTGGCTAACCCCTAAATCCACTCGAGAACTTTTTTTTTACTGAAGAGAAGATGGCTGTGTGAGTGATGGGAGGTGAAGCAAGGAGAGGACTGATGGAGCGTAATGTATATGTTTAAGGCTGTCGGCGCATGAGGGCACTGATAAAGATTAAACTAAGTTAATAAGCTCAAGGTGCATCAAAATGTCTTTTCATTTTTTTCCCCATTTGCTCCATTCAGGTTGGGTGTACTTGTTGTCATTCTGCTGTCAGAATTCTAAATGTTGACAAGTGATTTTAAACACGACATCAAACTTAAAAGACTGGCACCTATTTTGGTCTATTTCAACCATGTTTTCATTAATGTCAATTTAAGCACTACTTTATAAATGTGTTATGTTTATCTTCCTTCTGAACAGAAGGAAAAATAAGTTAGAGGTGAAAAGAGAGTAAAATATAACTAGACAAATGAGGAAAAGTTCATTGTCTACTTAAAAAGGGTGAATGTGAAATTTTGCTGGTTTTGTTGACAGTGAAATCGATATTTAAGACTTTATTTAGGACGGTTTAAGACCGTGTCAGAAGTCAGCTTTTCTTTTAAGGATATGCTTTGAGTTCCACCCTAGCAGTGTTTAGACAGAAAAAACTTCCCCATCCTTCACTTGAATCAAAGAAGAGATTGCACCAACACTCCTGGGACATCAACATTTACATAAACAATCATCATGAAATTCATTTTTCATTCTCTATATTCCATTACAGATGAGCCAAAGTACCAACAAATAAATTATAAAAAAAGGCAAATATCTTCATTAGCTAATTAAACTAAATTACTATTAATAACTATTGGTTATAATTATTAGTAACACAAAATATAGTAAATCAGCACAAAGGTCACAGAGATGTTACCAAATGAAACACCAATCACATGCATTCTGGTTTCACAAACAGCATTTGCAGCAATAACATTTATAACACCTCAGAGGATGAACAGGTGGCTCACAATACTGCAGGTCTCCAGACTAAGTTTTTAGTAGGGGTCACAGTGGCCCCTAAAATCTTAGGGGCACAAGCATAACATTTAGGGGAGCAACCAAAAAATTAAGGGATGCACATGTTGAAACGACAGGCAATGCAAATATTCACATTTCTAACTATTTGCAGTGTTACTAATAAATAATCTGATAATAAAAGCAGGAGTTACCACGAGCTGTGTAAATTCAGTGATACATTTTATTGTGAACCACAGCATCAACATAAACACACGAGTGGGTGTGGAATTTACTCGCACACTGCCTGAAATCTATTTAGGTGCACATGCACGAGTAGGTCATAAATTTACTCCCTTTGTCTCCTGATTTGGTCACAAAATGCAAGCATTTGGCCGAAGTCTGGAGCCCTCATTCTATGTATAATTATTTATACCTGTGTTGATATTTTTGCTTAGGTTTTCAGGAATACTAAACTGCAAGACCAGCAGAGTCCAAAGCCATGGCATAAAACAAATTTTTTCTAGTGGGAAGAGAGACAGCCGACCTTCCTAACCATTTAAAAGGCTCTCCCCTATTCTTCTTAGCACATGCAGACTTTTTCATAACTTCACAGCAGGCATCAAAATACAGCTAACCAAAACAGAAGTCAATAGCTGCACTTTACAGTGGAAGACAGCAGGGAACTTTGAGGGGAAATGTGCCTGATGACATAAATGTTGCAAAAACAAACAAAGAGAAGGCGTGGATGAACTTGGGCTTGACTCCCTGAGGAGGCAAAAGAAGTGTATATGTGAGTCTGTGTGTGCACGTGTGTTTGTTTCCTCAGGCATGTGTGCATGCATGCATGCATAGTAAAGTGCACGTTCCAGACGAGTGGGGAGAGAAGCTCCGAGGCAAGTCGACATCGAATGACAGAGATGGAGTGAGCTAGAGCTGTGCACTGCTAGACCACGTTACAACAATTAGTCAACTGCGAACACCCCCTCCCAACTCACGCACACACATCCAACTCCCATAATCCTTCCTCCCTTCACTGTTCTCACTCCCCCTGCAGTGGAGTCCGTATGCAAGGCTGCTGAACTAGAAACAGCTCTCCAAACAACTGACGGCCTAAATGTCTACATTAACCCTGTCGACTACAAACAGGCTTCGTCGGACAAGAAGAAGAAGAAGAGGGTGTGGTCCACTGACCTACAGCCTACTAGGATTACATCAAGAGGCAATATCTGTTCAGCCCTTCGGAGGAATTTCCATGAGGCATCTCCCTCAAGAGTTAGAAGAGCTTTTCAAGAAATATGAGGGAGTGTCTCCTGGAAAATCATGTGAGGAATAGCTAAAACCACACTGATACACACCGAAGGAGCAGGGAGGAATCCCTGTGTTTCAAAACTCAATGCTGGTTCCTCAAGATGAAAAACAAAATAAGACTTGCCTATACACTCTCTCCCATCTTCATATAGAAATTCAACCTAGTGCCATTAAAAGCTAATTTGGCCAACTGATGATCATTTAGCTATTACCTCATACAGCTATCTGTAACTATATAAATGAGTTGTTGCACTGGCAGCTACTTCGAATGGATGTGCTAAGGAGGCCGCAGCAGAAGCAGCTGCCGCACCGCAACGACCGACTGATAAATGAATCAACAAGTGGTGGCGGACACAGCGTGGTTTGTGGGATTGTGCAGGAGTCTCGGTGAGTGATTTATCAGGCAGCATTAGCGAGTCATCAGCACAGTGGCCTCTGTGCCCTCTCCCCACCTCCTAAACCCGCAGATTCCTGAGAAAGCCATACGGAAGATGGAGCTGTGTGTTTTGAATGGGACTAAAGAGTGGTGGAGCTAGAGGCATTGAGAGGGAAAGAGAGGGCAGGTTTGATAGTCTGAGGGGAGGCACAGGCCACAACACAAAGAAAGTGAGCAAGTAGAAGGTATTAAAGAAAATCACCTTGAAACGTAGGGGTTTTCTCTCATAATCCCAAGAAAACATAAATGGACCAGGGCACCGCAAGGTCTAGACCTGGTTGCAGTTTCCTTAACATTACAAGCTGGGTCACCATATCGATTAGATAGTTTTAGAAAACTTCTCAAAGGAAACGTGAGAAGGAAAAGGAAAAGTTCATGGAGTGTTATGCATACACAGCCAAGAATAAACTGAAACCGCCTGTCAAAGGTCAAGGAATAAGGATGAGCATTATTATGAAGGAAACAAAATATCAGAGTTAAAAGTGTCTGAAGGTCACACTGTCTTCCTGAACTGAAGCACTATTTATTTTCTGCTGTGAGCAAAAAATAATTAATTCTACTGAGAGTTTATAAGGTGACAAGTTCCACTGTAGCACAGCACAGTCACTACACACACTACATCCTGAAATCTACCGTCATGAAAAAACACGAGTTCCAATGTTTACCTCTGTTTATAAAAGTATAACAGTGGTAAATAGGTTCTCTATGAGTATTACAAATTATTGTGGAATATATTATCTGCATATTTTTATGACTCACTAGTCTGAATCCCTGCTAAGTGGCTGGCAGTCTTACAGTAGTTACTTACAATTAAACTCAAACAATACCATCACGAGTCCTTTCCACTGTGACACACAAACCATTCACAGCTGCTGTTTCAGTGCAAGTGATGTCATTCTCACATCTTTGGTTTTTAGGGAGGTTTCACTCAAAAAAAAAGTCTGACATTTTTATTAAGAACACATGCACAGTCTCACTGAGACTTTGGCCAAAGCAGCCATTGTTAATGTTGAGTCTTATACTGTACAGAGAAGGGATTGGCTTATGCAGAGTGCTAAATGACTGTAATGAACTGTAATGGTTTAACATGAAAGTCAATTGTAAAATGGCTGAAATGGCTGGAGCTTAAAATGAACAGTGGAATATGGGAGACATTAAAAAGTTTAGGAGTTAAAGACATGCAGCATGAGCATAGTTTTCACTTCACATAAAAGTGTCTGGTAGCATTATTTCATGATTTCTTCTCCTCACATAACTCCTACTGATAGCTTGAGAAAGAATCTACCACCTTGCTTTAAAATATCTTCAAATAGTGGCAAAGAATAAACATGATGCTCCATTAAAGCAATGCGTGTGCAAATGGTTTCAATAAAATGTTGTATAACAGTAAAATTATATGTCAATGTATACAACTGAGGACATAATGTACAACCATGTGGACATAATTTGTATGTGCACTGTAAGAGAACATAATGCATACCAACAGAGCTATGTTACACCCCCTTTCATTAAGCCATGACAACCAACTGCAGTGTTTACAATTATTACAATTATTTTGGCGACATTAGTAGCTTCACATCATTAGTATGTAATGAACTGTAACATTCTTGTTACATTAGATACACAAAGATGATGCAAATAATGAACCATGTTATTGGTATCCTCCGTTACATTGCACCTCTTCAAAAAAAATCCTGCAATCTCAATCAATGCTCCACTCCAAAGAGAAAACAAACACACAGGTCTTAATGTCAGTCATCACTCAGAGCCAACAACATTAGGCCATTAGCCTCATACTTGGCTAGCAGATCTATGCTAACAATGTAGTGGCGGGGGCCTCGGTGAGGTAAAAAGGTCATATGAAAACATAAATTAGGATGCAGCCAACAGATGTGCAGTGAAAAGAAAATCAATGAGTAATTGAGATGTATAAGGAGAGAGTGGAGGTCAGGATGGCATGCTGTGGTTGGGAAGAAGGAATTACGGAAAGAGAGACAGATAAACTGGAAGGAGAAAATGGACTGCATGTTGAGCCATTCATGTGAGGTTTTACAAGAGATAAGGACAAAAAGAGAAGTCCAATATTAGTGGATTGCTATTTCACAGAAAGATAGAAGTAGAAAGTATTCTAAATCTTATCTATGAACTCACCGCAGTCAGAGCAGCGGCCATTTCCCCAAAGTCTCATCCAGCATAGTAGTGGAGCACAATATCATTTTCCAAATTTTAAAACTAACATGATACCAAGTTGGCCACCCAGTAGCTCTACAAAACTCCAGCAAACAAAAAAGTGAAACAAACACAGTTGCTCCTCCACTTCAGTAAAGTTATTTCATTACTTAAAGTAAAAAACATGGAAGGACCGGGAACTCTGGGCTGTTTAATTAGTATTCTCAACTTGCTATTGGTGCTATCACACCCTATTATTTGGGATGCTCAAAAGCGAACAGTGGCATCATTTGCAATTAAGGAAACAATAATGACAAAGACAGTGATAACACTCTCCATTACAGTCCGTGCTAGAGTAATCCGTCTCCTGATAACCTCCTCCTGATTGGACACTTTAATCAAAAGGACCAAATGTCTGTGTTCCAATCTCATTATGCACCACAGTGAGCAGAACACACTATTGAATTAGCTTCAAAGTCAGCCTGGAGCCACCAAACTCTCCCGCAACATTGTGTCTGCATTCACAGAGCTGCACTGCCATGACTGCAGTGCTTGTTAGTGAGTAATATGTGGCACAAATAGGAAGGAGACTGAACTGCATTTGGGAGCCCTTAGCAGAGATTATTTTTGTGGAGGGTCACTGACTCTTTTCTTTGATTTTCTCTTCTTATTCAAACATTTACCCCTTTAGATTTCCTCATCTTACCTGACCCGCCTTATCTGAATGACCCTGCATTCCAACTGGTTTTTGAGTGAAAAGGGTCTACAGCCATAACCTGATTGAAGGCTGGAGCAGGTACATCACTGGGGACAAAAACTTAACAACTTAATGCGGGGAGAGGATGAAGAGCAAACTCAGATGATGCCGGATCATTTTTTTTACTCTGATATCTCATTTTGAATGTGCTCTGCATCTTATCAGAACAAATTGTTCCATAAAGTTTAATAAAAGTCTAATACCTCTAGATTAAAAGGATAACATTCTGCTAAACAGTTGTTTGTTTCCATGTGGTCTCAGTGCACCCATCCGCGTGCTAACATCATCAATCTAAAGATGACTAGATAACAGAGATGCAGTTCATTATCATCACCTTATTGCTTATTTGCATAAATCATCACAAACCTGGAAGGCTGTGTCTACTTCTTAGAAGCAATCTCAAGCAGAGAAGTTGCAATAATCAAAGCTATGATAAAGAAGCTGTTTAATAATGTTGTGTAGAATATTACAAAGAATACATACATACATTTTGGTCCTATAGATGATCTATTATTATGTATTTGACTTTTAAAAAGGTTAAAAATTAAATCACAAAAAGTATACTTTATCATTAATGAGAACAGCTCACAACTGTGAGCACAATTTCTCTGTGACCTCAGCTGTATCTGACATAGAATATATGTTAAGGTGTAATCTACTGAATACAGTGTCATTGAATCTTAAATAGTATTTTCAGGTTCCTGATATTCTACTGCAGCATATAGAAAGGTATATGAAAATTAACAGTGCATCTAAATAAAGCAAACCATAAATAAATAAAAATAAAAAGATCAGAACTTAATAAAATCCTGTCCACATGGCAGTGGCAGGAGAAAAATGCAAGTCAAAAGTAGAGTTGGCATGCTTGGTTGATGGTCATTCTCCCACAATATATGCATGCAAAATAAGGACTGCTGTTCCCCAGGTTCAAGATTGTGAGGGGGATCAGTGCTCACAAATGCAAATGCGATGCAAAAGTGTAAACACACAGACATAAACACTAAAGTATTCCCTTTTGTGTGTTAGAGAAAATTAACCTGCTGCTGACCACAGAGTTCTCCACGCCAGCTGCTGACATGCTCATTGGCCTCTACACAAATCCCTCGCATTCCACAAATGAGTGCACTCAGCCCACTTTGGGCCAGGCGACAGAAGGTAGATTGTCTCTGCCCTGCAGAAAATCTGCCCCAGCCTCTGCCCTCCTAATGAGGGTCTTTAATTACTGGTTAAACACTGGACTGGCCACTTTTTTGCCCCACTTTCTCTGATCAATAGCATGACATTTCTGTTCTCTGCTCTTCTAATAATATTTTTGGGGGATCAGACTGTGCTGTGACATCCTTTCCTATAGAATTCCCGGGATGTGTACTTGTATGTGTTGACAGCATGCAGTGGCCCACGACCTCCCCATGTGATCAATTAAACTTTGAGCTCCCTCCAAGATCAGAAACAACCATTCTGGACCAAGCCCCTCCCTTCTAATGGTGTATCATAGCAACCAAAACTCTAGAGATTATGTGGTACTTCTCTGGCCTTGTGTCACAACAGGGCGGGTATCAGGGTAAATGATCTATCAGTGATCTGCTATGTGACTACGGACTCATACTCTCATTCATCAGCACACTTGCTACCTCACAAATGAAGCGTGAGTTTCAAATTAATGCCAAGTCAACCCCTTCCATCATGAGATAATCAACCTTCATAATGGTCACATCTCCTCTTGCATTACATCACTGTCCTCATGAAGCTGTGAAGCAATTACATCTCCATAGGAGGATTTGGGATCTGTGCATTGGGATCAATTACTGTATCACTTTACAGTGAGACACACACACTTTCATATAGTGGCAACATGGTACTGACCTCTGCTTGACTAAACGTACTAAACCACTGCCAGCACTGCAGCCGAAGCACAGCTGGAATAATAGGCCATGCACTGCTGATGACACAAACGTCAAAAAGAATGCATGGAGGTACAGAAAAGCAAAGAAGAGTTCAATACGCTGAAGTGTTTATGACCTTCTCCGCTGCAGTGCAGACAATGAGTCTGGAGATCTTTCAAAATGTGAATTGGAATTGACAGAAACATTACACGACACGTCCGCCGACTCTCTCAACAGACCTCACATTCAGTTTTCCATTCTCATCTCTTCCTCTGGTCAAGTGATGCCAGAAAGAACGAGGCGCCATATGGCTGCATGCTGCTGCAGCTAACACTGGGAAAAAAACAGCTGGCCCTGCCGCCCCCCCCACACTGAGGTGGGGCTGCGGCTTCCTATGCATCCACACATGAAACACATTTAAAAAACAAAGATTTCCACAAAGAAGCAAAAGCAAAAGTGACATTATTGTTAAATTTTACAAACTGCATTTTTCATGTTCTGTTCTCCCTAGGACCCGTCCAGGGTGTACCCTGACTCTCACCCAAAGCTAGCTGGAATAGGCTCCAGCCCCCCGTGACCCTGCACTGCCGGACAAGTGGCTTAATGGAAGATGGATGGATGTTCTCCTTAGATCTAGACAGGACCAATTTTATTTTTGCACTGCAGGAACTAATAGCCAGTTTTAGAGTGGCCAGCACCATGTGCATGTTCTAAACTCTGAGGCTTCTCCTAGAAGACATCTTTTAGGGCTGTTTTTGGAGAAGAAAAAAGGTACCTAGTGTATCATAATATATGTACATCTGAGAAACCCTTGAAACTACAGGGTGAGTTTCTGCAGTGGGAAACACCTACATAACCACTGGTGAGCATTGACTGAAGTATTAGTGGTTCATACCTCAATGCATATTAGATAATTAAGCACTGCTTTTCTTTGTTCTGTATGAAATTATTACGAGAAGAAGCAACTTTTCCTCTCAGCAAGAAAAATCAGCCATCTTCACGGGTAATGTAGTTGGAATTTACGAGCACCGATACCACTATTGTGAAAACAGAGGCTACTTCTACATTGCTTCCTGTCTGTTATAAAACTAAAGCAGATAATAATGCTTAGAAATGAAACTGGCAATCACTGGAAAAAATGAAGACTAAGCTCTCCAGTATTCGGGGTGACAGGAACAAGTGAACACGTTCAAACAAGCTTGCCAAGCAGAGGCACACTGACAATGTCCATACTGGAAAAAAGAAACATTATTATTCTCACTGTAAACAGGCAGGTGAAGCCAATTGTTCCTCACCACCTCTCAGCACATTCAGCCCTCAACAATTACATCAAATTCAGCGTTATGACTAGCAATAAAGCTCTCATAAAGAATATATTACAGTGAGACCTTTATTTGTGAAATGTTCCCGCCTTGCCCTGAATTGAGTAATAATCACAAGGAGACAAAACTGCTCTTAGCTGTGTATTGCTTGTCCTGACACAATATTGAGAAAGCCCCATCAGCAGCTAGCATAAAAAAGGCAGATCCCTGGGATTCTTATAGAGCTCACAAAGCATTTTCCTAGGAGAAGAGCCAAAAGACTGATCCTACCTTCACCTGGAAGTTTGTTTGTTTCTGTGCAGTGTGGGAATTTAGGCAAAGATCAGATGACTTTCCTGTCTTCTCAGCAAGTCTGCTGTGACTGAACCTGCATGGGATACTTGCTGGGAGTGTGTACAAACATGCACACATAAACATGCATGCTCATTTGTCACAGTGGGAAGGGCCACAGGCATAATCACATCACTGTCAGTGTGAAAAGATTCTAAAAATCTCAGGAGTAATTCCAGATCTCAGGTCCATCTGCCCAAGGTGGGCTGAGGTTTCGCAGCTTAAAAGAAAGAAAATTAATGGCCTTTCAACATATTCCCTTTGTTAAGTTATGTCAAGGGATGGGAACATACCATTCTTTGAGAGTGGAACTGGTGGCCTGTGATCAGAGCATACATCTGTTGTTTGTACAGCTATTTTCTCCAGTCAGTCTGGAGGAGTGGAGGAGAAGAGGGGCTTTGAATCTGAGTGCCTTAACAGTGGATGTGATGAAAGATCAACGAATATGCAGATAGTAGATTGAAACATGGACTCTATATGCACTGAAACTAAAGCAGCACAATGGGAGAAACTGGCTGCATGTGTACATGATGACATCAGACCACCCACAATCCAACTGAGCAGGTCCTACCACATACATTGCATTCAGTAAGAGAGTTTTTCTCCCTTTCACTCCCAACTGTCTTTATTTTACCTTCAAACCTAATAAAACATTCCCAAGAGTTTGTACATGTAAAGCCCCAAGTCATGATCGCCTCCAAAACAAATAAAAGAATTTGGGCTATCTAAACTCCCTATTATTTGGGTTGTTTTTATGCTCCCTGGGCAAAAAAAAAAAAAAACATCAACAGTAAAATCAAGTTTCTCGAATCAGTGTGCAGACGTGATGAATGCAAAGCTGTTAGCACAGTAAAAGCAATCCATCATAGCCTTAGAAGAGAAAGTAGGGAAACATGTAAAACATCAGATGGACATGAGCTAATAAACACAATGACTGGACAACAAGAGAAGACAGAGTGGGAAACTAGGGTAGGGGAAAAGAGAACGGATGGGAGAAAACAGAGAGGGTTATTATGCAAAAGACAGGTAATGTCAAATAAGACAAACACATGCTAAGTCACCATCTGGCTGCTGTACTGGTGGGGTGCACAAAGTCCTCAGATAACCTATTTTAATTGAGCAGTATGATAGGAACTTGTGGGGCAACAATTTATCAGCCCATCAGTCCTACATCAAAAACACATATCATACAGTCATACAAAGAGGAACACAAGGGCTTAGCAAAGCATCTGCAGCATGTAGTCACCTAAATATACAACAACATGCAAAACAAGAATATAAGTTTCTCTTAAGGCAACCTCCTGGCCATGACCCAAATCTAACTGCTAATCAGACACTGGTTCATTAATAGGACTTTTCTGTTCTGCATTAACTTTCACAACATTATTTCAAACATATTTACTACACCTGGTGGCCATCTGTGCACTGCTTTCATTCTCTGTGCACTGCTTTCATGACTTTTACCAATTCTGATATATTAATGTTATCAACAGTTTACAGTAAATGGAGTGACAAGACACAGAAAACTAAAGGTATGGTTGTCATTAGCATTAATCTCATCTAGGGATGCACAATAACTCTCGCCACCGATAATTATCGGTCCGATATTGAAAAAAACGCCAGACGTCATTCAGATAATTCAGATAATTAAAATTTTCACAGATAAAATAGAACCCATAATAGTAAACCTAAAGGGTTTGGATTTCGCACATATTACAGTACACGATACATGCTGCTGTTGCATGGCCAACCACCATAAAAACAAAGAAGAAGAAGAAAAGGGCTGTTGATCTGAGTGTGTCAATTGGGCGAAAAAACGTAGGACATTTCAAACTCTCCCAAGTCGCTACCTCCCGTCTGGCGGAGTTACAGACACGACTAGGAGTGAAAACAGCACGGCTGCAGCAAGACATATCCACGCAATGGAACAGCACGTTTTACATGCTGAGGAGCACCAAAAGCGAGCGCTTGCAGTCTATGGAGTAGATTATCAGCTACCTGCAACTCTGAGCGCAAACCAATGGACACTAGTCGATCCGTGTGAACAGCTGACTAGAGACAAGACCGCTGGGCCCACGCTTCCCATGAGCCCAGACTGGAGAAGCAACAAGTCCCGTTTTCCAACCCTTGCCCATCTTGCACGTAAATACTTCTCTGCCCCTTGCACTGGCGTTGACAACGAGCGCTTGTTTTCTGCTGCTGCACATGTGATTGATGATAAAAGAAACCGAAATTTATCAATTACATGTTTGATTTTAGTGCATTACATTTATGTCTGAAAGCTTTATTTTTGTATTATATCATGCACTTGTTAATATGACTGGGTTAACGTTGACACTGATTTGACAGTCACACATTTCATTTATTTTGATTTCAGAGAAGTAACTGAAAAGTAACTGGAAATCCTTGGTCTATTGTGCATTTAAAGCAGCCATAGGCTTTTGGTTCTGTAGAACCCTTTATTTTATTGTTAACAGAGTTTTGCTAACTTGAAATAACAATAAAGGTTCATTTGAAGAATTGGAACTGTTGTTGTTTGTTATCGGTATCGGTTATTGTTATCGGTTGTAAAAAACAGTTATCGTGCATCCCTAATCTCATCCCCTTGTCCACAGGACCACTCTGGTTATGTGATATGCATTTTTTCTGAACCAGTCCCAATTAATTAATCCCAGTGTGTTCCCTGCTTTAGAATTGTGAGAAGATTAACATAAGTTAGGAAAAAACTGACTTTCAGACAACAATCTGAGACAGCTTCTCCAGCTTTTGAGCCAGTTCTAACATCTGACCACACTGCTGCTTTTACAACTGCTCAGCTTCTGCCTTCTCAGGTGTGATATGAACTCTGAAATATAATATTTAAAAGACTGCCATCTGATATGAGGTGTTTCAGCCAAGCAAATCGACAAGCTCGCTAACAGAGTGGCTGTCGTATTATTGACTGTCTGTAGGCAGACCCAGGGTTCAGGTACCAGGAGGGGGAGGAGGAATGCAAGGCATATGGTTGTGATTAAAACAGGGGCGGCGGAGCACAGCGTTTACATTAGCATCCTGCCTATGGGCCTGTGGAGCTTTATGAGGAGCCGTGCCAGTCGCAGTCTGCTTTGCTCGCAGTTTACAGAGGCAGAACTTGAACACTGAAATATGAAGCAGGAGTATAAATTTCTACCCGTCTGCTGTAGTGAACAAGTTGCTTCCTTTGCAGTGACTGTTTAGTTTAGATGTCTCTATTGCAATGGTGTGAATGAAGTGTTACAAAGGAGAGGTGACAGAGGTTCAAACCGTTTGGATTTCACACAGTTATTCAAAATTAGTTTATTCAAGAAAGATATCTATTATAAATTATTGGCAGAAAGTAGAGTTGAAAGAAAAAGATAGATGATGGAGGGAAAGGTTTGTTTGAGCATGTTTACCCTCCTCCTCTTTGAGCAGTGGGAGGGAGTCATTATTACAGATGAGCACACGCATCTGACACAACTGAGCAGGCAGCACATCCATCATGCATGCACCCAAGCTCTCAAACAAAATGATTAGAGCAAAAATCCCTTCTCAAGACACTCTCATAGTGCATTTCATCACTCTGCAATGTTGACTGTGATACAGGAGTTATGCTGTGATGATGAAGTTTTATTTTCTTGTTGATTTGTGCAGCAACGGAAATACCTGTTGTTTTACATGCCTGAAAGTCAACAGCAGAGAGTATGATATACGTACAAAAACAAGAGATGGAGTGTTTTTGTGGTTGTGGTGAAGCCTTGTGTCCTTTAGAGGGGAACTGGACCAATCTGCATATCAAAGTCTGTTTACAGGCCTGTTTAAAGTCCTGCATGGTTCTGGATGGAGCTGAATAACGTAAATTATATAACTTGAGTCAAAATTGGTTTGGTGCTGATGATGAAAAAAATGAAGTGAACCCCTGTTCTGTCCTGTAGAATCTCCGAGTTAGTGAATGTAGGCATCACATTTGGAGAAAGACGTAAACACATGGCATAGAACAAAACAATCTTGTGCATCAAATGAAAGAGAAAATATAGGATCTGGGAGTTTTTTTTAATCAGTTCCTGCTAATGCTATAGGAATGCAATGCAATGTAGAGTGTGTGTGTGTAACATGGTTGCTGGTGGACACGCTAACAGCATGAAATATAAACTAAAATGAACCACTGCCCTTGAATTTTGTGACTAAGACACACAAACCCAAAGTTCAGAATGGTTTTTATCCACAGAATCTATTGCAAGTTATTTAGTAAGTACTTTTCCAAGTCAACATTTATATATATATATATATATATATATATATATATATATATATATATATATATATATATATATATATATATATATATACAAATGATATTCAAATCAAATGAAGCAAATCCAATTTAGACGTTTGACAGCTGAACAGTTCTGTAATGAGGAAGCACAGCATTAAAATTTCTCCCACTGATTCAGGCATTTGTGTAATAATGAATTTGGACACAGCTAGTCTTAGTTCGAGCAGGAGATATTGAAACGGCTGGCTAATATTAATCATGAGAATCTGTGCATTAGAAAATAGTCTCAAGTGATTTCCTAACACAGTAGGACAGCTCTGACAGCTGGCATGCTCAAAACACAATTATTTAGGATCAATGCAGTTGATTAAAAAGTACCCTGATTATTGTACTTGCATATGAAGTCAACCTTATATTTCTTGGACAGAAATACAGAACCCTCTTCTTTAACTTTATGCGCACCTGAGTGGGTGCAATAATCTCTCACCCAGTGCAAAGACAACCCGATCTGTCAATTCAGTCCACAACACTGCAGGTTTAAAGCCACAAATACATAATATCAACGCAAAACAGGAGATGAGAGTGATTTGTGGCTGCTGAATATGGACACACACCACTTTGGGCTGATTAGACAAAGAGACAGTCAGGGCCCAGCCAGCCCTTCTGACACAAAATACAGAGGTAATATCTGCAGCTTTCTGTCAGAGGATCAGGACAGCTTAATGATTCAGTCAGCGATTGACAAACACAGAGATATACAAATAAAAAGCCTCCCATTTACATTTTACATTACAGCTGTCAAATATTAAATAATGTACAATGACCACTGTTTTTAAGATTAAAACTAAGTGTTTTTCACTATAATTGATGTTTCGCAAACATTATAATAGGACATTAATGGCTGCTCCATTTAAAATTACATTATTGTCCTGTCATAGTTTGGCTGTTTCCCTCAAAAGCACTTTCTGCTCACCATGTTCATCGTCCACCTTTCAATGGCCTTCATTTAGCTATGTTTTCATTTAAGGTTCACCTGCTGTGTGTCAGAAAATATGACAGCACCACTAAAACAGTGTCAATACAGCAACTGTTTAGTGTGTGAAAACCAAAGATGGCGAGACACACAGGGACCACAGAGGAGGAGCCAGGAGGTGACACTCACCCAGGACACAGTGAAACGCATAGGGATACATGCCCAGGGGGCGATGAATCTTCTATTGCCCTATGGGAGGAGAAGTACAAGAAATGAAAGAGAGTTTAAGAGGAAAAGGACTGATCCAGTAGCGGTTAACCCTGATGTAATACGATTCCTGTTGATATGGTCTTTGGGAAACAATGAAGAACAGGAGGAGGTGACTAAATGGAGAGAGAGAATGAGAGGAGGAGGGGCTCAGAGAGATTGATTTTGGTTTCAACATAAAAATGAGTCTCAGGGGGGAGGAAGGAAGGATAAGGGGGAATGGCTGGTGGAAAAGCCCCACCAGTTTTCCCTTTATCACCTCGGGGCTCTGCTGGCACTGTGGGGGCACGTCAAGTCTAGCACAGCTCCTGAAAGACTCTATACACACCCAGATTTTATGACCTATATGTCAATCAGTCAAGGAGAACGACAGACCCCAGGAGAAACAGGCGAAATTAAGATAAGATGGGTGTGAGCTAAAATGCTAATGAGACCAGGATGAGGTAATGGTTCATCTTTCTAATTTCCTCGACTCAGAAATGCCTGACATCGCCCGACTTGACTTTTAGGTTTATAATGTTAAACAATTGTGCTAAAGAAGGAGAAGCTGCTATGTCAAGATGATGAGTGCACTGTAGAATCAGTGGAGCTGGTCAGCAGCCAAACATGAAAACAGAGACCATGCAGCATTCATGAAAACACAATCTACATGTCATATTGCAAATAACAGATGGTTTGAAATCCTAACATCTGGAATAATATTACCAGGTACATACCATCAAATACTAAACATTAATACATTTCTCCGTCTGAAGTATTTACTGTACCCATTTTAACATTAGACGCCTTATTTAAACAAAGAACATCACTACTATTAGACAAGATGTCCTAGCATCACTAATGAACATGAACATACTCTCATCTTACTCCTTAATCAGACCTACATTGTCCTCTGCCTGTCATTCATCCTACTATAAATAGAGTGACAGGCTCTGTGGTTAACCTAGGCACCGCTGCCAACCGTCAGGTATTCTGAAATACCTCGCTGTACAGCTGGCGCTTAGCAGGGCAGAAACAAGTCAGTGAAATGAAGCACATGAGCAGGTACACACAAACATGCACACACAATAATAAAAAACTTAAATCTAGCCTCTTTCTGTGTCTGCTCTAATTCATCTGAGCATCAGGCAGATAGGGAAATGTGCAGCGAGGGTGATGAGCGTGGGTTTGTGATTTCAAGCTGCCAAAAAAGTGAGTGGAGTTAAGCCAGAATCACACAATTGCTCCCACATTTATTAAGCTACATCAAGGTGGACGACACGAAAGCTTGTTACAAGACACATTTTTATGTGAATGATATGAATAGCTAGAAGTGGAAGAGTAAAACAGAGCAGTGACATACAGTCAAGGCACATGGGTTAATGAGAAATATATTGCTTAAGGTTGACATTTCCTGAGCCAAGGGTTGCTGAATACAGATCCATTGCTGACTCACATCCAGCAAAGACACAATCGCCTTTGGAAAATGGTATCAAAATATAGAGCTGCTCTATATTTACAGCAGCAAAACAAAGTCACTTTTATGACCTTGTTTGTCCCTTCTGGCGCACAATGATTTAGGCAACATTAAAGAGCTGTATTTAGACCACACACACAAGCACGTATGCCAGTGCACAGTTGCCAACATACACATGCACACACAGCCTGTGGTCAAGAGTCTGGATACTTAGAGAACAAAGCAACACATTTTCCTATCCTCTCTTTTTACAATGGAGAGCAAAGCTATGACATCATTTGTTTAAAGCTACATTCAAATATAACTAGCTTTGCAGCAACAGGTTTCCTGTGGAAACTTTAATGCTACTTTCCCATACTTCTCTGCTTCTCTTCAACTCACCAATACACTAAGAGGTATAGCCTGTGTTTGTTGCCATCTTTAAATTCACAAATGAAGACTATGGCTGCTGCAATACAAATTACATCTTTGACTGAAGTAAGACAGTCAAGCTAATCCCTTGCCCCCCTGTCTTCTACATGTTGTAGATTAGATAAAATAGGAAGCCAGCCTATCTCAGAGGGCAAGCTTGTGTGGAACAAAGGTGGAGGGGTGAACTGATGAGTCTAAGGCTTAAGTTTAAATGGATCTTAGAGGAAGTAAAAGAGGCTTTTATTGCATCCAAATCTGAACAAAAGTTGGAAAATGTTGGAAATATTACCAGTGCTTTAGGGTGCTATCATAGAGCCTTTTGAAAACTATAAATTTTTAGGCACACGAGGTAAGCTAATGTTAGGTCATTATACCAGATTCAAGTCGGCTAACTAAACAAATTAGAATAATTGTCCAATTCTAATGTATCTCTTTATTACAAAGTTAGGCCTAAGTCTCTACAGAGTGGCAAACACCCAATCAATGTGTGTAACCAGGCTGTCGTACCCTGCTGTCTGTACAGAGAAACATCAGGAATGCGGTCTGCCCGTCCTCAGACAGCTAAACAAAGTTATCTGACTGCAGCATCATGAGACTAAAAGCTTCTCCTCTCCCCACCACTGTTTATCTACCACTTTCCAAGTCTGTGTGTGTGCGGGAAAATTTTATTTAGTAATCAGCCATGCCCCTGGAGATGACCGGTGCCTCGGGATTTAGGACCCTGTTGCTGTGGCAACTAAAAGGTCACCTGACACCAATCACCTCAGACGTCATGTTTACACTGTCCAGATGAACAGAAAGGAATGAGAGTGGAGGGATAGAGAGCTTTCAAGTGTGGTATTTATCCAGGGAGAAAGGCACGTCAGACCAAACTGTGTGGAGAGAATCGATCTCTCTAAGTGCCATCTATCATGAATGTGCGATCCTCATACTTCAAACTGAATAAGACAATTATGTCAACAGAGGTTTGACTGCTCCGAGGTCATTTGCATTTGGGTACGGCCACATTTCCAGGAAGCACAGCAGCCTCTGATCTCTGTTCTTTGTCCCGCCCTCATGGGTGTTCTACCAACCAGAACACTTGCTGACAGGTGCAGCGCAGGTATGCTGCAGTTTCACCCTAACCTGTCCAACTGGCTTGGCTATGGGAACAGTGCCACAGCAACCACTGCAGTTTTCACAGCTCTCTTAGTTTATTAATCAATAACTGAGGGAAATGGCTGATTCTCTGTTAAGGAATAATTATGTAGTAAACCTTTTGATCCATTCAAATCATTCACAAGGTTTATTCACAAGGCATCACATGTGCAACATCACAAATGAAAGTCACACCACAGTATCTTTGACTGCAATGTTCATTCATTTTTCCAGTTGTTTAAATGCTGTTGTAGATGACTCAAACATGTCTGACACATGCAACTGACAGCAAAGCAGAGACACTGTGACAATAAACAGCAGACCTGACTGGCTGTGTGGGATTCCAGCCATTCTTACCAAGAGGACAATGAACAGATGGGGCTGCGATAACCAGTCGCAGGAGGAGTCTATATAGATTGTCTCTAAGAAGCAAAACAGAAAAGGTGATACCTCAGATAGAGACAGTTTGAATGACGACAATTAAAAAACAGGTAGGATTACATTTAGACTTACTCTGACAAGGGCAGGAGAATGGTCTGGTTGCACCCATTATTATTCTGTTATGGTGGGAAAACTGTCCAACTTGTTTGTATTTCTTTAAATGAATCTTAAAGGTAGGGTAGGAGATTTTGAAAACTCAGTGAGAGTACTTGCAGGATAAAAATCATGTGGGCATCAACTGTGGCTAACAATGGGGGTGTCAGAAAATGGACCATGAAGTAAATGTTATAAATCTATTCTTTGTAAATTTTCAGTTCACCAACCAACATAATTTGTCATTTGAAGACAGGGTAGTCTCACTTCCAACTTACCATATGTACCAGTAGATGCCTGGTGAGGCTTCACTGCAATGCAGAGTACCCATTTAATACCATCACCTTGACAAACCCATTTTCTGTGGGTAAACCCTGCACCACCATCCTGTTACACTTCTCGGCATGTTTTTACAACAGTGTCCCAAAACACGTATCCAACTCCTGCAGAACAGGAAATGTCAAGAGCACCTCTGCATTTCAACCAGAACAAAGAGCATGGTGGACAAAGGTGGAAGGAAGTGACAAACAGGAATTGCCGAGTTCGAGCAACAGAAACTCAGAGATAGTGAAAATGAACAACAACAACAAAAAGGTCCCTTCAAAAGGAGACAAAAACATAACAGCGTGGTAACATTTGACAATGCCAAATATGGCAATTGGTCTGCTTATCACAGTTGTTCCCAGTCTGCTTTTCCAGCTGTTTTTTTGTGATAACATTGTTCAAATGTTGTGCGGTGCTTTCTTTGACCCTCAAGAGTCCTGGGACTAACACAATTCAATGCTGGTAATAAACCTCCTCTCACAAAAAAAAATATTATCTTCAGTTAGGAGGAGTCGACTTCAAAACGGGCCTGTCATGTGCACTGCAAAAAACCCTAAGAGTCAGTGTGACAGAAAGAGAGTTCTACTCATCCACAGTGACTCAGCATGCAACTAGGCCACAATCGGTTCCAACTGTCCTCTTATCAGCCCATTTACATCAAGAAGAATAGAAATCAACTGCCCCTGAAAAGAAACAGCGTGTCTGTGTGCACTCAGAGCTTAAGAGCCCCATAGGGAAATTAGATTTCTCATCTAATTTATGAGCTCCGGAGCTCAGTAGAGCATGAGGACATGGAGGGACGTCTGTGTTCACCAGCAATCTTCTGCCTATTTGTGAAAAGTTTGCCAAAAGAGTATTTAAGAAAATAGGTGATTCCCTATGTGTTAAACAGATTGGTGCAATACATCACCAGTATAGGAACTGTCACTTCACAGTGAGGTGCACTCAGTGGGAACATCAAACAAAGAAAGAGAAGTAGGGATGCAGGCCTAAGAAAGGTGCATGCTGATGCTGCACATTGCTTTTACAGTGATGTAGCAGCTTAAAATGATTCACTTCCTGGAGCAGGCAGAAAGAGGAATCCTGTTCACTAATTGGCATGGGCTTCAGTCATAGCCCACAGTCCAAACAAAGTTACAACTTTTCTTGCAATAATAAATGACATAAGTAATGAAGTGCATATCAGTTTTTGCACTAATCTCCCTTAAATGTTCATGTCTTCCTATTAATCTAGCACATTTAAGCAAGGTGCAGCAGCACTATTTAGCATACAGGCCATACTGGGGCCAATAAAATAACTGCCAATGACACACAGCAGACACCTGAGACACTAAAATACTGATCTGAGCCAGGCCCAGCTATGTAAACACAGCGTTCCTGCACAGAATGGAGCACAGAGAAACAGGGAAACAGCAGAGAGAGAGAGGGAGAAACAGGGAGAGAGGCATCCTTTTAAACTGACACTGTAGACAAGTTTTTAAAAACCATAAAGGAAAATTGTCTAACAGAAATATGCACATTTTCTTTTTTTTTCTTTTAGGAGATATATCTACATGTATATTGCTTAAATAAAGACCAATACAGACAGACACAAAGTGGTAATAAAGGAGACAATATGCCTTCATGCAAACACGAAACACGCATAACCCATGTTTACTGTATCTTCAGGGATGTGTACGTATCCATTCTTATGCATCTGTGTCCGTAAGTGTAAAAACCTAAATCAACAGTGACAATAATAGGGAATTACCGAGTGACAAATGGCATTCCAACACAGCTCACTCACAGTCCACTCACAGCCCAGCTGACCTAACATATAACTACCAAACATCCCATGCTGCCCACATTCTATACTCTGTAAGGCATAGCTGCACAAACCCCCCATAAAGACCAGTGACACTCGGCTCACCTGTCATTAGATAAACTGAAAATACAGGCATAATGACAGCCCAGAGGGTCTGTGTCAAATCACAATGTTAAAGTTGGCAGTATTTACATATGGGTATCTGATTAGGATTGTCATGGCACTAGCAGTGACATCATAGTCTATTATACTAAGAAGAGCAGATACTATAGCACACCGCTCTATTGATATTTCAGCCTCTCTTTTATTAAAACTACAGATGTCTAGAGTCTTTGCCTTTTGGATTTGTTTACATTGTTTATGTGAGAAATCAATGCATTAAAAAAAGCATCAGCCAAGTTTATCTGCATTTCTTCAACACAGCATTGGGAACAATTAAAGTCAGCAACAGCAGCATTCGGCTTAAAGTCTTTGTATAAGATTAAATGTGGAAAGACACTAAGGGTGAAACATCCTTTTTTAAACATAGGTACATTTCAGAGCAATACCTCAACAAAACTGTAAATTGTAATAAAACTACAAAGGACTATAGTTGAGCCACTGGGTAACAGTCATGACAGGATAACATATAGAGAGGCCACATTAAGCATCTCAGCTGTCAGCAGACTGTAAAAGAGTGAAGTATTCATAACTCTACCAGCTGCATGGCATGCAGACACCAAACTAGACCTGCCTGAACAGACTCTATGACAAGCACCTGTTGCATATGTTTGAAAGGTATGTCATATAGCAGGTTGTGAATAGTGCATAGAAATGTATTCCCGCTCAAACAACGTGTCTGCAACAGAACACTGCAGCATTCATTATCCGCTGCTGGAAGGAATAAAAAAAATCTTTATAATGGGTTTAACTTTATGTCAAATTTGTGCATGAACCAGAAAGCTTATTCTCTTCTTCTTAAAAGAGGATTATCATAACTGTGCACAGAGGTGTGCATGGGTGTAAAAATTTACATATAAAGTGGCATAATGCTAGCTCTATACTTTTTATTTCCAACATCTATCACCTGCCACATTTACATTGAGAAGATGAGCAGGGCAATGACCATAAAAGGACCAAAGTGACAGAAACGACTACAAATATATTTTGAAAAACAAGATGAGATTTGTGTTGAAGACAAAAGACGAAGTTGGCTCAGCAGCTGACACTAAGAGTGTTGCATCTGCCACATAAACAGACGTCACAGACGTAACATCTGTGACTGAAGCCAACAGTGGAGCAAGAAAATGGACACCACTGACCTCTTAATTAAGACTCGATCCTCTCCCTGTCATTGCTAATTAGTCTCTCCTTGTCTAATTAAGATACTATCAGTAAGCTGTTATATTTTTATTCACTGTAATGTTTAATGAAGCCTGCAACAGTTCTGTTGAAGAAAAATGAGGACAAAGTCTCTCTCTGTTGTAGTCTTTATACAATAAGTGTGCTGACCTTTAAGAGCTCATACATACTGATCTTTGCGTTTCATATCAGACACACAGTGGGACAGTGCAACCTTGTGCTACCCAGACAATCAACCTGTCCCAGTACTAAACTTTCAAAGCAACTGCTCAGACCTGGATCAGATGATATTTACAAAATGATTTGAATACCAGGGACATTGTGTGTGCCTATCCATTCCCTTAAGGCACTTATTACTGTCTCTCAGTTAGTTCAGAGATGTCTCTAAAGTATTAGTTCAGTGTTCTGCCCCTACAAAAACTAGGTAGCGGACTTTTTATTTTGTGATATTTTGAGTTAATAAGTCATAATTATACAACTGCTCTTCCAAAAATCAAAAAAGTACTCAAATGAAGCCATTATAACTGTTATATATATATATATACATATATATACATATATATATACATATATACATATATATATATATACATATATATACATATATATACATATATACATATATATACATATATATAGGGGGTTCATACACACACTGAGCTTTTAAATGCTCCTGTAAATAATTTGAAAATCAATAGCCAGAAGACCTCATGATTGAACTAAACTGAACCAATGTGAACAGAAAAACTAATATTACTTCATAACAGTACTTTGTTTGCTAAAAAGGAGTGTGAGCCACTCTTTGATCGTTTGTGTGTGGTCGTCTTTGAAGCTAATCATTTAGTGCACCATTACAGAGGCTGGAAACAACACCGTTTAATGTGAGTGATAAAGAGATCTGACTGAGTCATGCAATGAGCAGCCAGCTTCAGGGGACACACAGACACTACAGCTGATGCCCAGACCAGCATGGAGACAGCAGATATTTACAATAGCTGTAAGACAGACGGCCCTTAGCAGCTAACCAGTAAAAGCTGCTCTGATTAACAGGCTGGTTATTAATGAACATCTATCAGAGCTCGGCAGCCACCTGCAAAGCTGATGACACAAGCATATTTCCTTCATCATTGTAAGAGATTACCAAATCCTTGGTCCTTTGGTGTCCAGATAATGTAGGACGCATATGCTCTCTCAATTAAAACTTCTAAAGTGGTGGTCAGCATCATACATTTTCAGATTTATTCATTAAAACAGCACTTTTCAGTAGGTTTTGTCAGATTAAGACATAACTGGGTTGGTTGTTCTTTGTTGTTCTTGTTTTCGTCTTTATGCTGAGCTACCTAGCTTCTCAGACACACATGAGTATTAGTGTGTGCAATGTTTCTCATGCTTCATTTTTGTGCTTTAACATGAGCATAATTTTCCACAGTTTTTCACTGCTGGTTCATTATTGTTCATTAATTGCAAACCACAAATCTTAACGCATGCTACCAATGTGTATTTTGTTACCCACAATCCACCACACTCCTCTTTTCACACTGAGAGCTACCCGCATAAAGCCGTCATCAATGTTTCACCACAAACACTACCATCCATAACTGCTGTGAAATGACCTGTTCATCCATTCTTTTCATTAGGAGACTTAAGCAGGAAAAGGGACAGGGTGAAGTGGAGTGGGGGCTGTCAGTCTGTGCTGCCCCTTAATAAGAGCCGTCACAATCCCCATATTCATGCGACAATGAGCGTGGAGAGAATAGATGAAGGCTTGTGAGGAGAGAGATAAAGAGAGCAGGCAAGATGAATGGAGTGACGAAAGATGAGCAAGAGGAGGAGGATGGATGAGGCCTGGCAAAGCATTGTTGTAGCCGCATAATTGCCACTATGAAAAGAGTAAATATATATATATGTGCTGGCTGCTGTGGACAAACAGACAGACTCTGGTCTAAATCCTCTTAATAAGGGCTAGACCGCTCCCCAAACCTGCACATACTCTCTTGTTTTGTCTGTGTGCATGTGAATGTGCATGCGTAAGCTTGCCAAAGGCTTCACGTTAATGGGATTTGTGTAAACAGACCCCACAGTCTCAACCACAATGTAATTAAAGGTAAAGAAAAGGAGGAAGCAGACTGGGGGAAAGGAGCTTTTATATCTCAAGGAGCCTGAGATAAAGGATAGAACTCCGGGTGCAACAACAACTCGCAAGATAACAAGCTGATGATTAGCTTTAATGACAACACATTAACTCCATGTAAGCTACTAAGTGTCTTTCTATTATCTTGTATCTCACCAAGTCAAATATGATGAACTGCAACACTGCAGATGAGTCGGGAGAGTACAAGTCATTCACTGTGAAAAAGTACAGACCCTGCTAATTTGGAAAGAGCTCATAAAACCTTTAACTTTTCAAGTTGCTAGCAGCATTTGCCTTGAGCACATCAACATGCTACTTGCTCTATAGTCTTAGCCATATTAATAATGCCCACAGCCACTACCAATCCCATCATTTTGCTTCCTAGTCATGCCTGCTGGAGGCATAACCACATCTCATCCTAGTTTTACAGCAGCGGAGCTGACAGAAAGACTTGGCCACGTCAGCCCATCCAGTACACACACACAAATATGTACACACATACCATGACTGCTATATCTGCAGGCATGTGTATAATCCAATTTCTGACCTAAAACAGAACAAACTGTGACTGCAGGTTAGTGTCATGGTACAATGTTTAAATATACTGACTTCACATTCATGCTAGGTGTAAGGCTGAAAGAATCTCAGCACTATATGTTTAAAGAACCCACAATCACATCCTCACACACACATGGCCAACTTTCACAACAAAAATAAAGGCTTTTTTCTACTGCTAAAACATAGGGCAGGTGTAAGATGGTACTGCCTGCACTTCCACCTGAGCCCTTTTGGCCTGCACTTCCTTGCTTTTTTCCCCCCATTTTCGGCAGCAATGCCGAGTTTAACCTCACATTTTTCAAGACCATTCAGAAGCAGCAATGTCCTATTTCTTCTCCCCCAAAACCAGCTCTGAATAAGCTGCAATGGAAAAGTTCCTACAGTGCACAAATGTATGCTATCCTAACATCCTGTTGTGGAAAAGTGCCCTATGTTAGTGTTTTGGAAGTCTACACAAAACGGCGGATAGTCAATGTGTAAGTTGCTCTACTGATTACCACCAAAGCCTAAATAGCAATTAATGAAATTATCAAAGATTCTGCCCTTTTTTCCTGAATAAAAGTGCTAAAATGTGGGGGGAAATGCTATGTAGTTTCTCCAAGCCCTGTATTTTCAATTTGAAACTCCAATTTGAAGTAAAATACATATATTCAGGCTCTGTGCACTCCATAAACTCTTTCATTAAAATATTCTAAGTTGGAGGCTAATTTCACAAGAAAACTGCCGCAGCACCCAGCTGGAGGATTATGCTAACCAGGCAGTGGGATTGGCAATGTGGGAACACTTGAAGGCCTTTTGAGCAGATTTGTCAACCCAACCTACACTACAGGCCACGTTAACAGTTACTTAAGAGAAGAAAATCAGCCTGATATTAAGCTTTCAGGCTGGCAGTGTGTTCTTGTGACACCTATTTCATGGTCTGACTTAATGGGGGGGGGGGGGGGGGGGGGGGGGGCAGGGTTTAATGACTGTATGCTATAAAACGTGAAGGAGTGACCACTGAGAGAAGAGTGTGCCGACAGATCCGTCTAAAACTGCTTTGGAACTGGAGTGAAAAGGTCGCAAGGGGAAATTGTGAATAAGCTCTTCATACACTTCTTTAGTGATAGCTAGAGCAGCTATAAAAGCAACAGCTGCCTTACACATCTAGGTAAAGTTTTCATTTCCAGCACAGATTAAAGGTCATTAAAAAAACAGCAAATCATAATATCATGCAATCAACTAACATTTAAAAAACTATCAATCCTCATACTCACTGGTATTTAGGACTCTTTTCAGGAACGTCTGGTGTGTCTGCAGTTCACATTATACACAACACAATGCACATTCTTCTACTGTGCATGTGTACAATTTGAAGTGTGTGGCTGGAGCAATCTTCAAAAGGAACTGCCTCTCTACCTCCCCCAGTGTACTAAACTAACTACCGTAAATTAGTTGCCCTCTCTCTTCCTCTGACAGTGTGTGTAACTGCAAGTGCCAAGTGTGACCGTTCCCCATTCACACTCTATACAACAGCCTACACTTGGGCTAATTAAGAGAAGAAAGAAGATTCTTCAGCCAACAAGAGGAAATGCTGCACACGTGTGTGTATATGTGCGTCCTTATGATGGGATTACAAAAAGCGCTGCATGAGTGAGGCAGCATTTCATGGTCTATTTAGTTGGTAACTGAGTGTCCCTCCAGTGTATTTAAAAGCAGAGCTTAAGCTGAGCACCGACACACACACACAAATTCCTTCTCAGAGTGGGCAGGATGCTTACACTGTACACATGTGAGGTCTCACTCTCAAATAAAGACATAAACACAAACTTAAATTAATGCCAGAGATCTTTCCTAATGCCATCTATAAGGGAGGAGGTGAAGTCGTTCCACTGCTGTCACAGAATACAAAGGTGGGAGGACATTTGGGGCAAGGAGGGGCGTCCAACTTCCTGCAGAGAGAGAGGAAATAAACACTTCCATATGCAATCCCTGCCAGAAACAGTTGCACATACACACAGAGCCTGGAGTTAATGCAACGACACAGTGTTGTAAATTTGAGCGGGAGGGCCCTAGTTAGCAACTCGCTCCACCATATGAAAGGGCGTATATATTGTGCTTCCAGAAATGTATAGCTTGTAAGGCCCCGTTCATCACACCACTGCTATAAAATAATGCAGCTAGAAAGAAATGAAAGCCAAAGCAACAGAGCTGCTGATTGGTTGGGGAGAGAGATGGCTGCTTTAACGTGAAGAGGATTCAAATTTCTAGTGTGTGTGTGTGAGAGCGTGGTCACGTGCAACAAATCCTGTTCACTAAAGTGAACAGGACACACACACACACAGGATACCTCCTGCCTGGGGAAACCCATGAACTCTGGGCCACTGTGCCATTTTTCATCTCCGCAAAACACACACACACATTTGTGTTATACAAGATTGTCACTGGGTACAATATTCCTCCTTACTAGCCCAGCCTAATTACAATGCTAATCCTAAATCATAAATTTAGACCTTACTGAAAATATACACACACGCTTACATATGGTCATACATTATTTACACCATAGCCTGTGTATAAACATACAGCGTGACTCTAATCTGCTCTGAATCTGAAACCTCTCTGTGATTTTGTGTTTGCACAAGCATGTGTTTGTGCACCACTGTGTGTATTATCCCCATAGTTTGTTTGCATGTGGAGCAGTGGGTCATCTTCTTATGAAGATTATCCATTAGGAACTTCTAGGGCTTATCAGATTGACAAGTCTTAGGATAATGTGAATTAATTTTTGTTTACAAACACGTTACACAGTCAGAGTATATTTGTGTGGGTGTGTGTGTAAATGAGCATGTAGAGGGTCAGTAGCTGCTTGTTTTAAAAGGGTGAGGAGTGAGAGTGCATGTCGGTATGTAATCATCCATAATTACATAATCCGGTTATTTCCCACCGCTTCTGCCTCATCACTGCATGTTAAAGTGGACTTCTAGTGGCTCGGGCTCACTGGCTGTGGTATGGGTGTGTCTTCTGCTGAATCAATGTGTGTCCCCCTTTTTTTTTTTTAATACATGAACCAACCATTACAATCTCTGCACCAGATCTGGTTACAGCCTCTTATCAGGTAAGACTAGAAATGCCCCTTTATATATGTGTGTGCGTGTGTGTGTGCTCAGTGATCTGAAGACAAACTGCTGAAGGTCCCAGCATAAGGTTGAACATGTTTCTTCAGACAGCTGGCAGTCAACAGCAGTGAAGGCTTCATAAATATCAGCAAGCCAAGATGCTGCTGCACTACCTTGGCTCACATCTCACTTGATTAAAGTGAGAAAATGGTACAAGCTCTGGGTAAAATTAGGTCAGTTAGATTTTACAGATGGCCCTTGTTGCCAAGCATATTTTCCCAATTAGATATGATTAGGGAGGGAAATTCCCAGACAGCATGAATTATTAAAAACTTGAAATGGAATATGATCATGTGATGTTGTACAGGAGCGACATTCCCACATGGGTCCTGAAAAGAAAAAAAAACAAGAGGGAGAGCTGGAAGACTTCTGGTTGGTCTAAAGTGAGTTTCCTTCTATTGTTTGGGACACTTTTTTTTTTAAATCCGGAGCTCACACTGGTTTTAAAAAAAGTGCTAAACAGACAAACCTTCCTGTTTACATGCAGTACCACAATCACACACTACCAAAAAAGATATCCACCACTTGGCACCATGATTTATTTACTACTGTGCTTCTCCTGCACAAAGAGTTTTATCAGAATGTGTGTGTGTGCACGCATGACATGACCAAAACAGTACCGTTAATAGCACTTGTACATGTTTACACATAAAAGTACATCTACTTTTTCCTTGTTGAGGAACTGAGGCCACTCCAACATAATACAAAACTCCCATGACACAGACCCACAGAACCAGGCCAGCAAGCTGCTTTTTTCCCAGGCTTCTGTATTCCCGACATGACTTTAGGGTTAAAGTTATATTGCTGTCTGACTCTTGACAGCAGTTATAGTTCTGCATTTTCCTCAAGACGTTTTTGTTTTTCTGTAAAATAATGCAGATGAACACAAACGCTGTTTCAAAATAAACAGCCCACTTAGTTTGTCAGATTAGACACACACTCTGGACTGTGTGGGCACATCCAGACTGAATGATTGACATCTCTATGTCCCACACTTGTCAGGTTATTAAAAGCTCCAGTATATGAAAACTTTTTACAGAGGACGTTTACACAGAAATGAAGGCTTTGCATGCACACCGTCACACCACCATCACTTACTGGGAATCCTGATTTAACACTATTAATATTATTAGTAACAACTGTACTTGTCCTACTTTAACAGCTCATAATGTCTGCTGCTGAAAAAGGCCTTCTGAGTTTGGTGATGTTACATAATGAGCCGCCATCTTCAATCTGAGCAGAGGGTTAATAAGTAAAAACACCTGTGTGTGGACTAGACTTCTATTTACCCTGCTGCTTTTCATCACAGAAAGCATATTATCCAGTTTGATTTCTCCTATAAGCATCACTGAAGTGAGGCACTGCATCTTCACAATAGGAGCAGCTACCCAAATACTGTCCAACACTCAATGTAGTAAGACTGTGGAGTTAAAGTGTACATGCAGCACATCCTCAGCCCATACTGCTGCCAGCATTCACAGGTTAAAAATATGTGAAACTGTCCTTGAAGAGATGCTGCTCTTTTGTCTTGTCGCCACATGGAGTTAGTGTGGCCCAGGCTGACTTCGAGCATCCCTTCAGCGGTCTTGTGTTGCCATGCTGGGAGCCTGTCAGAGCAGCTCAGTGTCAAACTGCACGGCCTTGCTGAGTCAAGCTGACCATGAACTAGCCAGACCAGCCACACTGGCCAGATGCTCTCCTTTTGAACAAGGTGCCATTCCTCTTAGGTGTTAGAGAAATACTGCCAGTCTAGCCTGTTTGAGTAGTCATCAGATACCCACACACAGGTAAACAAGGCCAAGGCCACTTATTTCATAGATTGTGGCTTTCTCAGGTAAACTGATCTTTCTGTTTCACCTGATATTTCTACACTCCTCATATATGGATCCCAGCCTAATTAGGATAACCTAATTCCATGTAAAGTAATGTCATAAGTGACACCTTTGAGGATGATTATTTCAGGTGTTGGATGGTTTCTGTTCTATGTGGAAACAGTGACTAGCAGACGCTGAAATGCACACATGATTTGGGAGGGCCGTTTCAACATGTGAGTCATTTCAAAGGGCTGCAGGACACAGAACAAAGAGGAAAGCTGAACAAACAATGTGTGCGAGCCTGTTCCATCTCCCTGGACCCGACAGGTGGCAATCTCTCTAGAGAGAAAAGTACTCAATCTGCAGGCCATTCACAAATCTATCTATCTGTAAAAACGCCATGGCTCAATACTATTACCAGCTCAAACCTGAGATGTTTCCATTTGGATACATTTTCAAGCTTACCTGCATGTTACCATGTTAGCCGAATTAAAGAGCGTTTCAGAATGTTTCTAGGAAAAGTGTTTTCAGTCACTGTCACTTTAAGTACGGAGGGCGACATTAAAAACAGCAGAAGTCTGAGTGGAGCTTTGCCGTCTGCTCCACCTTCCTCAGGACTTACCTTGCCTCACAGTTTTCAACCTGACAGGACCTTTGCAGTTCTTTATGACGGTCTGTACGTCGTACAAGGGTAACCCCGAAATAGAGAGGTTCTCCACCTCCAGCAGCAGTTCCCCTTCATTTAATTTTCCACTTTTGTAAACTACCACATCCTCAAACACTTGTCCAATGTAGGCGAACTCTCCGTTCTCGGCGCCTCCGCGCAGCGTCACATTCAAGTCACCGCGGGCATCTTTGCAGACGGAGCAGTCGTTCACTCTGGAGGTCCAGTGGTTTTTCTTCTGCGCGGGTTTGGACATTTTAAACAGTTAGGACCCGGCACCACAACACCAGGCGGGCTCTGCCGAAAGTCACAGCAACGGTGCCTCTCACAAAGTAGACTTTTATCCGAGTGAAGCGCAGCAAACTTTCCGTCTCTCCCACTGAAACATGAGCGCCTCTGACTGTGTTGTCCCACCGCTCTCTCGGGGTGACAAATCAAGCCATTCCTGTCGGCCCAGAAGTCACTCCTTACAGTGTGGAAACCATTCTCATCATTTTCTTAACATCCCTGCACTTTATTCCTCCTTTACCGATGTCATCTTCTGTTACGTCCCACTCACGACTCGTCTGGTTAAAGACTAAAAAAAAACTCACTTTTGAAGGTGTTTCTTTCTTCTTCTTCTTCTTCTTCTTCTTAATTAAAAGCGGCTGTGCTCTTTCCTCTCCGCAGCAGACCGGAAACTTTTACTGGTGGTCGGCAGCGTCCTCGGCTCCTTTAACCAGGTACGTCGCTCCCGTGTGTTTGACTCTCATTCCCACTCTGAGCTCCGCCGCGCTGCTGCTGGGAATGTGTTGCTGTTCCTGCTGCATTCACGTGCTGCCGAAAATATTGGACCCCAAACATCATCAGTATCGGTGTCGTCTGTTTTATGCATATCGGAGTACATACAAGGTTCTGTTTTTGAATCTGAACCTATTCAGAAGAAGAAACAATCTAAGTCTTGTGTTTGCTCTTCTGTTTAAAATAATTTATTATTAAATTTCTTATATTTATTATATACATTATTATTATCATTATATTATATATATATATATATATATATATATATTGGGCTTTATATTTTTTATATTTCATATTGAAATTGGTATCTAAGCTGAAATTTACTAACTTTTGACCGTTTAAACACATAATACATTACACATAATTAAGCATTATAAATCTAGACATTTTTGCCATGTAAATACAAAATAATTCAGGCCTTTAGGCTACTGACACAAACACTGTATGGCTGAAACTATTTCTGATCAGGGATTCTTCTGACAAAGAATGTATCTTTGGGTTTTGAGTAGAAGCTGCCAAATCAGAAACTGATTTACTTATTCAGTATATTTTAGGTGTTTGTCTATAGTACAAGAGAGTTGATACTAATTAATCACACATTGTAATCTGAACGTCGGAAGTCGGAGCCTATAAAGGGCACATGAAGGCAGCAGTGTTGAGCGCATGCGTGCTGCTCTGAGCAGCAAAGGCTATCTTTGATGTCCCTTTTATGTAAAAGAGCTTTTGGCCTCCTTATATTAGAGGATGGTGTCAGTTTATTTGATTATTAAAATATGTGCTGACTCTGGCAGGTCGATTCAGACATTTACAATGAGTGTGTGTTTGTATGTTTTTGGGAAAGGGAAAAAGTGTTTCCCTTTTACCAAACATGATATTATGATTATGAAATGATAATTTGGTCATGACCAAGTCAGAGGTTAACCTTGTGATACTGCCTGTTGGGTTTCCTGCCTTTCAGGTTAGACAGGTTGCACAGCATGCTTTCATACGTGCCTGACACCGCCCCTTTCAACTGACACACACTCATCTGTTGACACAGAAATGTCTCTGGAATTTTGTTGTGTCATTTTACACCATACGCAGATTTTGAGAAGGTGCGCAAGGCACTGGATTTATGCAAGGTTTGAATTTCAGATACACAGTGTAACCGTTGCTGACAACATCATTAGTCTGAACATGAAAATAATCTTTATTTTTAACAAGACATACTTGTGATTCAAACACAGAAAGACAACAAGGATAGATGGCTGGATGGGACTCTCACCTGAGGAACAGCAGCTGAGCTTTTCCCAAGCTAAAAATAACAGTAAAAGTATTCTTGGTCCCATGGGAGGAAAACTCATCGGCTTAGATGTGGATAGTGAGTGCACTTCTAGCTCCATCCATTATTAGCTGCTCATACATGAAATGCAGGATTAGTATTTGTATAGTTCACTGTGGTTCCCTGCTAGAGAAGGCGAGAGATGAACAATAAGAAAAGTGCTTGAAAACAGAGCAAGATGCAAGTGTCATGAATTATAAAGATCTTCATTCATCTGCTGGGGACCATTAAACCAAGCAGCCCTAACACTGCATCCCTAACACTCTCATAAAAAATGCATTAACCAGAGGTAAGCTATTTAGCAGTACAAGAAACAAAAAGGCCTATCTTTACTCAGAGAGACTGTGGGACTCTTACTCTTTGGATAAAGCTTAGTGAAGGGGGGCCGGATGATGGACATCAAATGCTCATCATGATCTGATGAGACAGGGACAGTTGTTCCTGTATTTAATACAACATACTCTGCACCTCCTGCTATCTGTGTGTCACATTTTTAAGAGCTAACAATCCACAATGGCACATGTTGACGAAGATGTGGGTTGTGCATTCAGGCCAGCCTTCTATGCCATTTTAATAAATGGCAATAAGGATCTGCTAACAAAATACAGAACACAATGAGTTTTTTGGCATGTCCACTGACAATAAGATCTGACTGCTGTTGACTTTAAATTTTGAAAACTGGGAGTGGATAACTTATTTTATTGGCTTTGGATCTCTGAGGAAGATATCAGTCCTCCAGTCTTGCATCCATGCAGACAGGCTGATTTCCAGCTTGTTTCATATTCAGGCAACATATTTCTGTTCCCCGAGTCTGTGTTCAGGATCAGGATCCCACTGTTGGTACTTTAAGGCGTTTGTAAGAAGAGATAAAGGCTGATTTAGTTGGAGAGTTGTTTGCTTACATGTGAATATGTGCTAACTTCCATCGTGACCTCCATCAAGGGGGGGGGGGGGGGGGGGGGGGGGGGTCAGAAGGCTCCTCTGCCAGCTTCCTGTCACACAGTGTCACCCAAATCAGATCGACAGAAGCAGCCTCACAGCCACGGGCCCAAAATTTCCTCTTCTCCTTCCCATCCATCAGTCTTTATATGTCAACATCTTCTTGCTTGCATTTGCTGCCTCTCTGCTGCATATTTCACTGTCATGTTGTGTCTGTCCTTCACTCTGTTGCACATATTAACAAATGCAAATCAGTGAACACAGTCAGCTAAATGTTTTGATTTCTTATGCACAATCAAACCATACTCACATATCACACATACATACAGTACTTCATTGTCACAGCATTGCCCACTGCCATTACTATAGTGGATATTGCTATTAGACTTTTAAGACAAGCATTACAGGTTACATAAGATATCCAGTGTCACACATGTAACACAACATGACACTACAGGAGCTACACATTACACTCAGCCGCACAGAATATGTTCTAACTGTCAGTGCTGATCTGGAGTGATGTAGAAAAGTCGGGACCTTGTCACAGAGAGCTCTCATTAAAGCAGCACTTGTGCATTAACACTTTGCGCCATTGTGCTGCTGTGTTGACAGCGTACCCTATATAATGAAGAGCACCTGGGTAGGAATGTTTTATTTATCGTAAACTATTATTAGCCACCATATCAATTTGCTCTGCATGATACATGCAGTGGAACTGCTGCTGACAGCTAATGATAGATTGAACTTAATGGCCAGCAGTAATAATGTCTTCAAACATGACAGCTGAGCTGGAGCTGCTGTATGGGAGACATTCACCCCTGTGTGCTCAGCCATGATTCTAATTTACAGAAACATGCAATAAAATGCTTAATTGTTGTGAAATATGTTTGTTTATTAGTAAATGTCTATTAAAACTGACAAAACAAAACCTTCATAGAACAACATGTGACTTCTGAGGTCATTTAGCACAAATGTGTGACTGTCTATCCAGGCCAGATTAGATGTAAAAACACACATTCAGGAGCTGAACTAATATCAGCTGTCATAGTCTTATTTTGTAGATGCAAGAAAAATTATTGCATTGAATAACATCAGTACAAAAAGTGTAGTAAGTAAAAGTTTAAATATAAAAAAGGAAGAAGAACAGAGAGATGTTCTGTTGTGTGACGTGTTAAAATTGTGTTAAATCATGATGCTGCAGATATAGAAGAGACAAACTAAGAAAAAGAAATGTGAAGGAGCATGTTTTTAAATGAACAATGTTGAAATAGGCAGGACTGTATAATGTGATTTAGGCTGACACCTGACCTTTCAACACATCCTTTAAGAAGGAGCTCTCCTCTGCAGCATGTCATACTCAAACTTTCCTCCTATATGGAAACTCCTGACAGCTTTCTCTCTGATATTTCATGCCTCAATCTTTAATGATATTTCTATTTCTGCATTTTTTTGTATGTCAAATGACACAAAGTGAACTTTGTATAAATATTTAACTGAGCTCCGTATTTCCTTTTAATTCTTGCTATCCCCTAATGGGTGAATGTAGACCTAAAACCACATGCCTGTAAAGTTTTTTAGGGCATGTCTATCCACCCCTAATGTATTGATGAATGAGATGAGACTGTTGCAGCCATCACTGCAGCATCTTCCACGTCAGGAGGCATAAAATGTGTTTTGAGAGAACAGTGCTGTGTACAGGCATGTGTATATGTAACCTGCGGGCCACACACGACCTCATATCATCTGTGGCGTGACACTGTATTGATGCACCATTTTGCACATCTGAGGGGCAGCGTCTGCATCATTCATAAGTCATTAAAACCATATGAACCTTTTCTGAGGCCCCATCGGTGCATCATAGAATAAGTCCCCCGAGTTGCTCCCTGCATTGTATAACAAGCGAATTTTGCTGGAGTAATGTTAGCTGACCCATGACTTATCTGTGCTTATCACTTAACAGAGGCTCTGTAAATGAGGAGGATCGTTTTTTTCTGCTATAGATGTCACTTTAATCTGTTTTACCTCTTTGCCCTGATAATGCCTCATTCATCATATTATCCACAAAGCGTTGGAGGGGAAGAGAGAGAGAGAGAGGACTGAGACAGAGAGAGAGAGAAATCCTTCTTTTAACTAAAGCAGTGCTGCAAAGCTCGGTGTTGCCGTGGAAGATTAGGGATGAATGGCTCGGTACAAAAAGGCCATCAGATTATGGGACCAGGCAGCAGAGAGCTGTCATATCAAAGCCAATGACAGGGTGGAAGGAGGGTGCAGCTCAAAACAGGGACAGTTAAGACTGTTTTACTGTAAGCTGTGCTAAAATGTACATGAACAGTACTGGAAATTGACAAGACACATTTACTCAGCTCTTGTACTTAGTGCATATTTTAAGGTATTAAGTGTTTCTATACAATATACTGGTATACTGGTAGTGGAATTTATTTCAGTTTGGATGCTTAAAACAGAAGACAGCAAAGATGAAGTTTGTTAAAAGTAGCAAAAAATCAGAATCAGAATCAGAATTACTTTATTTATCCCCGAGGGGAAATTCTTGAAAGAAGAAGAAGAAAGGGACATGGAGAAATAAGAGACATGGACAAAAACATTAAAAGCACGAAAAGCAGGTAAGGGGAAACAGAAAAATAACACAAGAGGAAGGGAAGCACAGAATAAATAACAGGAAACCACTCTGGAAAAACAAGATGCAGGAAGAAAAAGAAATCTAGACAGTAACAAAGGAGAGCTACAGAAAAACACAGGAAGTGTGTAAAAAGCATACAACACAAGAAAATGTAATATAACTACAGATCATTACAATCACAATACCTTGTTATGTTGTGAACAAAAATCTCAAGGAGTTGCAATGTTGTATGTCCCCATCACATGCACACTGCACACATACTGATGAGGCAGTACTTACTGTTTATAGACAGACATATGGGCAGATGACAGACATGTGTGAGACACTCTATTCTCACCTGAACAAATTATCCATCCAGGGAGCGCTTTGGTTTATAGAAATAAATACTGACCTGCAGCATCACCTCCATCATCCTGCCCTGACATACAAAAACATTTAGGTCTTATTATTGTGACAATTTAGCTTTCCAGGATATTTGTTTGGCAGCATCAAATAGGCATAAGAGATCCAGATCAGGTCAGCTAATGCTGTTTAAAGTAGTAGGGAAAAAACTATGGCTGCTGCACACCAAGATCATCTATACTGTTGTCCTCTTCCACAGCAAAGAGCATAATGCTGTCTATAAAGGTATGGGTTTAAAGCACAGAATAATTTTGGAGATATGGCGATTGTCCATTCTTGGCCACAATAAGGAAAAATGTCATTTTTTTGTTCATTTCAGTAAGTATATGCATGATTAAACGGTTCAAAATATACTATGGTTATTTTTCTAATAAAATATAATTGTGTAAATATTTGTGTATCACTATATATACAGTCTATGCTCATCTCCCATTAACCTCTCAGATTTCTTTCCTGCAACTATATATAAAACTGTGCAAACTAGATCCATCTTCAGCACTGACAACAGGAGTCAATTTGAATTGATATAATGGTACTTTTTATTAAATAAAGAATCTTAATACTGAATGGATGAATCACTGAATGGATGTGTATTCATTTTTTAAAAAATAGGAATCAGGAATGAGCAACAGAGCGCTTTAACTAAGAGCCATGCAGGACAGGAACGGGACACTGAGTGAATTATAGACATTATTCAGCACATTTAAGTGCCTACATTCACGTCAGCACATTCTCCAAGCTGGATGGGATCCCAAGCAATAAAAAATCAGCTGGATCTGAAAGCTGCAATGTTTAGCTCGCCCATAACTTTGATAAAACACAGAGCAGGCTGCTCTCTCCTTCTTGGCTTTGGTAACAAGAGGAATGAGAATGCACTGCCCATCACTTCTAAATACTTCATACAGATTCTCAGAGGTACAAGGCAACATGTCATCTTCATATATATATATCTGTACTTCTGGCCTTGTTTGTACCTGTACAAAAGTCCATCTGTCTTGAATATGTATACTATGTATAATTCAGTTGACAGGTGCATTTGGTTTGTTGCTACAACAAATGCAACCTCACTCACAGACATACTGCAGTACTCAACACATCTCCCAGCTCTACTGCCGGCTGTGATGATGCCTTCAGACATTTGACATATGGGTCATCGTGTCAGTAGTGCTGCACGTTGCCCTCCAAAGCTCCTCCTGTCAGCGGGAACCCAGAGAGGATCATCTCCTTTTTTGGACTGGCAGCTGAGCAGAGTTAAGTATCATTTTTTTATCTCTATTTCAGAGCCTTAAAGAGGGGATTGACTGTATTTAGATGAAGACTGGTGGACTTTTGTCCACTTTACTTAATAATCCTCACCAAGGCACACAAGACTTTATTTCATGCTGTACTTTCATGAAAAAGCTTTTATACAGAAATGAAATGTTGATAAAATTACACTCAATATCAATAAAGTATCTATTATATTTGTCAAATTAGCACGGAATAGGTCTACTTTGTATATAAAACTAGCCTTTTAACTCAAAGTTTGAAATTAGAGAACAGAATCATGTGAAGCAACAGCCTATATTTTCATAAAGACAGCTGATAAAAGGACTGTTTGTTCATTTACCAAAGCAGCTTAAGCAAGATAAACACAATCCTCTGCACACATACAAAGGTGATGCAAAGATGGGACATTTCCAATGGTCACATGCACACCCACACTTTCGTTGGATGTTTTCGTTGGATGTTTTCCAGATACTGGATGGAGCCATGCCTGGCCTTTGAAGGATCCTGATTCTTACAATGAAACATCCATGTCTTAGAGAAACAGCAAATAAAATGCACCACACTGGACTCCAGCAGACTATATAGCACAGAGACATGGCCTCTCCCGTTCAGACAGAGGCTCAACAACTGGTTTTCTTTTAGGTGCATCACAATCTTTGTAGAAATTGCTCTTTTAAAGTAAAAATAAAAATACGATTTACACCAGGACAACTTTTTGTTAAGTAGCAAGATATATATTGATTTTTCAGCCACTCCAATAATTGATTTCCACCATACCATAAATTGTGTGTTTATGTGAGTCGTGACCTTTGTTGGCCTGAGCGCTCTTACACACGTCATTAAAACCCTTCAATCTCCTGTCATGAATATAATCATGACACTGTTCTGAGTGGAAAGGAAATAAAAGGAGAAAATGAAAGAGCAAACAGAAAGAGAGGGAGAGATGATGATGATACATGATGATTAGCTGGGTATGACTGGGGTAGTTCACATGCTCTGTGTTAAAGCATAACTGAATAATTCAGCGTAACTCAAAGCAACTTCTGCACACAGCTGGGTTTTTCTTAGAGCCCTGCTGCAGACTCCCACACCAGCCTTACAAACACACTGCCTGGAAAAAACTGAAAGACAGTTTAGGGTTAGAGCCTGGCGGCACAGGCTAATGATGGTTTTCATGGTCCTCTATGTAAAAGAAAAATTTATGTGCTTTACACAGTGGCCATTTAAGAGTAATCCTCACTGCTTTGACAGTGTCTATCTCCTCTCATATTCTAAGCACAATAAAAGGAAGCACAGAAAGCATGAATTAATAAAAAAGACAAAATGAAAGGATTGTGAATGTTCTGTATTCACAGATGAATAGTTCATGTTAGAATCACATGAGCTGCCCAGCATGCCGTCCTCACTCTCTCTTTCGCCTTAAGCCGCTCTTTTGTGTTTCCTCCTGATTTCAGATGTGATTACTTGATGATGCAGGGTCAGGCCACATGAGATGGCTCTCCTTCACCTCCTTCTCTCGCATCGTTTCTCTCTCACTATCTTCACTGTGTAGCAGTATGTTTCTAATTATTACAGCTGAAGAAGGCTGCTCTGAGAATCTGTGGAATGAATAAGGCACATGGAGGAATATTTTAGAAGTGTCTATGTAAGATCAGCTGATGAAATACAAAACCTAACTAAATAAGTTGTGGAAACTTTATCACATACAACCAGAATGTCCAATGCAGTGCATTCAAGTTAAATTATGGCACAAAACATAATCTTACATTTAAAATGCAACTTCTTTATACAAATAAAGTGTAAAAGTAAATTATGTTTTTGTGACAAAATAGAAGTTTTAAGTCTAAAATGTCTTTTTTTATATCTGCTTAAAATTGAGCTTGTGCTTTTATTTTGAAGGCCACTCATAAGCACCTCTCTCTTTAGACCTGATCTCAGTGTCAGCCCTGAAATACCTGTCATGCTGTCACACACTGGGAAACAAGGATGCTATTGTGTCCAGGTGCTCCTTTGTTTGCCTGACCCAGCTGGGTTGGGCAGCATGACGGAAGACCAAAACCCACAATGGGAGGGGACAGCGACAGACAGAGACAGTGGCCTTGGCGAATTCCTCACCACATCAGGCATGACTCTGTTCCATATCACTACTCTGTGTGGATTTGATGGGAAACTTGTTTTGGAGTCTCAGGATTAAAATGACTGACATGTTTGACCTCTGCTGATTTTACATTTTATGCCATCTTGAATTATTTTTATTTTATCCAGCTATGGATAATGTTTAAACAGATACAATGCCTTGAGTGTCTAAAGAGACAGAACATGGAATCCAGTGGAATCTGGGTGGGGCTGCATCTGGATTTCCTGTGGTAAAGGGAGAGACGCTTAAATCAGAGTTTTTAAGGTAGGGATATGGACTCAAGCTGTGGTGAAAACACTATTATAGTGACCTAATCATTTTCCACAGAACTAAACGGACTGGAGGGACAGGGTCACAAATGATAACTTTTGTTCAAGTTCTAAAAGTTGTGAAGTGGAATAAATTCAGCAGGCACGCCTGAGTGCGTAGGACTATTAAACCCTAATTGTGGAAGCATGAGCCATTCTGTTGGAGTGCAGAATGCAGGACAAACAGCCAACAAAGTTTTGTAGTGAAAACTGATACAGAACGGCTTCATCTGTGAGAGCCACAGTCTATGATTTATCAAATGTGGTCCATGTTGGGATAATGTAAGACCTCATGGGTTAATCCATTGACATCCATAGTACAATTCTGTTGTACAGAAAAATATGGTGACTTATCAGTGGCCTTGATTCTGAAATCTCTCACAGTTACTGTATGAATCAGAAAATTCATGCTCGCCTCCTCTAAATATCTGTCTCATAACTAACAAGGTCAGTGACAACAGCAAGCCAGAAACAAGCCGACAGCTACAGCAACAGATTTGCAAACAAAAAGTGCTCACAGTGAATAATTGATAGGACAGAGAGCACAGAGTCAGACGAACAAATGCATCAACAGACCAACACGACCCCAGCTGACCTGCCTGCTGCAGTATGCCACTCAAACCGTCTGATTCAGTCTGCAGAGCAACACAGACAGGCTTTGTGACTGTGAACCCAATGCTGATTACAGAGAGACAAAAAAAAGTTGTCATGGGTTCACTGTCTGGGGCACTGTGTGTTTTGATGAGGCAGTGGAGTGTGTCCTCCTGTTGGTGAACTAGAGTTTGATTTATGCTCAACAACAAAAATCCAACTGAAACATTCTGTCATTTTCAGTAAGGCACAATGCTCCCTTAAAATATTTTGTAAAATATTTAGGAGGATTTTCAGCAACACCAGTGTTTCTGAACGGTCATAAACAGCAATGGTCCTACCACAGGCCTACAGTGTGGGCCTACAGTGTAGGGTATATGGACCCTGTGAAAGAGAAGATTGACTGTTTAATGTAGCTAGAACACTGTTTTGTCGCTGTGCGACCGGCTGACGTCTCAGTCCTGAGCTTCACCACAGGAGTTAGAATACTGGTCCATTGTTTGTAGATCCATTTATTATAGTGTGCATGGATTCTACTGAATCTGAACTCTGAGGTACAACAGGGGGCAGTAAAACAATACTTTTATTGTGCCATCTAAATTGCTCTAGGTGTAACACATAAAGAGAATTTTCAACATCACTAACAGCCGATTTGGTCTGATCATTGTTAGCTATTTATTCAGGGTATTGTGTTATGGGACTCGGTGGTCTTGTGTTGGGATTAAGTGCACTATAATAACTAACCCCACTGTGTTGATTTCTAAGTGGGCAAATTCTGTGGTCTGTTTTTTTCCTAAAGAACAGACCATTGCTCTGGAAACAGACTGCTAAAAGGACCACATAAATATACTAATAGTGTCTATCTGACAACAGTTTAATGTACTAACAAATAAACACTTGTTTATGAGTATGAGTATTAACATTTGCCTAGTGAAGTGTTCCAGCTGCAGCTTTCTTGGTTGCTGTTATTTTTGTCTTTGCAGCACACCGTCCATCCACAATGCACTTTAAGACATGATAGTCATCTGAGCCATTGTTTGTATAAGAACTCATGAGTGCAGTTTTAAATTTATACAGTGCATTCTGTAATTACTATAGGGCCTTCAGCCTGAGCTCTGCTAGCAGCAGTGTTTTTTCTGGGCCTTTCTACTACAGTAAAACCTCTCCTGCTGTCTCCATGTTGAACGACAGCTTGGCATAAGTCCAGAAGAGGGGTTGGTTTGAACGAGTTGTCCCCCTGAGAGAGGCTGTGGGCTGCTGAGGCGAGGCCCAGAGGACCTGGGGGTTCCTGGTTGTTACTATATGCTTATGCTCTGTGTGTGGAAGCTGTATAAGGTTTCACATGGAAATGCAGGGAACTATAGCCTGAGAGAACATTCAACTGCAGGGAGCAGTCAGGAAGTGAACAATAATTCAAAACAGAGCTCCAACAAAAGAGGGCCTTCAGATGTGTTGACTTTAAACCATATTATTTATCCATGCATTCATGGCGTCCCTGCATAAAATATATGGACACATAAAAAATAGGACAGGGTCACGCATGAGGTTTGAGATGGAAACAGAGCATTTAACTATATTTTCAGTGTACTGTGCATGATTCTGTAGAAGCGCCTTCACGCTTTTCTATGGACATTTCAGTAGCTTTTGTCACTAATTCAATATGACTGACATGAATATGGACCGCAGCTGTTGTATAAATAAAAGAATAAATCTACAATAGTTGTAGTGGATATTTCTAAGTCTACAAAGAATGAAAGATGATCTAAAGTTAGCAAGTGTATTCTAAAACCAGGTGGTAACCCGTGAGGCTGAGGAATGGGAAACATGGCGGTGCCATACTGCAGTTCCTTGCACAAGCTTATTAGGACATAGACTGTACGTTTCTTTCCATCTTTACAGTCCATGAACCCACCTCTATCTTAGTGGAATTGTGGTCAGTAAAGGGGGCAAATCTACACAAGCTAAACTCAAAGTATGCTAAAGTATGCAATCAAGACATGCACACCTTGATTGACAGGTTGGTGCTATCTCAGATCAGGAACTTCCTGTTTGTGCACCACCACAACTCCAATCACACTCACCATAATAGATTTTTTAAGAAGGGCTTGAAGCACTTAGTGGGGCTTCTGGTTGCTGTCATCTTGCTACACCTGAGGCTGGCTAATTTCTCTCTAAAATAATATTATGTAAAGGAGAAGAACATTTTAAAGTTATACTTCTCTGACATATGACCCAGTTAAGCAGCCCCACAAAGGGGCTCCAAAGCCATTTATGTCCACACAGCTGCATGTGAATATTTTATGTATTTCTATTTTCAAAAGCGTTAAAATCCTACAGCTTTTAAATGTACTCTGAGTAGAGACATGCATGCTTCTGCCAGACAGCACATGTGAAGTAGAAGTTCAACACTTGCACAGTAACCACACACGCTCACACTCTTCTCGTTGCAGTTTCTGTTTAACACTGGAAACAAAGTGATCCAGTTCAGTGAGCAGTCAGTAAAGCGTGAGCTGCTCTGTGGGTTGGGAGAACTCGGTTGTTCTCTGTGCAGATCGGGATCGTCTGCTCGGTCACACTGTGCTGTGCTGCGTTTACTGTCCTCAGCAGGAAGCTGCCTCGCTCTGAGGGTGATTCTCTGCCACGGGCTCCAAAACTGCAGGTCTTCAATGGCTGTTCACTGTGATCCAAAGTGGCATCACTGCTGCACTGACTCAGACATATACAGTGTGTGTGTGTGTGTGTGTGTGTGGATAAAAGGGTAGAATGGTGGCTCTGGTTAGTTGTGGGTCTTGTGTGTCTGTGTGTGCACCAACAGGATGTGTAGGGGGCTGAAATATGTGTGAGTATGTGCGAGGTCGAAGTTCATCCCCATGGCAATGTGAGAGACAGCATTATCACTGCAGGCAAGTTGTCATGATTGTGTCTTTTTTTGGAGGACTCTCATTATCAGTTTTGGGATCCTTTGGGAAAAATCCATGCTGGCTGGAGACGAGCCTCAATAGCACACTAACAAAGACAGCAGTACACACTATGTATCTGAATGATTATGTCTGCCATGAGACAGGTGGGATTTTTAATTGAAACGTGTGAATATGTCATATGAGAATAAAGTTACACATATATTACGACCAGTGCTCTTAGACCTGGAGCAGAGATTCTATGCCGCTGAAGTAAATTTGTAGTTACGCAGAAACCTGATGTGAGGTCATCTGTCTTCGGACATTTTTATTTACTTCATGTTATATGATGTCCCACTGTTTGGTATGTTATGGGCATAAATATACCTAGTTAGGTTAAGGTTTAGTTTGGTTCTTGGCTGCTATGGAAACAAGCCCACCTCAAATATATTTTATTTTCTCAAAATGAGCAACAATGACAGCCCAACTTTTTGTTGTTTCAACCTTATGTAGAGCTACAACACAGAGCTACAACACAGAAATGTTTTTGACATTACATCTCTGCTGGACATTGGATGTCACAAAGTCAACACCATATTGCACCAACAACATAGGGCTGAGCTCAATTGTCTCCATGTTACCTTATGTCCAACCAAATTCCCAATAAACCTGCTGAATAAGTCATCATACACATGAGCTAAAAACAACGTCTGGGAATAAGTTTTATGTAATTGCTTGCAAATGTTCACTCAAAGAGAAAGTTGGAAGTGACAGGATGCCTTTCAGATGTCAAGTTGATGTATATGTCATTTGCTGCACTGTCAATTACACTTATTTATCCATGAATCTCACCTCACCTTTAAGACTTGTTGACTTCATTCCAGGGAGAACAAGCCTGACCTTTCTGCAGCCTGACTGCTCACTGCCTCCGGACAAAACAATGTCACTGATGCATTTGCGCCTCTGTCACTGCAGCTTACATGTATTGATCTCTATAAACGTGCTCATAAAGCAGCTTTAACACCTCTCTGCCCTGAGGCTTGTATTGTATCACCGGCTGTGACCACAGATGATGTAGTTTATCTTATCTGAGGGCATCTTTCAGTGGTCACTACTCACATTCCTGTATACTTCCTCTCTGATTTACTGTTTAAGTGGCTGCTCAGCATGTGGGCAAATAAATACTTCTTGTCGCTTTGCTGATTAATCACTAACCCTCCACCCTAGAGAGAACAAGGTAGGGTGGAGACAGCAGTTGGCAAACATCAGCTATGTAAGGGATGTGTGTGAAAGGCTTGGACATGATGCTCCTGGATAAATGTGTGTGTGTTTATTTGCTTACCTGTTGGCCACTGTGAGCCCCTCTGTAAATGAGTGTTTATGTTTTCTATGTGTTTACATGTGGTTCCCATAAAAAAACTAATCACCAAAACTTATTAAGAAGGCCTTGATGTGTGATGTGACCGGACAGGTTGGACAGGTACACAGTGTGCTGTGCATTCATTTCTTGTATACATGATGGTATGGCATGATTTTATTTGTAGAGGGACAGTGCACAACTATACATTGACCTTAACAAAGACATAATTAAACATGGTGCAAGGTTATAGCACAGGCTAATTTCCAGCTGTAGTCCCTGGACAGGTTGGTGTTATACAATTAAATTATTAAACAACAGAATTTGTTATAAGTGGATAAATAGACCAATCAGTATATAGTACAAATACACACATACACTTCATATATGTACAAACACAAGGTGTCCCACCAATAAACCAGCATTATTCTAAAACCATTCCAAATCACAATTTTTCACAATTGACAACAAGATCCAATCCTACTCACACACTCTCTCTCTCTCTGACAGGGGTACAATGCACACTCACATACACACTCGACATGCATTCACACACACACATTCATCACTACCTTTTTTGATAACCTGGTGCAATAACTGCTGATGGCAAAAGGCTGATTATGTGAGTGAGGTCCTACATTTAGGAATACTGCACTCTATACTGCACTCACTGCACCTCACTTAATACTGAAAGTGAGGCCTTGGTTATTCCCATGAGTCACAGTGGAAGTGCTATGGCAGAGTAAATGAGATCCCAGAGGACTGAGTTTGTTATCTTTACTGATGCTTACAAGTACAGAGACAATCCTCTGTGACCTGGAAAATATTTTATTAGAGGAGCAGGTCACATAGAGTATTATCTATAGATCATCATGTGGACAGAAAGTCAGCTGTGTTTAAAGTCCACACCCTGTTCATAAATTCAAATGTAACCTAGTTGTACTGTGCATATTAGCTAGCAGTACAGATCACTGAAATAAGTCATGCAGCTCCACAGATAAGAGATTAGTTTTTTGAAATATTAAAATCCAGGTGACTGAAACAGCAGATGTTTCTCATGTTTAATGGATTAATAATGATGCTATGTTAGACACGATCCTGGAGGATGTAACGCAAGATCATTAGGTCTGGAGGCTCACAACCATACAAGAGGCAAAACTCAAGCATATTATCCACACACATAGGAGAAATGCGTTCACAAGAAAATTGAATTCTAAACCATCTGGAGGATGGAAGTCCAAAACATCTGGACTGAGCCAGGACACACAGAAATAGAGAGTTTGAATGCTCATCTGTTAAGGTGACAGCAAACAAGCTGGATTAAAAAGATGCTGTGATTTTCACAGATTAAAGATCACAGCGCAGTCTTACTTGAGGGAATAATGATGACAGGTGAAAGTATTCAAATAACAGCAATAAGACAACTTATGTTCAAACTCACACTGAGTCCTCACAAATGCACACACCTGGAGCTGAATGGGGTTCGGTCTTCCTCTGAGGTAGGTAGAATACAAAATGGATCTGACCCTATAGATGTAACACAAGGGACTGAGGAGGAAAGCCACATGACAGGCTCAAGTGGAGGGTGTGATTGCTGTCGTAAGGAGGTTCATGCACAAACCAAAAGTATTAATAGGAGCCAAAGAGGATGTAATTAGAGGGTTTTCAGCATCTTATCACTTATATGTGTTTACTGGCGACTAAGATAATCATTTAAAGGGGACTCAATGCACAGTCAGTAATGCATTCGTGAACAGCTGCTGCAACCTGATCCTGCAGTTATCCCACAGCAATAATGAAACCGAAATACAAACTTTGTGAAGTTTTCCATCTGCTGAACAATGTGAAAGTAATCATGCTAATATCAGCTCTCTCAAATCCGTCTTGTAGCTGGATGAGGTAATGGGCACTCATTTTGAAGACAGCTTCTCCCAGACCCTGACAGCAGTCTCTCAAGTGGAAACACATTGGTGGAACAGTCTGGACAATGATGCTTGACAGACTGGTGAAAGAGGACCACATTCTCCTCTTTGTCCACTGCCTTTGATGGGATTACAATGTGGACCAATCAAGGGAGAATCACTGCATATATTTACTATAGAAGTTGTTTAATAAGATTAGCTTTATTGTATCCTGTCTTAAGGCTTTACTGGCTTATTCTTTGTGAAATCTGATTATCCACTGATGCAGCCTTAACAAGCCAAAACTCTTAAAACCAGAGTGAACCATACGGCAAGAGAGCATGAGAATGTTTTTTAACATTCAAATTAGCTTTTGGAGCATGCAAAATAAGATGACCTGAGCTATTAGGTGCTGTCCCTGGTAAAGGATTTCTCTACATGACTGACAACAGTAGGTACAGGAAGGCAGGGAGCTCACCTTTACATCAGGTTTGGAAACATTTTCAGAAGGGGAGGCAGTTTGTTTACTGATGCAACACTTTGGTGTAACCTGGCTGTTGAGAGAGATTTAAAGGATTTTAAAGCATGTTAGCATCATTTATTTCAGAGCAATATCCCAGAAGATTCTCTGCAACACACTTATGTCTTGTGACTGTAGCTGTAGGTGGTTGTGCACCCCCTTGTGGCTGTATGAATAAGCACCATTGCAGCCAATAATAATATAGGGGCTGCTTGCAGATGATGTCGCTGATTCTTCAGCACCTTATTATCTGCCTCAAAATGTTGCTCACTGTGTGCTCTTTAGTAAAGAGTTTGGTTAGTGTTAAAAAATAAAACCTCTAATTGTTATGGGTGAGGAAGGATGCTCAGTGCCACTCAGGGACACTCAGGCAAGTTCCTAACTTGACCTGTGCAGTCATGATGCATTTAAATTCATTTTCAGAATGCAGTGAAATGTGTTCACTGACATTCTCATGCTCTCTTGCCGTATGGTTCACTCGGGTTGTGTTAAGTTTTCTGGATTTTTTAATGACATTTTGAACTGTACGTGATAAACAAATTCTCTTTTAACCTTTTCTACACACACGGGGGTAGGCGGCCCGAAGACGGGATGGTTCATGTTTCACTGCAATATCTCCGTCCAGCCACAGCCATTTTTTGCTCTTTGTTGACAACCTATACCTCTTTGGAAAGCCACTTCCCTAATCTATTGATTGACAGCTCATTGTTCTTTGATCTATTTAAATGGATACAAACACACAAAATGGACATTAGACCAGTGGGAATTTTTGGTTAGACTAGCCACGTCCTTTCAGAGGCAGAAAAAATGAGCAGACTGTTAAATTGTGTTGTTCCCACATTGAAGAGGTTGGTGATTTATTCGACATTCAAAGTGCATAACATCAGGTGCAAAACTTCATCTAACAAGCTCCATTCTAACAGTCAGCTCTTCATGTGAGGGGCACCTTATCTAATGTCCTTGAAGACAGGCTGTACACTGAAATTCACACACAGTGGAAAAACACAAAGTTAAACAGTGACCAATGTCATTTTACCATCACACCTGAACACAATTCCAGGTGAGGTAAGAAATATTTGAGCACAAAATAGTGTGACAGAATTCTGTCAGATGACCTGACCTGAACAATTAACTGGCCTAAACCCAGCCCAGATGTTTGAGAGGAGTTGGACTGCAGAGTGAAGGCACAGCAGCCAACAACTGCTCAACAACTCTAGGAACTGCTTCCAGACTGCCTCATCGGGACGATTGCAAGAATGCAGTGTACAGTGAACAGTGTACAAAGCTGTCAAAGCAAAAAGGTGGCTACTTAAAGAATCTAAAACAGACTCCAATGTGTTTGTCCTGTTGTCCCCATATCCTGATTATGACACATATCCCAGAATGACACAAACACAGTTTATTCTTATGCACAGCACATTCAATAATAAGCCTAACTCATTTCATACAGAATTAGCTCTAACAGATGACCCCTACAGTCATTCACAAGATGAAAATGCAAGAAAGTTCATAGTCCACAGAGTAAGAAATCATTATTGAAAATTCCTTCAGAGAAGGCTGTCTGGTCTGCAGAGGATACAGGGAGTCACCAAGCTGCAAATGTCAGAACATCTTGTAACAGCCCTGCTAAGCAATAGAGATTATTACTATTAATTTACAGTCCTGATTCTCCCCATTGTTAGCAAGCACCATTTACATTCTGCAGAATTCACAAAATATTTATAGTCCAAAAGATGTGTGTCCAATTCAGTCCCGCTTCATTTTAAGTCCATCCAAACAAACAACCCTCCTGTGTTACCAAGAATATGCAGGATGAAGACGGCCTTTTCACTCCAAGGTATCACTGATCCTCAGCTGATAACGGAAAATAAGTCCAATCAAATGAGAAAAAACAAAAAAGTAACCCTCTCACCGATTCACAGTCTTCTTCTGCAATCACATATACAATAACTTTGGTCACTGATGCTGTTTTGCTGTTCTGCTGTTCAGGTCCCACTGTTCCACTCCTTGTTTTCCTGCGTGAACTGACAGTGAGTCACCCCCCGATGACAGTTGACCCTACATCAACCCCAACAAGAACACGGGAACAACAACAGGTTGTTTTGTTCTAATCTGTAGGGCATGGTACATTTACAGGGCAAACCATCACCATTACTGGTACAAAGCTACCATGAATCCTTTTAATACATACTTGTCAGAAATGTAGCTCAAAGATGACCCAAAAACAGACAAAAACCCAAGGTATCTACAAAAGGTGAGCTTTATTGAAAAAAAACACAAAGAAAATTCAAAAGAAGCCCAAAAAGACCATCGAACCTAAACAAAGTACAAGCAGATCAGGAACAGAACAGGAAAAAGAAAAGTTGACTGGAAAACCACAAGGGGCTGGATTGCACACAGAGAACAAGGGGTTGCAAAACCAGACCAACACAGTAGGAACCAGACTTAAATACATACAATACAATACAAATGCAAGCAATCATGCGGTGGTGGAAACACAGGAGGAGGTAAAACACACAGACACACAAGGAAACAGTACTTTCAAAATAAAACTGGAACTGACAGTGACCAACATGGACATTAAAAACTCTATAGAATATTTCATATTACATAAGCAGCAATACAGGCTAATAAAATTCATTACTATCATGCAGTGTTGTGTATTTATGTATGCATACATATTTTAGTGACTATAGTTGCTATACACTGTTACGAAAAACAAATACATGTGCTTAAATTCTGTAATTGTATCCTGTCACAATATCAGTTCTTACCACTAGAGGTCAATGTTGCTTCAGTGGTGACGTACTCTGTGTGTGTGTGTGTGTGTGTGTGTGTGTGTGTGTGTGTGTGTGTGTGTGCGCGCACACACACATTTGGCTGGTTCTCACATTATTCAGACCTTGTTTGAAAGTTAAGACTTTGCTTTTGGGTAGAATTAGGTTTAGGTCACTGTTAGGTTGAGGGTGTGCAGCTACTGTCATCTGTTACTTGATATTTTTGTAAGCATGATGCATACACGCACACACAAACACACACACACACACACACACACACGATGCAGAGGGGTCGGAGGCCAGCTCATCTGGCCTTAGATAAAGAATTATTTGTTTGTGTGGTTACATAATGACCTCAGAGCTGTGAGCTAACAGTGAGGTGAGGACAAATAAATCCCACATGGTGCCCCCCACCCCTCAGTCTCTGTATCTGTCAGCACTGAATTGTCTATTATACTGAGTGTTTCCATCAGTCATAAGGATACTATGTTTGACTTCCAGATTTGATGCTGCTCAACACCAAAGATTACTGGCTGTATTTCTCGTATTTAGCAACAGTGATTTGTAACTGACACATTCTGCTAAATCTGTGCCTCAGAGATGCAAAAATTCATTAATATTATGCAAATATTATGTGGTGATGCACACTCTAATGTTTATTATCTTTTTAGATGGCACTGAAATCCAGGTACATAGAACCTCTGTCTGCATTCATTATACCTACCTTCATTATATAATACACAACACACTGTTTACATATTAATTTACATAGGGACTAACCAAGCAAGAGGGCACAGTCTCTGGTGCTGCTCCAAGGCACTCCTGTACCCAGGAGTTCATTTAGTCTTTCAAACAGGATCTAATGTGATTTTCTCTCCCCCTTAGGCTCAAAGGTTACATAAAAAAGTAATTTAATGTAAGGTCAAAAAATTTCAAACTTCATTGGAATGGATTGAGAAGCCAGTTCATCTGCTTACATGTATATTGGCATGGTTAAAAGTGCATTATAAAGTCAAAGACATACTTTAATATTTCCATGAAGTGACATCGACATATCACCAGTTAAGAAGACTAACAGTACTGCAGTTTAAGTCCTTGTGTGTCAGTGACAGCATTCAATAACATGCTCAGTTTCTGGAGAAGGTTGAAGATGCAGAGGTATAAACTCACACACATCATGTATTCTGACCTCATTTCCAGAGTAAAATACACACCTTTGCAGGCACATGTGCCTCCACACAGTGATGTGGCATACACAGGGCATAGTGACACAAACAAGCCCCAAGTGTTGGAGGCCAATCTGTCAACAGGAACACACACAGTGATGATGTTGGGTGCTAGTCGGATAAGTTGCATCTGCTCCACATGAGTCAGACTTTTCCTTTTTTATTTTTAGAAATGAGTGAATACAAACAAGTGGAGTGTTCCTGCTGGGTAGAGGCATCAGTAGGGGTTTACAAACCTATATGCTTCCTTCATGCATATATATGAAGTGATTTTTCCCATTTCTTGGCCTTAACCCTAATCAGTGGCCTTTTGGAGCACATGGCAATGGATCACTGGACACATCTCCATATATAGAGTTGGTACATGTACAGATGTGTGTGCATGCAGTCATGTCACATCCATGTCTATAGCTGCAAAGACAAAGCGAGAGAGATGATTAATAATAAGCCTTGTCTGTGATATTACTGTCATAACACCATGTCTAGTCGCTGTCTGTCACCGCGGTAACATCACACTGCTCTGTTTGGCAGCCGTTTATTGTTTCACAATAGTTTTATGTATTCACAGTATTTATCTTTTTTTCCCCTAAAAAGCCCAAACTATAATCCACAACTAATCCAATCTAGACCTGGCAGCGTGATACAAAGCCACAGCAACACCCAGGGAGCGACGTGACAGCACAGAAAGTCTTCTCTTATCTGACCTTCATGGGCAAGCTTGAATTGTGGCCTATGATGCTTCATTACTGTAATTAGGAGGTCAGTGTAAATGAGCTTGACAGAGTTGACTATCATGCCACGGGTACACACCACAAGACATGGGCCAGCTCGAGGCTCAGCAGACACCGTCACTGTCTCCATTATGTAACAATCTAATTACATCTTAGCTCCATTTTGCTTCCTCTCTCTTGTATTTACTGGCTCCTTCTCTATCTGGACAGGTCCGAGCCCCCATGCACCGTTCTTATAAAGCAGTCAGTTTACTAGTGTTCAGTGATTTAAAGCCTGCTATATGTGCCGTCGTTTAGTATTAATGCACAACACAGGATGAAGTGAGAGAGCAGGGATTTGATGAGTTGAATGGTTTAGATTGGAATGAGGTTACAGCATGATTTTTATCATCCAGTGATAAATAGCTTCCTGTTACATCATTTTATAATATGGTCTCCGATTATTTCAGAGGCATTTCTGGAATCATTGTAAAGCCCTGATTCTTCTGACAATTTTTATTGTCACATTATATCAGTCACATAGACCAAATACTGTGATTGATCTAAGATGCAATATACATACAAAATATTGTAAAACACAAAATACCAAATAAACAAAGCATCAGACAAACATACACACAACTGCCTTATTGCAAGACAGATGTAAATGTCTATTATGGCTATTTGCATACGGGATGTATTACATAATCTGCCACTTAGCTGTTGTCTTTGGAGCAATTAAATTGCACTAGCTTTGGTCAGAAATCCAGTAAAACACCAGCATGTCGGCCTTGTGCTGGTGAACAGTATCTAGCTCAGCTGTGCAGCAGCTATTCAGAGATGCTAGTGTGATGGTAAACATTTGGTTTGGTTTCACTTTTGCAGCTGATGGTGTGTCATCGCTTGGACTGTTGAGCTGTTACATGGAGCTGTCACTCAGATTCAGTGGTATGTGTTCTGGATTTACCTGATATATATCTGCATCTTCTCATCACACAGTCCTTCGGGTGATGCACAGCTGTCTAATCTCTGACCTGAAAAACCAACTTCACCATGCCTTTATGAGTAGGTGAGCTATTACAAACACACACACACTTACTGGTGACTAAACTACAATCAATTCATACATACAGATTTTTAAGCAGGTCATAAGATTAATCCCCATAACCATCCTCAACTTAATCACACTTGATTTTTTTATGTGTAATCTTCATGAGCGGGAGTGAGAGACAGAGTGAGACCACATCTACATCCAGTCAGCCTTTCTTTCATCTCCCCCTCATTGCATTATTGACCCATTTACGTAACTGCCTGTGCAGAACTTGTCACCATCATGTAAGCTCAGTTTAACACCTGTCAAAACAGGCCTGGCTGTGTTCCTGATTCATGCAGCTCTAGCTTTCTGTTATCATCCACCAACATAGTCGCAGTTTGCCTCCTTTAACAAAACACGCTTCCTCTTTATTGTGTGGCTTATTTTAGCATTAGAATATGAATGCCAGACCTATATTTTGTATGCTAAAATAAGTTGCAGCAGATAAATATGTGGTTTCTATGAGGCCACATTTAATACATGTTTTAAAGGCAGAATTTATTTGAAGATGAGCATACAGTTAAATCTGCTTAAATAAAAGATTTATATGTGTTTGAACAAAATTAGGTTGATCTGAGTGATTGGTGCTGTGTCATATTGGACACACACACACTCTCTGTATTCACAGCCTCAGGCAGCAGTGTGTATGCTCGTACATTAAATGGTGTGCCAAACAATGGAGCAATTCCCAGCTGGCAGGGAGAGGACACAGTGAGACATATGATGCCGAGGATCACATGCAGGAGTCATAGGACAGTTAGCCCACAGACCACATAGAGTGGTTTCTTTAGTGACAGCATGTATATGGATATCTAGAATCTCTCAGGAGTTTATACAAATAATTAAAAATCAACATTGACAATATCAAGAAGACTCACACACAAACAGAAGTGTAAACATCTACAACAAAAATAGATGCTTTTACTAATGTTTGTGCGCCGTGTCATATCTCTGTTAGAGTTAGAGTCAAAAAGAAGTTGTGTAAACATCCAACAGCAGAGCGTCTGTCTGGGCCATTGCTCGCATTCAGAAGAGCAACTTCTGTAGAAGAGTTAGGCAGTTATTCTTACATGGTTAATAAATGGACTGCTGAGGGATAAGGAAATGAGATGAAATGGGTGACCTCAAATTACTTTTGTAATATAGATGATTGTGGGCATAAGACACAGGAAGTGACTCTGTGCCCCATCACTGCAGTCAGTGGAGAAAATGTTTAATCATCACTTTGTATTAATTTGAAATAATATAGTGGAGACAAACTACACCAGCAAAACAGTGTAATCAAGTCCCATATACACCCACTGTAGCTTTCAGACTGGTACAGATCTCCTGCACTCACCCACATGTGGAAAATATTGTGAAGGACTCACTCAGCCTCTCTAACAATTGCTCACAATCTGATACATGCTGCATTGTCAGATTTATTCACCTGAGGAAGAGATGATCTGTCACAGTAACCCATGAGTATACTATCGACAACAATTTTGATCCTGTTCCTGTTCATGTAATTTCATACTGAAACACTGCAGCTGACTGAAGCTCTTACCATCCATGTGCTAATAGAAAACCCTCTTTCAAAGTCTCTTAGCTCTTTTCTTCAAACCAGTGTGTGCCACTATGTCCCTGTGAGAACATTTACAACTCAGTGCTCATGTGATGCTGTAGCAGATTTGATCAATTAAGCCAGCAGTGACAGAAATCATATTATTATTTAGTGTGACTCTCTTGGCCCATAAAGTAATGACACTATTTCATTTCCAGCACAGTTGCTGTTGCCATAGTGATTTTAACTAGTGTTATGTAAGTGCTCCACATATGATGGCAACATGGGTAACAAGGACACATGTGCACATATGTCATATAGAGGTATGCAACAATTGACACATAGACTAACTAACGATTTCACAGTACACATAAGGTGTAACAAAAACACATATGCAAACACATAAGCACATAATACAGTGACAGAATGGGATCATTTTGAGGGTTAAAAGCGGCACAGTGACCCTACAGCTGTTATGCAACATCGGTTACCAACCCCCACACCCAACTCTTTCCCAGTAGAGATGAAAGAGCTTATCTTCTCCATCGTCCCATCTATCAATCTCCTCCATCCTTCTGCACGCACACAGTGCACAAACATCACATGAATGTCCACTGATCTCTGACAGTCCATTAAACACGGTACATACTGGGGACCTCAATGTCTCTTTGTATACAAATAGAGTACATCCTCATAAACTACCCCTAACCCAGCCTTGACCCAGACTCTTAGAGATTAAAGTGTCTGTCAAGCCCTTTACTGGGTTACAGTAGAGCTTGACCTTAGCTATATTGTTCTGTCCTGCAGCAGGATTAGTCAATCAGCGTGGTCCTCTACTAAAAAGGGAAGGACGATATGCTTACTAATGTGGGAACAGTGCTGATCATCATGTTACTTCCAAATCAGTAATCATCCAAATAACACAGCACTGTTTATAAACACAAGATTATGACATGAATCTAATAATAGTTAAAATATAATGATCAATCATTTTATAAACTGTTTAATTTTTTTAGTTCCTTTAAACAGAGCTACACATTAAAGGGAGTATGAATCTGTATATTATGCTAGACACCATGGGAGAGCATCCAAATCCCTGAATACATGTAACAGATGGTGGTACGCGGGAGGTCACTATTTTCAGGATGAATTGAACCAAGCACACATCCTTCATAACATATGCTATGTGAGTATGTAAGAGTTTGACAAAAACAGGATAGAAATAAATCCTAGGGAAGGTGTCATCATGGATGTGTTCTATAGTACATGTGGTCTTGAATGTTTTGCACTTTGACTGTATGTTCTGTTACTGTGAAATATGTCAGTGTTTTTAAATCAAAATCATGCTTTATACTTCTGATTTGATATATGCGACAGTGGAGAACTGTGACAGCTGTGCACAGCACATTCTAAGGAGAGGACACTGAAGTGCTAATGGCCCTTGCACTGTTGACACAAGGCCTGTGTGCCTGCTAAACAGCTTTCTCCATGCACACCACATCACACAAAGTCTGTGTGCAGATGACTCGCCGCCTTTCAGGCCGCCTTAGACCAGCTGGGGATGAGCAGAACCAGCTGAGTTAGTCTAAGGCGCCGTCATCCTCCTCCAGCCAGAATGACCTATAGTCTCACACTGCAGCATGAACTCTTCTTGACTGAGGGGAAACAAGGTTATAGATATGTTTGGAGAATCTTTTGGCTGCAAGCCACATCATTACATCTATGTGCGGGCCAAGTTATTTTTCTCCACAACAGGTGGTGGATGTGTGTCTCCAGTGCCTGCTTGTATTGAGTTGCAGTCCTATCATACTTTCCAGGGTTTGGTATTCATTAATCTTTCATCATGGGCTTGTACTGACCAGCATATAGAAAGAGGTCACTTGCTTCATATTCATAGTGTGCACACCCAGGAAACAACCTCAAATTGTGGATATTTACATAAAATTTGGTTATTTTGACGTTGATGTTTCATACAAAGGTTTCTGTACTAGCCGTCTGAAGAAAGACACTGATGTTAGCACAAACCAATGTTTTTAATTTCTCTTCCAACAAATCGTGGACAGCACAGAAATACAAGAGGTATCCAAACATGTCAAATAATATTTATTAATATCATTATTGTAACAATATCACGGAATGTACTACTCTCCATTCACATTCTTTTTTGAGCTACAGCTGTTATGCAACATCGGTTACCAACCCCCACACCCAACTCTTTCCCAGTAGAGATGAAAGAGCTTATCTTCTCCACATTCTTTTTTGAGCTTTTAGTTTATTTATGAAACATGTCAAATAAATAAATGGCTCTATACGTCTATATGAATATAATCTCTGAGTGAAGATGAACAGGGGATGAAGGATGGCAGAATGAACAGAGAAGATTGGAGCGTGTGAGCTCACTACCTCTCTTCCCATTAACTCTGTCCTCATACAACTCCTGGTCTCTTTGATAGCCCTGTCTCAGTCTAAACACATGCTCACTCAGCAGTATGTCTTTAAGTGTGTGTGCAAAATAATGACACTTTCTTTGGAGATCAGACACAAGGAAACATTTCGCCGTCTAAAACTTCAAGCTGCTTTTTTGATGCCTACGCTTCTAAATGGTTAAATGGGTTAAAACAGAACAATGTCAATGGGCAAGTTACTGCATCATTCACACAGATGGCTTTTCTACAGTATGTTACTTGCAGGTCTGTTTTTATATCCCAAAGATCAATATACACAACAGCGATGTCAAAAAGCACCAATGGCAGAAACACAGGGAGGTCCAATTGAAAGACCAGCTACAACAAGGTCAAGTAGTCTGCTCCTCCTCAGTTCCTCGAGGGTCAGAAAGTGTGTTGTTGTGCCTTTGTGTCTGAATGCATATGCTGGTCTTCAGTCTGTGCTGTGGTTTTCCAGCTCAGAGATGATGGTGATCAAGTTCTGGAGACCAAAGATGTAGCCACTGTCCTGGCCCTCATGGACCACACTGTCTTCCCGGTAATGCTTGCAGGTGGTGTGGGCAAAGTCTATCATTTTCACATCCACCATCGGGCTGCGGGGGTCCGAGCAGGACAGACGAGCCTGGCTGATACCTGAGCTCCCAGCACTGCTGCTGCCGCTGCTGCTGGAGCAACTGTTGCTGCCTTCGCTCGAAGTGGAGGCGCTGTGTGGATAGCCGAGGGCACCTGCAACATCACTGACCTCCTCTTCTTCCTCCTCTTCTTCATCCTCCTCCTCCATATCTGGTCCAGCTTCCACCTCCTCATCCTCATCTTCTTCGGAGAGTCCGTCCTCAGTGTGTCTGCGAGTGTGTTTTCTGTATGGTGCTCCATCATAGATGATGAGCAGAGAACTGGAGTAAAAACGGTATGATTCACAGGCCTCCAGTGCAGCTTTCATGTCTCTGAGTCTGCTTAGCACTGGAGAAAGCAGTTCATGCCGCAGATGCCGTCCGCTGTGGAAAAACTGGAACAGAGCTTCCTTAAAGCCCGGCAGGGTCAGTTTGCGGCCATGGTACTTGTTCATAAACATCAGCTGATCTGTGTCAGACTGGTATACCTGCAGTGTAGAAGACAGAATACAGAACTGAACACACGGTCTGAAGACTTTTACACACTCACAGTCATTCATACAGTGCTACAGATATTTTTTCATGTCAGTAAATGAACAGGAAGCTAGGATTGGATTAAAAGCTAGTTTTCTATTGTTTTAAAATGGACCACCCTCAAAGCTCACCTGCATGCCACAGAGACGGACTCCAATCAAGGCAGAAGTACTCTGCTGGCACTTGCGGGTGTGCATAGCCTTCTTCTCGTCTGAAGCATCGTCTCCATGCTGCCGTGTGCCCATCTTCAGGTCCAGCACACATGGCTCAGTGTGCCGCCAGGTAAGGTTTTCTAACAGGATGAATTCTGGGAAACTGAGTCAAGGAAGACGTACCTGAAATAAAGAGGACCTTTTGTATATTTATATATAGGCTAGATAAATGTATGTAATCTTCACTCAATCTGCACTCATATTTACACCTTTGTCAAATTGATAGCTAGTCGGTGAATTGGATACCAGGACTCAGGTATGAGCTGAAGACTCTGATGACCATGTATTTGTCTCATTTGTACATAAACATGCAGGTGTCCTGAAGGCTCGGTTGATCCAGGAACATGCCATGTCCTCTGGCTCTAAGCGTCTGATGGACTTAAATACTACCTCAACAGGAATGACTGCTAATCCTGTCTCTCTCCGTAGTGATACATTGTTAGGCATGATTTTAAAAAAATCATGTCATGTCATCAGTGAAAGGATACTGTACTGGTTGTGATGCTTAGCATTCTCCTTCATCCTTTGTAGGTGCTGCTGGTGACACTTGAGGCTCCAGGGGTTGTGTTTGAGCTGTGGGACAGCCTTACTGTGACTGTGCTCCAGCCTGTAGTAGAGTACTTCGGCCTGCTGCAGCCACTCCAGCTCCATGTCCTCCTGGAACTTCTGAACACTGGTTGACAGAGTGCAAGAGAAATCCTCATTGGATTTGCATACAGACAAAGCAGGAGGAAACAAATACTCACCACAACCATGCATTCAAACATTAATCTTTCACTATTCCTAAGGCCTGGCCTGACTTCCTCAAAGTGTTTATAGGCACTGACATGCATCTTTTGCAGTTATAGAACCCTGAGTCTGTGACACCTGCCAAGGTGTGCCAAGACCAAGGATCAGCCTTTTGCTGAATTTAGATCCATTTGCCTGCATTCTAAATGTAAGAAAACACAAGTTGATAGCATTATTAAGACTCACTTTTCCCTACCTGACCACATACTCTGCTTTATTATGATTAACAATTAAACTGCTGCCTGGGCTGGGACTCTTTCTTCTATCTCACCTCTTGTCCTTGTCTTTGCGACAGTGGCGACCTCGGCTGTCTTTGCTGTAATTTTCACCATCAACAAGCAGCGAGGATGACATCATGTTCCCCCACTTGAGCATCATGCTCTTAGGCTCACAGTCTGCTGAGTGGTCTTTGTTCTCCTGATCTGCTGCTGGGTCGCTGTGCAGGGGGTAGGCAATAAGGCAAAGATTCCCTTCTTCATCCTCCTCAAAGCTTACGGACACCACACCTGGAACAACAGAAATGGAGAAAGACAGGCATGTTTAAGACATAGGTTCATGGAGCAGTAAAGAGTCTAAAAAAAAGATGTGTGTTCAAATAACTGGATAAACAAAGACTAAGAGTGACTAGAACACAGCCGCTAAGCTCCCAAAGAACATCAATACCTCAAGTAACAGGCCAAACACAAAAGACATAAGGCTCACAAATGAAGACAGGTTCCTGTTTATTCATTACCAACAATTACATCAATATATATGCACTGCACATCATGTTAAAACCACAAAGCAACACCGACACAAACAGAAAACCAGGCATTGCATGCTAAAAAATTACTACTGTCAGCAAAAAGACACACCAAATAATAATCAGCATGCTCTCTCCCCATGTTTGTACCATAAACAGCCACACCCTTTTCTCCTTAAGGTGTACTATGTGTGACTGAATAAGAACCCAAAGCAAGGTGAAAAAAGAGGACTTGGCATTTGTGTAAAGAGAGTGAAATGTCTCACACCAAATAATGTGCATAGTTTCTCACTTCATTATTCCATGTTAAATGTGTGTTTTTGTATAGCAGAGGTGAACATTGAGGAAGTGGTAGAGCTTTCAAGATGATCAGGGCAAAGTGATTGCTGCGTGTCACCTTCCGGGGCACAAAGGAAGCAGTTGCAGTAGCTCACAAAGCTGTGTCTTAGATAATATTTCAAGGGGATGTGCAGTAGGACAGGATGGAAAAATGATAGGTGACGGTGACAGATCGCTTCTGAGGATCCTGTAGTTTTCTATTTGCGGTCAAACTGCTAGCCTTGGTGTTGTTGCTGTTTTTTAAACCCTCCACAATGTCTGAATGAAAGGATGAGGAAGCAAGTGCAAATGTGTGACACGCGAGGAAAAGTTAACATGTTAAACCAGTCCAGACGGTTCTTTCTGTGATGGTTCTGTCAAGTCTGTGGACTGGTCTACAGTCAGCCAGAGGCTTTCTAAAAGGTGACCACCTCAGCAGCTTTTTTTGGATCCAAGTGAGGTAGATTTTCTTTTTGTGTCCATGTCATCATGTCTGGAATAGAAACGGTGGCTCCCGCCTGCTCAGTTTACTTACTTCGTTAATAAGTCCTTTTACAAACAGGACACTACAACCCAGTGGCCTAATTGTAACAGTCTCGGCTACAGCACCCTCCTGTGGTACATGTGGTACACTCTGGTAGACACCTAAAAACAACACTTGTGCATGCATAGGGAGCTATGTTTCCTAAAAAAATGTAATGCATACTATATTTTAAAATGCACAGGTTTGATATGCAAAACATCTTTTGTCATCTATACACACAAAGCAGACAAAAGAAAGACCCATCATGACAGGCAGGCACAACAAATGAGAGAAAAGCTTTCCTCACCTCTGTACTGGGGAGTAAACTTCCTCATTGCAGCAGGCAGGCTCTTGTAGAATTGATGTTCACGGGGAATGAGGGGTTTGCAGATGGTTTGCTCCCCAAAGCGCAGGACGCAGGAATGTCCCCCCACCTGGTGCACGAAGGGCTCAAGCATCACTCCCTTCTCCAAGTAGCACTGCTGGTGTTGCAGCTGGTTCTGCAGCTGCTGTTTTTGCGTTTGCTCTGCATCCATCGCCTCCCGGGCCTGAGCCTCTACGGCCGGACTCATCCTCCTCTGGCCCTGACCACACTACAGCGGGCATTAGCCTCCTCACACACACATGTGTGTGGGGGCCCTCTCTGTCAGGGACACACACACACACACACACACACACACACACACACTCACTCACACACTGCAAATCCACAGAAGACTAGTCCTGGTGCACTGTTTTTTGCAGAATATTCCCACGATGTTTTCAGAGGCTGTTGTGATGCTTTGTCTGTGCTGTAGAGGATTCTGCTGGTCGAAAACAAAGGACAGGAAGGAGGAAATAGAAGAGAAACAGAGAAGACAGCTCAGATTTAGTAGATATTTAATTCCCTTTAACTCCTCCTTTGGCAATTCTTGTAGCTGAGAGAAAATAGAAAGCCCTTCTATGTCCTTTAAATGCTGAGGTTTGAACCTGTGCTGCTGCGGCAGATAAGGCAGACAGAGACTGATCCTGCTTGTGCCTCAGCTGCAGACTGAACGCTCTCTGACAGCTGAGAGCTGGCTCACGACTGGTAAAGCTCTCACACACGCGACTCTTGGCCCGCCCCATCAAAGCAATCCACCAATCACAATCAACGAAAGCAGGTTGTTGGGTGGTAACCCTTCGAGGCAAAGAAGCAAGCAAACAAAGACAGTGGTGGGAGGGGGGGAGTCGGATAATAAAAACAAGGAGGGAGGGTCAAGCTGAACTCAGCTGTTTCTCTGTCTGTGTGACAGTGACAACCTGGCAGAACAAGCAGCACCACTTCCTTACAACGCGAGCGGTGTAAGGAAGGAAACCACAGGGAGGACAGACGAAGAGAAACAACAGGCCGTGCACAGTAGTAAAATATAAGCAAAACTGCTCACTAGTAGCCACACATACAAATTCATATGTAGATTCACATTTGACCAGTGTCGTTACTTGTCTAATTGCTTATACATATTACATTTTTTATTGAGCTGCATTAAAATTAAGCTACAAACTATAGTAGCTACATAACATATCCTCCAAAATAGCCTTCGAATTAAAAAATAATGTAGTGGAACTATGATGGAATTAGACCAATGTGTGGTAGGTGTTCACAAATGAAAGTTATGAGAACTCCCAAATGTTCTTATAACTGTTACAGTCAATATTTTGCTGTTTATCGTAAAGCCTGAAGTAAAATTTATCACCATCTTCATCTAATTTTAACCTTTAAAATGTGAGCTCTGATTATAAGATGGGCTGAGATGTGGTGACATGTGGCGTTGCTGAGCACTCATGCTCAGAGCAGAGTGGAAACTATAATCCACATTTAGCACCCTCCCAGCCTTTCTTGACACAGATTATTGTAGCAGGCAAAATAACATCTGATTCAGCAAGTCTCACTGCCGTCTCCATTCAAATGTGTGTCTACCTTGTGTACCTTTAAAACTGAGCAGCATTCTGTGCTGATGTGTTTGCATCTGATTTGTTTTGTGTACATGTCAGTGTGTGTGCGCTGTACATTACAGTTGGTCACTGGTTGGTTGTGGAGGTAACAGAGTCAGCACTAATCTCTCTAATCCTGTCTCTTGGAACATAAGAGGAAAATGGGACATGACAACAAGTAGAAAATAGCTACAGTTACACTTAAAGAGTACGGTAGCTACCTCTACTAAACATAAACACATCTCAAAGAAGTATCTCAAAGAAGCGATATGACAAACCCATGACATGACCCATTTTTAATATAGGATATATGTTAAAGGTTAAATAATCAAAGAAAATAAATAAAAATTTTAATTAAATTACGTTTTTAGTACAAACATCAAACTACAAACAGCTATAGGCAACTACTCAAGTCTGTGTCATGGGGTGACACACAGAGAGAGGCTGCTACATGGATGATAATAAAATGCAATGAAGAAATAAGCATTCCCCATTTTTACTTCAAAAAGTTAGCTTACTAAGCACCCAGTGCTCCGGCACTGACACCTTCACACTTTATCCACATAGAGAGTCTGAATTCCCATCATTCCAACAGTACACTCTGGCCTGCGAAATTCAGCTGTCCGTCCGGATTGTTAACATGGCCAAAAAACTTGTTAAACATGTTGTCTAAAAATCTTGCATTACCAGTAAGAGCTCTCACTCAATCATTTCACGCTAATACATACACACACAAATATGCAAACCATCAAGGAGAGTGGGACATCTGTGTTTGTCTTTGGGGCACCGTGAGGATAGATGATAGATGAACATGAAAATGTTTTTGGAATGGCACACGATCGTCAATTGCACCCTTGCTCTACACATACTCTTGATATCTTTCATCAATGGGCATGATAAATGGAAAGAGCGGTCTGACAGATATGGCCTGCTTAGTCTCAGTTCTGTCAACAATCCCTGATAACTCATTTTAATGTCACTATATCCGAACCACAACACAAGTGTAGTCGGTGACATGCATGCTAATTTTAGTGTCAGAGGGCCGCATGAGTTTTTAATCCTGGGTTGATTGTGTCTATTATTGTAATTCTACCTGTTAACCAGGGCTTAATCTAATCCCTGAGCTGTATCATGGATCAAATCACTTATAACCATGTGTTGGGCTTGCTGTGCCACATGAAACCACGTCAACACCTGCAATGTTTGTTCCTCTGATCTCGCTCTTTCATTCTCTCAATCCTATCTACCTCCTCTCCTCCTCCTTTACCCGACCAGCCATCAACAGGAGATTCCCATATGACACAGGTCCTGCTCAAGGTTTCTTCCCATTAAAAGGGAGTTTTTCCCTGCCACTGTTTGCCTTCCAGTGCTTGCTTGGGTCAGATTCTGGGTCTCTGTTAGGTGCTTAGACACACTATATATATAACTAAATTGAACTGAATGAAATGTTTGCTATATTAGACAGAACTGTAAATGACAGACGGATGTCAACGTCTTAAGGATAAGAAATCTAATTTGGTCACATGCCTCTCCTCATATGGAGTATAAAGTATATTTGAATACTTTAAATATGGAAAGTACATGTGTGACTTACATATCCGAAGACATAAGACATGGTATTTGAAGCCGATACACACTTTTCATCATGCATAAATATAACCAGTTATTGGCAACTGGTCAAGTCTGTGTCATGGGGCGACAGAGAGAGAGGCTGCTACATGGATGATAATAAAATGCAATAAAGAAATAAGCCTTCCCCATTTTTACTGTGTATTTTAACTCATTAAACTAGCTGATAGCAAGCAAAGTATTTTTACTTTAGTTAAATGTTAGTCAGCCCGCTGATGGATGTTAGCAGGCAGTAGCTAAAAAGTTAGCTTACTAAGCACCCAGTGCTCCGGCACTGACACCTTCACACTTTATCCACATAGAGAGTCTGAATTCCTATCATTCCAACAGTACACTCTGTCCTGCGACATTCAACTGTCCATCCGGTTTGTTGACATGGCCAAAAAACTTGTTAAACGTGTTGTCTAAAGATCTTGCACAACCAGTAAGAGCTCTGACTCACGCTACTACATACACACACATGTAAACCATCAAGAGAGAGTGAGACCACACCGTTTATCATGCATAAATGATTGTAGCATTTTATGGTATAAGCAATAAATGTGCTTGGAAGAATTTAACTAATAGAATAGTCCACTTGGAAAATGACCAACAACTGCACAGACACCAGCAGAAGGGAAATGACTGCCATGACCTTGAAAGTAGGGGTGGGCGATATGGAAACAATTGTATATCACGATTCTTTAATGAAAAAATCACGATCTCGATTTTATCACGATTTGTTTTTACATTGACACTAATTTGCATGTTTCTGTGTAAATGACTTCAGGTAGCCTACTCTGTCACCTCTCAACAGTAGATTTTAAAGGCAAACAACAACTCTGATAATGTGCACTCAGTATTAGTTTTCAATAAGCATGAAAATTTAAATAACTTATAGAACAAAATAAGGTTTTATTTCAAATAGGTTAAAAAGAAGACTAATGTAATTCTGTAAAGTATTATTCAACAGTCATTTAAACAGACTGAAGTGTGCCTCCTAAGGTTAAACAATAAATACAGTATTGAGACTTAAGTAACTCCTAAAGTTCAATGTGATTTAGAACAAATGATCAAACTTTAATGGGAATCATATCTAAGGACAAACGGAGCTGCTGCTGTCACCTCTGTCTGTATTACTAGAGACCTCATATGGAGCCTCTTCATCAAATGCCTGCGTTATAGTTTTGGTGACGTCATTAGCTGTTGCCTCTGTCTGCATCTGATGTATACACGTGGCCCTCCCACTGCGCACACACACACAAGTGTAGAAGAGCTGCTGACGGCAGAAACAGCAGTGAACCTGAATATAACGAGCTGGAAATGTTCAGAAAGGTGGGCGCGTACTTGCTCGTAGCATTATAATACACGTCGCGCGGACACACACAGACACAGGCTTAGAAGACGCGCCGCTGCTGCCGGCAGAAACAGTACCGAACATAAAGGTGGAGTTCGTTTTAGGGACCGGTTGCTCCGTTCTCTTTTCGTTTTCAGCCGTAGCTTCCTAACAGGGAGGCTGTCATTGGTTGGTCAGGTTCACATTAAGCGCACTGAGAGTTGGACGAGTGAAAAAACTCATGCTTCTGCGCGAACATAGAACTGCAATTAATAGAAGGTGCTCTATGGACGATATCTGTCCGTTCTGGTAGATCGCCGATACGTTCAAATCCTTCACGATCATGTTACGTGCCGGTACTTGTTGTGTGTATGTCTGTCTCTGCTTTCTGTGCAGGTTTCCAAGTGCTTCCAGTGAACCAAGTGGATCATCCACACCTGAGTCCACTTGGTCCTCGTCAGCAGAAGTATATCAACTGGAGGTGTGCACATGGCTGGGGCCAGTGTGGGCCAACTTGTGGACGCACACACCTTTGTCTGTCTTTGCTCCGTCCAGAGGGACTAGAGCATGATAATCAGCGCTGATCTTTTTAGTTTTGCTTTTGTGTTTGATTTACTATTTTGTTATTCGTTTAAGTTAATACATTTAATTAATAGTCACTGTTTCCAACTGCTGTCTCTTTCTCAGGCCTGGGTAACATTATTGTTGCTTCCCCTCATCCCCTGGACTAATTGGGGAATGTAACAAATGGGGGCTCGTCCGGGATATCCTACTGAGGGAGAGTTTCAGCAAGGTCTCGGTGACTATGTAGCTTTGTTGTAGCCATGTAGCCTGCTGGAAGTCTCATGGTAAGTGTGAGCTTTAACCCCATTGACTGTCTTCCCAGTTTAGAATAGGTGAGTGCCCAGCTGGTCTGCTAGCAGCCCTTCCATCAGACACTCTTTTGTTATTTTGCCTTTCTTATTTTCGGAGCTAATCCTGGGCGGGGATCCAGTTCCCTGGCGGGGGTAGGCTTTCCAGGGCCTCGGCCACTGGAGTTCAGCCTTTAAAGATGCCTCGAGCCCGGCACGCTCCAGAAGACAGTTAGGTGAGTTTGTTTGGGCAGAAACTGGGACAGTCTGTGTAGAAACTCTGTATGGTTTAGCTTGTGTGTTAGCATGCGCTTTGTTCGTGTGTTCTCTGCTGCAAGCAGAGGTGTGTTTAGCGTACGCTTCGTCCTTTGTGTTTTCTCTGCTGTAGGCAGAGGTATGCGAGTGTGCACTTTCGTTCGTGTGTTTCTCTGCTGGAGGCAGAGGTGTGTGTGCGCACTCGGTTTTCATGTGTGTTAGCGTACGTTTCGTTGTGTCCTCTGCTGCGAGCAGGGGTGTGTGTTCGCATGTGCTTAGACTTTCGTGAGTTTCTCTGCTGTGGGCAGAGGTGTTGCCAGGCGTGATTTGTGGTGCTGCCGGACATAGTAGTGGCTGTGGCGGTAGCGTGTGGCCATGTGGCCTGTGATTCCATTTATTCTAAGGCAGAACTGGTTCTGTGGACAGAACTTTGTTTTGTGTCGTGGGATCACATTGTATGTGTTAACCCTATAGTTTGCAAACCGGGGGTTGCTTTTATGGGAGAGGGTGTTACGTGCCGGTACTTGTTGTGTGTATGTCTGTCTCTGCTTTCTGTGCAGGTTCCCAATGCTTCCAGTGGACCAAGTGGATGATCCACACCTGAGTCCACTTGGTCCTCATCAACAGAAGTATATCAGCTGGAGGTGTGCACATGGCCGGGGCCAGTGTGGGCCAACTTGTGGACGCATACACCATGCGTCTTTGCTCCGTCCAGAGGGACTAGAGCATGATAATCAGCGCTGATCTTTTTAGTTTTGCTTTTGTGTTTGATTTACTATTTTGTTATTCGTTTAAGTTAATAAATTTAATTAAAAGTCACTGTTTCCGACTGCTGTCTCTTCCTCAGGCCTGGGTAACATTATTGTTGCTTCCCTTCATCCCCTGGATTAACTGGGGAATGTAACAATCATTTATCGTCAAATCGCACAGCCCTACTTGAAAGTAATGAGCCAAGTACAGCATGGGGCAGTTAGCGGGGGCTTTTCACAGTGCTACTGAAGCACGTGGCAGTCACAAACAGAAACACACTGAAATGTGCTGGCGACAGGAAGTTGGAATCAATCCCCTCACTTCCACAAAGTGCACGGCAGTTATGAAGAACGGCTCCTTACACGATCCGAGCATTTCTGACCATGAGAGAGGCAAGGACACATTTTAAGGCAAATAGAGCACACCAAGGAAACGGCTTTGCAGGACTCATTCTTAATTTTCATATAAATTAAAATAATAAAATGAAAACATGAAACTATGGCGTCTAAAAAAGTCAGTGGAGGTAATCCGTGCATGGAACACATGCAACCATGGAGACAGTATGAAATGCAAAAGAAACAGCCACTGTAGTTTACTCATAGACACCACCTGTGGGTTACTAAAGAGCCATTTTGAGTCTCTGCTGTGTTATCCTCAATATGATCAACAAGTTCAGTGAGATCAAACAGTTCACTGAGGAATTTATGTTATAAATTAACATAAAATGGTGGCAAAGAGGACAGAGTGAGAGCAGGTATGTTATTGAAGATATCAAGCGGGTCACACATTTACAGATGCCTCGTCAGTTCATGAAATACAATCATTTTAACACCAACTGCCCAAACTGCAAGGAAGGATGTAAAAGTAACTGGACACTTGGCTTACAAATATCTTTGTTGGCTGTCGCACATCATTTCAACATTAGTTCCTACGCAAAATATCATGTGGAGCAATTACACAGATTGCAAAAAAAAGAACTTCACGTCATTTATTTATTTTTTCTTAGGCCCAGTCTCTGAAGTGACTGTCCGTTTAAGTATCCAGCTGTAAACTCGAGTGCAATTTGTGCAGTATAGCATATCTGCCAAGATATAGCACCATAGTATCTAGGCAAAATAACATCTGATTCAGCCAGTCTCACTGCCGTCTCCATTCAAATGTGTGTCTACCTTGTGTACCTTTAAAACTGAGCAGCATTCTGTGCTGATATGTTTGGAGCATCTGATTTGTTTTGTGTACATGTCAGTGTGTGTGTGCGCGCTGTACATTACAGTTGGTCACTGGTTGGTTGTGGAAGTAACAGAGTCAGCACTAATCTCTCTAATCCTGTCTCTTGGAGCATAAGAGGAAAATGGGACATGACAACAAGTAGAAAATAGCTACAGTTACACTTAAAGAGTACGGTAGCTACCTCTACTAAACATAAACACATCTCAAAGAAGTATCTCAAAGAAGCGATATGACAAACCCACGACATGACCCATTTTTAATATAGAATATATGTAAAAGGTTAAATAATCAAAGAAAATAAATAAAAATTTTAATTAAATTACGTTTTTAGTACAACCATCAAATTACAAACAGCTATAGGCAACTAGTCAAGTCTGTGTCATGGGGTGACAGAGAGAGAGGCTGCTACATGGATGATAATAAAATGCAATGAAGAAATAAGCATTCCCCATTTTTACTTCAAAAAGTTAGCTTACTAAGCACCCAGTGCTCCGGCACTGACACCTTCACACTTTATCCACATAGAGTCTGAATTCCCATCATTCCAACAGTACACTCTGGCCTGCGAAATTCAGCTGTCCGTCCGGATTGTTAACATGGCCAAAAAACATGTTAAACATGTTGTCTAAAAATCTTGCATTACCAGTAAGAGCTCTCACTCAGTCACTTCAATCATTTCACACTAATACATACACACACACATATGCAAACCATCAAGGAGAGTGGGACATCTGTGTTTGTCTTTGGGGCACCGTGAGGATAGATGATAGATGAACATGAAAATGTTTTTGGAATGGCACACGATTGTCAATTGCACCTGTGCTCTACACACAGGGCTCTAGACTAACTTTTTGCACTAGTTGCACCGGTGCGCCTAAACGTTTTTTCTTGGGTGCACCGGCACAAAAGTTAGGTGCACCGCATCACACATCACACAGCAGTTTGTTTTTTAAATGCTGTCCATATATTTTATGGATCAGGCCTTAAATCGACACCTATCCTAACGCAGAAGTTCTTTTCATCTTCTCTCATCATCTGCAGCTACATCTACTGTTAAACCTGACGGGCCTCGCAGGGCTGTAGCCAAAGTTTTAGAAATACTGAGGTCCAAAAATTGATGTCTAGGAAATATGAACGAGCTTAATAATCACATATCATCCTAAACTGACTTTGGACCTTGTTTAATGAACACAGGTAAATAAAAATAATAAATACATGTACCGATAGTACTCATTCAAATTATGGACACACTAGCCAACAAGTCTGCCTGTAAGAAATCCATAATGAAGATTTAAAGTTTCAGCACTCTTCATTTCCCTGTTTGCTTTCTCTCTGTATTTTCTGGCAGTCACTCCTCACTTATCTATCTGGCAATGGGAATTAAAAATTATTTAAATTATATACATCTTTATTTATTTAATAGTTGTGATTGAGATATATATTTTGTTTTCTTCAACACTTTTCTAATGCAGCTACAGTATCTCTTCTCTCATCTTCCTCACCTCTCTTCCTCTCTTTCTAAAGCTGAGCTCCAGCTGACAGACTCTTCATTCTGTCTGTTACAGTTTAGCTGTATGCAGATATCATACTGGCAGACAATGGTCCACTGTAGCAGGATAATAACAATACTTTTTAAATGGGCGTTCGTCATGTAACCATGTTCTATAACTCCTTAAAACCAGCTGACTGCTGTCAGTCAGAGTGACTCAGCCTTCATGGATGGAACCACACAGGTCAGATGATACTGTCCGTCAGACCTGTTGTTCAGTCTGTTACAATCAAGCGGCAACCTTCGGGGCTCAAAGTGGAAGCCCATGCGGAAGTGTCAAAACTTGTAATTCACGCTGCAACAGCTGGGGGTTGGCTCCAAAAGCGAGTAATTTCCCATAGACTCCCATGTTAAAATGGCCGACTTCACAGCAGAAATTAACAAGTTTACGGCCTGGTACAAAAAACCACTCTGGTCTCAGATGATAGGTTCTCTTCTAGTGTCAATTGTAGGGGGGGTGAATTTTTTTACAACCCACTCGTTTCAATTGTATTGGGACTTAAAATTACTCCTAATTATGGGCGTTGCCGCTTGAGTGACAGACAGTTGACGTATCACAGCGTGAGTTTCCTGCTCCCACGATCGTCCGCCCCCCTAAACCCCGCTCGTGCTCCCCCTCTTTGTCCATATTTGAGAGTTTTGGCGGACGTGACGCTGTCAACATGGCGGCGGTCATCACGTCCCGGAACCTCCCACCGAGCCTCAAAACGGCTCTTCAGAAACAAACGGGTGACGTCACGGAAGCTCTGTCCATAGTTTTTACTGTCAATGGTTACAATGCTACGAGCACGTCACGCCCCTTCATTACCGGCTCGTTATCGTCACTCATTCAGGTCAACAGCAAATTAGCAAAACCCGCATAGTAGCAACAACTCTTCCTCCTCCGCACATGTTCACTTAAACTGCGGTTTCTGCTGTTCAGCAGCGAAACGTCTTTAAACCCTGTCTGTGTGTGTGCGCGCTGCGTGGTGCAGTGAGAGGGCCATATGAGTTCTGCACACACGTTTTAAAAAGTCCGGGCCGAAACGGACTTTGTTCTCGTCACCTCGGGAACACGAACATATCTCTGTTCTCGTGCAGTATGGAACAAGCTTTATCACACAGCATCAGCTCTGCGCAGCATATGTCCCCGTTCTTCTTCTGAATTTTCGGTCTCTGCTGACCGCAGCAAACACGTTTTCAAAGATACACACACGGAGGTCCCGCCCTTCACCGTCTCTGATTGGTTGAGACCACGATATGGGCCCGATGTGTGTCTGTTGCTGGAGACTTTTGAGAGTCGCGGAGAATGTATCTCCCTCTTACAGCTGGTCGTACCGGTGCGACCTCTGATATTTAGGGCCCGAGCACCGAATGGTGCAAGAGCCCTATTGAAACCCTTAGGATTATTAGGGCCCGAGCACCGAATGGTGCAAGAGCCCTATTGAAACCCTTAGGATTATTATTTTTTTTTTTTTTTTTTTTTTTTTTTTTTTTTTTTTTTTTTTTTTTTTTTTTTTCCCCCTCCGAGATCGCATTTTTGGAGGCCTTAACATGCCCAAAAACTCACCAAACTTGGTAGAAAAATTCATTTGCCCGAAAAATTTTGAAATTTGCTGACTTTTGAAATGCACATATAAAAATGGCTCTATAGCGCCCCCAACGCGTAGCCCCTCTGGCCAGTTTGACACAGGATTATGAAAATTGGCACACATATGTATCACCTCAAGACGCACAAAAAAGTCTCTTGGACCCCCCCTCCAAACCCAACAGGAAGTCCGCCATTTGAAGGTTTGTGGCCATTTTTGGCGATGTGTGACCCTGCTGCCAAACTTTTCACGCCTCGCATACTTCATAGAATTGAGCTGAAATTCGCCGTGTCCACTCAGGACACCATAGGGAATAGACGCATTCCAAAACTCTTACAAAAGTCTGACGGTGTGGCCGGGGCGTGGCCTCAAAGTTTGACCATTTCTGAGGACACAGAAAGTCTCTATAACTTCTTCGTTTTCTGTCCGATCTGTACGAAATGTCACATGTATGATCAGAGTCTGACCCTAAACACATCTATACAACAATATTGAGGCTTTGACAGAGCGCCACCTACTGGCTACACAAAATGTTGTGTTTTCATAGGTTTTTCTGCCTGCCCCCCTGGCCTGTTTTGAGTAGGGTCATGAAAATTGGTACACATGTGTATCACCCCAAGATGCACAAAAAAGTCTCTTGGACCCCCCCTCCAAACCCAACAGGAAGTCCGCAATTTTGAAATTTCTGTTAATTTTTGGCGATTTGTGACCCTCCTACAAAACTTTTCACGCCTCGCATACTTCATCCAAATGAGCTAAAACTCACTGTGTCCACTCAGGACACCATAGGGAATAGACGCATTCCAAAACTCTTACAAAAGTCTGACGGTGTGGCGGGGGCGTGGCCTCAAAGTTGACCATTCGCCATTACAAAGGAACTCACTGTATTTATTGCCCTAATGTGTAGCCCCGCTGGCCAGTTTGACACAGGATCATGAGAATTAGCACACATGTGTATCACCCCAAGACGCACAAAAAAGTCTCTTGGACCCCCCCTCCAAACCCAACAGGAAGTCCGCCATTTTGACTTTTGTGGCCATTTTTTGCCTATTTGTGACCCTGCTTCAAAACTTTTCATGGCTCACATACTTCTTGCAATTAAGCTGAAATTCATTGTGTCCACTCAGGACACCATAGGGAATAGACACATTCCAAAACTCTTTCAAAAGTATTACCGTGTGGCGGGGGAGTGGCCTCAAAGTTGACCATTCGCCATTACAAAGGAACTCGCTGTGTTTTATGCAGTACTACCCATATACTTCATGCAATGTGGCCAAAATCTTACAGTACTGCCATGGACCCGAGTCTGAACAGATATATATGCTAATAGGATGATACGGTCATAGCGCCACCTACTGGTAGCAGGAAAGTGTGGTTGTAAACATGTGTTTGTTGTACATCTCTGCAAATGAGAGGAGAGGAGGGCATAGCACAGGAGAGTATGGGAGACAAGAGCATAGGAGAGAAGACAGCGATAGCCCCGCGGATCGCAAGGTGCGCGAGGGCCCGCAATGCTGCTTGCAGCTTTAATTATTTTTTTTTTTTTTTTTTTTTCCCCCTCCGAGATCGCATTTTTGGAGGCCTTAACATGCCCAAAAACTCACCAAACTTGGTAGAAAAATTCATTCGCCCGAAAAATTTTGAAATTTGCTGACTTTTGAAATGCACATATAAAAATGGCTCTATAGCGCCCCCAACGCGTAGCCCCTCTGGCCGGTTTGACACAGGATTATGAAAATTGGCACACATATGTATCACCTCAAGACGCACAAAAAAGTCTCTTGGACCCCCCCTCCAAACCCAACAGGAAGTCCGCCATTTGAAGGTTTGTGGCCATTTTTGGCGATGTGTGACCCTGCTGCCAAACTTTTCACGCCTCGCATACGTCATCGGATTGAGCTGAAATTCGCCGTGTCCACTCAGGACACCATAGGGAATAGACGCATTCCAAAACTCTTACAAAAGTCTGACGGTGTGGCCGGGGCGTGGCCTCAAAGTTTGACCATTTCTGAGGACACAGAAAGTCTCTATAACTTCTTCGTTTTCTGTCCGATCTGTACGAAATGTCACATATATGATCAGAGTCTGACCCTAAACACATCTATACAACAATATTGAGGCTTTGACAGAGCGCCACCTACTGGCTACACAAAATGTTGTGTTTTCATAGGTTTTTCTGCTTGCCCCTGTGGCCTGTTTTGAGTAGGGTCACGAAAATTGGCACACATGTTTATCACCCCAAGATGCACAAAAAAGTCTCTTGGACCCCCCCTCCAAACCCAACAGGAAGTCCGCCATTTTGAAATTTCTGTTAATTTTTGGCGATTTGTGACCCTGCTGCAAAACTTTTCACGCCTCGCATACTTCATCCAATCAAGCTGAAAATCACTGTGTCCACTCAGGACACCATAGGGAATAGACGCATTCCAAAACTCTTACAAAAGTCTGAAGGTGTGGTGGGGGCGTGGCCTCAAAGTTGACCATTCGCCATTACAAATGAACTCCCTGTATTTTTTGCCCTAACGCGTAGCCCCGCTGGCCAGTTTGACACAGGATCATGAAAATTAGCACACATGTGTATCACCCCAAGACGCACAAAAAAGTCTCTTGGACCCCCCCTCCAAACCCAACAGGAAGTCCGCCATTTTGACTTTTGTGGCCATTTTTTGCCTATTTGTGACCCTGGTTCAAAACTTTTCACGCCTCACATACTTCATGCAATTGAGCTGAAATTCACTGTGTCCACTCAGGACACCATAGGGAATAGACGCATTCCAAAATTCTTTCAAAAGTATTACCGTGTGGCGGGGGAGTGGCCTCAAAGTTGACCATTCGCCATTACAAAGGAACTCGCTGTGTTTTATGCAGTATCACCCATATACTTTATGCAATGTGGCCAAAATCTTACACTACTGCTATGGACCTGAGTCTGAACAGATATATATGCTAATAGGATGATACAGTCATAGCGCCACCTACTGCTAACAGGAAAGATTGGTTGTAAACATGTGTTTGTTGTACATCTCTGCAAATGAGAGGAGAGGAGAGCATAGCACAGGAGAGTATGGGAGACAAGAGCATAGGAGAGAAGACAGCGATAGCCCCGCGGATCGCAAGGTGCGCGAGGGCCCGCAATGCTGCTTGCAGCTTTAATTTTTTTTTTTCCCCCTCCGAGATCGCATTTTTGGAGGCCTTAACATGCCCAAAAACTCACCAAACTTGGTAGAAAAATTCATTCGCCCGAAAAATTTTGAAATTTGCTGACTTTTGAAATGCACATATAAAAATGGCTCTATAGCGCCCCCAACGCGTAGCCCCTCTGGCCGGTTTGACACAGGATTATGAAAATTGGCACACATATGTATCACCTCAAGACGCACAAAAAAGTCTCTTGGACCCCCCCTCCAAACCCAACAGGAAGTCCGCCATTTGAAGGTTTGTGGCCATTTTTGGCGATGTGTGACCCTGCTGCCAAACTTTTCACGCCTCGCATACTTCAACGGATTGAGCTGAAATTCGCCGTGTCCACTCAGGACACCATAGGGAATAGACGCATTCCAAAACTCTTACAAAAGTCTGACGGTGTGGCCGGGGCGTGGCCTCAAAGTTTCACCATTTCTGAGGACACAGAAAGTCTCTATAACTTCTTCGTTTTCTGTCCGATCTGTACGAAATGTCACATGTATGATCAGAGTCTGACCCTAAACACATCTATACAACAATATTGAGGCTTTGACAGAGCGCCACCTACTGGCTACACAAAATGTTGTGTTTTCATAGGTTTTTCTGCCTGCCCCCCTGGCCTGTTTTGAGTAGGGTCATGAAAATTGGCACACATGTGTATCACCCCAAGATGCACAAAAAAGTCTCTTGGACCCCCCCTCCAAACCCAACAGGAAGTCCGCGATTTTGAAATTTCTGTTAATTTTTGGCGATTTGTGACCCTGCTACAAAACTTTTCACGCCTCGCATACTTCATCCAATCAAGCTGAAAATCACTGTGTCCACTCAGGACACCATAGGGAATAGACGCATTCCAAAACTCTTACAAAAGTCTTACGGTGTGGTGGGGGCGTGGCCTCAAAGTTGACCATTCGCCATTACAAAAGAACTCCCTGTATTTTTTGCCCTAACACGTAGCCCCTCTGGCCAGTTTGACACAGGATCATGAAAATTGGCACACATGTGTATCACCCCAAGACGCACAAAAAAGTCTCTTGGACCCCCCCTCCAAACCCAACAGGAAGTCCGCCATTTTGACTTTTGTGGCCATTTCTTGCCTATTTTTGACCCTGCTTCAAAACTTTTCACGCCTCACATACTTCATGCAATTGAGCTGAAATTCACTGTGTCCACTCAGGACACCACAGGGAATAGACGCATTCCAAAACTCTTACAAAAGTCTTACGGTGTGGTGGGGGCGTGGCCTCAAAGTTGACCATTCGCCATTACAAAGGAACTCCCTGTATTTTTTGCCCTAATGTGTAGCCCCGCTGGCCAGTTTGACACAGGTTCATGAAAATTAGCACACATGTGTATCACCCCAAGACGCACAAAAAAGTCTCTTGGACCCCGCCTCCAAACCCAACAGGAAGTCCGCCATTTTGACTTTTGTGGCCATTTTTTGCCTATTTGTGACCCTGCTTCAAAACTTTTCACGGCTCACATACTTCTTGCAATTGAGCTGAAATTCACTGTGTCCACTCAGGACACCATAGGGAATAGACGCATTCCAAAACTCTTTCAAAAGTATTACCGTGTGGCGGGGGAGCGACCTCAAAGTTGACCATTCGCCATTACAAAGGAACTCGCTGTGTTTTATGCAGTACTACCCATATACTTTATGCAATGTGGACAAAATCTTACAGTACTGCTATAGCCCCGAGTCTGAACAGATATATATGCTAATAGGATGATACGGTCATAGCGCCACCTACTGGTAGCAGGAAAGTTTGGTTGTAAACATTTGTTTGTTGTATATCTGTGGAAATGAGAGGAGGAGAGCATAGCACAGGAGAGTATAGGAGACGAGAGCATAGGAGAGAAGACTGCGATGACCCCCGCGGATCGCAAGGTGCGCGAGGGCCCGCAATGCTGCTTGCAGCTTTAATTATTTTTAGGGCCCGAGCACCGAATGGTGCAAGAGCCCTATTGAAACCCTTAGGATTATTATTTTTTTTTTTTTTTTTTTTTTTTTTTTTTTTTTTTTTTTTTTTTTTTTTTTCCCCCTCCGAGATCGCATTTTTGGAGGCCTTAACATGCCCAAAAACTCACCAAACTTGGTAGAAAAATTCATTCGCCCGAAAAATTTTGAAATTTGCTGACTTTTGAAATGCACATATAAAAATGGCTCTATAGCGCCCCCAACGCGTAGCCCCTCTGGCCGGTTTGACACAGGATTATGAAAATTGGCACACATATGTATCACCTCAAGACGCACAAAAAAGTCTCTTGGACCCCCCCTCCAAACCCAACAGGAAGTCCGCCATTTGAAGGTTTGTGGCCATTTTTGGCGATGTGTGACCCTGCTGCCAAACTTTTCACGCCTCGCATACTTCAACGGATTGAGCTGAAATTCGCCGTGTCCACTCAGGACACCATAGGGAATAGACGCATTCCAAAACTCTTACAAAAGTCTTACGGTGTGGCCGGGGCGTGGCCTCAAAGTTTGACCATTTCTGAGGACACAGAAATTCTCTATAACTTCTTCGTTTTCTGTCCGATCTGTACGAAATGTCACATGTATGATCAGAGTCTGACCCTAAACACATCTATACATCAATATTGAGGCTTTGACAGAGCGCCACCTACTGGCTACACAAAATGTTGTGTTTTCATAGGTTTTTCTGCCTGCCCCCCTGGCCTGTTTTGAGTAGGGTCATGAAAATTGGTACACATGTGTATCACCCCAAGATGCACAAAAAAGTCTCTTGGACCCCCCCTCCAAACCCAACAGGAAGTCCGCAATTTTGAAATTTCTGTTAATTTTTGGCGATTTGTGACCCTCCTACAAAACTTTTCACGCCTCGCATACTTCCTCCAAATGAGCTAAAACTCACTGTGTCCACTCAGGACACCATAGGGAATAGACGCATTCAAAAACTCTTACAAAAGTCTGACGGTGTGGCGGGGGCGTGGCCTCAAACTTGACCATTCGCCATTACAAAGGAACTCACTGTATTTATTGCCCTAATGCGTAGCCCCGCTGGCCAGTTTGACACAGGATCATGAGAATTAGCACACATGTGTATCACCCCAAGACGCACAAAAAACTCTCTTGGACCCCCCCTCCAAACCCAACAGGAAGTCCACCATTTTGACTTTTGTGGCCATTTTTTGCCTATTTGTGACCCTGCTTCAAAACTTTTCACGCCTCACATACTTCATGCAATTGAGCTGAAATTCACTGTGTCCACTCAGGACACCATAGGGAATAGACGCATTCCAAAACTCTTTCAAAAGTATTACCGTGTGGCGGGGGAGTGGCCTCAAAGTTGACCATTCGCCATTACAAAGGAACTCGCTGTGTTTTATGCAGTACTACCCATATACTTTATGCAATGTGGACAAAATCTTACAGTACTGCCATGGAGCCGAGTCTAAACAGATGTATATGCTAATAGGATGATACGGTCATAGCGCCACCTACTGGTAGCAGGAAAGTTTGGTTGTAAACATGTGTTTGTTGTATATCTGTGGAAATGAGAGGAGGAGAGCATAGCACAGGAGAGTATAGGAGACGCGAGCATAGGAGAGAAGACTGCGATGACCCCACGGATCGCAAGGTCCGCGAGGGCCCGCAATGCTGCTTGCAGCTTTAATTTTTTTTTTTTTTTTTTTTTTTCCCCCTCCGAGATCGCATTTTTGGAGGCCTTAACATGCCCAAAAACTCACCAAACTTGGTAGAAAAATTCATTCGCCCGAAAAATTTTGAAATTTGCTGAGTTTTGAAATGCACATATAAAAATGGCTCTATAGCGCCCCCAACGCGTAGCCCCTCTGGCCGGTTTGACACAGGATTATGAAAATTGGTACACATATGTATCACCTCAAGACGCACAAAAAAGTCTCTTGGACCCCCCCTCCAAACCCAACAGGAAGTCCGCCATTTGAAGGTTTGTGGCCATTTTTGGCGATGTGTGACCCTGCTGCCAAACTTTTCACGCCTCGCATACTTCAACGGATTGAGCTGAAATTCGCCGTGTCCACTCAGGACACCATAGGGAATAGACGCATTCCAAAACTCTTACAAAAGTCTGACGGTGTGGCCGGGGCGTGGCCTCAAAGTTTGACCATTTCTGAGGACACAGAAAGTCTCTATAACTCCTTCGTTTTCTGTCCGATCTGTACGAAATGTCACATGTATGATCAGAGTCTGACCCTAAACACATCTATACAACAATATTGAGGCTTTGACAGAGCGCCACCTACTGGCTACACAAAATGTTGTGTTTTCATAGGTTTTTCTGCCTGCCCCCCTGGCCTGTTTTGAGTAGGGGCATGAAAATTGGTACACATGTATATCACCCCAAGATGCACAAAAAAGTCTCTTGGACCCCCTCTCCAAACCCAACAGGAAGTCCGCAATTTTGAAATTTCTGTTAATTTTTGGCGATTTGTGACCCTCCTACAAAACTTTTCATGCCTCGCATACTTCATCCAAATGAGCTAAAACTCACTGTGTCCACTCAGGACACCATAGGGAATAGACGCATTCAAAAACTCTTACAAAAGTCTGACGGTGTGGCGGGGGCGTGGCCTCAAAGTTGACCATTCGCCATTACAAAGGAACTCCCTGTATTTGTTGCCCTAACGCGTAGCCCCGCTGGCCAGTTTGACACAGGATCATGAAAATTGGCACACATGTGTATCACCCCAAGACGCACAAAAAAGTCTCTTGGACCCCCCCTCCAAACCCAACAGGAAGTCCGCCATTTTGACTTTTGTGGCCATTTTTTGCCTATTTGTGACCCTGCTTCAAAACTTTTCACGCCTCACATACTTCATGGAATTGAGCTGAAATTCACTGTGTCCACTCAGGACACCATAGGGAATAGACGCATTCCAAAACTCTTTCAAAAGTATTACCGTGTGGTGGGGGAGTGGCCTCAAAGTTGACCATTCGCCATTACAAAGGAACTCGCTGTGTTTTATGCAGTACTACCCATATACTTTATGCAATATGGACAAAATCTTACAGTACTGCTATGGACCCGGGTCTGAACAGATATATATGCTAATAGGATGATTCGGTCATAGCGCCACCTACTGGTAGCAGGAAAGTTTGGTTGTAAACATGTGTTTGTTGTATATCTGTGGAAATGAGAGGAGGAGAGCATAGCACAGGACAGTATAGGAGACGAGAGCATAGGAGAGAAGACTGCGATGACCCCGCGGATCGCAAGGTGCGCGAGGGCCCGCAATGCTGCTTGCAGCTTTAATTTTTAGTTGCACCTTTGAAGAATTAGGTCGCATGTGCGCCCAAAATGGTCGCACTCTAGAGCCCTGTCTTGATATCTTTCATCAATGGGCACGATAAATGGAAAGAGCGGTCTGACAGATATGGCCTGCTTAGTCTCAGTTCTGTCAACAATCCCTGATAACTCATTTTAATGTCACTATATCCGAACCACAACACAAGTGTAGTCGGTGACATGCATGCTAATTTTAGTGTCAGAGGGCCACATGAGTTTTTAATCCTGGGTTGATTGTGTCTATTATTGTAATTCTACCTGTTAACCAGGGCTTAATCTAATCCCTGAGCTGTATCATGGATCAAATCACTTATAACCATGTGTTGGGCTTGCTGTGCCACATGAAACCACATCAACACCTGCAATGTTTGTTCCTCTGAGCTCGCTCTTTCATTCTCTCAATCCTATCTACCTCCTCTCCTCCTCCTTTACCCGACCAGCCATCAACAGGAGATTCCCATATGACACAGGTCCTGCTCAAGGTTTCTTCCCATTAAAAGGGAGTTTTTCCCTGCCACTGTTTGCCTTCCAGTGCTTGCTTGGGTCAGATTCTGGGTCTCTGTTAGGTGCTTAGACACACTAAATATATATATAACTAAATTGAACTGAATGAAATGTTTGCTATATTAGACAGAACTGTAAATGACAGACGGATGTCAACGCCTTAAGGATAAGAAACCTAATTTGGTCACATGCCTCTCCTCATATGGAGTATAAAGTATATTTGAATACTTTAAATGTGGAAAGTACATGTGTGACTTACATATCCGAAGACATAAGACATGGTATTTGAAGCCGATACACACTTTTCATCATGCATAAATATAACCAGTTATTGGCAACTGGTCAAGTCTGTGTCATGGGGCGACAGAGAGAGAGGCTGCTACATGGATGATAATAAAATGCAATAAAGAAATAAGCCTTCCCCATTGTTATTGTGTATTTTAACTCATTAAACTAGCTGATAGCAAGTAAAGTATTTTTACTTTAGTTAAATGTTAGTCAGCCCGCTGATGGATGTTAGCAGGCAGTAGCTAAAAAGTTAGCTTACTAAGCACCCAGTGCTCCGGCACTGACACCTTCACACTTTATCCACATAGAGAGTCTGAATTCCCATCATTCCAACAGTACACTCTGTCCTGCGACATTCAGCTGTCCATCCGGTTTGTTGACATGGCCAAAAAACTTGTTAAACGTGTTGTCTAAAGATCTTGCACAACCAGTAAGAGCTCTCACTCACGCTACTACATACACACACATGTAAACCATCAAGAGAGAGTGAGACCACACCGTTTATCATGCATAAATGATTGTAGCATTTTATGGTATAAGCAATAAATGTGCTTGGAAGAATTTAACTAATAGAATAGTCCACTTGGAAAATGACCAACAACTGCACAGACACTAGCAGAAGGGAAATGACTGCCATGACCTTGAAAGTAGGGGTGGGCGATATGGAAACAATTGTATATCACGATTCTTTAATGAAAAAATCACGATCTCGATTTTATCACGATTTGTTTTTACATTGACACTAATTTGCATGTTTCTGTGTAAATGACTTCAGGTAGCCTACTCTGTCACCTCTCAACAGTAGATTTTAAAGGCAAACAACAACTCTGATAATGTGCACTCAGTATTAGTTTTCAATAAGCATGAAAATTTAAATAACTTATAGAACAAAATAAGGTTTTATTTCAAATAGGTTAAAAAGAAGACTAATGTAATTCTGTAAAGTATTATTCAGCAGTCATTTAAACAGACTGAAGTGTGCCTCCTAAGGTTAAACAATAAATACAGTATTGAGACTTAAGTAACTCCTAAAGTTCAATGTGATTTAGAACAAATGATCAAACTTTAATGGGAATCATATCTAAGGACAAACGGAGCTGCTGCTGTCACCTCTGTCTGTATTACTAGAGTCCTCATATGGAGCCTCTTCATCAAATGCCTGCGTTACAGTTTTGGTGACATCATTAGCTGTTGCCTCTGTCTGCATCTGATGTACACACGTGGCCCTCCCACTGCGCACACACACACAAGTGTAGAAGAGCTGCTGACGGCAGAAACAGCAGCGAACCTGAATATAACGAGCTGGAAATGTTCAGAAAGGTGGGCGCGTACTTGCTCGTAGCATTATAATACACGTCGCGCGGACACACACAGACACAGGCTTAGAAGACGCGCCGCTGCTGCCGGCAGAAACAGTACCGAACATAAAGGTGGAGTTCGTTTTAGGGACCAGTTGCTCCGTTCTCTTTTCGTTTTCAGCCGTAGCTTCCTAACAGGGAGGCTGTCATTGGTTGGTCAGGTTCACATTAAGCGCACTGAGAGTTGGACGAGTGAAAAAACTCATGCTTCTGCGCAAACATAGAACTGCAATTAATAGAATGTGCTCTATGGACGATATCTGTCCGTTCTGGTAGATCGCCGATACGTTCAAATCCTTCACGATCATGTTACGTGCCGGTACTTGTTGTGTGTATGTCTGTCTCTGCTTTCTGTGCAGGTTTCCAAGTGCTTCCAGTGGACCAAGTGGATCATCCACACCTGAGTCCACTTGGTCCTCGTCAGCAGAAGTATATCAACTGGAGGTGTGCACATGGCCGGGGCCAGTGTGGGCCAACTTGTGGACGCACACACCATGCGCCTTTGCTCCGTCCAGAGGGACTAGAGCATGATAATCAGCGCTGATCTTTTTAGTTTTGCTTTTGTGTTTGATTTACTATTTTGTTATTCGTTTAAGTTAATAAATTTAATTAATAGTCACTGTTTCCGACTGCTGTCTCTTTCTCAGGCCTGGGTAACATTATTGTTGCTTCCCCTCATCCCCTGGACTAATTGGGGAATGTAACAAATGGGGGCTCGTCCGGGATATCCTACTGAGGGAGAGTTTCAGCAAGGTCTCGGTGACTATGTAGCTTTGTTGTAGCCATGTAGCTTGCTGGAAGTCTCATGGTGAGTGTGAGCTTTAACCCCATTGACTGTCTTCCCAGTTTAGAATAGGTGAGTGCCCAGCTGGTCTGCTAGCAGTCCTTCCATCGGACACTCTTTTGTTATTTTGCCTTTCTTTCTTCTTTTTTTTATTTCTTTATCGTCAAATCGCACAGCCCTACTTGAAAGTAATGAGCCAAGTACAGCATGGGGCAGTTAGCGGGGGCTTTTCACAGTGCTACTGAAGCACGTGGCAGTCACAAACAGAAACACACTGAAATGTGCTGGCGACAGGAAGTTGGAATCAATCCCCTCACTTCCACAAAGTGCACGGCAGTTATGAAGAATGGCTCCTTACACGATCCGAGCATTTCTGACCCTGACAGAGGCAAGGACACATTTTAAGGCAAATAAAGCACACCAAGGAAACTGCTTTGCAGAACTCATTCTTAATTTTCATTTGATAAAATGAAAACATGAAAATATGGCGTCTAAATCCGTAATCCGTGCATGGAACACATGCAACCATGGAGACAGTATGAAATGCAAAAGAAACAGCCACTGTAGTTTACTCATAGACAGCACATAAGTTAGATGAAGCTTCTGTGACACCACCTGTGGGTTACTAAAGAGCCATTTTGAGTCTCTCTCCAACATCACCATGTTGGCAGTGTCACAGTCCAACTAACGGCCTAATACAGGCAAAGAGGTGAAGCGTGAGTGGAGCGGAGGCAGGCAGACAGTCACTGAAGCAGCGAGCTTGCACTGATGTTTGCAGTATTTACCTGTCAGCAGATGATCATGCAAAAAACACAAAAAGAACCACTACAAATCAAACTTTGATCATTTTTTTCCTCCAAATGTTGCTAAACAAGGACCCCAATAAACGTGACATCCTGCACCACAGCTTTTGCCACATGTGTTTAAACTGTCCAATATCTTCTTCTTCACATTCAAAGTCAAAGAGACTGCTGTGTTAACCTCACTATGATCAACAAGTTCAGTGAGATCAAACAGTTCACTGAGGAATTTATGTTATAAATTAACATAAAATGGTGGCAAAGAGGACAGAGTGAGAGCAGGTATGTTATTGAAGATATCAAGCATTTACAGATACCTCGTCAGTTCATGAAATACAATCATTTTAACACCAACTGCCCAAACTGCAAGGAAGGATGTAAAAGTAACTGGACACTTGGCTTACAAATATCTTTGTTGGCTGTCGCACATCATTTCAACATTACTTCCTACGCAAAATATCATGTGGAGCAATTACACAGATTGCAAAAAAAAGAACTTCACCTCATTTATTTATTTTTTCTTAGGCCCAGTCTCTGAAGTGACTGTCCAGTTAAGTATCCAGCTGTAAACTCGAGTGCAATTTGTCCAGTATAGCATATCTGCCAAGCTATAGCACCATAGTATCTATTGTTTTATTTCAAATAAATGTGCTGAAGCACAGAGCCTGAAGAGTAAAACAAGTGCAGCTGTCCAAAAACCATTAAATAGAAGGATAGGAAGGTTAAGGTTAAGCAACCTCAGGAAGGAAAGGTGGCTGAAGTCTTTTGTCCTTGTGCCCTGATATTGGTGGACAAAACTAATATGGAGATACTGAATGAATTTAGATGTAAATGTAGTGAACCAGAGGGGAAAATAAAGTGTTAAGCAACAACAAACATGTTTGGTCTTACACAAACAACAGAAACAGCTAGTCCTTCATACGTAAACCTAATTGATAGGTGTTGACCTCATCCCTAACAAGATTTAGGATGAGACAAATAATCTGTATGAGGTGGCATGAGTCTGGATTTTCCTGGATCAATGCACACAATACAATAGCTGAGAGAAAACGTGCAGAGACACACTGACTCATATTCATGAGAGCAGGAAACTCAGAGGGCAACACACGTGCAGCCAAGCAGAAACTGAGCAACACACACAGAGAAATACAGACAGAGGTGCAACAGACACACACAGTCAGACACACATGCAAAACACTATAAGCCTGGCACGAGTGCAGCGGAAAAAGGCTGATCTTACCTGTGTGGAGATTTGTAGGGGTCATTTTCCAGACTGATCACCTCACTTCACATCGCGCCAGATAAACCCGCTAACCAAATCCTCATGGGTCACCAAACACCTAATCCACCACTAAAAATACCACATGCTGTTGGCAATTCAGGCCACAGAATAGCTATAAATAAAAAAGTCTGCACCGTGCCAAATACAACAGAAACAAAGAAAGGAAAACATTCATGGGATACCGCTACAGGCGACAAGGCACACATCGAAGTTGAAGAGATACTACAGCAATCAGGACATGGCCACAGTTTCTGCTGGTACCTGTGATGAATTGTAGAGATATTCTAAGTCTTCTTTTGGCTCAGCAATTCAAGTCTTTATTTTTATTTATTTATTTTGTAAACTGATACTACATGAAGCCGATCTATTAACCAAAGGGGGAGGTAAACTGTGACTGAATAACAATTCATAGATGCATGTGTGTGTGTGTGTGCGGTATGGGTGGTGGGGGATCAGCAATGAGGTCATCCCATCGTTACACACACCCACCCTGGACCTGTTTCCTGTCTCTAAGAGATGCTAAAACAGATAAAGTAGGAGGAAACAGTCAATGAAGATGCATAGGAACTGTGTTGAGGAGTGACATAATGATGATTGCACCTTTTGACCTTGCTGGCTTAATTAACTCACAACTGAGAACTGCTCTAAGTAAAATATTATCCTCCTCAATAATTCTTTTGCTAGTGGCTGGTCACTAGTAAAAATAAAAGTAACTGAAAAGGAAGAAAGCTACAACTGGGAGAAGTTATACAGCACTAAAAATGCATGAGGATAAGAGGAAGGCTTAAATTTATAATGCTTTGAAGAAGAGGACAGCAAGACCTTGTTCTGGAGCCAGGCAACACATCCTGAGTAGAATCTTTACAATTTAGCTGAAGTTGATGATTGGAAAAGGTCATGTTATCTTGGCCTTTAATAATTTAAAGATGTTATAGGATTAACAACAAAAACAGGGTAGACGATGTTTCTCTTGGACTGGATAAAGTCTTCCAGGCATCTGCTAATCCAGCTGCACTGCCAAGTTTGTAAGTGGAAGGTGAGTCATTGAATTAAAGAAGAACAGCTCAACGACTACAGGAAACTGGAATGTGGATGTAGACGTCATGTACTTCCTGGATGTAGGCTTTGCCACATACTAAACTGTCACTAAAGTGACACCAAATTATTAGCCAGAGACTAAAGCTGGCTCCAGTCTATTGACACAATGCAGTTTAACAGCTCTAGTCTGGCACAGACCTGCAAATGGACTCTTGGGTTCTGCTGAATGTCTCATACACACTGTGATTTTATTGTGGGAGACAGACTTACCATTAATTGACAGCAGTATAATTAATGAATGTTAGGATGGATGTAAAATATGCTGACTAGATTGGTAATATGCTTTTATGTGTGTCATATTTCTACAGAGTGGATAAGTGGCCCTTGCACAGTGACGTTAAACTCATATTCCCTCTGGGATTTTGGGTCTGGGATTCTGCTCATAAAGGCTTTTGCTGGACTGTTTCCATGACCATTTAGCTGTGTGCTCCTCCTCTGCAACTTAGAAGGTCAAAGGGCACTGGCTTACCCACACTCTTGACATCACTTTCTAGGAACTCAAGCATGGGGGTTAGAAAAGAGATAAAACAGGACCACAATGTCTTCTACTGCTTGATTGACAAAACCTTCTGCATGCCAGCATCTCAAGGGACCATGTTTATGAACAACTGCGCAATTCTACGCACACTTTGCAGGGGATTTGGAAAGCTGAACAGGAAAAAGAACAGATGTTTCAGAAAACAAAACAAAATTAAAGATCTTATAGTCTTAGTTTGCTGCTGATGTCTCAATATGTAACTAAGACATCACTTCACTATGGCAATAACATGGCCCACCTGTAAAGGCCTTCGTGATATTTTTATTACAATCTCTCCTAGACCTTGGAGAGAGTTGACAAGTTGTGAATAAATGATATCTGTTGACATAACACTATGACAAGCACCCAGTCAGGCTTCTCACTCCATACAGGGGTTGAAGCCTGTGTTGTGTTAATCCTATAGATAGGACCCTTGACATAGCTGTATGTCAACAACACTCAACACACAACCAATAGCTTCACAGGCAGAACAGGGAAAGTGTGTGTGTGTGTGTGTGTGTGTGCTTGAAAGCTTACCAAAAAAAGACAACAACATAGAGTAGATTCTGCAGCTGCAAAAGCATGAAGCAGAAGTGAAGCTTTGTAATGCAGAGTTTAGCATCAATGTGGGGGTCTCTACTTTTTTAATTCTTTAATTCAGTTTTTTTTAAACATAATACAAAATCATCTGATTGTAATAATAATAGTGCCCTTACTGCTTCTGTGGGATTTAATTTGCTGAGCTGCAGCAGGTGCTGCTGATCATCAGTAATTGATGAATTGATCATCAGCAGGTGTGCAGACCTTGATAAAAGCAGTTTGCTTGTTTTCATCGCTAGTTTATTACAAATGTCAAAGTCCAGACCATAACCTGTGGTGGGACCTTAACATGGCTGTGCATAAGCGAATGCACAAAAACCTCAATGTGTTATGAAAAAGAAAGGGACACTATTCCTCTACAGCCATTTGAGAGACTGCATACAACAAACCATTACTTTAAGTTATTGCTGCTAAAGGTGGATCTACAAGCCACTGACTCATGGGGTGCTTATTATTGCCACATGTTTTTTTTTGTCTTCATTTTTGTCAAATAAATAATAACATGGTAAAAAAGTTATACATTGTTAATTCTCTGTTTTATTTGACTACAAGGACCCAGAGTACTAAGGCTACTAAGACCCTCCAAAATCAGATGCTTTTGTATTATGTTTATACACAAAACATATTACAAGTATTAAAAGACGGTGAATTAACATGACCGTAAGTACAGTCTATAAATACTGACACTTCAAAAATCTTCTATCTATATATATCTATAAAGATATCAGTATCTTTTAAACACATATTAACACACTTAACTACAAAGGTTGAAAGGGGCAGAATTGCTTGAGTTAAAGTAAACAGAAGTGATGCTAAAATCCACAATTGCCTGAAATAACAATAATCAAAGCATGTGTCTCTTTCATGTCAGCATGAACCAAGGATAACATAGCAGAGGTTCTCATTCTATTGTGCTATTTATGGTGTGGATCTGTGTGTGTTTTCCACTAAAATATCCTTGACATTTCCTCATCGCTAAAGTGTGTCAACTCCCGCTATCCACAACCTCGCGTGAGTGGACAGATGGAGTACTGTGCATCATTTAGCTCGTTGGCTCATCTCTCACATCAAACATAAACAACATGCGCACCACTCTTACGATAATACCAACACTCATACCTCTTATCACATACTATTAAAAGCTGGGAACTGACATAAATACAATGGCATGCTTTCAGTGTAACTCTTTGCAGGCACAATGCTGTGTGTAAATATAATTTGGCTGCTACTATTTCTGATCAAGAAAGGACAGACTACTTTAACACAACACACTATCTAACCATCTAGGTTATGTCTTTATGAGCATGGACCAGAACAAAGCATTTTATATAAACTAGGAAGAGAAGACAAGACAAGACAAGACAAGACTAATACTGGCCAGGGTGAATGAAATGTAAAGCCATGACTTGTAACCTAATATTATCATATTAAAAAGCAATATGATCATGGCAGTGAAGCTACTACTTCGCACCAGGACACTTAATATTGCAGACCCACTCAGCATGCAGACAGCACCTCAGGCCTCGCTGACTGCTGCCCAAATGAACATCAATCCTTGGAGCTCACACGTGCAAAAACACAATATGGTAAGGTAAGGCTCTGACACAGAGTACAGTTACAGCAAATTAGAGTCTAGCATTAAGCATTAACGTCTCTCTACTGTAAAGGAAATGAGAGAGCCTAAGAACTATCAACTTCACTTCAAATTATATATAAGATTACAACCTGCAGAAAACACAGCCATACACTCTGTATTTTTTAGTGGCTCTTCCAATGCAAAATATTAAATAATAAAAAATAAAAATATATAGTTATGGACATTTAGCAGGTTAAATCAGTCAATTGAGTGAATAGTAAGGTAAAATTTCAAAGATAAATGTAATGGTAAATTCTATCCTAACACTGCTTCAAGTGGTCAATTTAATAACATTTATATACATCGTTATAATCTAAAGTAACCACATGCAGAGCAATTTTAAAGACATACCAATTTCACAATAATAGAATTCAAGCACAAATGTAGCACAAAACATTAAGTAGGTTAAGAAGCAAATTAAGATTACCCCTGCTATCAAAATGTATGATGATGCAGTGATTACTGTGGCCTTATTATTTTTGTGTAATTTCAGAAGGGCAAAAGAGGACATAAGACAGCACTATACCACCAGAGAAAAGCATAGGGGGTTTTGGTCTGTGTGGATAGGGACGCTGGCTGTTACTAAGCTGTGTGGGTTGCGCTGGCAGCAGAGCAGGATGCTTTGTGCCATAGACAGCTCTGCAGTGCAGCAATAATGTGTGCACGTGAGGAGGAGCGCACATGTCAGAGGATTACAGAAGAGCCAGTCTATATCCCCCCCGAAGACCCCCCCCCCTTCAGACAAAATCTGCACCCCTTGCTGCACTAATGCAGCCGTCATTTCTATCCCTTTGTAAGTGAACATCCAGACCTCAATCTTTCCAAAAACAGCAGCATTCATCCACCATAATAAGCACTTCACAAAGCAGCAGACAACCCAGCAATCTGACACAATACAGTAACACTCAGTCTACTGGAACTGGAGTCTAAAGAAGGAAACGTCCTTTTTGGGACAAAACTGTGTCAACATAAATCGTACCTATTAACCTACCATCCCTAAGTTCTATTAATATTGCAATGACCTTCTGGCTCTCCTGCTAAACACTGTGCCCCTTCAATATTGAGATAGAGCACTGTACCTGAATAATGAGTAGTGCAGGGGACTGCGGTGTGCAAGGTGGCAGGGAGGATGCAGACTCCTGGGGTTTGGGGTGATGCTCCTGGTGATAGTTTCTGAGTGGGTGAAGATGCTACGGTTCCAACTGGCTGACTGAAAAACACCCTGAAACCCACAGAAAAACAGGATGTCTAAATGGCACTCAGTGGGAAAGAAATGAAGTCATTGCTATCCTTTTATGCTTTTATGTTGCAAACATGCAAAAAAATCAACTGAAAGTTGGCTTTAACTATAGAAGGGGAACAGCTGCATCAAGGTTTACCAATACCATCAAAATATGGACAAAAGCATAAAAGTAAACTTAAGAATGAAGAAGAGAGAAGCACTGACAAAAGCTACATATAAAAGCAAAACTACAAAGAGCATATTATCTGTCTGGACATTTGCATGTCAGAAACAAAGCAACACAAACAACATAAACACAAACAACAGTAAGCTATATTTTTCACTGTAAATATACTGTAGGCCTATGTAGAGAAGATTGAAGCAAGGCGTCTGGACTTGTAGAGTTTTCTTGAAGACGTTTCGCTGCTCATCCAAGCAGCTTCATCAGTTCTAACTGTTTGATGGGGAAAGCATGTTTCCCCATCAAACAGAACAGTTAGAACTGTTTGGTGGGGAAAGAAAACTCTACAAGTCCAGACGCCTTACTTCAATCTTCTCTTCATATGATGACCTGGATGACTGAGAATCTTCATCAACACTGTAGGCCTATATTTGTCATTTCCACAGAGGGATGAAGCTACTGTTTGAGTTCTAAAAATTCCTTGTCAACAAAAGTCAGAGAAACCAAGCAGGGTTAATAACCAGACAACATATAGGCCTGAAATGCAAGATAATAAAAAATATTTTGCTGAAATGTGCTCCTATAGTTATATAGAGGATGTGCTGAATGTAACCTCTGAGCTGTTCCAATAAAAAATGTTTTAAAGAAATAGTTGATGGTGATGATTCTGGTTGCATGAAAATAAATACTATATTTTTATTTTCATTATTGAAAAAATGTTATTGATTGTTAATGAAAATGCTTTAAAAATACAGCCTTCGTTCTAATAATTTTATAAATATATTTGTGGAAGTTCAGGATTTAACCGCAGCCATACAGCACATTATTACGGAAGAGGATTAGGGCCACTGAAAAAATAAAAAAAATTGTCAGAATTGACAGAAAAAAGAATTCTGACTTTTTTCACAGAATTCTGAGATTAAAGTCAGAACTAAGGGCACCTGTAAGCCAGTGACTTGGTGACGAGACCATATTGGACAGATTCGGATGAAGAGAAGAATTATGGCCACAATGTCCGATTTAACAGAAAGTTCGTGGGGTTCCAGATGAAGCAGTGGCATTAATGGAAAAGGAAACGGTGAGTAAAGAATTGATACATGTTGAGTTGGTAGGCTACCTGACTCTCCTAAAACAGAAAGGCTTTGGTTAGCTTGTAGCTTGTTGGCTAGCATGTAATGCTGGGTATATTGTGATTCTTATTGTGGCTGGACTTCCTAGTGAAGTAACTCTGAAAATAAATCTGCAAATAATGTACATATAAATAATGAAAATGTCAAAAAGCACACAGTCCTGCTATTGCCTTATTCTTCTAAATACTGTATGTGACATGATAAGAGAATGTTGAAAAGAGAGACCAGCTAAACTAATAGCTTGTCATACTGGATAAACAAAATAGCTTCCTTCTCTCCTCCTAACCACCGTGCAGGTGAGTGAATGGCCGTTTTATAAATTCTGGCTGTCACCACCTACGTGATACAAACATTTCCCATCACCATGACAACCAGACCTAACAAATAGACAACTCGATAATACACGATCACATGTATGGCTCCTGCAGTACACCTGCGCCCACAATACAGTACACACGCTCCTTACTGTAAAAAACGAAGGAGAAACTACATAAAACGCAACAAATTCTGTGCTACTTCATACAGTATTCCGCCCACCCAGCATTACATGCTAGCCAACAAGCTACAAGCTAACCGAAGCCTTTCTGTTTTAGGAGTGTCAGGTAGCCTACCAACTCAACACGTATCAATTCTTTACTCACCGTTTGCTCTTCCATTAATGCCACTGCTTCATCTGGAACCCCACGAGCTTTCTGTTAAATCGGACATTGTGGCCATCCTTACTCTCTTCATCCGAATCTGTCCACTATGGTCTCGTCACCAAGACACTGGCTTACAGGTGCCTGTAGTTCAGACTTTAATCTCAGAATTCTGAGAAAAAAGTCAGCCTTCCGTACATTATTGATTCAACTGAAAACTTACCAAAGTTATTTCAGGGTCCTATAAAAACAAAGGACATTTACAGACTAATAGAAGCTTCATCAGTCTTTAGCTGTTTTTTGAGGGTACTATACTATGAGGGTACAATTTAATACTAGAAAAGGGCATTTCCTGAAGAAAATGCAAGTTTGATTGCTGCAGAGCAATTCAGAGTTTTGTATGCCTCTGTGTATGCCTCTGTGTCACCCTGTCACCATGGTAACAGCAGATGAGACCTCAAAAACCACTCCAACTTTGAGAGCCTGGCATGTGGAAACAATTTGGAATTAGAGATTTCTGAATACAAGTTTGATAGAGTAGCATCTAATGAGCGTTTTAAGACTAAAATGGAGTCTGTAGCTTGAAATTTGTAGGAGGAGATACATTTGGCAGATGACCCTCGTTAAAGGGCTCTCTCATAGACTCCCATGTTAAAAATGACACCGAATGCTTAATATCTGAAAAACAAGTTTGATTGCTGCAGCTGAAGCATTGCTTTGAATGCTGATGTGAAGGATTGCTCTGAATTGCTGGAGAATCAGAGCAATTTAGAGCTTTGTATGCCTCTGTGTATGCCTCTGTGTATGCCTCTGTGTGTCAGCCTGTCACCATGGTAACAGCAGAGGAGACCTCAAAAACCACTCCAACTTTGAGAGCCTGGCGTGCAAAAATAATTCGGAATTAGAAAATTCTGAATACATGTTTGATAGAGCAGTATCTAATGAGCGTTTTAAGACAAAAATGGAGTCTGTAGCATGAAATTTGTAGAAGATACATTTGGCAGATGACCCTCGTTGAAGGGCCCTCTCAGGCTCCCATGTTAAAAATGACGCCGAAATGTTTAATATTTGAAAAACTATAATTTTTTGAAAAAAGACTGAAATAAAGTTGACCCAGAATGTCCTCTGTGAGATTAACATTTTGATAGTTGAATGGCTGAAATCGGTCAATGTATGCTGAAGATACGCTGCGCCAAAAACGTACGGAAGAATAAGAAAGAAAGAAGAGGGTGAAGAACAATAGTTTGATTGCCTAGCAACGGCAATCAAACTAATTACATTCTCCTAATTACACATTCTAACATGATCAGCCCTAATAGTATTTGATATAATGTAAATGTGTCAGTGTTAGTGCTTTCAATGTTCAATGTTTACATACATAGGACAAAAAACTCTCATACTCACAAGCCTTGTAGTTTTGTAGAGATCATTGTGCTATATCTGCAATAACCTCTTTTCCCCTTGCCTTCTTGATTATAGGAAAAAATGAAAATCAGTAGCTGCTTGGCACAGCATTACATAATTTGCAAGAGAAAGTGTTGGATGCTTATTTACATAATGTCTGGTAAGAAGCACAAACTCATGCTAACCAGTGAGAAGTGTTTTATTATGTCTTTACTGCTCAGCTGATAACACCTTGATATATATGTTGAGTACATTGTGGTGGTAAAATGTATATTTCTTCCTGTTTGCTCTGTATTTTTCCACTGTGTTTTCACTCAGCACCTGTCTTCAAGGACACAAGATAAGGCTCTCCCTAGCATGAAGAGCTGATTGTTAAAAATGTAAGCTTGTTAGAGAAATGATACACTGTACTTTGTTTAACCCCATATGACCCAGCCTATGGTGGGCAGAGAGGTTGTACCACCCTACTGAAGACCAATCTGCTCAGCAACAGTGCAATGACGTAGTGGTCTTAGTATATAATACACTTTATATTTCGTTTTTTCTTTGGACATCCTCAGCCAGACTGGCCTCTTTATGACTGATCTCCCTCTTGTGCAAGATAATAAATCTTGAGCTAACTCTTCTCTTGAGACTTTATTCATCTCATCATTCATTCATTGAATTAGAGAAACTTCCATAACAATATATATGATTACTTTTCATTGACTGACAAATAAAGCTTTGAAGCTCTGAATCTCATCTCTAACAGAAAGTTACATTTAGAAGCACTTAGATTATCATGAGAGATTTATATTAAAAGGCAAACCAATTTTGTGTCCGAATCCATTTCCAAAGTCTTCACTTATTTCACCTCAGAAATACCCATGACAAAAACAAGCCATTAATATGTAACTAGACCTGCTGGTGTCTGGACACAATACATAAAACGAGCTCATGTCTACCCTCTGGTAAAGACATGCACATCCACAGCACAGGACAATGTAGCTTAACATCTGACGTGGGAGGTCTGTACCTCCCAGTCCTTATATAACACTAACATGACCTGACTTAGATACCACACCTGAGACAGTCAGATAAGCCCGAGGGAAGAGCCAGGGAAACATGGGACACAAAGTAAAAAACTGGTACACAGGATGAATTGCATGAGCAAGGTCTCTTCCCAGATGCTAACATGCCTTTGGCCCAGTTTTGTGTGCAGAGGAAGGCTCTCATAGGTCATATAGAAACACACAAACACTGCTTCAGAATTAGGACATAGTACTCTATATGCATTACGCTGGTAAACAAACAGGGTCAAATCGGCACTCAGGCACAAACAGACCCAAACCAAATCTCAATCTCTCAAAATAGAAACAGTTGCTTCCATGTCAGTGATCTCTCCTGCTATTACAGTGATTTTGCCCATGAAGGAGTTGCTAAAGTGTATTTCCCCAGAGGAAAAAAAATCACACAACTGCACTCTTGATGAGTCAGGGACAAATTAGAAGTTGAGTTAGGCACTCTGTCTAAAGCCGGGCATACACTGTGCGTTTTTTGGTCCGATTTTGACACGAATTTTGAGTCGTACGATTTTTTTGGGTCGGGCCGATTCTCAGCTTTGTCGTGCATCTTTAATCGGGCAGTGTACTGGAGGTCACGAGAGACGATTAACGTCGTACGAACGGCGATCGGCTGATCGGTTGAATTTCTGACATGTTTGATATTTTTGTCGGCCCTCGTGAGAGTATCGCAGTTTAAGCAGAGATACGGCCCGAAGTCTGTGTTTTCCCCCCACTGCGCATGTGTTTGCCGAACACGGTCGACATCACTGCACCTACACGAAATTGTTTCAGATGATAACAAACATGGCGGCGCCCACACGGCATTGGACAGAATTGATGGAGGCTATATTTGATGAGCTGAGGCAGCAACATGCAGCACAGCTTGTGACTGACTTAGATTTTTCCTTTGAAACAGAAACAGCTCCGGGTTAGACATGTTTAATTTCTGGTTCAATGTGATCACCTGAGCACCTGAATTCGCGTGTAGTGTGAGCAGTGACGTCGCAGCCGACCATTGCACTGTACAGTGTGAGCACATACATCGTGAGCTTTGACTTGACATCGCATGCATTTTATTCGTACTGTGTGAGTTGGTGTTAACACAGACTTCCCCAAAATCGCAGTGTGTTTGAGGCTTTACTCTATTGTGCCCAGTAGGAGGAGTACATTATGTTCTCAAAACAAAATTAAGAAACCTTTATTAGTCCCACAATGGGGAAATTGCTTAAGGCAGCCCAGCAAAGAGCACCATACACCAGTGAGTACACTGGAGGCTATGCAGGTAAAGTGTTGCCCAAGGACACACAACAGTTGGGATCGAACCACCAACCTTCCGGTTATTGGACTACCCTTCTATACCACTGAGCCACTGCTGCCCACATTTAATAATTTATATAACACTTAATTTAAAATAATTATTTATAATTTAAAAAAAACTAAAAAATACACACAACAGACAAGTCATGTGTGTGTTTGCCAGTTCTATGTGTATGCATGAACGCACACAAAAACACAAAGGTCAGACACAAGGGCAGATTTAAGAAAAAAAAATGTGACGCCTGACGAATCAGGTGCAAGACAACAATGGGGGGCCAGTAAATCTCTAGGTCCTCAGGTCCCATGCATTAACTACACCTGGAGGCCGTCACAGGAAAAAATAGGTCCTGCATTAGCAAAAAGAGATAAACAAGTGCCTGTAATAGACAGAGGCCTTTGATTTATTGAGAGGAAGGAAAGTCCTTGAAATAGAGAGATGTGAGACACTGGTGGGCGTCAGACACCATACGTACACAGCTGGCATTGCCAACAACTGCTTGGACGGTCCAATTGATGGTGAGAACAGAGGTTAAACATAAACTCAGTAATCCCTCAACAGAAGGCCATTTAATAAGAATCTCTCCGGATGGTAGGATGTGTGCTGCAGGGAGTGAGGTGAAAGAAGGAATGCAGCTGGCTGAGGCCCAGGATTGTGCCACAGCCACTCAGAGCAGCTCGGCCACTCGGAGAACGAACGGCTCCATGTTCAATGCCCTCTCAAGGACAAATGCCTCTCTGTTCAGACGGTTTCCCTGGCATATGCCCGCAATCTATCCTGACCATGTGCCTCGTTTGAAACTGGCCTCACAGCAGCTAAGCAGAAAAATTAAGCTGATGAGGAGATTATCATATGCAGTCTCAGGATTAAAACTCGTCACACGTTCCATGGCTGAGCGAGGCTGACTAACTGGTAAGTCCTAGCCATGACGGGCAACGATAGCCCGGTTAGATTGGGATCTGAGTATCTGAATTATTCAGGAAGGTCAAAGAGGGACTGCTGGCACCAGGCCTGGACCATTCTTTGATACTTTGGCCTGCAGCAGCATGGTGTTGTTTTCTCTGCATAACACACCTGATATGGCTCTTGCCTATATCTAGTGTCAAGTGCCTATGTCTCTCTATGTTTTGATCTCAGAGGAAAACCATGCTGTGTGGCTGAGGACATGCCTATCAATCTTTCATATAAGAGATGCCTTCCCTAAGACTGAGATATGAGACTGAGACTGCAATATAATTGCAAGGTTTTTGACACAGAATATTACTGTTACTCTATGACCCTGTCATCAAGAAGGAATGTTTCTGCTGGTTAGCCAATACTGGCTGGGCCAGTTGCTGACAATGAGGCGACACCTGCTTGGTAAAATAGAAGACCATGTACAGGCCTACAAATGTGAAATGCCCTCAAAAGGCAAATCAGCTCAAAAGTACACATGGAAACAGACCCTTTAAAGCCTCTAAATCCCAGTTATCACAATGCCAGCAAACATTGGCAATGGGAATGAGTATGTGTAACAAGAGCTCCCAGACCAGAGGTTTGTAAGATTAACAGAGGCTGAATGATTGACTGCAAGAAGCTGAATGCCTTAAAGGGGATCAGTGAAGAGATGCTAGCCATGCTGTGGGTCAAAAGTTTGGGTAACTGAATTAGTTTTTTTCAACCTGATGTTGGCTTCTATGTGGCAACAGTAAGGCAATGCAGATCAAATCCTTGTGTCAATGCTCTATGCCTAAACATGCTTGTGTCACTGTGCGTGCATGTACTGCAAGAGATAAGATTGACTCTGAAATATGTGGTGCTAAAATTTACTTTCAGCAGTTGACAGCATGTCATCAGTCATGCAACCCTCTGGCTTCAGTTTACAACGACACTTATTACATGCCCCAGCATATGGGAGACCATCTATGTCACTCAGAGCCCTTGTGTGTGTGGGGAAATCCTCAACATATCTTGTGTTATGTAAGTGCTAAAAATGAGTCTTACCCATCAGGGGGAGACCCCCAAGGGTTCTAATAGACAAGCAAAAGAGGTCAACAGGACTGAGAAAAAGTGTAAGCACATGAAAAATACCATATGACACTCAGGACAGAAATAAAAAAATAAACAAACAGCTAAAGCCACTATGATGTCCACGTATTGCAGATATATCTACTTACATTATCCTTCTAACTAGCTAGCAATAGACTGTACCTTGACATAATATCACTATATGTGTTTTTTATCAATTTTATCGAGCCACTGAAGCAGAAGCCCAGTCAGTGGCTTGATACAATCCAGTCTTTCTTTCTTCTATTTATTCCCTGTAAAAGGATTTGGGCTTTTTGACTCCACAGAATCTATGGTGGTGGTTAGAGAATGCAGTGTCACCCATGTTGAGCATGTTGATGTGACAGAAATGTAGCTGAGCTAGTTTCTAAATGATTTAATTGCCCTTACACCCTTTAGGTTCTCGTTCTCTCTCTCTCTCTCTCTCTCTCTCTCCCTCGCACGAACAAAACAAACTTCCAAGACATGCACCCGTAAAGTCATCTTAAATTATGTACGGTACCAGCTGGCCGACTAGAGGCTAGAGGTAAACAAAGCTGGTAAAAAAAGGTCGTCGTTTTACGGTTTTATGTCATTTGCGTTGAATGGGACCGAGCTATATATTGTCGCTATGTTACTTTTTAACAATGACATGGCAAAAGTATAACTACAAAACTAAACATTACCTCTTCTTCCACGCTGACTTAACGGACCCTCCTTTGTATTCAAGTGGGCAGCTTCCGGTTTTGGCAGATGATTCTGATTGGCTCACTACTCCGGAAATGGCTGTTCTCAATGCTCCTTGTTGTCATGGCATCGACCCCCAAAGTAAAAACACGAAAACACAAGAACAGTGGAATAATTCATTTACTTAATTATATATACCTCATTTGCTATTGTATTTTCACATGTTGATTTGATATTTATTTAAAATGAAATTTAAATTTAAAGTTTTATGTATTTATGTATTGTCTATATAGACTATTGACTTTATATGAATCATATTATCATATAGTTATTTATTTCTGAGCTGTTTGAATCAGGATAGATGCATGCTGAGATTTTTGCAGCACATCTTAAATGCAATCAAATTCACAGTGCCTCCCTCACATGCGTAAAGCAGCTCTTTTTTTTCTGCTATCATATGGATCGTCGTCATCATCATCATCATTGGACCATAGAGGTGAGATAACGAAGAGCTTCTGAAAGTTAGCAGCAGATCCAATTGGCCAGGATGGAGCAGCATCCTTGTTTATGTTAACCAGCTGGATTTACAGCATCATGCATGTAGGCGTATGAGAAGCTGTCCACACCAAAATTACACAGTGCAGGGGCACATAAATATATGTGTATATACATATGCATGTGCATATGTATAGGTTATGTATATCTTAAAATCTGTTCTGTAGTTTTAAAATTGTCCTCTTGCACAATTTTCCAATATTGCACTAAATGTTATAGACAGTGGTTGAGTTATGGAAACATTTAGTGCCATTGTTTTGTAAGTTTTACCCAGACCCATTCACTGAGGTCTGCAACCACCAAACAGTTAGAACTGATGAAGCTGCTTGGATGAGCAGCGAAACGTCTTCAAGAAAATTCAAGTCTAGACGCCTTGCTTCAATCTTCTCTACGACAGTGGTTGAGGTTCTTCTGTTTTTTATCTTAAAAAACTCACAATAGTTGTAGAGCAAAGTTATTTAACAGGCCATGAACCTGAGTTTGCAGAGTGATGGGGCTGCACAAACAGGCAGGCTCCAGGCAGATATCAACAGACCTTAGAGAGACATTGTGAGAGTGTGTGCGAAGAGAGATAGAGGGGGTGGATGAGGAGACACGTCCTGTCTCTGTGTTTACTTGCTGAACCCAACCGCACAGCGGGTCATCTCAGTCTGCAGATGTATTACTCAGAATGTTATTTTGAATGTGCTCATTTAGTCTTTGACAGATGGTGGTAGAATCACAGATTCACCACCCCTGTGAGTGAAAAGACACGTGCTGAAACACGCACAGAGACATTGATACACACATTTACACTTGAGAAGAAGCAACTAATGTAACAGCTAACTCAACAATACTTACATTGGAAAGTGTCACTACTCTGCTGACACATGATGGCATGGTGGATTAAGTAACAACCATAACCACAGTCATTAACCCTTGTGACCTGTGTGAGTAAAGTGGAAAGGATGTGAAATGTAGAAGCCAGTGAATGTGATGCGTTTGAGATATTGGGCTATGGAGGTTCACGAACAGAGAGACAGAGCCCCTGGATGGGACTGGAGCACCTGGTAGTGTCAGTCTCCAGTGGATGATGTCAGTAACTTTCATTTGGCTTGGAACATGCAAAGCAACAAGTCATAAGCTGTACACTCTCCATTTGAACTATTGATCTGTAGATAGATAGATAGATAGATAGATAGATAGATAGATAGATAGATAGATAGATAGATAGATAGATAGATAGATGATTGACAGATGATTTGATAATATTTGTACTTTTCTTGCTTTTTTTATACAAATGCTTAAGGTCCTGCCAACACTTGAGCACTTTAGCAGCATTGTCCAGTGCAGCAAGACAGCAAAGATAGCAAACTCTTCTCAATTGCAGCTTTGATTATGACGTTAATCAGCACCCAGGCATTTGCAAAGGTCAGCTCAGTGCAGAGACACAACAACGTCAATCTGTACGACGACATCTACACAGATTAACACAGAGAAGTAAGCCTCTCTAATGTCTTGGAGCTTGTTGATGGAACATTGAGTGGGTTTGTTACTTTCTACTCAGTCCGTGCAAGAATACAATGCCCCTTTTTTGTCTCAAAGGACAAAGAAAGGTCAAACTCTGTCCCCTTGAACAACCTTCCCTTGTCACATTGGTGGTGTGTACATCATTGTGGGTTATGTAACAAATGATGTTCAACCAAGACCAGCTTAGAAAAACACTGGCAAATTTCTGCTCTGTAGACCAGATCGTTCCAGTTTAGTAACGCTTTTCTTTGAGTTCCTCTGCAATATTCATACAATGCCTTTCAGAAGGACACAAACATGGTGAGCCACTTTCACTTGCATGGTACGCCTTATACGTACTTACATACAACTGTAGACTATTGAGTCAACAACTGAGCTCATTCATCAACATGACTGACAACTGATGTTGGCAGTGGTTCTAGGCATCCAAACAGCAGGTGACATATGACAAAATGCAACACAGCACCAGAATTGTAAGATTCCACAAAATTCCACAGGACATGTGAAAGTTATCCAACTGCTTCATTTTCCATTTTAGGAAAAACACAGTTGTAAATAATGATTATGGCTACCACAGCACGAGGTTTTTTTCAAACATACAGATGATTTGTTCCACAAATGACAGTGCTCTGCTAGATGTCAGACAGAAATAAGAAAAATCTTTTGGATAGAAGTCAGTGCTGCTCCAGTTATGCAAGCCTTAAAGCCATGCCAAATTAACCAAGACGTCTGTGGGAGCTTCTTGGAAGTGGAACAGTGCTGAATAGAGTTTTGTTTAATTAGAGCAAAAACATCCTTTCCCTGCACCCGTCCATCCGTCCGGCTGTGTGGACCACTCTCCACCTGCAGGTTTTATTCAGCCACCAAATTCAATTGCTATAGAGCCTGACTGGCATCTTCGGCCATTCTTTTTAGCTCTCCAACAGCATCGGGAACAAAGCCACCAGGAAACCAGACTGTAGCAGTGGAAGCCCTGTGCAAGCCACAGTGAGAGAGAGAGGGAAATATTGCATAACCCATCAGCACAGGCATTACAGAGCAAACACATTATATAGCAACAACATTTAATATAGTGTGTAATCTTTGATATCTGATTGGTTCACGATATGTATACAATGGTACTGTAACCTAAATTACAGGAGGATGCATGCACATTGTTATGAGAGTAGAGTCTCATTATATTTATGGTATAAGACACAAACAAGAAAATGTTATTTTCAAATTTAGTTATTTGTGTTTCCACCTCTTAAATCAAATGTAGTGAAATGCTCTTGAAATGCAGTGAAGTGAGTAATGTCACAGTGGTGACACACACAAGGTGATCAGTGATCAGTGTATATACTGTAGCTTTACACCCTAACAATGTATTTTCCTACTGTAATTTGCTTATAAATCAGTCGTTATTTAAGCTTTAAAAACAATCAGAAAAAAAATGTATAAAACATGTCATATTTTGCAGGATGTTTCGATCCAACCTAATCTGTTTCCTTCAATTTAAGCTCATTAAAATGTCTCATGGCATTGGCCGTGTTATTATTTTTCTCCAGTCATTGCTGTTTTTATTTGTGAGTCTGCAGACATTGTGTGCACACACACCAGTAGAAAACCAGGACACTTCGCACTTTCTATCTTGCCAGTCTCCTGTGTTGTTCCTTCTGTTTCTGTCTGTTTCAGCCATATGAGTGCACTGCTGATTAGCACATCACCACAGAGAGCGAGTTGGCTATTCATTCAGGTTTCAATGGTAATGACGCAAATCCCTGACCTGTTTGGTGCACCGTGGCCTGGACCTGCACTTTTGGACCGAGGCTGTCTTGCCTCTACATGCTGGCTGGCATTCAGACAGGTTAGAACAGCTGAGACACACTAAATGTACCATAGGAGGTCCGATAAACCTGCTGCTTTCCTGCTGAGGCTGTCCTGACATGATCTAGTGTCACATGTGACCTAAATATGTAACACAATTTGTTACATAAGTTCGTTCTAGGTCTGACAGGAAACCTTTGCCTCCTCCGCAATGATTACTTTCCTCTTGCTGGCATGTTGGTGCAACATGTAGGTTCATTTTGAAATCAATAAATATTACTGTGAAAAACGTATGGCTCCTCACTCTCTCATCTCAGAGCCAGTAGACAAACGCTGCCCCCTGGTGTTGGAGTGGTAACACAGTTCCACACCTGGTGGCACATCTTTACAGGCCTGGGATCCAACCTGCACATAGTTCTCAGGTAAGCTGTCACAGGATACAGCTGGGGGAGGTTATATTGTGATTTCACTAGTTCATATATAAATTCAAGAAATATTTATGTTCTTTTCAGCTTGCAGATCAGATCAACCTACCTCAAGTACAGACCAAAAGTTAAGGTATTTGTATGGCTTCTATATCTTTCTCAGCCTTTGCTTGTTATTCAGAATCAGAAATACTTTATTGATCCCAGGGGGAAATTGCTTTCATTCCAGGTGCTCCATGTATACTCAAAAAACCGGTTAGAAATATAAAATAAGGTAAAGTAGTAAGAGTAAAATAAAAATAAAACCTAATAAATTCTAAACATTAATAAGCATTCAAGTAAACTCCAGGCAAGTGAAGACTGATAGTCATATATAATACAACTATACTGTGTGCAGTAAAATTTTGTCTACAATAAATCCAATATGGATATAATTACAACATTACAAGTGTGTTAGATTGTCTGATCTCAGAGGGAGGAGTTGTACAGTTTGATGGCCACAGGAAGGAATGACCTCCTGTGGCGCTCAGTGGTGCATTTAGGAGGGAGCAGTCTGGCACTGAAAGTACTCCTGCACTTCAGCAGCACGTGGTGGAGAGGATGGAAGCTGTTCTCCAGGATCCCCTGCAGCTTAGACAGCATCCTCCTGTCTGACACTGCTGTCAGGGAATCCAATTCTGATCAGTTTATTGAGTCTGTTTGTGTCCGCTGCTTTCTGCCCCAGCAAACAAAACGGCACTGGCAACCACAGACTCATAAAAAATCCTCAGCATAGTCCGACAGATGTTAAAGGACCGGAGCCTCCTCAGAAAATAGAGGCGGCTCTGGCCCTTCTTCTAGAGGGCTTCAGTGTTTTTAGTCCAGTCAAGTTATTTTTACTATTGGCAGTATCCCTTCTGACTCATTGCCATCTTAACTTTGCTCAGTTTCTCTGTGGAATCTGGCCCACACTGCACATTGAACCACAGAAGATGAGCTGAAGTGAAGGGATGGGGCCCGGCTGACAGATGGTGACACATCCAGACACTATCAGCACAGGGACCAGTTCCCCCTTCTTGCCACTTCAGGGAATTACAGATAACAGCTAGGCAGCATGTGGACCCCAAGGCACCACCCCAGGAACCCTTTGGTTCTCAACTGCAGGGACAGTACAGTATAGCATTGAGTCCTAAGAAAATTGTTTTTTTCTTTATCAATAATAATTTATTAGACTATCTTTTTTGTCATTTTATTGCCATCTAGATTTTTACTCTCCACTGGGACATTTGCGACCAAGGTGTCAGTGGGAGGAAAAAAAGATCAACGCCATTGCTTGCCGAAACCCGGGATCGAACCAGGGACCTTTAGATCTTCAGTCTAACGCTCTCCCAACTGAGCTATTTCGGCTAGCTGTCAGCGCCACTTACATAGCACGTGATTGTTGACGTGTTTCTATTACAGTTATATGCCATCTACCTGTTGTTAGATATGATATTGGCAATTTATCTGATTCAACGCGATACGTGAAAAATAAAAAAGTCTTTTATACCTTTGCGATGTAATGTATGTTTTTTCTACGTTTGAAAGAACGCTAAAAATCCTTCATTTAGTCTGCACGTATATACATGAATAGAACATGTTACTAAATCAGTAAATAGCATATTTTCAGTAGACTGTTTCACAGGAAATCATCCATTTTTATAGCAGTTTTACATTCTCACAGCGCGGAATTATTCTTTTGTAATTTTTCACTGTGTCCAACAGAGGTCAGTGTAGTCTAGGATATTATTTCAAATAACAGGGTAGTACTGTCATTGCATCATATATTATGGTATTCTCCTGGATTTCATGCACCACAAAAGCCAGACAACAAAACACAAAATCAGACATGATACTGAAATCATGTTTATTATTTACATATCATTTCATTTATTAAATGCAGAATAAATACAGTACAAAACCTGGCTGTGCTCTACAAAGGTCTATAAAGTAGATTAACATTAACAGTTACAGTGTGAATAACGATGGTATATTCAACAAACACTAGTTTGGAAATCAGAAAAAAAGACAGGCTTTTACACTGGAATTCAAATGTCAGTGACACTATTATAAACAGCTACAGCAGTGTATGTTCACTCGGTCAAAACACCCATTGTAAACATTGGATTAGTTCTGACCTTCAACTGCTCTGGTACAGTTGGATGTTCAAATCTTAAACTTCAATTCTCTGGACGTGGGAAAGATGTGGTAGAAACCATGCCGAAATGAGACCAGATGCTCACATGCATTTTGCCAGATGGTAGGAGAGGAGGGAGTCTGTGATGGAAAGGGCCTGCCACGATGCGAGTCATTACAGATGCAGGACTCTAATTAGATTTGTAGATGTGTTCACTATCTAGTGAAATATAAATATTAATAAAACAGTTTGTCATGGTGTCTGAATTTACTCCAACAATGTCTGAAGGGGGGGGGGGGCTGAGGGTTCAGAGCAGCTATACTGTTTCCATTAGTTGATGCATCATGTAATTTGCAGTTGTGTGTGGCACACTCCTATTATATACCCATTTTTACACGTTTTAGTTTAGTTTCAGTTCTGAACTTACGACACACCCATTGTTTTGTATTCAACTGATTTTCTGCTCTCAAGACTAACAGCAGCGAGTTGTGACTGCTTTGAAAGAACTGTGGTCCTTTTCATTTTCTGCTGAGAGCATCAGTTTCTTAAATTCCATGTAAAACCTGTTTTTTTCTCTATGTACCTGACTTCAGCTTGTGCTTATCTTGCACATGACAGGATGCTGGTTCTGCAGATCTGACAATACAACGGTCCTTGCATATTTGCCCTTACAGTGCAGTGGTCTCTTCTCTATATTTCACTGTACATGACTGTCTGTCTTCTATTCTGATTATTATATTGTAATCTGACTAGTCGACAGCTTGACTTGTAGTGAAAGCATAGTTGTAGATGTAAGAACCTTGCTGAGATGCCATAACCCCCTGGAGACAGTAATTTGTAAATAGTAACATTAAAGGTAGGGTAGGAGATTTTGAAAACTCCGTCAGAGTCAGCCAGAAAGTCATTTGAAAGTAAACACACGCCCCTTTCTCTATGAGCACACCCCGAAGCCACGTCTCCCAACCAGTCTGTGACTTCGGCCATCATGCACGTACCTCTCCTGTGTGCGCAGAGCAGGAAGAGAGTGACAACCAGCCAACTATACGTGTAGGGGTGCCTCGCAGAATTGGCTGATGTTTTTAGCGTTTTATAGCTTCCACAGATGATTAATATTCTTCGTTTTAAAGCGAAACTGCCGAACTAATTGGTTGCTATCGGATTGTAAAGAGAAGTTACACTAAGTGCATCAGAATGAAATCTCCTACGTTTCGTACCCTACGTTTAAAGCAAGCTAGATTGGAATGGCTTAAACCTCACATTGAAAACAGTATATTTACAGTATTCTCCAGGTTTTATAATGGCTTCATAAATGTTAGTGTGTTTATGTATTGTAATGATGTATTGTGTGGAAGATTTGTATGTTTATCTTTATCTTTATAAGCAGTACAGTAAATAATGTCCCATTCAGGTTCTATTGCATTTATTAGCTGTACCAGAGGCCAGGGGTTGCCAGGCTTTTTAGCAGTACAGAGTACACTAACAAAGTCATTGCAGACAAATACAGTTAATGTGATGCCACCCCTGACATCAGTGTGCCATAAGACGGGGTTGTTAAAGTTTGACCCAACCCCTGGGATTGAACCAGTAACCATGTATTGTATGATAAATGTTGGATTGTACCTGTAGAGGTCACCCTTGGATTTTAGTGTCATTACTGTTTTTTGTCAATAAAATTAGGAGATTATTATAACTTTACCCAAAGTATGTTTGCTATGTACATGTAATTTGAATTCAAATTATAATAAAATATATTTCATCACAGGCATTACTAGCAGTCCTATTATTCTAGTGCTGCTGAATTATCCTACTTTGCCCTGCAGGCTTCATCCCACATAGATGACCTTCTTTTTCCTATACTGCAGAGGTCTGTTGCGCCTCCCTCCCACGCAGCACAAAACCCACGCAAAAGTTTTCAAACAGCAGGCAGGCAGGAGAGCTCAGTGGGAGGAGCATGTGACAAACACTGCCAGGTATACATGCCCCATGCCCACAAAGGAGGGCATCCATACTGAACGTGGAGCACCCACTGAGCCTGTAAAAAAATGGCTTCACATGGGAAAGCATATAGCAGGATGAACGGTGATTTCAACACCAACTGTGGCAACACAATACTAAAATTAACACATACAAACGACACCACCCACTCAATATATTATTGGCTGCTTTCTGATAATAAATCAGCACATGCACAAACACAGTATACTGTGCAAACTCTTTGTTCTACACAGACCATAAGCGCTAGTGTGAGTAATAATGTATGTTCTGGTATGTTCATTACCTCAGATACAGGCGCATGTCTCCTTTGGTTCAGAGAGAATGATCATGTGAGGCACAGGGACAGAGCTTTACATTGTCCTCATGGTTTTCTCTCTAGTTAAATTTCATAATAGAAAATGTGCATTTATCACGGCTTTGCCCCAGGACGGGGCTTTTTTATGTGCAAAACACGATACAAACACGAGCACGCAAACACAGGCAGTCTTTAGTATTTTATAATTTATTGACGTAAATCACGATTTTGTGATACATTCACATAAAAACAACACCATGGATAAAACCTATAAAGATAGCATATTCTCGGTGTACAGAGAGTATAATATATATTTGTATTTTCCATACGTTTAGATTTATAAATGCATTGGTTGTGTGCGTGGTGTAAGTCACATGGCCCCAGTGTGAGCAGTGAGCACACGAGCAGGTAGAACAAAGTCAACAGCAAACACTAAGTCCTTTAAACCCAGCAATCTGTCTGAACACGGCTACAGTGACAGTCACTCTGTTGTTTGCAGGACAAACCCAGAGGATGAGCTGACCCCTGGGGAACACATGTCTGGGTGCTGACACAGAGATGAGGCAGCTGCAGCTGAGACACTCGTCTAATCTAAGAATCACACAGAGTGACTGCTACTGTAGATTTCACATGTAGTACATTCATATCTGGCCAGTATTTACATCATATACATGGATGTTCTCTCAGAAAGTATTGCATGCTTTTTGCATGCTAAACTGAGTCTAAAACAACAGACCTGCGATAAATACTATTTAAGGACACAACAGATGTACAGGTGTTTCAGGTGGTACTATACTGTGGTATATAGAAATATTCCCATGTTTACACTAATCTACAGTCAGCAGCCTTGTTAGCTTATTTTAGCATAAAAAGTGGAAACGGGGAAAAAAAACAGTAAGTTTGCAATACCAAACAAGATATTACACCATTTGATTATAAAGGAAAAAAAGGAATTGCATTTATATCAACAAGTGTTGCAAAAATCTTATGTAAACACTGTAACATTTGAATGTAAAATAACCGGTGAAGCTAAAGCATTTTATATTTCACACTTGAATTGTCCTCTGACATCTCTCTGTACACAGACACTCCTTAAACCCTTGAAGAAAGTCTAGACCTGAATTAAGGCAGACATACTATTAAATACATTCATAAAGTTCTTATTATTTTGTACATACATTAATGTGTTTCTCAACATTTTTAAAGCTGCCTTGGAGTTTTTGAGTAGGAGGCAGATTATATTTTCCGCGGGCTAAACACATTCTTTGGTGCCGTTACATAAGCACCACTATGAGAATGTGCAGCCCAATATGTAAATAGTCTTTATTCTTTTCACAAAGTGCAAATTATATACATACACGTGTATATGCGTGCCACAGTGACAACAACACCCTCCTTCCCCTACAGCCTGAGGTGAATATTAGTGGTGTTTTTCAGGGGCTCGCTGCTGGTGGTTAGATTAAAACATCTCCCATGGTGGAAATGTGTTTTTCACATTTCTTACACCGCCTTCTCGCATCAGTGACTTTTATAATGGAACACACCTGTGACTCTGTTCTGGTTTTTAATTATGACCCATGTGTTTCAGTTTTACAGGGCCTCTGCCAGACAGCGGTCAGTACCTTCGCTTGCTTCTAGCCGCACCTGTCGGCTGGTTTTCCTGTTCTCCACCCAAGAGTTGTGTATTACAGTGCCGCCCGGTGAAGGGTCAACTTGGAGCAGGGACACCACCCGCTTTTTAACCTTGGCACGGAGGGCACGGCGTAGTTTCTGTCGAGTGAAAGCGTAGAGCAGGGGGTGGGAGACAGTGGTACCATACGCAAGGGCAAGGAACCAGAGGCGTAGGCTGACCAGGACGTCACTGGGGCCAATGCCCAGAATCAGCATGTTGGTCACAGAAAGGGGAGCCCAACAGCCCAGGAAGGTTGTAATGATGATGAGGGACATCCTAAACACCCTTCTCTGGCGCTCTCTTCGATCTCTGTGTCGTCGTACTGCTCGCCGCAAGGCAATGATGGCTGACACAGAGGCATGGACACCCATGGAGGCTGGCATAGGAGTGGCAGCGCCTATGTCAGAGGTGACAAGTGGAGCGGAAGAGGACAGGGCAGGAGGGGAGGTAGCTGTTGGGGTGGGGGATGGGGATGGGATGAGAGGAGGATGGCTGAGCTGTTTGGTAGTGTCAATAGTACACTGCTCCCCTCCTGCTTCCCCACTATCACTCATTTTAAGTCCTGCCTTCCTCTTATTCTGTCTCTTGTGGCGCCCCCTGCAGGTAGGGCCCCTAAACCGCTGGCTCTTCTTTATGTGGGAGCCAATGCGAATGTTTAATGCTCTCAGTATTCTAGAATAGGTAAACAACATGACGGCCACAGTGGTAAAGAAGATGGGCACCTGCAGGATGAGATGGTAATACATACCCAGGCCCATGTAATGACCCTCATAGCCAACACAAAGGAGGGTCCGGTTCCGCCATGCTGGCACCACTGTGGCACTTGCGCCATGCGAGGACAAAGACAGGGGTGTCACCTGTCCTGTCTCCTGTGCTGCTTCTCCACTGGACCATTGCACCTCCAAGAATGGGATAAAAAACACAGCAACCGATGTGATCCAGACTGCAGCCAGGAGCAGTGCGGCCCTGCGCGTAGTCAGCAGCCGGTTGGCCGGTCGTACTGAGATGTCATACCTATCCAGGCTGATAACCAGGATGTTGACGGCTGTGGCGATACTGGCGAAGGTGACGCAGGCCTCGTGGAAGCTGCACAGTAAGGCCAGGTTTGGTCCTGGGGGCAGAAGTATGACCACCACAGTTAGAGGCACACACAGCACACACACCGCCACATCCAGCACGTGCAGGTTCACAGTCACCATGTTGCTCACTGAGTCCACCAGATTGGATTGAGAGCAGTAGAGCACCAGTACTGTCAGGTTGCTGCTGAAACCTAACACCAGCTCCAGCATAAGGAAGGCAGTGAGGGACACCTGGAAGCTCAAAGAGTATGGCATGTCCCATGACGCTGGAGTGCTGGATGAACCCCCAACTGCATCCTGCTCCTGAGGGACTCCTATTCCCTCCAGCCCGGCCGCTGTCCAGCCAGGGATGGCTGGGCCTGAGGTGTAGCTGCCAGTCTCCATGACGACCTCTCAGTCCTCATATATTGTGTCTGTCATACTGCTGATGAGCTCCCATGATGCACCAGGCTGAGCCTCTATGATGCAGGGATAAATAACAGCCTGGTGACAGCACTGGGGAGAAGGGAACACAACACGGACAGATGAGAAATGAACTGTGGAAGAGTAAATCAAAACACATTATTCTCTCTCTCAACATAACTGTGGATACCAAACACAAAGATTACTGTCTGTCTGTCTGTCTGTCTGCCTGCCTGCCTGCCTGTCTGTCTGTCTGTCTGTCTGCCTGTCTGTCTGTCTGTCTGTCTAATACATTTATCAACCCTACCACCTGCAGATTGAACAGGTGCATTATGCATCAAGCCCCCTTTGTCAGTCCCCTATCATTTTGGCTTAGCCACAGCTTGAGACGTGTACACAAGCTGTCTGAATCACAGGCCACCACAAGAGGCCATCATTAATGTGCACCAGAGCTCAGGGGAATGGCCAAATTGAATGAAGCTAAGTAATCAGACCAGCAGGCAATCAACTGGATCAGAAAACCACACATTCAGCAAGTTACACTAAATTGGTTATTCACTTCTCTCAACTGTAGCAGACCATGTGGTTTATTTAGAATATTTCTGGAGCCAAGGAAGCACATTCATCAAGTGTGGCCATGCCTTAGCCAGCTCGACTTTAAATAAATTCACTTCAGTGTCACCTCTGAAGAGTTCATTAGCTAAAATATTGTGGAAAACTATAAGAACAGCTGCAGAATACACCAGAGGCTATAGGTTATAACACCGACTGTAAGGCAGGTTTAAAGGGGCAGTTCACCCCAAAATAAATGTGTATTTCAGTTACAGAAATACATTGTCATATAGAATTACATTGTCTGTGGATTGTTTTGACCTGTAACCTGGTGATTTTTTTGAGATATTTACACGGTTTTTCAGATTGAGGCTCACAGAAGAAAACAATGTAGATGGATGAACAGGATAATATGAATATTAGATCTTAAGGTAAATCTCTTTCAACATTGTTGATTCTACCAAAATTATTTATTTATAATATACTAAAGGTCATTAAAAATGCCCACTTTTTTTAGAATATCCATGTGTGTTTACTTAAAAATCAAAATTGACTGTTCACACATTATTAGCACTCTGTCGTCCTGAAAATCCAGCTTTTTCTGTGGTCGACCATTAACCTTGCTGTAGCAAATTTGACTGTCTCAGAATAACCATTCCGAACCAAATCACATTATTCCGACTGCAACTCTATATGTAAAGCACAGACATGAGGATGGTAGCCTGCTGATCCTCTCATCTGACTCTCAGCAAGAAAGCAAATACACTGTAACAGAATGGGCTGAATTATGCTATGATGCAGCAGCAGGAGCAACAGAGAGATGGCTCTGAATCTGCTGCTGGAATTAAATCCTTAGGCATTGTTTGACCGGCTTGTTGTCTAAGGTGAGTCTAAACTGTACAGCTGATTTTCTGTAGACAGAGTTTGTGTTAGTTGTGTTTGTCAGGAGAACCAGTGTGAGGGGTTGACCTACAATCACACTTACCAGTTGCACTCACTGAATTATAGTCACTATTACAGTGCAAGAAGTTAGTGATGGGAACTTCAGTTACTGTAGTTGTTGTCCAACACTTATATGTACTCTAACAGGTGACCTGTGCTCCATTATAAATAGCATTACAAGAAGAATGTTATCTCTGTAAGGTTTACTACACCAGAGTATTTGGATCACAGATTCCAAGACGGCAAGCCTCTGTTGCTGAATGCAGAAGCCGTCATCGATGACTGTTGTTAGTCTCCACTGTTAAAGCCAGTCTAAACCAATATACACAGACGTAGCGTCCTGCTAAATTGACAGCTACAAGATGAAAGTCAGTCCATAAACCACATTCGCTTCTGATTGATTAGGGGATGGTAACTAATTGCACCTGCAGGAAATCAACTGAATGATTAAAATCACAGCTTCTCTTCACTTCAATGTCTGAGTGAAGATCTCAGCATTAAGTGCTTCCAGCATTTGATGACTAACCTTACTAGTCATGAGCTCAGGAACCGGACAGCGCAACAAATCAACTCCCAAATATCAACCGCTGCACAACTCCACTTTGGCAACAAAACATTTGGCTGAGTGATGGACTCATTTTCTCCCAGCTTCTGTTGCCATGGCAACCTCACTACAAGGCACTAGATTAATGAGGGCACAGGTACTATAGCGGTGAGGTGTGTGACACTGAGCTCTTTGGTGACAGTAAGGCAGTAGTGCAGTAGAGTTAAAGCATTGCTCAACTACAAAACAGAGAGATTAAAACAGTCCTGTGGGGGTAAAAAAGGAAGCAATATCATGGGTCTGTTAAATTATGAGTCAAATGTCAACAGTGAAGTGCAATGATAATGTAGTAATTGTTGAATCGAATAATGACTCGTCTGTTGACTTGTAGGTGTTCTGGTCTCTGTGGGTATTGTAAACAACAGAGTGTGGGAGGAAACAGAAGTCCCCTGGGATCAACAGCACTCTCCATTAGTGATGTGTCGGCCATGAACCAAACGGCTCTTAGGACTGGCTCTTTTTCCTCTGTTTTCTCTGCTGCACGTGATTGGTCAACTACACAATGTGTGGTCGCGCCTGGGTGTCTACACCGATCAGGTGGGGGGGGGGGGGGGGTACAGAAACAACACACACACACAAGAAAGAATCAGGGGGGAGGGAGACACAAACAAGCGAGAAAGAGAGAGAACAGCTGCTAAAGAGACAACACAATGGAAGGATGAGGATCTACAGGAAATTCTGAAAAATGTCTCATTTCAATTACATTGTTAGCGACTGTGAAGTTTGCAGGGTTAAAATCTCATATCAAGCAGCTGCACAGGCTCATTAGAACTGTACAGCCATCAGTGCAGTGAACCTGTGTGATTCTTCTTCTGTTGTTGCACTGAACAAATAGTTAAAATTGTATAGGCAATATGAGCTACATACAATCATCAGATCTTTTTGTCAAACTGACTTAAGTATTGTTTTTGTACTTTAAAATGTATTTTTTGTGTAGCCGATCCATAAAAACCATCTCTCTTAAAAGAGCCGAAATTCCCATCACTACTCTCCATTTAAAAATTCTCAGTGATATGGCTTTATGGAGAAAAGAGGATTTCTACAGCGCTGCTTAGTTCGTAAGGATATAGATTTGTAGTTTCATGACTATATCTGTAAGGGAAGTCTCATGGGGATGTAGGCAGAAATGAAAAGAGGGGCACTGGGGAGAGTAAAGTGGGGGGAAAAACATGAGGTCAGAAAAAAACAGAGTGAAGAATTGAATAGTGTACACGAGCACAGCCCTGCAGCCACTTTGCTCAACTCGTGTTGGAGGTTTCCAGCTGCTCAGATCATGACCAGACTGTCTGATTGCCACCAGGGTAACAAGGGTTTAGATGGAGAATGGAGGGAAATGGAAATATAGATTTTTTGGGCTGTATGCTGGATTCTTGGCTTAAAAGGGGGCATGCATCACCTGGAACGCCTGAAATGCCTGCTGGAGAGCAGGAGACAGATTAAAGCAAGCAGTAAGGGGAGGAAGTAGAGAAGAAGGGTGAACCAGAGGCACTGGTAAACAAGATGTCCCAGGGAGCAGAGGTGGCAGTTTTTTCCGCTCTACAGTCTTACATCAGCCTTTCTCTAACTGCTTCTGGTTTCCTTAGTTGCCTTTAGTCCCCAAAAGACTGCTTCAGTCCCAAAAGACTCATGATTGCCTGAGTGAAAAGCTGCATGATGACTGCACAGGTTACACGTATAGAGCAGAATAGGTGGACAGATATTGCCAATCATAAAATCACAGCAGAAAAGCAATCTAGTCATGGAATGATTACACTGGGGCTGTGCTACCCTGGCTGTAATGGTTTGGCTGCTGCGCTGAGTCTATTTTTAGAAGTTATATTATTAGTGAAGGTATATATGTCCAGTTGAAATACTCCAGTAACATAGATTTTTTAATGCACAACAGAAGTAGAGATCAACCATGATCTGGATACAAAACTCAGTCAAAAAAGATCAATGCAATGTTTCACTCTGTTAAACAGCAAAGTGTTAAGAATCACCTCCCACCGCAGGATGAGTGGCTGAGGTTAAAGTCATCTTTGTTCATTTCAAAATCCAGATAATACTTGGGCATAAAGCACCACCACTCCTGGTAACTAGCTGTGTGTCAAAGGTGGTTTGCTAATTAAGTCGCCTGCGAGTGGAAGACGCTCACCAGGCAGTGCTGCAGGTGTGTGTGACCATTTCCGTGCTTTGCAGACGGCACTCAGATTCTGACTCACACTGAGAGCCAAGAAATGGTCATTACAAGGTGATGCATGTGATAAGTGGTTGTACAACACCTTCTCCTTTTAAACTGCCAATACTACATTGGGGTCAAGTTTCAGTGTCTTAATACAGCAATCTAATTTACAGGCTTAAATCCATCATTAAGGAATAAATTAGTGGGTAATAAAAACCTGTTTTACACCCGGTAAGTACTATTTTGTAATCTCTATTATGGATGGTAAATAAAGATGGATGAACCATCCATACTGTTATAATAGCTTTTCAGAAGAGTTGCTCCAAATGTGAGAGGCTCTGGCCATCATCATCTTGGCAGTGCCTCACTTCACTTAATTCCTCATTAATCCTAATATGGACAGAGCAGCTCATAATCTGACATGACACCCAGCTGACGCTCAAAGTGGTCACTCCCTTAAAAATCTGGTTTCATTTTGGTTTCTTTTGTACCCGACACTTCTCCTTCTTCTTTTTTGATTTAAGGCAGACTAGATGCATCTACGGCATATTGCTGCCCAAAGTACCCAGCTCTAATCATGTTTATTTCTGATGAAAAGACATTGGAGGTCAGTAGGGACTGACCTGTTTTTAGAGTAGCCATTAGAAGAACTGCAGTTTTTGGATTGTATTGGCTTCATTCCTCAGGCTGCTGCTTTGGTCTTTGTGCCATACATGGAAGTCCGGTCCCAACACAATACCATAAAGTCCAATACTGTATTAACCAAAATAAATGTCCAATAATAATGGATTAAAATCTGCTGTCTGTGGCTGTGACATTCTTTCCTATATACTAATTCCTCTGTCCATATTTTGTGATTTGATAATCAACAGATCTAATTCTTGGTCATATTTGGATAAATGTAAGGTCTGATATTTGCAGTGTAATATGCCTACATTTACACATATGCACATGTAAACTAGTTCATTTTATTCTGCACACATCTGGATGCTAAACCCTAGTACTTTATTTTTGATTCAATTAGAGTGTCCCTATCTATTGTTTGTACGCATTTGAGCACCATTTAGATGTAAATTGTTGTTTTAATGGGTTATTTTTTATGTGACCTTTTTGTGGTGCTTGTTTTGTTCTGTGTGATCCTGTTTAATACTCTAGATTTCTAAAGCTTTGCCATCCGTTTCTTAGGTTTTTAACTGTTATTTTATTTCATATTAACTTAACACCACACAAGACGACAGTGCAGAGACTGTAATGCAGCTAGTCATGTCATGTTTTCAGCAGACAGAAACCTGCACAGTGTTTTTATTATCACTAATGGACAGTCCAGCTAACAGTTGAAATGAAAGAATTTAGACCTCTTCCCTCAGCGTGTAGAAAGTCATTCTGGGAAATGTAAATCAAAGCATGTAAAGAAACACACAAAACAATGGCGGAACCCTAGAGGCTAATCTGGCAATATAATAGATATATTTTCATTCCAGCAGTGCATCAAAGCCTCGGCAGGGAGGTCAGTTCAGAGTTATACACACCCATCCAGAGCCATTGCTTTTCACACACACATAAGTGACGCTCTGCAACCTTTTCCCCTCTGGCGTGGGAAGTCAGTAAGAGATACTGTATTGCATGTATAATTGAATGTCTATAGACACATCAGCATTTCCCAGAAGCAAGAGCACAAAAGATTAAAAAGATGAATGGCAGTGAGGATAATCTTGCTTATTCCTGTGAGACAAGCTGATGTAACAGGTTGTCAAAATGGCGTAGCTGGCGGGAGGGTGAAAAAACCTGAATGGAAAATCTGTGTTAATGTAAGATTTTACTGGAATACCGTATGATGTGCAACTAAAGGTTTATGGTTGTAAAATGTTTGATTTCACAATGGAGCATAGAGTGTCTACAAACCTCACAAAATGGCTATTATAAGAGTTTAAACTATTTGGTTCAACATTTGAAAATAAAAAAGCTTAATTTGTTTTTCTCATGTGTAGGACTCAGCAGGAAGTGAATCAGCTCAGTCACATGTCTCAAAATACACAGAGAACACTGAAATACATGTTCTATGACTTAAAACTTAAAAAATGTTTAAAACCTTTATCATATTGGTATCCAGTCCTCCTCAATACACCACAGCTGATCACTAATGCAAAGATTAAATTTGCCTAAGTGAGGACACAGATAACCTGGACACTGGATGCATTTTTGTTCATACGACTTTTTCTCCAGGGAGATCAATATTTACAGGGAATGTTACATTATATTATTTGAAAAATATTATTATGTTAAATAATTGGACTGATAGCAAACAGCTTCTTCTCAAATTCAGGGTTTGTTTATGGTTATGTGGATGAACCCTGTGTGCAACCTCTGAGGAGTCATGATGAGGTTAACATTTATGCACCAAAAATGAATACTTGCTACATAAAACATATTGATTCATAGCTTTGAAGCAGAAAATAAACACATTCTTGCTTTAAAAAAAGACCAATGAAAATAAAAATGTTCTCTCAATAATGGGCAATGTGCAATGTAGACCCCACTACTACAATCTAACATTTTAATGAGGTCTTCTCCACATCTGAGCTCATGATGTCAGCAAGCATCACTAATTAGTTCCAAACTTTTTCTACAAATTAAGCCAGAAGTGTGCTTTTCTCACTAATATTTTTCTCTTCTTCTACTCATGTGTGTTGACCTGTATGCCCTATCCTAAAGAATCACATAACTGTTTGAATAATATCAGGGTTTCTTCATTAGGATGCAAAGTTATGCAGCGAGGTGCTTGAAAATCTAATCAGACAGTTGAGTCAACCGGAGGAAGCTGTGGGGAAGGTATGACGGTTCTGTCACAGGCTGATGCTGAGAGAGATAGATGTCACGGGGGGACGTGAAAGCTGTGTGTGGACATTTAATGGTTTTTTAATCAGTGCATTAAAAAATAAATCAAAAAGGACAATATCCACCTTGCCTGTCTGGACCTCAGGAATCTGATCAGTCCCCATTTTGTGCCAAAAAGGCAGCTTCAGTCACTTGTCATGGCAATCCTACCACAAAGCTAGTGGAGCTTTGATTCTCAGCAAATATTACCCAGGACAATGCAGTGCACAAGACGAAGAAAAGAAATGACAGCAATCAAGCCTGAGATTCTGCAGTCTGAGGGGGTGAACAACAACAAAACAGAAAGGCTGGAGCCAACATGAGAACACAGAACATGTACAAAACTGTCTGTACAACAAAAACCCACCAGCATGTGTGTGCTCGTGTGTCTCGTCTGTGTGTGCGTCTGTTTGTCCGTGTGTGCACGCACAAGTGTAAATGGACTCCCTATTGAGACATCATGCTGTTATTTGAGTGCTCTCTCCAGTCACTGTGCCATGAAGAGAAAAATGTCATGTCAGAGCAAAACGTTTGCAGGCCACTGCTCATCCTCAGCACAATTGGCCCAAGACAGCAAGACAACACACATCTCTTATTACTCCACGTACACACACATGCCCAGTCACGCACACAGTTGTAGAACAGGACACCTGCTGAGTCTACAGTGAGCGGCCATGCAGATGTAGTAGGTGAAAGCAGAGCAGATGAAAGGCTGGAGTTTATTGCAGTGCTTCAGATGTAAGAGATTATTTCTATGCCAGCAGATAAACAGATAAACGCATAATAAAATACAAAAACAATGCAGGATCCTTGAGTGAACCTGCTGCCCTAACATGTCAAGACTTTGACCTTTAAACGTGAGGACACCAAAACAGTAAAGTGCTTCAAGTATTGTACACATTTAAGCTCATACCTTAATAGGCAGATATGACAAATGTGTGCACAGTGAAAGGCAGATGAGTTCATTTGACAACAATTCCACTCAGTGGACCTAACCTGAAACCATGAGAGTGCAGTTCACAAACAGACACCAGAAGTGAGTCAGTCAGTTGGTGGATACACAGAGGTCATGTGCAGGTCATTGGAATATTAATCATATATCACCTTTCCTCCTGATGATGGGCTGGGTAAATTAATAATACATTAATGCTAATTAATGCATTATTAATGCTTCTGACATGGGACACGCTAAGTGCACATAAACGAACTGCCATTTCCCTTCTAGGTTAACACTGTAGTGTAAAAAATTACATTTACAGCTGTAAAGAGTCTGGCCATATTCTGTCCTATTGTTGCAGTAAATTGAAGAGATGTCGTGTTGTTGTTTGTCCTGCATACTGTGTTTGATAGAGGCAAATCCCAGCGTGGTATGTTGAGCAGTTTTTTCCTGCTGATCTAAAAGTTGAACTGAAATTTAAATCCAGGCAGGTGTTAAAATAAAACAGATAAAAATACAAAACTAACAGCATGATTGTGCACATGTTGAATGCAAAAATTGATAATTGCTTGCTTGCTGCCCAGCAGGACTTGTGATATAGACAAAAAGAGCAAAAAAAATAAGTTTTTGCTCTCCACAAAATGCATTCCACATAAAAACATTGTACATCACAAAATATGTATAAATGCTGACTCCAGCCTCACTGCTGTGTAGTGAGAGGGTCAGAGGTCAGCTTTACTCTGATTGGTTTATTGACCTACTGTCCAAGGTTGATTTTACAACTTTTAATTATGGCTGTCGTTGAAGCTGCATTCATACTTTCTTTGCCAGAATCTAGTTTATCCTTTCTGTCCAGGTCATAAATATTTTAGCTCATTTCATAATGCATACTGGAAAAAGCAATCAAGAGAAAAAAAAACTGCAGAGTGCCTCAGCTATGAAGGAGCAAACAAGCAAACATCAGTTTTTTCCAACTTCTTTCTAAAGACTCATCTTTAATGTATGTTTATCTTTCTATGACAGCTTCTGAATAATAGGGAGATAACGCCTAGCACCACTGACCAGAATACACTGTGCACTGGGAAACAAATACATTATTCAGGCAGACATTCTGAACGGTAGATGGGCAATTCAGGTTTGAACAAAGATTCTGGGCTCTCACTGAGGGCCTTTATGTTGTCCTGTTACCTGAATTATTTATTTGCAGAAATGAAATAAGGACCTGAAATAGCCAGCTGTTGAAAACCTAAGCTAGGGGAGAAAGGAGGAAAGGTGTAGAAGAGATAAGAGAGAGGGGGGGCAGATGTGGGACAGAACGCCACATGGTGAAAACTGATGATGTTACTTAACTTTACAAGGAGGCAATTAGAAGACAGTTAATCCACTTTGGAGCAGCCACACACACACACACACACACATGGCTTCCTGTCTCCATGTGTCCAGCAGGACTTGGTTTTCCTCCTTCATGTTCATAATCAAAGCCATGAACACACAGCTCAGACCAAACGCTTTCATCAAGACTTCTCCCTTTTTCTCTTCGCTTTCCTCCACCTCCACACTGTTGTCAGCGACCCCTCCCTTCTCTGTTCCTCCTCATCTCGCCTGCTGTGTCTTACTTATTTCACTTTCACAGACTTTCTTCATCCTCTGTGTATCCATCTTTTTGGTTGTGTTGTTCTTTAATAAATAGCTGCTCAGGAACTGCACCATGCAGCATGTGGATCATGGGAAAGAATGGATTTGTCTACTGGGTTCTGTCATGGCACAGTGCAGCAGCATATTGTCCCATTTGGCAGAACTCTAATGGACACTAGGGGCTAATTATTTACAATGTCAATTTATGTATGGATTTCTTAGTCTTAGAATGTTTTGGTCATGACTAAGGGTTAAATTTACAAACATAGAAAAGGATTTATGAATCTTGCTGGATGTCATGTTTCATAACATGGACTTTTATATAACAGTAAGCGTATACTTTAAACTAAGGTAAAATGTGCATACCTAATAACTTTTATGGCAGGATCTCTTCCTAAGGAGAGAGCCCTGCTCGGCAGTAAAAGGACCCTTGCGGGCAGCGAGAACAGAGGTGTTTAGGGCATTTTTCAGATATTTTAAGGCATGTTTGTCCTCTAGGCTGTTGGCACGCACCGCAAAGCATCGCAAACACACACACAGTATCCAAACAGGCAGCCGCACTTTGATATGAACGGTGAGATGTTTCCAGCGGACTGTAGAGAGGACTCCCTCAGGAGCGTGGGAGAAATACACAGCCTCGGAGCCCGTAAATGTGTCAAGCACCTATACTCCCACACACACACAGCCCGAGGTTTCTATTAAAACCCAGAATCCTCTGCTAAATCGATATTTCGTGTTGCTCTTTGTGCCAAACAGCACGCGGACTGATGCGCAATTCCACAATTTTTATACGCACCTCAAAGAAAAGCCAGGCTTCTGTCAAACGTAAAGTTTTTATAAAGACCTTAATCAATCTTTATAAATATTTGGTTAGCAAACCAAACGAAATGTTACAGTTTTGCATAAAAACATGTTGCATAAAAGTCAAACCAAAGCAATTGCAAAAGTTAATTAGGCTTTTCAATATGTCAATCTAAGCCTATGTAAACATCACTAATATTAAAACAGATAAATACAGTCAGTTATTAAAGGTAATGAATAACTGGAATGTTTGAGGCTGCCTGCCTGCCAACAGCTTTTCAAGCGCTGCGTATTTTACACAAAATTATCTTCTTCAGACAAACGTCCGTGCAAATAACAGATTAATTAAAAATTAAAATAGACTTATTTCATTTTTTCAGTTTTTTAAAACTGTATTCTTACCTCCTATCTGCGCTCAGTGATCCATGCCCGCAGCCTCTGTGCGCGTTGATGAGAAGCGTCCTTTCAGTCCCGTCCTGTGGTGCGTAGCAGCCGGATCATGCTCAGCAGCAGCTCCAGCAGGGAGCACTGGCAGCACCCACAGCTTTCAGTGGGACGGACAAACGACTGCACTGTCCGCAGGCAGAGCTCTGACTCCTGCTGGATCCACGGAGAGGACCCTGCGGACAGGAAAACACACTTTAAACAGATAGAGGAGGGAGGGGACATGTACCAAGGTCATTTAGATTGAAGCTCCAGACTTGTTGGTTGTCTTTGTGAAGCTACTTTAAAACCCCAGCATGAACTTTTCTTTCCTAGAACCTTTCTCTAGACATATTCAAATTGGTACAAGCACTGATTTAAAAAAACATTTGTTTGTGTGATTGTCAGGAGCAATCAAATGAAGTTTGTCTTGAGTAATTGTTTAATTTAATTTGGAATAAAAGGTTTGAATCAACGTTTTAATCAACATTCAGGTCAATCAGCAAAACAAATATTACTTTAATGCAGCATCTGCACACACAGACAGACACATTCAACATGCTGACAAGTGAACTGACTTCCATCAGAATACAGGTTATTTCATGGCTACATGGGTCACAGCATGTGGATTAAAGCATGAGCTCCTTTCAGTTAAAACATGGGAACAGACCAGTGTTCATTATTGTGCTGCAGGAGTGCAGTTAGTTCACAAATTAATAAGAGACATCAATTTATTTCATGTTATATTTAAATATACACTTTATTCTTGACTGCTACAGAAACATCAAGAGACCAGTGGACGACAACAGACCATTGTGTCACTCCACCTACAGGATCCATGCTACAGACATGTATCTTCTCTGGGGTCAATTTGGATAAAATCCATGCGGCTTTTGCTTCCACCTTCCTCAACAGCATGGTAAAATTGGCACTTCTGCCGCCAGCTGAAACCATCACCTCTCTCTGTTTAATAGTTTGCTTCCGTGCCCCTCGCCCCCTGCAGCTGCTGGCTCTATCCCGTTCCCTCGTTCTCTTCCTCTGGTTTCTTCAGACGGAGGCAGACTGCAGCTGACAGGACAGTGCAAGCCAGGGGACAATTAGGGAAGCGTGGGAGAGACAGCTGGACCTGTTGCCAATTACATCGACTGTGATCAGCAACCACACACACATAGTCAGACTAATGGGCTCACACTGAACGCACTCGTGAATCTACTGTATTCAAAACTAAATAGACTTTGAGGAATGGGAGAAATAAAAAAGCTTATTTTATTTATTATGTCTGCATAGGCAAAGTTACAAAGTGGTAAGTCAAAGTGCTTTCTGAGTAATAACTCGTGGTGTTGGCTTCTGCATACATATGAGGCAAAAAAAGAAAATGTAACAGAGCAACAAGAAAAGTGACAGTGACATAAGGATGGGTTGCCAAACTACACTAGAAACTGTTTTATGATCAGGAGTAGACCACTGGCTTTATCCACATCATGACCTAAATCTAGTGAGAAGACAAATGTCTACTCCAACACTGTTAGTCCATCATCTGTGGGAGGTCTTTCCCAGCAACATGCTTTGCAGCTGCCTGATCCTGCCTTCCTGTGGCAGCGCCAGGCTCTTCTCCGCTCGCTCGTCCTCCTCCAGCAGCTGCTCGATGTAGCAGGAGGAGCCCAGCAGGATGTGGCCTGTGGCCTGCATAGAGAAAATGGTCCAACGCAGAGCCTCCCTGGAAGCACAGCACAAAAGAAAGAGCATAAAAATTATGAGTTATTCTCATTTAGAAAAACAAGACACAAACATAGCATCATCAACATGAGATAGACACAATGTTTTAGATGATAACTTGTGTTTGCTGACTTTTGTTAACCTCATAACCCTTCATCAGATTTTACATGTGCTTAATAGGCTGTCTGTCCACATAAGGTATGTTTTATATAATATACATCCAATTCTAACATGGCAGCTTATGAGAAAAATGACAGGAATGATGGGTAATAATCACAACCTCACATGGTCACTTCTGACACTGAGTGCATTTCATAAAGCTGAAATTGAAGACCTCTCAAACCTCTTCCACTGGAATGTGAGCATGATATATTAAGTCTGCAAAATGTAATCCTCTTTGATCGAGGCTCCATGCCAAAGCCGAAAACCAGCACATCTCAGCAGTGATGACATAACTCCTACCAAAAATTAATCTCAGTAAAAATCTAGCCTCTGTTCTTCTGTGATCTGACCATTTCACCACCCACACAGGTATGCATAGTCAGATATCACTCCACAATTTACACATCAATCGCTGCTGTTACAATATTGTAAAAAAAAAAAAAAAAAAAAAAAAAAAAAAAAAAAACTGTTAAAGGGTAATTCACTGAAATTGTTTTTCGTCTCTAACTGGATTAAAGTATTACGATATGCCCAAATGATGTTTGGGTAAAGTCACCAGTGCTTTTCGAGGTAAAAATAAAAAGAGACAATTCACTTACATAATTCAACACAAATGCATAAAAATATCAGAACATTCTGCAGCCTCACTCACTTCAGTATACTTTTGGCAGCGTAACAACGCAGGTCGTAGGACACCGAATAAGCACCGTACAGGGTTGCTTTCACATTCAGACAGCCAATAAAATCTTTGGGGTTGTTCTTGTACAGGTCAAAGGTCAGCTTGGCCACATCTGTCCTGTACTGCGGCCTGCAGTTGCTGAGCTGACCTCTGGAGGGGCTGTTCTGTGGGGTGACAGGAAGAGAAACACACTCAGTCACTTGGCCCAACACACACACAGTTACAAAGTTCCTACCCATGATAACATGCAAGGTAAATGACAGTGTGACAAGGTCAGTGTAAGGTCTCCAACAGTAAACAGAAAAGGGGTGGGGGAACGGGGTACAAATTATCAAAAGTACCACTTTCTATGGAAATTAATTGCTTTTGGGCACACATTTAATGACATCCATGAGTCTGATTAATATTCAACGTCTGCCCTTCTTTATTCTCCGAAAATTATGAAGGAAGAAACTAATCTCTCGTGTTCATCCTGCGTTCAGCCTCTGCACAATAACTGACATATTACTCTGCTATTCAGTTTGAAGGATAAAAACATTACACTGATCACTCAATGTATTGTTCTTCAGACCACAGACTCATGCATATTAATGGCTGCTGCATTAAAGAAAAAGAGTCTGTGTGTATCAAAAAATCATAAGCATAACAAATACTGAGTAAATGGAGACCATCAGTATGTTAAGCTGTGTGCCTGCCATGTAGAGAGAGAGAAAACTGATCAACGGTGCCATCTACTGGTCATTGTGGAAAGAGTCAAATACATACAGGGTGTTGGGTCCACTTCTCTCCCTTCTCCAGGACCATGAGAACAGTGTTTTCTGTCAGTGTCTGGAAGAACTCCTCCATGTCCACACCGGTGCCATCTTCATCCAGCACCAACGCACTGACACACTGCACACCGAAGGAGTCGCTGACCTGAGAGCGGACAGGGGCAGAAAACAAAGAGTAAGAGCGCTGCTGGCTGTAGATCATGAGGCTGGACAGGCATCTGTCAGATTCTTTGTTGTTCCACCTGACCCCTTTCAGCATCTCACATCACTCACCTTGTCCATCAGGTCGTCAAGCGTGTCAGCCATGATGCCCTTTTTCACACTGCGGTCTGCATTTGTGACTCTAAAGGGCTTCGACCGAGGAGCTCGGCCCGACAGCAGCTGCTGGGTCATGGAAGTGCTGGCTGAGACGCTGGCTGATACACACCTGAAAACAATATAATACAATTTAAGGAGGACATAATGCATAAAACACCATGTTATCGTTTTCCATGTCCTGCAGTGGAAATGTGGTAGAATCTGTTTAGTATGTTGAGCCAAAAGATGCAATCTGGTAACTCATGAGACAAGCTTTATCTGGCTAAAATCAGTGCCCTTTCAACTTAGACATTCTTATATGAACTAGGTGGACAAGTAGGAACTGTTACTGTGCTCTTACTTGGAGATGGTCGTTGGAGTCAGAAGGCTGAGAGACTTCATTGCATAATCCATCTGAGAACACCTCCACCTGCAGATAGCAATTTTTAAACCTTATCTACAAATCAGCCACAGGCCTCAGTAGCTTTAACTGAATGTAAATATACACTTCAATGTCTCGGTGACATGCCAAAATAAAAGTAGGACATATCCATATATTTATCCATGTGTGTAAAATAAATCCTTCTAAATCAATGAACAATTTTTAAAAAATGTCGCAAAAATGACATTTTACCAGCTCTCGTTTGAATATAATCCGTACGGTGGTCTCTGTTGCTCAAGCGCAGCTCCTATCTCTGTTTAGAACAGCCTCAGCGATTCTGTACACACTCTTCTCTCGCTGCTGCTTTTTGCACCACTTGGTCATTGAACTTTGTCCTGATGACTGTTGAGCTGGTTGCAATTATCAGCTTTATTGAGAAACTCTGTACAGACACTCCCACTGACCCTCTATCCAGTTTGTCATGTGTATGTAGAAACAATTAACATGAGCACCAGCAACACCTTCACTATAGTATGAGAACATACATTACAGATTAACCAGGATGTTAAAAGGGGGAAGTAATTAAATCCAACAAACAAAGGGGATTTTATATCACAAGCAAATTCTGGGATTTCCGATTATAAGACAAGAAAATACATTTCAACAGTGTCAAATGATTAAAAAAAAGTACATCTTTATGTGCTTGTGAGTGAAAGTTAAGTAATCCAGGCCTACGTGACCGATTATTACTGAAGAGCAAAACCGGAAAAACCCCTAAATTAAGTCATCGTTCAATGTTCAGCACATGTTATCATACACCATTGTGGTGTGACAAGGAGTGCCCAGACGTCACTTGGTGTTACACACCTTAACCTACAGGTAGACTGTCATCAGCTGTGTACATTGGATAAAGCACACCTAACTATGTATATCAATTAAATTAATACAAGAAAACTACTTTTTTCTCTAGTTCTTTGAACCCATTTAAAAATGTCTAATAACTGACAATGGAGTCAGACAAAAGTCAGAGAATACAGGCTTCCACTGACATTCAATTACACAACTCACTTGATGTTGCCAGTGGCCATATTTCAGCCTGTCTGTGGGCTTTAGAGTTTACACACAGCTGAGAGCACATCAATAGCATTAGGGCTGGGGCTCACACAGACAGCCTCTGGGACACTACGTCAAAATTTACAACAAACCTAATGCAATCACAGTTCTATAAAAGTGTTTAGTGTTAGAATGAAAACAAACTATAGCTAAATTAAGCAGCAGACACAGAGTGTGCAGACTTACTTCTCCCAGTCTCCTAATCTGCCTCTGCAGGAGGACCTCACTGCCTCCATAATTAACAGCACCTGGATCAATTAAAGGATGCAGTTTGGCCATTTTGGTGGTAGTTTTTAAACTTCAGACCAGATCAGACTATAAAGTTACAAAATTGTAATTTATACAAAATATAATACAAAATGTATCCAAAAAATAATAGTATTTTATTATGAAACCAACTCCCAAATTATAAAGTATACAAATTAAATTGCTTAGATTTTCTCCGCCTTCTCCAGCAGCAACAATGGTGTGATTGAGATGCACCAATATAATTACATATATATATTATATGTCATAGTGTTGGAGTTGCAGGTGATACACAAACTTTTTGTTTTTCCCCCCCACACAGCTTCCTGGAACAGAGACAATGGCAGCACCATGTGGACAAGCACAGAACTTCAGGCAGTAAAAATCTGCTGCTACATGTTCAAAGCAACTTTATATTATGATATTATTTATATTATAATAACCCACGGAAGTACAAGAAGATTTATAATTCTAGCACCTTTTAATTGAAAGAAACAGCCTGCATGATTGTGTGTCACAGTCATCTATGCAAGCAGCTTAACAGTATTAGATAAACATGTTACTCACTTTAAATAATCTAAAGGGACATGTTACAGATTACAGTTGTAATCTATTTAGCATATAAAATCTTGTAAACAGCATTAGACAGGTTTGATAAATTTGAACTAATAAAAAGTACTTGCTTATGTTTAGGAAATTCCATTTGGCTTAAAATTTAATTAATTTGAAATACACTGAAGTGCAAGCTATCATATTTGGATAGACTGAAATATAAAACAAGCATTGCGTCTTAGCTGTTGCCGTAGCAGGAATGTGTTTGTCAAAGCCGATCTGTGAAAACTGCTTCAAATCTACTGAATCATACTAAAATGGTCAAAAAAGATTGTGTGTGTTGTGTCAAAGGAGGACACTCATTACATAAAGGAGTAGCTTCCAGTGACATTTTATTGTGATCACTGCACTATGATAAGGTCTGGAGAAGAACTACATTATATTATAATCAAACTTCACTAAATTCTACTTACAGTATATGTATGTGACATATCTGTAGTGTTCTGAAGTTACTCAGAGGTGTATTAGTGACCTCATTAGATGTTTTACAATAATGTGGATAAACATTGTGTTAGTGTTACCTGTTTACTGTTATATTTGCTTCTATTATTAAAGCCACGATAGCACAGATGAATCATGCCACTGATATTAGTCTAAGCTAATGCATCCGACCTAAAATAGCTAAGACTTTTCCAAATGCATCAAGTATTGATGAACAAATGTTTATAGAAAGGGTCTGTTCTTCTTTCAGAGGTCAATATCCTGCTCGTGTCTTTGTCCTCTTATCACACATCAGACCCTGCTGTGGGTGACGCAGGCTCATCTGCCTCAGACCCTTTCACTGGTGCTTTATGGGCTGCTCATGCTTGTAATTATACTAAGCGTGACTGATATCAGTGCAGAAATGATTTGGACTTGAGGAGAAATATTATTATCATATTGGATTTAATTGAACATCCTTTTCATTGAAGTCAAGATTAAACATGCAAACACAGAAACAGATTACCAAACCTGATCACAGTCTCTGCCCCCCTGTAAATAGACAAAAGACCAGCTTCATCTTACATTGTTTGCAGTGCCGTGTTTATGTGGATGTTCTACATCGTTCTATTTGTTCATAGAGAACAATCTAATAAATGTTTTAGTGTGAGTATAAAAGTAAAACAGATCTAAGCTCTAAAGGACAGATGCTGACTCAGTGACTGCTTCACCTGAACTAACATCATTTCTAAGCAGGTGTCGGAGCCACAAAGAGACAACTCCACTGTGAGGTGACATTTTCTTCATCAAACCTCCACACTGCTCCCAGCAGCTTTCATTTCCTCTTGCCTATTCGTGCCATCAGTTCTGCATTGGCTGCTGCCTTGGTCCTCATGTCCTGATTCTTGGCCAGATCTATGAGGACACTAAGGATGCTGGTGGGGACATCGAGGGACAGGGCGAAGCGGGACCCCTGCTGGGCTCTCTTTGGCACCTGGGAGGCTGGGCGAGGGGCTCGTGCTCGCCTGAGCACCGTGTGATGCTCTGACCGGAGCAACGAGTTCAACACGCTGCTGCGGTTTAAGATGTCGATAGCCAGCATGTCCCTCTGTGTGTCTTCATCAAGTGTGGCAAGAGCTGGAGCACTCCTCTGGCTCTGGACACACCAGGGCAGGAGCAGAGCCAGGCAGAAACACACGTGCACACTCCTCATGGCCCAGACCGTCTGCAGAGAAAAACAGCTTCATGTTACACAATGCGATGGCATGCATCTGGAACACTCTGCAATAATCCTCCAAAAAAGAACGTGATATTATCCCTTATTTCCTACTGATGCACAGAAAAGCTTTTGGAATTTTTTTTTACATTAGACATAAAAAAAACATGTTGATTATAGTGCAGAATATTTACTCACTTAACTGAATCCGTTAAGATCTGTAACTCTTAATGCACAATATTCTGACAAGCAGCAAATCAATCTGGATGAGCTTTAATACTCACTCAGTGTCACCACTGTGAAAAGTTGACAAAAAGGCACTTCTCTCTCCTGTTGCAAAGCTAGCAGCTCAGATCCCTCCGACTCTCAGACGTCCTGTGATCTTCTGCCTGTGCACCGTGCTGTCGGATGATCAACTGGGCTTGGCGGTTGTCTGCTTGTCGACTACTTTGTCTTCAGCCCCTTCGCTGCTCTCCGTGGCACTGCCCCTTCCCTCATTGTTGGGCTTTTACGTCTCCTCACCCCATCACCCTCCCCTCATTTCAACTCATCGCTGTCTATGGTCTTCTAAAAATAACATGATGATAATCACAATAGCTGCATGTATGTATGAGTTGGATAGCTGCCTCTGTTGGCAAAATATTTATTGAATAAATTAATATTAGATCTCTTTATATGAGTCATTTTCAGTACTGTCTGAAAGTGGACATTTATTGTAAAGTTACTGTACAGGTTTTAAAAGAATTACAGGAGGACTAAACCTTACTCAGAATCCTACAAAAACTTGCTCATCTTGCTCATCAGATTTGTCAATCTCTGAGACAAAAAAAACTAAATAAATGGTCATATTTATTCTAGATAAATGCAAATGACGGGTGTTGACCGATTATTATAAATGCCTCTTCCCCTAACCCGACTACATCAGCAACACTGAAATTTTACTTTTGGTCCAGATACTCATCACACAGTTTTAATACTATAGTGTGCATCAGTTGATGGCAGGAGCCACCAAATGTGGTGTCATCAAGATAGTGAGTTGAGTGCTAATCAAGTGGAAAAAAGAACTAAGTGTCAATTTGGAGCATTCTGAGGATTTAATAGGCTCTTTTGTGTGATTATACTGATTACTAAAATCTGATTTTGTAAATGATAACATATCATCACTGTTGGCATTTAAGGGAACATATTAGAAATGTATTTCTAGTTCCAGCACAGAGTATACAGAGACTCAGAGGGACAATCGCACAGAAGGCTGTGTGCAGAACAACAGGAAGAGGCTGTCAGCTTAAGGAGGGCGAATCGACAAGACAAAGCCTACCTCGCTTTCCAAGTCACCTCAAGTCCAGCTCATCAAGGGACTTATCCTGATCCAACTAATAATATGAATATTATGAGTACAGCATGACTACAATAGCTAGGCCCTGGAGGGCCTCAGGATTATGAGCCATCTCAGTTTCCCCACACATAAACAAACACGGGTCAAACAAATGTCATACATTTGTACTGGATCCTACCAGCAGCATTATTGTCCGTCGCAGCTACAACATGACGCAGGACTTCACATGAAGACATCTCCGTAGAATGTGTCACAACGGGCCCTGCTTTACCGTTCAAGTGTTCTTCTGACGTAAAACACAAACCGAGCATCTTAATTCCATCAGTGGAAACTAACATCAACCCAACTGCTCTGCACACAATATTATGCCTACTAAGAAAATACATTGTGTTTTAAAACACAGCAACTCTCAGTGAGGAAATATTCCTCAGAAGAAATGTTGCACTGTTAAAAATTCATGTACGTAGATGACCTACACCTGCACCTCAAACCAAAGATCACAAACTAACTCAAAAAATCTGAACACAGAAAGCAGGAGAAGGGAGCAATGTGTGTGGTGTATGCCTCTGCCCAACAGTAAATGTCCACATATGTACAAACTCATATGTAATATCAATTCTTGAATTATTGCCAAAACATTTTGTGGTCATAGTAACCAACAAAAAAACATTCTTTAGTGCTGCATTTAAAGAAATTTCCCCCAGGCATTCCTGAGTTGTATTTTTTTCAAGACACCAAGGAGACCGAATTATACGACTTTAGAATAAAGTTTTGATTTATTCATACCACATACAACGAAACGCCTTTTGGCTGTGGCTGGAGACAAACAGTGTATACATAGTGGCAATTCTCAGCAACTGTTTATCAGAAACAGAAACATTTTCAAGTTCTGTCAGAAAATTATATGTGAAAGCATAATTGTCTAGATAATGCCTCCATTAGTGTGCCTTATGCCAGTGCTTTAAGCTGTCGTTGTGTAGTTATACCAGGGTGAAAGAAAACTTCTTTATATCAGACACCGTGTCTTTGAGTGCCCGAGTAAGCACTCAAATATGAAAAAAAAAAAAAACAACCAAACTGGAGATTATTAAGCATCTGTAACTTCCATAAAAAGAATAGTTTTGGTACTTTGTGTCTGTGTTGTTTTGTCTAATGTCTGCTAAATTAATTTGATAAAACACTATGCCAATGTTTTAAAGGTATTTTTTATTTTGTCGGAATGACAGCTTCTGTTATGTACAGTAATGGACAGAAACAAATGTTACAGACATTATAAATATCCTCTTGCTCCAATGTTCAGTATCAGCTGTATTGTGTCATATAGATAATCACTGTTAATCAAGTCCAACCTCTCCGTCCTCCCCTTTAAATGTAAGTATCAGATAAGTACCTGTGCTGTACACTGCAATACATATTCCGAGTATGAGTTCAGGGCTGAAGGGGTGTGGACTGGTTGCCCGCCTCAGCTAAGAGTAAAGAGTGGGTGGGGTAAGAGGGAAAGGCAGAGAAGAGGTAGAATGGATGGCTGCCTGTGCTGTCTTGACAATATGTGGACGATGTTTGGGTTTTCACTTTCGCTCGACAACAGGAGGACAGAGAGGTGAAGTTGAAGAAGAAGAGCAAACATAGGACACACGGAGCAACCCCGCCACTTATCTTAAAACCTGAGCCAGTACATGGCACTGCGCATTCTGTTGTAGTCAGGTAGCTGCTCCACTGGGCCTGCAGGAAGAAAGCGAAGAAAAATTTAGAGAAAATCATTACAGCATGGGTTTGTAAAAATCACTGCAAACTAGCACAGCAGAGCTCACCGACAGCTGCCACAGCAGGACACTTATCATAGATGTATTTGGAGCAGACGTCACGCACCATTCTGGGTGTCACGGCCTGAAATGAGAGATGTGTCAGAAGTAAGGACTCGTATCCTTGAGACAGGCAAGTGCTGCATCATGCTGCAGGGCCAGAGAGCTTCACGCTTACATTAATCCGAGCATCCCATTCTGCCAGAGGAATACGGCGTCCATAGTTTAGGATGTGTCTGCCGATGTCATCGCAAGTGGGTGTTGTTCCTAGAAAATAAACAGCAGTGTTTAACTTGTAACCCATTGCTTTTTTGTGATATTGTAGTGATGAAAGGTGCTTCATCTACCATTGAGCTGTCCAACCAGGCTGGCCTTCAGAGCATTCTTGCCTCGTACTACATCGCTCTCTGTGACTGTGGTGCACAGGTTCATCCTGCAAGTAGCACAACACAATTTTCTTTTAGCTGTGGATCAACAAAATTCTGTCTGGTTCTCTATTATGGAGTCACTACTGACCAGGCATTCTGGGACCAGTGCATCATGTCATCAATATTGTGCTTATCAGTCACAAAGTAAATTCCTAGCAAGCCAGTGTCACTGTAGGAGGAGTGGAAGGCCTGGAAGCTGTGACACAGCTTGTCCTCCACTGCAAGGCGAGCCAGGCGACTGCTCAGGTGCTGTATGTGAGAGAAAAGTAATCTGTTATGTATGCTTTTTATAGTATAAATGGTAACCTATGTATCTATAAATAGATATATAGATTCTATACTTCGAGCTAATAACTTCTTTACTTTAAGCTAATAACTTCAGTTCATGTCACTCCTGACAGGTCCAGAGTCCTAATGGCCACTCAAGCCATTAGAAACATCTGGTGGCCAAAGCTGAAATGAAAATTTATAGAACTTACATGACAACTTTCACAAACAAACAAAAAAAGATTTTTCCAACCTTTCCACCCCCATAGGTAAGGTCATAGCTGCCAATGATGGAGTTAGCCACCATGAGGGTTACAATGTCTGGACTGGCAACACTAGCACCTTCCACAGCAATGGCAATGTGTGCTAGAGGCAAACCATCGTCACGCATACGGATCTGAGAGCCAACAGAAAGGGGACAAAAAAAACAAAACAGTAAAACAGTTTGCAGCAGTGTGAACGTGTGAACATGTCTCATTCATAGTTATAGGCCTGAAGCACATCAACTGCATTAGCACTTAACATCTCACCTCACTGCCTGTAAAACGACAGGGTGACAACACAGGGACAGCATCTGCTTCGTACTCAAAAGATACGCCACTAAAGTGGGTATTAGCCAAACCAACCAGCTCTTCATGGTTCACACCTGTATGGATGCACATCAGAGAACAGCTAAGGCATTTGAGGAGATCCACAGATGACTGGTGCATGTTAGGAGAACAAAGACTCACCTCCAGCAGCTGCCAGGACCATGCGGGGGGCTTTATAGTGGCTGTTAACGTAATCCACCAAATCCTGGCGGGTCAGATTCCTGGAAATAATGAATATGGGGATCAGCAAAAATTAAGATAGTACTGGGCCTTTGATGAAACAAAATTCGAGTTGTTTCTTGTGTAGTGTTTTCCACCTGGCAGTGCTGGATGGGCCCAGCACACTGTGTCCCAGCGGAGTGCCCTGGAAAGCTGTGGCATGCAGCAGATCCAGACAAACTTCTTGCAGGTTACCCTCAACTTCTTCGAGTTCACGTAGCACCACACCTCTCTGCTGCTCAATGTCCGCCTCATTCAGGGAGCAGCTCTGCACCACTTCTGACAGTAGCTCCACAGCTGAGAAATGCATAAGAAAGTTGTTGTTTACAATTTGCAATTTTGCTGCTGCATACTGTGATTCTGCTGTGAGTATACATGTGTGTAACTGCACACCTGATTTATTGTTAATGCCTTTATCTTACATACACAATTTGCACTTAACAATATAGAAGCACTTTAAGTCAGATCATTATTATTAATGCTAAATTATAACCTATTCCCTTCTTTCTTTTTCACCTTTAGGCAAGTCTTTGGCTAGGGTCTTCATGTAATATGCAGTATGCTCCCTGGACGTGTAGGCGCTCAAATGAGCACCCATAGACTCCACCTGCTGCTCCAGGGCTGTCTGGGGGTGCTTCCTGGTTCCCTGTGGGGAAGAAAGAGATGTGAATGGAATGAATAGTGGCATGGCATTATTTCTAAATACAAAAATCCCCACTGGGGCCTTTAGATTCACAATCAACCTTAAAAGCCATGTGCTCCAAGAAGAAGCCAGCTCCATTGTTCTTCTCACTTTCATAGCGACTGCCAGCATTGATCCACAGTCCAACCTGCAAAATAGAAGACATGCATGAGGATCACAGTCAAAGGTCTAACGTGTTAAGACGTTACTTTTTAAAATAAGTTATTGATATGTTCTTACGGTGCATGTGGCATGTCCAGTCTCCTCAGATGCAACCCTCAAACCGTTGTCCAGGGCAGTAAGACGAGTCTCAGGGGCACCCAACAGACTCTGGGCATAGCTAACTGAGGCCTGTCCCCGCCTCAAAGAGAGCAGGATAGGCTACAAGGGAGGAGGCATGAAAATGCAATAAAAGCAATTTAAAATATTGATGTTACAGTACAGGGCTCCATGTTCACACCTAACTATTTGAAGAACCACTTATAAGAATGTTTTTATTTACACTGCACTAAATAAGGTTAATTCTAACCTTGCCAAAGAAGGCTGTTTTTTGTTTTAAGTATTTATTTCTGACGAAGTCTTCCCATGACGAAGTCTTCCCTCAACCAAAGACAGGACCTGGTCTACGTGTGTGGGATTTTTTTACCTTTACAATATGTTGGCGTGCCACAAATTACACTGCTCTATAAAGTAATCAGAGTGTCATCGTAGTGCTACTCAATGTCCTAATGGCAAAGTTCTGTTGTGATGATAGGGGATGTTCTTATCTAATCAATACCTAATCAATCACATAAAACTACGGACGTTGGGGTTAGTACAAATCTGGAATTTGCAATAAACTGGTGATCCGGCAGGGCCTCCTAATAAACGTAAAATAGGTGTCAGGTTATTTAATAATTATCAGCAAGTTCTACTACAGAACAAAGTTTACTCTATCAGGATATGCCTTCCCAAAGTCACGATGCTAGCACTGCTAGCCACAAATCTTTGAGGGCAAGTGAGGACAAACAGCATATGTAACTGCCACTAATCTTGTGAATGAATAGACACAGCACTAGCGAAGAGCGGTTTATCTGAAAAACGTGTGTACAAAATATACGCAGCACGTAAAGTGGTCGTACCGCTGCACTTAACAATTGACCTTGCATTCACAAGTAGCTAACAGATGCTAACCGGTTAGCTAAAAACCCATCCGTTTCATGTATAAAGGGGACGTCTCGGCTAACTAGCGATGTAGTATTGGATCGCTACAGTATGTTAGCCAACAAAACGAGAACAGTGTCAATATAACAACTGAAAACCTTAGAATCTTCTTTTCGAGACAATTAACATGTACTTACACTGCGGGTTTTGGCGAAGGCTTGACCCACGGTGCTCCCAAATCGGCACACAGACGCCGCCATTTTTAGTACTGTCAGAGAAGACAGGACGCCTTAGCTCTCGTCTACCTCGTCTCTTCTTCGTGTGGGAAAAGTGCGTTACGTTTTCAGCAGTCTATCATCGCCACCTACTGGTCACTGAATGCGTGTGTATGCCTTCTTTAACTAAAAAAAACGATTTTCATTAATGACATTTTAGTTCATCAACTTGTTAGGATGGTTTATCAAAGCAACTCTGTCGATGATGATGTGTTTTTAATTACATGTGCACATAAACAATGCCGATCAGGTCCATGTGTCTTCTGGGGAGCTGTGTGTTCTTGAGCAGGGCCGGCCCGTGGCAAAGGCAGTACAGGCAAATGCTAAGGGCGCCGTACATCCAGGGGCGCCAGAAATGGAGGAAGAAACAAAAGTGTAACTTCCACTATTTTTATTACTAGTTGGTATTATGTCTTCAGAAAAGAATAAACCCACATTAATTTAACTGCATAGCAAAGGCTACTAAGTAGCAGTATCAGTATAATAATAATAATAATTGTCAGAGCTGTGCGCACAAACTTGGACTAAATCATTATCACAGGTGCATTTCAAACTACTCAGTTACATTAACTGTGTTTTTATCATTTTATCTTCTCTTTGCTCTGCTTTATGTGTGTGTATGTACAGTTTCTTCTTTTTTTGTTGCTGCCATGTGCGTGTATGTGTATATAAGAGTTTTTGCCTGTGTCTATTGTATTTATTGTTTTTTGATATGCTGCTGCTACAATTTAGTTTCCTCACTGGGATTAATAAAGTAAATCTAATCTAATCTAATCTAATTTAATAATTATATAGCCTACTTTTCTATGTCGCCCCTCCTCCTCTGAACCTGCTACACGGTGGTCTGTTTTGATGGATCAAGAAGCTCAACATGTCAAAACGTCCTGCACTGTCTGGTGCCCAGGGGAGGAAAAAATTAAAGAAGAGGAGGAAAAACACCACAAAGACAGAGGTAATGTTACGGTAAAGATGATGTTGCTGTTGCAGAACGATGATTGAAAACGTCATTTACAATTACCATAACATGGTTTGCTAATCAATGAATAGCTAGCGCTATCTGTTGGTTTTAACGACAGCTAATGTTATAGACGAGCCTATTTATGGAAATAGTCATGTAACTCCCCATCATTCCTTCCTCAGGCAAATGTGTAAATATGAGATCTATTCAGCAGGTGTTGCATTGACATGGTTATCTGCTTTTTTGTACTCACCCCTTTCATTATTCTTCACTGACTCCTCTGCATCACTCTCACTGATGAGTCCAACACAGACACATCCAATACATACAAATCTGAAGCTCTCAGAATGAAGTGATAAAAGGCTGACCTGTTAACATGCATGCTGGATGCTTATGTTCAACAGCACTGAATGTAAATAAATGATTAATACAATTATAACTGTTAGCCCTGTTTAACCTGTTTAACTCTCATTAGCTACATAATGTGGCTGCCTCTTACATTGCCTGGTTTCACTCATCTTTCTGCTCTCAATGCTCATGAACTCTTTCTGTCTACTCTGCACTTCCAGTTTTCTTATCTCAGCGTTAAACTGAGTGTGTTCCTTCTCTGCTGTCTCCTTCAGCATGGGCAGCTTGGACTGAGCCTTGGCACTTATGTATACATGTTCCAGATGTAAGTTGCACATCACTGAGATTTGTTCCATAACACAGCTGTCCATCACACAAAAAAAACACAGAATATGACTTCAGTTTAACAGCTGCCAATAAAGTGTTAGTCTGAATGATTAATGAGAAAGCTTGTTAGAAAACCAAACCTGTGTCCATGAAGGCTCATGATCAGTAATAAGACTCTGCAACTTCTTTCAGTCGCTGGTTAAACTGTTCATTGAGTTTGCATGTGGCCTGGAAAGAGATTACAGGCATACTTTAAAATAAAGTTAACAAAAGAATCCATTTATTTTGTGGTTTTGTTGGTGTTTTATTAATCCCAATAACACAATCTTGTATTCTAATGTTCCAACATATTTACAGAGTGCCATATAACATAATATCCTGGCCATCAATGGTCAGTATCATTTTTTTTGTCCACTACATCTCACCTCACTAATATAGAATAAAACTACTTCTCTGTCAACTGTACTTTTCACCTTACAGGACCATAAAAAGGTCAATGACAAAGGTGTGTCACGATTGCTTTTTCACTGGATGTCACCTAACATTTGTTCAGATGTACATTATAAACATGTGTAAATTACAAACATGCTAAACAGTCCTTACAACAAGACATTCTTCACTAAATCAACCTGTCTGAATTTACTACATATCAAGTTAGTTATGGAGGTGCAACTTGAGTGTTTATACAGTTCACAACTTTAAAAAACTGTAAAATTCCAGACACATTAGGTAACATAAAACAATGTTTTCTTAGTAATAGCAAACATTTAAAGCCTTGATTATTACATTTTGTATCCATTGTCCTTTACACACATGCTGAAGCAATAACAATTCAATGAGGTCTGTCTGTGCAAATGAATCAACATGTAAAATGACATTTTTCTTCTCACATGAGCGATAGGGCAATATGAATGTTTTGATTCATTCAAACTCTGTACAAACACTGAAAGCCTTTCCAATTCTCTCCAACATATTACACCAGCAAATGGTAACATAAACAACAATAATAAGTCTACATTTGTGTGATAAGTTGGTGTAAAGATGAGAGATCTCAGGACAGAATCAGAGCCCGGGATGGAGGGCGGGATTTTAATGAGCGAAGGTAGCGTCGTGCTTTCTCTGTCATGATGAGCTGGTCTTTAGTTTGCCCACAAACAACTGTCTCCCATTCTTTGGACATCTGTAAAGATAAAAATTAGAATCACACCAAAGAGAAATGACTATGTAAAGTACTTTCTACTAATTATGTTACTTTTTTTTTTTTTACAAAACTTACTAGAACTGGGGTAGCTGTGCTGGGAAATATGGCGCTGTCACTTGGCCCCAAAAGGAAGCCTTGATCCAAAATACTTTCATGCCGTTTACTGCAAAGTGATGAGGAGTTAAGAGAGCTTTTCATAGGTTCTTCCTGTGGACAAAAAAAAGAACAAAATTTTAGATCTTTTAAATTTTAAATCTACAGACAAATTGCACATTTGTGATGACTTTACCTTGATGGTGTTTTTGGCTTCCATCTTGAAAGATTTGCGCTTGGATGCAGGCATCACTTGGCAATCCATGACATCTAGGGCCAATGATTTCCGCACTTTCTTCATAGGAGGGCGATTCTGTGAATTAAAAAATAATCTAAGTAACTGTCTTGATCAGGAATGTCAGTGATGAGGTACAACTTCTACAGCAGAAGAATACTAGGTAACAAATGGAGGCCCGTACTAAGCTGGTCATGACGGTTACCACTGTTCTTGTCCAGTGGGTGCAGTAGAAGTCTACAAATATCTGTGTGGGGGAAGGTGGCTTCTGTATGAATCAGTGTGGAGCATCCTTAACATGCTCCTTATAGAAAAGCCAAGTCTTTCACTGACCTGCTTATGTAAAAGTAGGTCAGTGAAAGCTTAGAGTACATACAGCCATCGGAAGTGTTCACTCCATTTCTTTCATTGTTGTGGTACACTTGTAGCAGAACTAACCTATGTGATATAACAAAATAAACTCACTGTTTTGCGCCTTTGTTCTGGGGGAGTTGAACATGCAACAACCAAATCAATCCCTGCATCCCTTAGAATGACCTCATTTATGTCATCTTCAAGGTTCGGAGTCTGTGGCTAGGGGTAAAAAAAGCAAAAATAGTATTAATGTATGCTAAAAAAATGTGTTACTGACAACACAGAAATAGACTCACCAAAGGCTGTAGAGGACCATACTTTTCCATGGCATTTTTGAATGGCGTTGGAGTTCGTGGGGTCGTGCAGAGATCAGATTTGTGGTTAGGTGTGACAAATCTACAAGAAAACAAGCGGTGAACATTTAGAACCAAACACATACAAAGGCCTCTGAGAAACCTGCTATGATTTTTCTCACTATTATTTTAAAAGACAGACAGGAAATTTGATGGCAATACAGCTTAGTGAATAATATATGTATTGCCACCCAGAAACCAGCTCTATGGTGGAACCAGCTATCAAAATCCTTCACAATATAGAGATGACTCACACTGAGTTTTCCTTCTGAGTGAGGGGGGTCTTGTCTCGCTGAAGTGGTGTTGTAACAATAGCTTTTTGACTGCACACTGGTGTAGATGTGAGGGATGGGTTCTCCAAGTCATGAGAGTCCTGCATGGTCCACATATTGAGGAACTGTAACAACATACATTTTGTCATCAGACCACCTCACGTAACACCAGAAGCAGCTCCACTGTCGGTACCACAGTATAAACTGTGAGGCCTTACTTGAGATGGGGAAAAGGGCAAAATTTTGACAGGAGTGCTCTTGGGAGTCATGGAATTATTGCCATCTGGAGACAAGGTGATGCGCCTCCGGCTTCTGTGGTTTAGTATGGAGGGTGGTGTGACCCCTCCTGGAGAAATGGGAATAAGCCCCCCCTTGCAACCTTTGCTCAGCTCCTGTAAGGTGCTGCCCTCTAGACGAAACTGATGGCGCTCTGGGCTGGGACTGTCCTCAGGTAGGTCAAAGGCCGCAAGGTTGCACCAGCCATCAAGGTCCTTAGTGCAGAAGAGACATTGTCAGCTGTACATTGAGTCACAATTCTGAAATGCACTACGGGCTGTATAAAAACCTTACCCCATCCACCATGTCCAGCACTTCCTTCAGTGCTGGTCCATTAGGGGATAGAAAACCAGAGCTGTCTACCACCCAGCTGGTACTGTTTAAGTCTCCTGTAGTGTCTTCTTCATTCTTTGGGCTTAAACTGTCCTTTATAGAGGTGACAGGCTTTGGTGTAAGTGGTTCACTGAGGCCAGATGTGGAGGTTTCTTTCAACTGGTGAAAGAAGTACATTTATATCTGTAATTATTAACTTAGCTTGTGCACTACAGTTACCGTTTCTGGCAAGTCTATATTTTCCATTTCAATGTGACTGCTTGCTTACTAAGGGATGCGTTTTCAGCTCCTTGTCCAAACTCTCTTGAGAAGAACTGGTCATCTGTGTAATCAGATCATAAAATTCACTTCAGAAGAAAAGTTCAATACTGCACATGTTGTTGAGGAAAACATCATAGACAGCTGGCCCACCTGCACATCCTTATTAACACGGGCCAACAGCTCTTCAAGTTCATTAGGCTTCAAGTCCTCCCCGCTGTAGAAGCCCATCTCTAATTTGCGTTTGATGGTGGAATTCCAGTGATTCTTTACTGCATTGTCCGTCCTGTATATTATGTCATGAATGGTTAAAAAAGGAATTTCCCCACACACAAAAAAAGTAAGACCAGTCTCACAGTGTAGTGGAAAGTACATCTTTACCTTCCAGGGAGCAGCTTTGCAATCTCAGCCCAGCGATTCCCGAGCAGACAGTGAGCCTTGTAAATGATGAGGTCCTCTTCAGCTGTCCATGATGACTTCTTCACATTAGGATTGAGGTGGTTGTGCCAGCGCTCTCTGCACTGCTTCCCTAATCTGCCCTTTAGATGCTTAGCCACCAGTGCCCATTGTTTGTTGCCATATAGATTCACAAGCTCTATAACCTAGGATAAAGAAGCATGAATTTAAATACAGCTAATTTCACAAAGAACACTAGATATGTGGCAAGACTGATTTTGAGTATACCTTCTCATCCTCCTCTTTGGTCCAAGGACCTTTAACCAATTCTGGATCCAAGACTTTAAGCCAGCGGTGTTGACACTGCTGCTCAGTGTGAGTCTGAAAAACAACAAAAAAAGTGTTTCTGATGAAAACAAAAAGCCAATGAGGCCTGAAGCTTTACAAACAAATAGGAAAGCTGAACAAACTCACTGGAAGGAAGCTGGCTATATGTTTCCAGTCATTCTGTCCCAGTTTCTGAACCAGCAACTTCAGCTTCTCATCCTGTAAACATGAATATGTTATGTTCTCCATCCCACAGAGCCGAATTTCACTTATATGGTAATTCAGACTCGGTGGTGTCACAACTATCACCTCCTCTTGCGTCCACTTCACCTTCACTTTCCCACCGTCCCTCTGCTCTGCCACATCAGAATCAGTGTCTGGATGTATGGCCTCCTCTCCATCCTCTCTGAGAAACAAACCTTTGTGTGATGAGCATGAATACAGCCGACAGACACTCGCCACTGACCCGCCTTTGTGGGGGTTGTTTTTTTTTAGGTTATCTGGAGCAGAGCAGCTAAACAGAAAATCTATTGTTTGGAAACGTACAAGGTTGCTACAGGTTGTGGAGGGGATGTGAACAGAAAGTGTGCCTGGCGTTAAATGAAATCCTGAAAACCGAGTTAACGTGGGCGAAAAAGAGCGGCATACACATGAATCAGTGGTCAAAATAACACTTCATTTTCCGTCCAAAGGAATACGGCTAAGTTTAAAAGTCACATTAAAAATATATGTCATTCGTTGTGATATTGCTAATTTTACAGCTAATTCAGATAGCAAGGATCATCATCTTACCCGCGCGGCCACCAAGACATTTCCGTGTTTTCGTTGTTTACGTTCAGACGGTGATTTTTCCTACCGCCGTTGCGTGCAGGTGTGTTAAATGTGATATCGTTGTATTCTATGTTTAACGTGTGTATTCCGTAGCTGCTGCTGGTGATGGAGGCTTGGTGCTGTTGTATTCAACTGTACTGCTAAAGTCTCTGATCAGCTGGAGCGGAGCGCCCGAGTTGTCCGCGCTCCTGGATTTCTATCTCGCGCCCTTCTCTATCGTAGAAGCCAGATAGTGACGTAGTGCGCAGGAGATGTGCGCAGGAAGACACGCAGGAAGAAATACAACTTCCGGTAGGATTTTCAAAGTAAAACTGATCAATTGCAACACAAATCCATCATTTAGAGAAGTTTCTCACGTTTGTCAGATCGCCAGAGCACTTTACACTTTACGCATTCGTTACATTTAGATTTTTCAGATTCGTCACTTAATTCAGCTGGCCAGATCACTTTGTTACATTAGTTAGATCACACGAGATCATTCCGTCACACAAAAAAAATGCTTATGGACAAAACCAGCAAAAATTGCCAGAAAGAAGACCAAACAAAAACAAAACACCAAAAGCAAAAACACCCACAGCAGACCCATGGGATATAGGAGCCTTTAAACACTTCTATTAACACAAGGAGGAAACCAAAAGTCTTCAAACAAACTGAGTCCAATGGTTCTGTTAATTATGCCAATAAACAGCAGCCACAGTACCATTCTGGAAATCCATTAACCGAAAAGATGGTAGGGAAAGAAGAACCCAGAAAACTTTCTGGATTTAATGGCACACCTGAAAAAACTACAGCTGGACACTGAAAACAGATTGCAGAAAGTTAAAACACTCATCTTCAAAAAGGATTTGTTGATCCAGCACTGTATGGCAGAGTTTGAAAAAAAAAAAAACATGGAAACATCCACATCTTTGAGGACAGACTAAGATGCTGCTAAGGACGAGGATTTAGAGCTGCAACCGCTTTTGAAAGAACTGGACAATGTCCAAGCTTCCCGCTGGTCCCTGAACAACATGACCTTCATCGGTGAGCTCTTTAAATGTAAGATGATCGGTGATACCATGATCCACCACATTCTTAACAGACTCCTGGACAACAAGAATGAGCAGTCCTTGGAGTGCCTGTGCCAGCTTTTTTGTCCTATTGGCTGGGAGTTGGAACAGGTCACAGCAAACACGAGCTCTGCAGCAAAGCCTGAACTCCAAGCAGTGATGGAGGGGAACCAGGAGAGTATGCAGGAAGACACCTGCTGTCAGGCCATTGTCCAAAGGTTCATCAGAAACAATGATATGCCAGAAGCCCTATACAGTGTAAAGGAAAAAGCAAACCTCAATCTCTTCCACATGCTCGTCATATGCGCTGTGGATGATGATGTATGACCTCAGCCCTCAGCAGGAGCAAATCTTCAAAGGTCTTAGGAAAATCTTGCAAGTTGCTGTCCTCATCACTAAAGATACATCACAGAGATCATAGGACTACTGATGGTCATGAGAGGCCCCCCTATGAATGAGCTCGCAAAAGAAATTAAAGCTGTTGTGTCTTACCATGCAGGTCTGCTGGCAGCTGCCCTTTCTGATCCAGCTTCCCCTCTACCACTCCCTTATCTCAGTCTCCTACAGTGAAAACCCAGCCAAAAACCCAGCCCTCCACTCACCCAAACATACCAAACAAATAAAAATAACACATTACTATATATGATGAAATATTTTAAAATATGTTAAACTAGATAACATACTAAAATACATCCATAAATATGTTACACATTAATCTAACATATGAAAACAAAGTGATAATTATATTAAAGTATATTCAGCACATCTTCTAACATATGAATATAATGAAACATCTTGATGCACGTTGTGGGTCTGGGAGACACCCTTCTTCAGAGAGGATGGACTTTTTTCCACTCATTCCAGTCATTATGACATTGCACTGCCACTGACATCCATGTCTGTGCAGCTTCATCCTATATATGGAGTAAAATCTTCCAAATGGACACTTTTACTAAGGCACATCTGAGGTATTGCTTGACTTGATTCATCCACACATTTTGTTTTATTGTCTCCTTTATAGTTTTTTAGAGGCTATTAGAAATTACATGGGAACTACTGACTGAATATGGGGAATATTCAGTCAGTAGTTCCACTGATTAAGCGCTCAGACACCAGCTGAGTCAATTAACAGTCTCAGCAATTTAAAGCCACCTGGAGCTCAACTGACACTCACAGAACCACAGAGACAATGGAGAAAGCTTTTGTCATTAAAGGTAAGTAAATACGTTTTGTCGTGAAAACAGTTTCAAATTATGTCATGACTGATGGGACCAGTTCATTCCAAGTAATAGCTAATATTTTTACATTCTAGACATGAAAAGCTTTGAGTGCACCTCTCCATCAGAGCTTGACAGAAAGTTTTTTGGGGAGGAGAGTCTGGTGTCTGCTTTGTCCCTGGAACAACTCTCCACCTCGAGGGTGTCAAATGACACTGTAGCCAATGGATCAGACCCCAGAGTGTCCATTTTGGCTTCTCTCTGCTTGGCATCGGACACTTCTCCTTGTCCGGGGTCTCGAGAGACTGATAATTGTCACCTGGCTGTACCTTTACAGGGAAGATCTTCCACTCCTCTCGTGCTCCTTCAAAAGCCAAAAATGGCTGCTTGTTTTGACAAGTCCCAAGGTGATGCAGCCTCACAAATTGTTTGGGATCTTTCTTTGATTAAGACAGAGAGCAGCAGCCCCAGGTTCAATATGGAGTCTAGCACTCTGGAGCACACATGGAGTCCAAAACCCCAGCAACATTCGCTAGCTGGAGTTTCTCCACGATGAACATGGAAAAAGTATAAAGTTTACCTGTGCGCCCACTGTGCATCAACAATAAACCTAAGGAAGGACTAAAATGGTCAGGGTAAGGCTTTTTTTTTTTTTTAAAAACATTTTGACTATTTTTTTTGCATTCTGTTAAGTCTGTCTGTTTTTGATTTGCAGGACGCATGTGTGGACTTATGCAGGAAACGCTGCCTTTGTGTTTGTTTTTTTTAAAAATATATTGTAATAAAGTAATACAGCTTTATATGCTTGGAATATATTTTAAATGAAAAATAAAATATTCCCTAATGTATACTGTGGCGTCCACAAATATTTCTTGAATCCATCCACTAGTGATGGCTAAGTGACACCGACGCTCCGATACAAGCTTCGGAGTTGCAGCATTTTATGCTGAACCACTGCTTCGAAGCTTGCTTTGGTGCGGGAAAACCCACGTGATCAGTGACATCTGAAGCAGTAACTGCTTCGGTCCACTCAGTGAATCACACGACTGGTTCAAATCACTCGACACTGCTTCGTAACGTGAGATTTTACTTAAACCTGCTCAGTCCAAAACAGTGGAAAAAAAATATTAACAATAAAAATGTTTGTATTGCTATCCAGACATATCCACAAGCTCCTACTGCAATACATACATTTATAGAATCAACTGACCAACCAATTAATCAGTCTTAACTAAAATATGTACATCACACACCCTGGTTAGTGTCTTATTTACATGATGAGTGTGTGTCCCATTTCACTACTAGAGGTCACTAAAACGAAGCTTTGAATGAATAAACCCATACTCGACACAATTGATGAAGTGGTTCAATATTGCTTCATTTTGGACATCACTACCATCCACTATGGAGTGAATCGAGCCTCTGTGTCAACATCGTGCTCCTGCAAGTAGGGGAAAAGGAATAATATTTAGACCAACCCATCAGAGAATTTTTGAAGTTAATTGCATGACATTTTAGGAGCAGTCACCTGTTTCTTAAACTCCACAACTTGAAAGAAAATGTGTTCCAAGATATGCTTGCCATCTCTCTGCTCTTTATCCAACTTAGGAGTCACTCCCAAAATTTCACCACATTTCCGCACGTAGAACTCTAGATCGTCGTCTGTACCTGGAATTAGAAAATGCATCATGGTACATTTTTAAGGGTCTAAACAGTTAATCACGGAGTAAAAGTACTAAACTTACATTTATTGGTAAGTTGTGCTAGGCGCACTTTCTCGGAAGAGAACATTTCATCTAGGTCAAACAGGTCTAACATGGGTGGAGGCAAGTCATTTAAGGCAGGTGGAAATACCTAAGAAAAAAAAAACACTGAATTCTGGGTGTAAACTTGGAAAAACTTAATATTTTAGCTGCACATGTATATAAAATGCAGCAGAGGCAGGACTGGAGCTTACAGCAGGCTGAAGTTGAGGAAGAGGGGTCTCAAACTGTGGTGTAATCAGCTGGAGTGGCTCATCTTTGACATTAAGCTGCTTGTAAGCACTGACCACAAAAAACAGGTTTTACAAAGGGAAAGTCAGCGCACTGATCAGTGCTTGTGAGGTGTTGGCCGTTTTGCATTCTCACCTGATTACTTGGGGCAATGTTTCGGTTGACAAAGTAAATAAAGACATGTCAAAGAGAGAAGTGAAGTCCCTGGGGTTTTCATCACCCTCCTGCAAACACACTCTGAGTTGTTCTGACAAACAGCCAGTGTCTGGCAACATGGTGTAATCTGTGATCTGAAGGAAATGGGGGTTAGAGAACAGATGGGCTTAAAAGACTTAGTAAAGTTATTCATGTAAACAACACTTTCTCACCTCTGGGTCTTTAGCATCAATTTGATTTAGCTGAATATTATCAGTCATAAGCCACTGGAGCACAACATCCTGAAATTAAAAAAAGGGAAGACAAGAATTAAGTCAACAACTTGAGCTTATCAGAATCAACACTCTTTAAACCTACTGATAAATAAACAAAAAATGCACTCACCATAATTTTGCTGTTCTCCTCTTTGTCTATGTATTGGTCACTGAACATGTGGCAGGAACCCAAAACAGTCAATTTGCCAGATTCCTTAACAGGACACAGGACACTTATCAAACTATTCATCTCACAGGTGTACATCGCAAATATTATATGGTAAAGGAATGAGTTTGAACATTGCGCCTCTGACCTTTCCTTGGTAAAAGGCCGCGACGGGCCTGTTGAGGGGGAAGCAGACGCTGCCTGTAGAAAGAACAGCTACAGCAGGCTTCTCCACGCTCAGTGTGGCTCCATATGGGTAAACGAATGTAAGAGCTCTATACATAAATGACAGAAAAGATCAAAACCAGGTCTCACTGCCTTATACTGAATCCAGGACTTGACATAGAAGAGATAAAAACATTATTTACTGTGCATTGTTGCCAACATTTTCATCTTCAATGATTTCTGTGACTTTCCCTGCAGCACGACTGACCTCTCTGAAGAAGAAATAGAAAAATTAGATAATTATTCCTGTATATATAACGTGAACACCGGGACATGAGTGTATAAATATTTGTCCAACAAACAAAGGAGAAACAAACCTGTTCAAGACACCATTGGACACAAGTGCCTCCTTGGGGTGGAAGTATTTGTAGTACACATTCCTCACAACAGCATCTGGAGGATGCACAGAGGAACAGAAAACATGCAGCACAATTTCTATTAACTGTTTACATATGATATTACCTATCATAACAAATCCCAATGCGTACCACTGTTGACCATTATTCCAAAGTCTTCCAGGAGAAAGTTGATATTAGTGTTATACTTAATTTCTCCTCCTTCACCAAGCATGACCAACATATTTCCACCGCTATCCAGATAGTGCTTGAGTGCCTCCATCTGAAATAAGAAAAAAGATACAACAGTGTGAAAAATTGTCTCTGTAACTTTACCCAAGACATTCATTAATACATCTAATATACATCTTCAAACACTATGACAAGATTGACAGACGAGGTCAACAAGACACTTCAGTTCTGTTTCGAGGTGACAGACTGGCAGGCATGCTGTGAACCCCAGGTCCTGCCAGGACACTGATGGGCAACACAGAAGAGGTACGATACAGAGAGACCTGATAACAAAAATCAGTGAGGCAAAGGAGAAGTACAAGAGGTAGCTGGAGTGGAACTCTCTGCACAACATGACAACAACATGAGAGTTGACCAATGAGAGCATCCACACAGTACTATCACTGTTTACAGGCCACCAACAGTGGTGGAGGAGTTGAAGGCAGTGTAAATGCGATGAGATGGGTCAGTGTGGAGGTGGTGGAGGAGTACAGGTACTTAGGGGTGTACTTGGACTTCATAACAAAACAAAATCACCTCTGATGCTGTGAACTTCTCTCTTGGCCCTGCTGTTATCCACAATTTGACACCCTTCAACTTGTCCAAGGACACTTCTTCCTTCATGCTAGGGGAGACAGCGTGTATTTTGAAAAGATTAAGACTGAGAAATGAGATTTAGACAGTGGAATGTAAGTTAAGCATGCAGTATTTTTAGGTACAGTACTTCTACTACTACTTGCTGCAATTATACAGTCCTTGTATTTCTCCATCACTATATGTCTAAAATACATACACTGAAAGAAGAGTAACAACAGTTTACACTTCAGTAAAAAAAATCTAAATAGTTCTTCCCTGACAGTCTATGGGCAATAAATGGTTAATCCACACACATCTCACCTTTGGATTTTCCATTGAGCTCTCAGTCTCTTCTGCATGGACTTGTATCCATTGTTCGTAGTAAACAGCTCTCTTTTGGAAACACTGAAGACCACCGAGTTGTGCTGCTCTTTCTCCATTGTTTACTCACTTCGTTCAGTTAAATTACTTGCATCCACAAGCCTAAACAATGTTTAAAACGCAAGTTAGGTCCCGTCTCATGAACTACCCGCAACGCATAAATAAAAGATTTGCTGCGTGTATATTAAGTTTGCATGGATTTTCTCCAGTCGTGGTTGGCATCACCCTAAGTATTCCGTCAAGATAAATATGGAGTCGGTGTAGTTTGCCAACTGTCGTCGCTGGCACAACAAAACTAAATGCGCGCTAGCCTATAAGGCTAACCTAAAGTTAGCAGTGTAGCCCATAGCTCACTCACTGACATTACTACCTGTTAGTGGAGCTTGCTTGCCCCTAACGTAGTTTGTTTACAATTGTTCCAATAAAGGCACAGCTATGTAGACGTTTCACTTAGATCCAGCTGTTTGTTAAATTGCAGCGCAATGTTAAACAATGCTAACAAATTACCTCGAAGCTCTCTAGGAAGTGATGCATTGTGGGAGTGAGTCGTAACCAAGGGCGCTTATACCATAGCAACCAAGCGGCACAGCAGTGTCAAAATAAAATACACCTTACCATGTCTTAATATTATGCTCAGTGTCCAAAAAACATTACAGAATTGAAGAATAAACGTTCACACTAGGTACTATGTGATAGATATTATGGTGTAACCATAACTTCATTAAATCACAAAGTAGGTTTGATATCCCTTCCATTAATTTTGGTGTATCTATTGACAGTAGAACTGATCATCACATCATTGTAGAAACATTGCACACTCATACACTAAACCTTTTTAACTGCAGTTACAAATGGCCATGATCAACAACAACAAAAGAGTCTCAACGCTCTCTGTGTACTGCACTGTTTTCTTCTATCTACTGCTGCAACTAGTTTTAGGAGGAAAAAAAGTAGATACACTGTTATTTTTTTTAAATTTTATTACAGTATGACATTACAAATAAATACTACAGATTTATTCAAAATTCATTCCCACCTGAGGAAGACTGGGAATTTTCAAAGGCAATCAGGTAAAAACAATAATCACAAAGCATGCAAAGTGAATATATTTCTTGAAAACTTTTTTTTTGTATTTACTTACTACATACAAGTAATTCAAATATGGAGCTGTTGGATTAAACATACACATGAGCTCATTAAAACAAATAGTAAAAAGCAAAAGAATATTTTTACCCAAAGAGTAAAAACAGTTTGCTGCTCTAATAACCTATTTATGCTTTTACAGAAGATTCAAAAATCAAGAAATTAAAAAGACTGCTATCGAGAAAGACATTGAACTTTGTCAAACAATCCAAACTCCTTCTGATCTGTAAACATCTTAAACAAACCAAATTTAGAGCTAGCATGTATTCTAACATTTTTACCTTGTGGAACATTTATACAAAAACTGTCAATCTTGGGAGCCTGAGAGTGATTGAGAGCGAGACCTGGAATGGGAGGCAGAGTGCTTGGCTGGGGATTTGGAAAGCTGACGGTTCTCACAGGCAGGCGATTTAGAGACATGTTTTCTTTTTCCACTTTCAGAAACGGACCGCGAGCGGCTTCTAGATTTCTTGCTGGAAGATTTCTCTTTGGAACGACTTTGAGATTTCCGCTCTGCTTTAACTTTGGACCTGCTTTTGGAGCGTGACTTGCGAGAATTTTTGCTCTTGGAGGCACTGTGTGATTTAGAGTGGGATTTTCTTTTTGATCTGGAGCATGATTTCCGCCCTGACCTGGAGTGAGACCGATGCTTGCTGCGGGACAGAGAACTGCAAAAAGAAAATATTACAATCAGTGAATAAAAGTACTATTTTCCCAGCAAGAATGTTTGAATTATAGACTCTTGTTTAACTAGTGGGGAATCCCAAAGCACAAAAGGGTTCTCAGGGAGCAATATGTTGTGTCTTGCTAAACAAGCTGAAGCTACCCTAGCTGTTCACAATGATGTAACAGTATCTGTATATGCATCCAAGAATTTGAAGAGGTGACTAGTCACCACACACTCATGTAGTATATAACCGAACATGTGACCATTTCATGCTGCAACACAATACTTAGCTGAGTATAAAATGAACTGATAGCATTGAACTGACCGTGAGCGAGACCTGGAATGACTCTGAGAACTTTTACTCCTTCTGCTGGGACTATGAGACCGCCTTCTGCTACGAGACCTGTTGGATCAAATAAAAATTGGACTTTAAAGCGAGGAACACAAACACACACAAAAAACCCACATTAGGTCTAAATGTTAAGCCTTATTGACCTAGACCTGCTGCCAGAATATGATCGTCGACGACGATGTTTGTCTTCTACCAGACGGATCTTTCTTCCATTAATATCAGTGCCATCCAGTTTTTCAATAGCTCGCTTCAGGTCAGAGCGGGATCGAAATTCAATGACTCCCTCATTGGCCCGTCCTTTATGAGCATCGGCATATGTTACTTCACCTGCTTGCCGCATAAAATCCTGTTTGGAGGAGGACACAACAGATGCCAAAATAAACTGAATGTGTGGCTCCTAAAGCCCCATCCAGAACTTTTAGCTTCCTTTTGTTGTGTATCGCTGCCATGCTGCATGTTGCACAAGGACAGGTGCAGATTTAATGTGGGTAATTCTTATGGTATTCATTTAATAAATATTATGCACATTTTAATCTATAAGAACATTACTAGAGGCTTTTACAATGAGGCATTAATCAAACACAGATCCATTCTCACCTTAAGGTCCTGCCAGCTGCACTTGCTGGACAGGTTCTCCACAATGAGGCGGTGTTCAGTGCGAACAGGTGGTCCATACTTATCCCTGCCAGGGCGATTCCAGCTGCTACCTTCAGAAAAGACAAGGGACACTACTGAAGGAATATAGCCTTTAAATCCAGGGAACTTAACCAAAGGTGAGCACTTTGAAGTGGCCTTATTACTAATCTACTAAATCACTCCAGACTGAACCCTGTTGGCCTTTTCAGATGCCTAAGTTCTGCCATTAAATAGACTGCCCACAGGTGTCAATGAACAGGACACAGGATTTAAAGGTACCAGTTGTATTCAGTCCAGACCGTCTGGAATTAAATTCATTTATATTTAGCATTTGCAGAATTTGTTAGGATTAGAGAGCAGTTCTTGTCCCTAACCTGTTTATTTGTGGTTTCTTTTAAGTACAGTATCAGCTGCCACTTTCCTGTGACCACAGTTATGCTAGAACTTAGAAGGACTTAATTAAAATTGGACCTAACCAAAGACAGGGTGTGCCACTTCATAGAAATTGGATCATACTAAATATTTTATTAGTAAATGGGTAATTTCAGTTTTGGAACAGAGAAATGTCCCTATCTGTAACATTTTATTTGAAACTTCTATTTCATATTGTTTATAAGCCAAAAAAATATCTCACAACATGGATGCAATGTTCATTGTTTTCTGCTCTATTCCTTTTGTAATTTAATAAGACATGACACCTACCCAAATCTCTTTGTTTTACTACACTCAGAGCCAAATCAATGGCCGAAATGGGTGTTGACTTGGTCCTCTGAAACATGTCTTGGAGCAGTAAAACCAATGGGATTCCTCACCGTCACCCTGGTCTATTGGAAAAGGATGCTGTCATCATGGCTTCCGGTTATGTCAACCAATGGTCAAAGGTCAAAGGTCACACACACATTGTAAGGGGAATGCCCAGGTCAAACAGGTCAGGCAGTCATCTTTACCCTCATTGGACTCGAACTCAGCCCGCAGTGGACTCTTTCAAATTGAAACATCAAGCACTTTGTTAATGTTGGCTTCAAACTGTATACATTGTAGCTTCACAAGTCTTACCTTCGCTTTACTAATTGCTACTCATGGGATTTTAGTACACATCTTTTTCACTGTTTAAAATCTGCTGTCAGGCTGACTGACAAGACTTGAGCGCTAATGGGAAGAGATGTATAAAAAGCATTGTATGTGGTGCAACACGTCACCAGAGCGTTGACAGTTTAATTGTAACAAATTTGATTGTCAGTGAAAAGGAACATCTGTTAGGTAACAGAGATGGATGAGACACATTTGCATAATATTTACACTCTGCAATTGATTTGATGAACTTACTGCGTCCTGCATAGCCATATCCATCTCTCCGTGGTCCACGGGCATGCTCAATGACGACTCGCTCCCCACACAGCTCCTTTCCATTCAGTTCATATACTGCATCATCGGCATCTCGCATGTCCTCAAACTCTACAAAGCCATACCTACATGGAAGGAATTTCATACTAGTCAGTAACCAAGCAGAATTTGTTGCCAATTCTTAAGATCCTTCTGCCATCATCGCCAACCTTAAGTTCATAAAACAGCAAGACAGGATGAGGAAAGGCCTTATTAAACTATTGGAAATCATTTATATTTTGGGTGGCCACTGGCTGGTTTAATTTTATTAGCGAGCTTTTATTATGAGGCTAACAACATCTTACATGTCGACAGATCACTCGTCCACTAGAAACAGCGGTTAAGCAAAGCTAAAATTAGCTTAAGTTAACGGCTACCATCGTCGTTGTGTTAAAGTACGTGTTTCTTAAAATGTGCGTGTGTGTAGAATAAAGAACAGCAACCTTGTTATGTATTTTGTTAACAATTGTCATGTACAGGACGAACATTAAGATAACGTTAAGCTAGCTAGCTGCTATAAAGGAGAGATGATCTTACCCATTTTTCAGGTCGACCTCTAATAATTTGCCATAACCACTAAAGAATCTTTGAATATCTTTCTCTCGAACATGATAACTTAGTCTGCCCACATATACCCGCGGCATCACGGATGATATTGAACAGGGCTTCTTTGCAAGTTGAAACACTACTTGTTGTTGTGCGTGTTGTGGTCGTCACGTCACAGGCCAGGCCCTGCACGACTTCTTCTACGGTGGAAAACAACGTTGCAAGGTGAATTTCCGCCACATGGAGTGTTAGTTAAAAATATAATCCACGTTCTCAATCCAGTTTTTAAAAGAAATCAAATATCTGTATTCCCTTTCTTCGGTGTTAATAAATAATAAATAATGATTAATAATAAATACATTTTTGAGTTTCAGCTTTTTTCTATTCAACATTGATTTTTACATTTTGTTGTTTTGTTTTAGTGTATCAGTGTTGTTTTCTAGTCTCTTGATAACATTCTCCCTATTTGTTTTGTCTGTCCTTTTATATTTCATTGCTCTTTTCTTCTAGTGGATTTCTTTGTGTAACCCCATTTTTTGCCATTTTACTTGCTACCCAACTCACTATCATTGCTTAACTTGTTTCTAAGCATGGACAGTTTGTTTTGTATCCCTTCCAGCTTCTTTAGTCGTATTTGTTGCTTCTGATCTTTGTGCCACTTTTTCATACACAGACTGCACATTCACTAGGTGATACAGAGTAACACTACCTGCCACCCTGTGCCATTGGTTCAACAGTTGATTGGTCCATCTCAGATAAGACACTCTCCCTCTGTGTTGAAGTGTTTTTTAATAACCACTGTATCTTCATCTTCCCCACTGACTCAATCAGCATGCTCCTCATGCTCCTGCAGGGTTTCCCTCACTCAGCTGCACTCCTCACTCCATCCCTCCTTCCAGTGCACCAGTGGCGCAGGAAGCATTAAAAACATGGGGGGGGGCACCTTCTGTGGGTGGGTGGGTGGTGAAAAAACAGTACATTAGTATATTATGAAATATAATATAATAACATGAAGTAGTTGCGATTATCTGTGGATTTTAACAGGTTGTTAACACCTATTTTACCTACAGAAGTAAACACTTAACTCAATGACTATTTCAGAGAAAGACTCAACAAAAACTTTATTTTAAAACACGGTGACATACAGAAACTAATTCCAAGTGAAACAACAGTTTTGTCAACCACACTGGTGGCACTACACTAACAGATTATACAAAGCCTCCATATCTGCCGCCTTCTCTCATTTACAGAGACAAAAAACTGGCAAATCTCCCTCCTGTCCACCTGACAGAGTTTTCCCATCATCACTCACCTCAGCAATAGAACTTCCTCCACTGGCCCTACATGATGGCCCTGCCTCTAACTTAGAAAAATGCATGTCTTTATTTTATTTGCTTATAAAACTGCTGAATTCACAACAAACCTTGTGGATGTGTTTATAATGATGCACTGCCTTATCTGCTACATCAGTGTTTCCCTGTTCATATAATGCACCACTGTGTCCTGACGGTCCATTACATTTATTTTATTCTTGCTGATAAGAATAGGAGCAGGTGGCTATGTTTAGTGGCGAGGCGATACTGACGCTAGCAAGCTAACAGAAGCTAACCTGGCCTCGTTACAATATGGTTTAATGCCGAAAAGAACTCTAACTCTTCGTGTCTTTGTTAGGAATCTCTTCATGTCCATTGTGAGTGGGGAGGGAGCAGAAAAGGCAAACAACATGTCGTCAGACAAATAATCTACTGTAACTGAAAGTAAACAGCAGCTTTCTCCCAACTTTTCTAAGTTGATTTAACATCAACCTAACGTCACCTAGGGTCATGTAATAAAACAGCAAGGCTTTAGCCTTTTCTGAATTCTGTTTATCTAAAGAGGTGCAGGTTGTTGTTCTTCACAGTATTATGTGAACGTTTAATTATGCTGCAGGTTTCCCATAAGATAAAAAAAACAATCCTACTGCCTCTGCTATAGCTATCTAATGCTTAGCAGAGTATACCTTTACAGTGAGTCTGTGTTTCATAGATCTGAACACAGGTATAATAGAGCATTTCTACATCTAAAGAGAGTAATCAGTCCAAAGACTCAAAATAAAGATGTGTTTTTCTAAAATGTATTACTGTACAGAACTGTAAATATATATCAATCATACAACCAGTTAAACATCTCAGACAATACATATGAAACTATGAGAACCCAGGTAACATTCTGTGATTTTGTTCCTATAATGAGGTTGACTGGCTTTTTTATGAAGATGAAAATGTTGTAATCTAGCCTACATTTTTATCATAACAATGTTCAACTATAACCTGTCAAATGTTTATGCTAGTTAAAGCTATATGTCAGTTATATCGGTTTATCAATAATCAAGTAATATTCAGTGCATTTAAATCTGAAACTTTAAGAGAGCTTTTGCTTCTTCCATGCACTCTGGATTCAATCACGTATTGAAACTTGAGGGTTAACCATTGTAAGGTTTTAGAAATTTTTTCCGTATTATTAGTTCGCCTCCAGTAGTCAATGTGGCTGAACGTACTGATTGTATTGTAGTAATGCAGGATTTGTATCAGTGGAGGGCGCACTAATGAGGGACGTGGGCGTGTCAACGATGATATGTATGAGCGCTAATTCAGTAATTTGGCGCTCACACACTATTATTTTGTGAGAATTGTCAAATCTAAGTAAGTTATAGGGCTATTAAAATCTACATCACCCGCAACCGTACAATAAAAGGGGTCCTTGCGCGGATGTCGCCATCTTTAGTAAGGGACAATAACCCTACTACTATAACACAACTTGCAGTAATTTGATTAAACTCGTGATATACTTACTTTACACAGATTTCAAACAACCATAATAGTGCAGCCCTCTATAGACCATCATACGGTGACTCACAAAAACATATACTAAAAAACTGTATGCGTTTCTGTCTGAAATGGGCAGAGAGCGGGTCTCTGTCGCCATGTTTACTTTGGGTGACGCCAACTCTCTTCCATTTTCCTCCGCCTCTGGTTGTCAAGAAGATGGCAGCTTCCAGGCAGGCATGAGAGGAAATACTTCTTCACAAATCGAATGAATTTGGATTATTATCTCGAGATTATAGCACATACACGTGTTTTTGGAATTACTGCATCGAAATAAGTAAGTAAACTCCTTAAATATCCGTGCTTTTTTTGTTTGTTATGTTTTGTTGTAGCAAACCGCCCGGCCATTTTTCTTGTGGGAGCTGTAGAAGTAGGCCGATTGTCGAAAAGATGGCTGCTTCCAGAGACGGCATGAAACACAATAACATTGGGTTTATGCTATTTACTACCATTTAGCTGCGTTTTATGAGTGTTTGTGCAACGGCATTTAATTGAGGTAAACGGTGCATGGCCGAATAACTTGAAATTACGTTGAATTTAATTGTGAAATTTGGCGACGCTTTGACAGATGCCAGCCATAGAGCTAACGTTGTTAGCTTGAGCAAATTAGGTTGAGCACCTAGCCGCTAGAGCTAACGGTGTACGGCTAACAGTAGAATCCACTTAGATGCTACGATTGCGCTAGAAATTTTGGTATATTTCTGCAAATTAGTCGATGGATGATACAACACATAGTTTTCACAGAACTCGCAGTCGTTAAAGTAAGCTTGGGATATTATTCCGATGTAAATAAGTGCGTTAAATGGTTTGCAAGGAATGCTAAGTTTCCTAGCTACAATATGGCGACTCCCAGAGAGGCATGAAAATAGCCGACTCTTGCTAACGATTCTAACTATCTATAAAGTCGGCGTTGCAACTATGTATTGTTTTTCTTGACTGGTCTGCTATCATGCAATTGAATTTGGTTTTACGGTGGTGTATTTTTTTGCTGGCGAAGCGAGCTTGCTCTCTTGTATTTTTCTTTTTCATTTGCTTCCGCCATTTTTCAGACGGCAGTAGCGTTAGCGGGGGTTTGTTTGGTTGCAAGATGGCTGCTTCCATGGATTGAATTCAATGGTCAGAAAAAGCTAAAGAAAAACTTAGGAGTTGTAAAGATTGTGTGTTTTTTTGTAAGCACTAGAGCATCCGTGGAACCTTTTCACGAATTATAAAACAACAGTTGATGAAAAGGTCTTGTGAGCATTGTTTTCTGAATTGAACGTATTGATTAACATAAGCTAACCGTTAAACCTTTCTGCTGTTCTGGCCGCACATGTATGTTTAGAAGTTAGCTACAGATGCTGCGATTGTTGTTGATTTAGAAACTGTGTGTTTTATTCAAGCAGGTAAGATTCATGCTTTTTTAAACTATTCTTTATGTCAGAAGTCATGTCTGCCCCTGGCTCCGCGGTGTCTGGAACCACGGCGTCGGTTCTGCAGCCGCGATGGAAACGGGTTCTTGGATGGTCCGGTCCTGTTCCCCGGCCCAGACATGGACACAGAGCTGTGGCTATAAAGGAGCTTATGGTTGTGTTTGGCGGTGGAAACGAAGGGATTGTGGACGAGTTACATGTATACAACACCGGTAAGATTAACTTTGCATGTGGAACTTTTATCATTTGTTTTGTGCAGTTATCATAGTATTTCCTTTACATATTTAGTGAAACTAATGAGGATGAAAAACCAATTTCATACATTTGTATACATAGTTAAAATAAACACAGTTTTTTAGTGTGCAAAACTAAGTGGCGCACAGGCCTGTACAGGCCAAATAGGCCCACACGCCCCCTCTGCCGGTGAATGGCGTTTAATGCACGTTAAAAAAGGCGGGCTAAAATAAAATGGATGGTGCTGGTTGGTTTAAGCATATCCTCTGCCCCAGTTTCCTGCACATAAACCAATAAGCACATACAGACTAATCTAATGTGTTCTCTGTGTTTCTATTTGTAATAATAATATACTTTTTTGTATATAGGGCTTTTCAAAGACTCTTTACAATGGCAGTAGAACAACAAAACAAAAAATGGCACATTGAACGCATATTTAAGTTAAAGTTTTAACAATTACATTTAATGCAGATTTTGGTTTGTTTTACAGTCATAGTAAAGCATTTATTACTCCTTGTAGTCTTAAGATTCGCACCTTAATCATGCCGTAACTTTCTGTAACTAAGCTCCAGAGATAACCTCAACTTTGATTCTGTGTTTTAATATCTAGCAACAAATCAGTGGTTTATCCCAGCGGTCCGTGGTGATATTCCCCCTGGCTGTGCTGCATATGGTTTTGTCTGTGATGGCACACGGTTGCTGGTGTTTGGTGGAATGGTGGAGTATGGAAAGTACAGCAACGATCTCTATGAACTACAGGTAAACTTTACATGTCAAACTTTAAAACTTTAAATGTGCACATTAATTCATATTAATGTTGAAGTACTGTGTCTGATATATAGATTGAATATAGGTATAGCTAGTCATTGCTTTATTTTTTATAAAATGACACAGACACCATCAGTTATAGAGTCCGATGGCAGATGGCAGGAATGACTTGCTAAGTTAGAGCAGCGGGGTTGCAGAAGCCTGTTACAGAAGCTGCTTCTCAGTTTGTCCATATAGTAAAAGTAATCTGGAATTAAAACAAATCCATTGTAAGTCAGACTGGTGAGGATATTCCCATTGGTATGTGTAACACAATAAATGTATGCAATCAGTGTAATTTTGATTTGAGACAAGCAGTGTTTTTGAGTTAAACTGTGAAAGTGAAGCTGTAAATCACAGAAGTTCTCCATCTGCATTCCACTGTTGGAGCTGAGAACAATAATTCTTTGTCTGTTTCAGTTTATAATATACAGTGTATATGTACCAATGTAATATTGACTTACAGAGCTGAGAGGAGTTTTCATTTACAAAAAATAAAATGAACAAATAAATTATACAAAAACAATGCAAGAATGAGAAGCGGAGAATGAGGTCAACTTGTGACTTATTAGTTACAGCTTCTGTTATTACCTAATTGTCTGGTCATATGTTTTGACTTGTTCTGTTACAGGCCAGCAGATGGGAATGGAAAAAGCTAAAAGCAAAAAACCCGAAGAATGGCCCGCCCCCTTGTCCTCGTCTTGGCCACAGTTTTTCACTGGTTGGCAACAAATGCTATCTTTTTGGTGGGCTTGCCAATGACAGCGAGGACCCAAAGAACAACATTCCCAGGTACAGCTGTTGTTTTTTATATATACACACATATATATATATATGTGTGTGTGTGTGTGTATGGTATTTATTTATCTTTATTTTGTTTCTCAGATACCTGAATGATCTGTACACACTCGAGCTCCGTGCGGGTTCCAGTGTTGTTGGATGGGATATTCCAATCACATATGGAGTTTTGCCTCCCCCTCGTGAGAGCCACACTGCTGTGGTATATACGGATAAAACAAGCAGGAAATCTCGCTTGATAATCTATGGAGGAATGAGTGGCTGCCGCCTTGGAGATCTATGGACGCTTGATATTGGTAGGTTTTAAAGTGTAAATGGAAAAGTAACAGCAGCAAAATGATGAATACTCTGCTGTCAGCCCATTAAAGACAGTGCTGTTATTTAAAGGATTTACTGTGTTGAGACATAAAAAGTAGCTCTACATTGGTATTTTTGATTCATGCTGGTGTGTATTTACACAAACAAGTATGTTTTCATATAACACTGTCATTTTCTTCAGATACCCTGACATGGAACAAACCATCAGTAAGTGGCACAGCGCCACTTCCCCGAAGTCTTCACTCTGCCACCACCATCACAAACAAGTGAGATTATATCTGTATTCTCAATAACACATTTTTACTTAATACTCGGTAGAATATGTGTTGTAAATGTGTCTGGTTTTGTGTGTCTGATTTCATTCTCTTTGTGCAGGATGTATGTTTTTGGAGGATGGGTTCCTTTGGTAATGGATGATGTAAAAGTAGCCACACATGAGAAAGAGTGGAAATGCACAAACACTCTTGCCTGCTTAAATCTCGGTTTGTCTTACTTTATTATTCTACAGTAAAATTGCTTAAACAGCTTTGCCAGTTTTAACTTTGGTGTAACACTTCTATAGATACGATGTGTTGGGAGACAGTCTTGATGGACACCCTTGAAGACAACATCCCCAGAGCCCGTGCTGGCCATTGTGCTGTAGCCATCAATTCCAGACTCTATGTTTGGAGTGGTCGTGATGGCTATCGTAAAGCTTGGAACAACCAAGTCTGTTGTAAAGACCTATGGTACCTGGAAACAGGTTAGTGTGCTTTAACATTAAGTTTAGTGGCTTAGCTTGTCAAATAGTTTCAAATGTTAAACGTGCTGTTTTCCACCCCTAGAGCGGCCACATGCCCCTGCCAGGGTGCAGTTGGTCCGTGCCAACACAAACTCTCTGGAGGTGAGTTGGGGTGCGGTCTCCACGGCCGATACATACCTGCTCCAGCTGCAGAAGTATGACATCCCTGCAACTCCAGCTGCAGCCTCACCAGCCATGAGTGCAACTCCATCACAGCCTGTCAACTCTCCAAAAAGCCCTGCACCAGCTGCTGCAGCACCCTCTGCTCAGAGCTTGCCACAGACAGGTATTAACCAGTGACCCATAATTCCAAGACTTCTGTGTTCATTGTAGTCGGTACACCAGGAAGTCCATCATCTACATAAACACACAAGGATTACTAATTTTGTTCTCTTATTTTACAGCTATATTAAAGGTGACAGCTCAGCAGTCTGCCACAGGCACATCTGTTGTCACAGTTCGCCCTAGCCAGCCAGGAAAATCTCCTGTCACTGTGACATCCCTTCCTCCAGGTGTTCGAATGGTAGTGCCTGCCCAGACCACCCAAGGATCGGTATGACAAATTTGTAATTCATGTTGCCATGTCTGGCATGAAGAGTGTATGATAAATAATTTTTATTTTCTGTTTTCAGCCAATTGGAAGTAGCCCTCAGATGAGCGGCATGGCAGCTTTAGCTGCAGCAGCTGCAGCAACACAGAAGATCCCCCCCTCATCTGCAGGCACTGTGCTCAATGTTCCTGCAGGTGCCACTATACTCAAAACCGTTGCCGTTTCTCCTGGCACAACCACAGTGAAAGTGGCTTCTCCAGTCATGGTACACAACTCAGTAGATGTTTTCATTTCCAACATTGGACGTATACTGACTATTGTAATCACTAACATTAGTTTGTGCTTGTAGGTCAGTAACCCAGCCACCCGGATGTTGAAGACTGCTGCAGCCCAAGTGGGCACAGCAACTGCATCCTCTCCCACCACAACCACCAGGCCCATTATCACTGTGCACAAGTCTGGTGCAGTCACAGTGGCTCAGCAGGCACAGGTGGTAACTACGGTGGTGGGAGGAGTCACCAAGACCATTACTCTGGTCAAGAGCCCCCTCACTATGGGCAGCAGTGGCACTCTGGTGAGAAAACAGGAATTCTGTATCACACTGTAATCCTGTACCACCCTGAGAGCGCCCTATGGTGCTTCTGCAGGCATGCTTTAAGTCGTGGAATCTGTACACACTTAGTGTGTCTGTGTTTATGTGTTTTGTTGTTTGGTCACACGATAATGACAACATACGTTTGAACTAGTAGGGAAGGGTGTAATAGTTGGCCTACAGTGACTGTTGGAGACCTCTACTGAGAAAACGGGGAGCATGATGTTGGGAATCTGCATGACCATCAATCAGTTGGGGCTGTAATGACTCATAGAGCCAGATTAGTGGTCCACCACCTGCTCCCTGTGCTGTCCGATGTTTTCTGGTGACTCATGAACTTGAGTCTCTCTCTTATGTCGGCAGATCTCCAACCTTGGCAAGATGATGTCTGTGGTACAAACCAAGCCAGTGCAGACATCAGCTGTTACAGGCCAGGCTTCCACTAACCCTCTCACACAGATCATACAGGTCAGCTATCTGCATGAGTGCAGGAAAAAAAACAGGAGGCAGCTTAAAACTCCTGAGACAGGCACCAGATGTGTTTCTTCAAATGGGTTGTATAACATGCACCTCTCTTTCCAGACAAAGGGTCCCCTCCCTGCCGGAACCATCCTGAAGCTGGTGACTTCTGCTGATGGCAAGCCCACAACCATTATCACCACTTCTCAGGCAGGAGGCACAGGAAACAAGCCTACAATCCTCAACATCAGTGGCGTCTCTCCTACCACCACTAAGCAGGGCACCACCATCATTAAGACCATCCCAGTGTCAGCCATCATGACCCAGCCAGGAGCTACAGGTCGGAGCACATTTGTGTTTTCAGTAACAGAACTGCATAACTAGACATCCCACATACAGAGATTAAGGTTATTGGTTGCTATCAACATACATGTGTGTCTTTGCAGGTGTGACCAGCAGTACAGGCATGAAAACACCTATCACAATCCTTACCACAAAGGTAATGACCACTGGGACTCCTGGTAAAATCATCACTGCAGTGCCCAAACTTGCGACTGCAGCCGGCCAACAGGGATTGACGCAGGTAAACAGATGCTGCACTGATATTATTTTACTATTTTGTTGCACTTGAGACTAAACCTGAGTTATTTGTCTTTAGGTGGTCCTGAAGGGTGCTCCTGGCCAACCTGGCACCATTCTGCGTACAGTGCCCATGAGCACGGTTGGTGGTGTTCGTCTTGTTACACCAGTGACAGTGTCTTCTGTTAAACCCACTGTCACCACTCTGGTTGTCAAGGGGACCACTGGTAAGAATAACTGAAGTAGTAATTTGTTGTTGGCAGTTGATATGTTATAACAGATTTTGTACTTGGTACAACTCACTCTATTTTCACCTTTCAAATCAAACTTTATTCTAGGTGTTACCACTTTGGGCACAGTCACTGGTACAGTCTCAACTAGCTTGGCTGGAGGCACTGTTGACAGCTCCAATGCCTCTTTGGTTACCCCCATCACCACACTGGGAACTATTGCTACCCTGTCCAGCCAAGTTATTAACCCAACTGCCATAACAGTGTCAGCTGCTCAGACTAGTCTGACTTCTGCCTCCACACTACCCTCTTCTACTATGACAGTGCAGGTAAGATCTAGCAACTTATCCTTTATCAGTTTAGAATATAAAGTTACAGCAGTCCTTAATCTGAGTAGAGAATAAGCTTTATTACGGTTGCAAACCAAAAAGACTCCAGAAGTAAAGGTGCTGTACTTCTCTTTTTCAGAACCAGCCCACTCAGGTGACTCTGATCACGACTCCCAGTGGTGTAGAGGCTCAACCAGTACAGGATCTACCAGTGTCCATCCTGGCTTCACCAACCTCTGAGCAGCCTAGCTCCTCTGAGGCCGGGGCAGCTGGAGAAGGTTCTGGGACTGTCACCCTGGTCTGCTCTAACCCCCCCTGTGAGACCCACGAGACAGGAACCACCAACACGGCTACCACCTCATCTGCCACCATTGGAGCAGGACAGGTCTGCTCCAACCCTCCGTGTGAGACCCATGAAACCGGAACTACTAATACAGCCACCACCTCCTCTGCTGCAATTGGAGCAGGGCAGGTGTGTTCTAACCCACCGTGTGAGACCCATGAGACAGGCACCACCAACACAGCCACAACTGCGTCTTCAAACATGTCTGCGTTACGTGTGTGCTCCAACCCACCGTGTGAGACCCATGAAACTGGGACAACTAACACAGCTACCACAGCATCATCTAACATAGGAGGAGCCCAGCAAGTGTGTTCCAACCCACCCTGTGAGACCCACGTTACAGGCACCACCAACACAGCCACCCAAGCTTCATCCAACATGAATGCAGGCCAACAAGGCACTGTGCAAAGAGTGTGCTCCAATCCACCCTGTGAAACCCATGAGACGGGGACCACCAACACTCCGTCCACAGCCACCTCCAGCATGGGTGGAGATCAGACCAGCACAGCTACAGGCCTGGTCCAGAGGGTTTGCTCCAACCCACCCTGTGAAACACATGAGACTGGGACCACCAACACAGCCACCACTGCCACCTGTAATATGGAGACAGGCGAAGGCACAGGTACATAAACATGCAAGGATATACTTTCTATATATCTGTTCGGTCTTGCTTCTCTAGTAACTGACAACAACACACGAAGTCCCATGGTTGATCCTTGTTAAATCCAAGAAGTAAGATGTTGTTGATGTTTTTCTCATCAGCAGCCCAGCAGACACAAGAAGGAGCAGAAGGTACCAGCAGCACAGAAGTGCCTTCTACTACAGCAACATCTGGCATTGCTACCACCACCCAGGGCAGGGCCATTACTACTGTCACTCAGTCTACACCAGCACCCGGACCTTCTGTACCTGTGAGAACACCACACAAGTCCTGTCTGAATTAGCAGCTGGTCTTAACACCATTCCCGTAATAGTGGTGATGAAAGAAATGTGTAATTGTTTCTCTTTGTGCTTTGTTTCCCACTAGTCGATCTCATCAATCACAGAGGGAGGAGGTGCTGCTGCCAGCTCCACAGAGGAACCAATGCAAACTGATGAGGCAGCATTAGCAGAAGCTGCACCTGCAGAAGAGGGAGCCACTGCTATGGAAACACAAGCAGAGGTGAATACAGTATAATATAATAGTTAATGTTGGCCTTGCGCTTTGAAAATGTGTTAAGTAATTGTTTTGTGTTCTCCACTGTGTTACTGAAGGGAGAGGCACCATTGAACCTGCCATCTGAGCTGATGTCTGAGGGCCAAGGAACCACACTAATGGTGACAGGGCTGTCGGATGAGGAGCTGGCTGTGACGGCAGCAGCAGAAGCAGCTGCTCAGGCAGCAGCCACTGAAGAAGCCCAGGCCCTTGCTATCCAGGCTGTCCTCCAGGCCGCTCAGCAAGCTGTCATGAGTGAGTATACGCATAGCTTTGTAGACTGATTTGGTTTTTCAGCTGCAACCTCATAGATCAAGTTCTGGCTGCAGAAAGAATGTATTCTTTTATTTACAAAGATAACCTCAGTTCAAAATACAAATGGAAAATTTTACTCTGGAGTCCTCAATGATTTTGCAGTTAATTGTGGTCTCTACTATTCACAGATGAGGGTGATGCTGCTGGAGAGAGCCAGCAAACCACCAACATACCCATCATGCTGACCCAGCAAGAGCTTGCAGCTCTGGTCCAACAGCAGCAGCAGCTGCAGGAAGCTCAGGCTGCAGCCCAGCAGGCCTCCGTGGACACAAGCTTGCCCACTGAGGGTCTTGCCCCTGCTGACAGCCTCAATGATCCCTCTGTCGAGAGCAACGGACACAATGAAATGACTGCCACAGTCACTAGTGCTGTGGCATCCCTACTGCCACCCACCACTGCTGAGAGTAAGCTTTTGCATGTCCTTGTTTTAGTTACTTGTTGTAGGCTTTTGTGCAGTAGATTCACTTTTTGTGTCTTCCAAACACAGCTCTCGCTCCATCAAGTACATTTGCACCCTCTGTATCAGTGGCAAGTCCAGCCAAGCTGCAAGCAGCAGCTGCGCTAGCAGAGGTCGCCAATGGCATTGAGGGAGAGGTAAGTCCTCAATGTGTTGTAAACATCTACTTGGATCAGTTGGGTTAAAAAGAGTTAGTTATTTTTATTGACTGCATATTTTTGTTTTCATGTAGAAGCAAGCCCCTCAGCCAACTCCAGTGAAGCCTGTTGTAAAGAAGGAGAACCAGTGGTTTGATGTTGGAATTGTTAAAGTGACAAATATGGTTGTCACCCACTACTATGTCCCAGCAGATGATTCTCAAGGAGATGTAAGTGCCTCCAACCCCTTCTTTCCCCCATTCATTCATTCACAAGTGCTTAGTTCACCTCCTATTGCTTACATGTGTTTGGTAGGATGACTCTGGGATCATGCCAGACTACAGTCAGATGAAGAAAATGGAGCTGCAGCCTGGAACAGCTTACAAGTTCCGTGTTGCTGGAATCAACGCGTGTGGTCGTGGAGCTTTCTCAGAGATTTCTGCTTTTAAGACCTGCCTACCAGGATTTCCAGGGGCCCCTTGCGCCATCAAAATCAGCAAGGTAAACCCGTCTGTGTAACCTGTCCCTCTGTAGTGTCATGGATTGTACATAAAATTGTGTAAACATGATGATATGACCAGATGGCTGCAGCTCAGCATCTTTTTGCCTCCTCTCCCTAGAGCCCAGATGGTGCCCACCTGACTTGGGAGCCTCCCTCAGTGACGTCAGGGAAGATCATTGAATACTCCGTGTACCTGGCAATCCAGAGCAACCAGACAGCTGAAGCCAAGGCCTCCACCCCGGCCCAGCTAGCCTTCATGCGTGTGTACTGTGGACCCAACCCCTCTTGTTTGGTGCAGTCATCCAGCCTCTCCAATGCCCACATTGACTATACCACCAAGCCAGCCATTATATTTCGCATTGCCGCCCGCAACGAGAAGGGCTATGGTCCTGCCACTCAAGTTCGATGGCTACAAGGTGAGTTAGCTTCATAAATGGAGTGTGAGTAAAATTAAGTAAGTAAGCAATCCATTTATTTTTTAAAGATATATTCTAACCATTTTTGCACTTTTTAGAATCTGGCAAAGATGCCGCTTCTGCAAAACCGGCCCCCAAAAGACCAGGCACCTCACCTGATACGTAAGTACTGAGGTATTTCAATTTGTGCACACAGGCTAGACATGATTAACCAAAAGCTGCAATACTTATTCTGGTTTTATGTGTCCTCCTGCAGTAAGACTACTGGTCCAAAGAAAGCAAGGACGGACCAGTGAGGTTGCCCAGAGACCCCTCCCAGTTTTTTTTGTCCTATTTTTTTTTTCCACTTGCTGTCCTTTTATCAGGAAGACTGACCCTTCACCCCTCCTCATCCTCATCCTCATCCTAATCTCATCCTCCACCCCCACGTCTCAGATCAAGACAGCAATGGAGGCAGAACAACTGTATGAAGCCAAGATGAAAGTCAATCTGAGAGATGTTTCTGTAGATAAAACCCTCCTTCTTCCCCGTTTGTTCTGTTGGTCGTACTATTTTTAGAGCAACACAAACCTAGAAGCACATTATCTTTTTCAGTCACATCCCCTTCCATTCTTTAACATCTATTTTTGGCTTGTTTCAGTAGTTGAACAGTATAGAGAAGCATTTACACCTTTCACCAACTGGGAGCCAGCCTGAGCGCAATGTTACCCTTTTTTTTGTCTGTGTTTTGTGAATTCTAGGGGATGTAGAGAGAGACTACATAAAATGATGTACAGTGTTGAAGAAGGCTGTGGAGGCATTAGTTTAAATGAGAGGAAAAATCGGTATGGAAACAAATAAAGCACTTGTCCTCAACGAACGAGGACATCAATTTTTTTTCCTTTCTTTTTTTTGGCTCAAAACAAATTTGCTTCATCGAGAACCAAGTCTGTACAGTCATCATACTGGACTCAAGTCTCCTGGTAATGTCATCACTGTGCGCTTTTTACCCCAAGATGAGGACTGGTGGCTGACACTTGGAAGTGGACAAAATGAGAATGGCAAAGGAAGAGATTTGTAGAGAATGACAGACTTTGCTAGGACTGAGAATTGCAGCACACACAAAAAAAATTCTTCCCAAAAAATTAGCAAGCAATGACGCAGAAGATCTTCGTGTAGTTTATTTTTGTATTTTTTAAGCTTTTTTTTTCTCCTGTGTGTATGTGTATGTTGTGTGCATTTTTAAAAAAAACATCAATTTTTTTAACTGTTGTTCATCCCCATAGTTTGTGTTCGTGGAAAGATGGGTGGCTGTTATGAGGTTGCCACTATATTTTTAAAAAAAAATCTTCATTCAGTTGGGTTGTATGTTCTTGTTGTTATCAGAAGGTAATGAAAGAGACTTTTGTATTTGTTCCAAGTAGAACCGCAGAGGTTATAGGACTGAAGGGAACTTTGAAGTGGACCCAGGGAGAGGAGAGGTTTTTACTTTGTTTACTACTCAATGCTTGTGTTGCTTCGTTTTGCCAAACATGGAATTTCATGGGGTATGAGAAAAAATAACATCCACTCTTTTCATACCTTTGATATCCCAATCAGTTGTCCTACGCTTTTTATGCTCATGAATGTGGTGTCTCACCTCTTTAATTTTTTAGAATGCAAATTATATTAGTAGACCTACATTTCCCTACCCTATTGATGTATGTGAATCCATTTAATAAATTTTAATTTTCTTCCTTTCACGGCTCTGTATTTCAGACTGCAGACAGTGTGCAAGCTAACTGTGACATCTAAACCCGTATGTCTCTGAATGGGGAGGTCTTGGGAAGAAAGCTTACATAGCCGGAGTGTACTCACTTGTAAATTAGTTCGTTCATAGAGCAAGAATAAAACAAACAAAAAAAAAACATCTTGGCCTTTTATATAATTACCTGTAACAAACTGTTTTTACATGTTGGTCATCTCTTGATTGCCTTTTGTGTCTTTACTTATAAAAGAAACAAATATATATAAATATATATAGTCTCCCTGATTGTTCTGATTTGCTTCTGTCAAGCTGATTCACTGTAGTCTGAATCACTGCTAGGTTCATTACAATACAAGCTTGTACAGGGAGGTTTCTGACTGGACATGAGTGTACATCTACTTTGTAAGGGCGGATTCAGTTGTGATGTTAAAAGGCCAGGAAAAGCAGAGCCAGGCGTCTGCTTGCCGACTTTTCTCCGGCTCGCGCCTTCGGCTTCCGTCTGTGATTTCTCCCGATTTCTTTCTAGAAATGAACTTTCTCTTCATATGCATTCATAATTTTGTGCGTGTCAGTGTGTCTGTTGAACAAAACTAGACATGCATGCAAAAGCAGTGTATTTTAGTAGTGATGCCTTAAGTTAGACCATAAGCTGAAGGTTCTCAAAAAAAAGAAAAAACATTTAATGAGTTTGTTCCTCTCTCCATGTGGTATACAATTGTGTCCTTTCCTTCCACAGTACCTTTGCTGGGTCACTATTTTTGCACCCTTGTTAGATAGGTCATCATCAGCAGTGCCGAGGTCTCTGAACTTTCCTTCCCACGCTGGGACGAGTGCTCCTCTCAGCACTCACAGGTGTTGCGAGTTTCTCTCGGCTGTTTGCAGGTTATCTGGAAATGTCCTGTATTTTCCAATGTGTGTTTTTTGTACTGTAGGGAGTAATGTATCTTTTATCATCAAAAAATAAACATGTTAAACATAGATCTAGTGTCTTTCTTCCCTTGATACAAATGTAAAAGTGATTGAATCACCTGTTGCAGGCCTCTTTGACCAGCTCTCATAAATGGCTTCTCTACGTTCACATCCTCTTTGGCGCTTACTTCAAAGTACTCCGCTCCTGTTTCCTCACACCACTGCAGGGCTTTCTTGTGGGACACCTGTGTGACAGGAGAGGGCGCATCAAATGGAATGTAGTGGGGTTCTGTCCAAAAAAAATCTAAAAGAAAATTTTAAAATCTGAATCAGAATTCTTTTATTTCTCCCTAGGGGAAAAGGGCCACTGGCAGTGGTAACTCTCTTCTGTTCACACATCACCAGTGTTCATCAGTTCAGAATGTAATCAAATAAAAGGCATAATGTTATCCTATTAGAGAAGCAGTACCCAGAGAAATATCCCCCATTATATCCTTCAACACCTTTGGCCTGGACTTTTGGCTGTACTGTGACAGGGGAAGACTTTGACTAACCTCTCGGCCACTCAGGTCACATTTGTTGCCCAGTACAATAAAAGGGAAATCAGATGGATCCTGTGGCTCCGCTTGGACCAGAAACTCCTTCCTCCATTCCTCCAGAGCCAAGAAACTGGTCCTGGATGTGACATCGAACACCAGCATGCAGCAGTGAGTTCCTCTATACAGAGGTGTGCCCAGAGACTGGAACCTCTCTGTGCCTGCTGTGTCCCAGATCTCACACACACACACACACACACACAGAGGGAAACATGATGCTGTGGATTCATTGTCACAGATCTATATTTAATATAACAGTCTACTGTGCCTGACCTGCAGCGTAACTGAGTCCCCATCCATGTCTATTGTTTTAGAGAGAAAGTCCGTTCCTATGGTGGCCCTGTACATGTTGGTGAAGCGGTGATACACATATCTGTTCATGAAGGAGGATTTTCCCACCCTGAATAAATACACACACACACACACACACACACACACACACACACACACACACACACACACACACACACAGTGGATGCCTTTTCCTGCATTCTGTTGGATTTGAACAGGTTGTTAAACAGCTGTTTTACCTAGACGTAAACACTTACTTTCTCTTTCTTACGTCCTTACGCTTTGGACTGTACCCATTAGATTTGAGTTTTAGTCTCACAGTACTAAATCAAGACGTGTCAGTAAATGAAAGTGAAAGGCCTGTCAGCGGAGCACGACTAAATCACAACAGTTTAGTGAGTGAAATAAAGAGTGTAACTTTACCCGGAGTTTCCTATGAGGATTATTTTCAGGGTAACAGGATCCTTTTCGTCGCTCATGTTCAGGTGTGACCGCATCTGTTCCGCCGGAGCTTCAGCTCCTGATGCCTTCAAATGCCCCTCGGACTTCTCTAATTTGACGTGTCACAGTGACAGTAAACACAGCAAAACGGTTTTTATCCGACTAGATGTTTGGCCAAATCTACTTTATTTACAGAGGAGGAAAGTTTAAAGAGTTATGTTAATTTTTCAAATAGCATTATTGTTTTAGACCTTTGTAAGCTAAGGCTGTTTTAACTATATAACCGGCGGAATTTGGGGGAGTGTTTGTTTATGCTTTTTTTGTTTATTACTTGTTTGTCGGGCCAGAACTCCAAAATGTCAAATATTGCATATTGCATACACTCACCTTTAGTATGTAACTCTGTCTCCACAGACACTTCTAAGTGGCTTCGAATGCATCATATATCTGGTTGACCTCTGTCCTCTTTTTCCTTTAGCAAACAAAATTCTCACACACACTTTATTGACTAATGATGCAGAAGGCTGTAATAAACTGAAAGAAAAACAATACAGAATCACATGCAGACTTACAGTTATTTTTTGTAAACTATTAATTTAAAAATCATATTATTCGTTTAGTTTAGGCCTCAGCAATTTTTAATTTTTATTTTTAAATATTTCATTAAATATTAAAAGATGTACATTGAACATTGTAACATTGATATTCATCATTTCCATGTTTCCCACTAGAGGGCAGTAAAGACCTCAGGTGAGTCACCCATCCTCCAGTATTCCCCCTTCACTGCCAACAGGTGGTGTTATTTTCATTTCTGCTTCAGTGTTTGCCTGCTTATAGACAAATGATTTACTGATGATTAAAATATACCACATGTAACAATGTTATATTTCGAAGAAATACATGATGCCCGTGTTTAAGAATGTTTCTATTTGAAGTAATGTTGACATCCAGAAACATGGATGGAGTCTTAAGTCTTTTTCTCAGTGTAAACATCAAACAATGTCATTAAATACCTGTGATACTGCCAGGTATGTAGCATCAATTAATACCATTTAGAATGAAACTTAATAGAAACTGGCCTAAATATAATTACTCTGTGCTGCTGACAACCAAAGACATGAACACAAACTCACAACCTGCATAAGAGAAACAGAATGACAAATTATCAGCAACACTCTGAAGTTCATTCCTTCATATCTGTGTCCTGTTCAGACTGCCAGAGGTGCGGCAGAATACTGAGATTACATACACCAGTGCTAAGCTTTAGCCACTCTGCAGCCTAACTTCATTAGTCATTGCAGAGACAATGACGACACTCATAACATATACTGCTGCTGCACAAAACATCACGTGCAGTTTTTGAACCAACTCATGTGTCAAGAAAACCACTAAAAAGGTAACTAAGCCACTAAAAGTGCTGGAAGTGACCATGTGTGTGTGTGCATGTGTGTGTGAGCTCCTCTGGGTATAGCACTGTTGCTGCAGTCCTGCATTGCTGAGATAAGGCACTGCCTTCACAGAATCCTGTTTCTTGGGAATTAGAAAGCTGTTCTAAAAGTTCACTGGTGACACACAATGGACAACCATCACAACGGGTTTACACCACCTCCCAACTGTCTGAGAAGACGCTCCACTGTCAGCTCAAACTGCTTCTGTTGAGCTATTGTCAACAGAACTGGCTTGTTGTGTGTGTGTGTGTGTCACAGCTCGTGTGTGTAACATAGCACAGCCACAAACGTGCTGTAGGGCCCTGTGGCCCTGACTGTGTGACAGAAGAGAGCGGCGGGGCTGTAATTCCTGGCCTCCTCCTCTCATCTTGATAACCTCTTATCAGAACAGAGCAGCCCGCTCACACAGCGGCCGCCGCCACATCCCTGCCCAGCTGTCCACACTCGCAGACACACCAGCTCACTCATAACACTGCGTGCACTTGCAAAGGCTGATGTGCTGCATTCCCATTTCATTTTCTATACCACTGTGAGCCCTGTGAGACTAAAGAGTTCATACCAAGTAACAAAAAAAAGAGAAAAATGAGCTTTACCAACAATTACTCCTGTCTACAGTCAAGGCTAACTGAGGCATACTCAGACTCAAACACCAGGTTCAGCTCAGGATTTCACTGAGGAAAGTGCTCCTGCGGCTCATAGGTCTTATGGTTTCTTAATGTAGACAATCAGCACAAAGTAATGCTTTAAAACCTTCAAGCAAACAGTATCCTTCTAATCATGCAATCAGTTAATTAGTGAGTCAACAAAGGCATTATTAGACTTTCTTTTCATGGGTGAAGACCATTAAAGGATGAAGAGCTTGGACTGAACCCGACTGAGACTTTTCACACAACTTGAAATTTCATAAAGATGAAATGTTCTGTCCACACTTTATTTACTCTAAAACCTGACACAGGCAGGTGGCAGGTTTCCACCTTCCCCATGACCTGTAGCCCCGGTGTCCTCAGTGAGGAAGATACTTCAGTATGACATGTCTATGAATGCTCTCATTCATCCAGGTCATAGCAGCTGAACTGAAGAAGCTACGCGGAGGAGTGGTGAAACGTCTTCAAAAACAATGCCTTGAGTCCAGTTGTCTGGATTTAAACTCTTGCACACTTCAGTGTGACTGTGTTTCCTGATACCCATCCAGTCAATGGTGCACCTTGCTGACTTTGACCAACAGTTTATTTCTGTCGGCACAGGCAGCAGTAGCTTTTCCTGTGAAACCACTGCACTGTATGTAGAAATTTAGGCACAGCGGTGGCTCAATTACAATTCTGTGCCACAGTTACTCATATTTTGATTTGCATCTGGCCTAACTGAAGCATTTTATCTGCATCTTTACCTCACAAATGCCATTTCAATTTAACTGCTGTGGGTTTTTTAAATGGCAGAAAAAGGCCCAGCGTTGAATGAAAAAGGCCCTAATTCTTCCCACCTGTTTCTCTCTCCTGATTTCCCTGAAAACTGTAAATGAACAAAGACACAGGAAAGTTGGGGAGCTGCTTTGACTATCAAATGACTGGGACAGTGTCAGGCTTGTGCGCAGCCAGGCCGTGTCCAGACCATATCTCTCCCCAATGATTGCAGCTTCTTTCCCGATTTGCATTACTGTGTTCCACTCTAAGCTTTGCTGGACCACAAAGAAGTTGCGTCTTTGCATTTTACATTTGCTTTGTTCAAATGTCTCAAACTTTTTTCCATGTGGGCTTGGCCTTATCAGGGGCTGTATGCACATTTCATCAACAGACAAAAAGCTTCATCCTGCATGCTCACAGTCATGCCTGCAACGGCTGTGTGTTATGAAACCAATGTATGTATGAATGTACTTTACAAATAAAGATATAAAATATACTTGGTGTGCTTATTTCTGTCCATCGGCTGCGGCCGTGCAGTGCTTCCCCTGTGGAAATCATCACAGATACATACATGTTATCAATACTACACAAGCAGCACACACAGCAATAAAGGAAGAGCAGGGCAACTAAGATTTAAAGCTGACACCTTCGCCTCGCACTGACGCCGCAAATCTTTGATAAGACAAACACTATTTGTATTTTGTAGATATATGACACAGTTAAATATGATTTTGTCTGTAAATATTGCACATTAATACAACTTCTTTCTTTCTTTTTTTTCTTTTGGACTAAAGAGGTGTGTCTTTGAAAAAGTTGTCCCCAACCCCTCCCACGGACTGTCTCGTAGCCCTAAACTTTGCTGGTGGTTGGAGAAGTTGTTCTTATAGCCATCAGCCTGCGCTGAGGTAGACAGCCGAGTCGGGCCGCCCTCCTCCTGGTTGTATAGATTTGAGTCCTGACTGCTGTCGTCGCTCATCTGTCACATCCACTCAGGTAGGTGACCTGTTGGTCTGAAACTCTGCAGCAGGCGGCAGTTAAATTATGATGTGTTGTATTAGTTTGCTGTGAAAGGAAATTTAAATCTTCACTAATGAGGATTCCGACTAACTGTTCCTTATAGAGATATGAGAATTGAAAGCTTTGCATTAACGGGGATTCTCTTTTATTAGTTTAAATTTGAGTATTTTATTTATATGCTTGCAATTTCTTTTTTTCCACAATATTTAAAGTCAAAGGAATGATCAAATTAATTTGGTTTATTTGGTACATGATACAGTTTTAAATAAATTCTAATCCACTTTATGTCACAGATATGTGGGTTTATGTCATTATCAATAGTTGGACTAATCCCAACCCAATAAGATCTGAGTCTGGAAACCATTTAAGATCAGTTCTAATTTTGTCTGAGCAGTCTGACAGATTTCCAATAATCAGATGAGAGTAGGGTTGTGTTGTATCAGTGGGACTGGATATATATTTAGCATTATAATAATGCAGTCTATCTGATTTTCTCAGCTTTTATCAGACACTATCAGTCTCTTCTCTTTCCTCTTCTCTTCCCTCTATAGATACTGAGTGGCTGTTATTACAGTTCACACCACGCTGCTGTGACACTGTGTCACAGTTCTTTGAGTTATTTTATGTCGTTTTCATCTCAAGGACTTAAAACTAAATTATAACATTAAAGGATATTTATGAATAAAAATACAAAAAATCATTGTTTTAGAAGACAGGTGTGAAAATGTGACATAAACCTCTGAGCAATGTGACACTTTCACCAGAGGAAATATGCCAGAAAACAAAACTTTTTGTGTGTGTGTTGTGCTGTTTGTCCACCCAGCAGGGTGTCCCTGAGGACATGTCTTTTGCATTTCTCTAACCGGCACACCTATTGTAGAAAGGCCACTTGCTAACTATTTGGTCACTGGTTGCATCGCTACATTAATAGACCCATTTATTTTTAGTTTTTACTTTCAGCTACAGTCAAATGAGGATCCTAGAAAAGGAAGTTTGAAAAAAAGGCTGCTGTCGAGAGATCTTGTCCCTGATAACTTTAAGGTTGACACAGGTTGTTGTGAAGTGAAAAGTTAGATAAAAATGTCTCTCCCTTAATCAAAACCCAAAAGGCTCAATTTTACCTCAGTATGAGCGCACAGACCTACATGCAACTTACAAATAACCTGTGCACATACAGTAAATCATTCAGCTGTGAACATGGTGTCTTACTAACAATCAAATCTAAACTTCAGCCTTATGTTTTAGTGTGGTCAGTGTTTCTCTGTCAACATGGAGGACTCTTCGGAACAGTCCCACTGGGCATCTCCAGGCCTGCTCAGCTCAGACCCCCTGGCCGGTTTCTCCTCTGATCACAGCTTACTGCCTCCTGGAGAAGATGGGGAGGCCTTCTTCTCCAGTCAAGACACTGACTACACCGGCTTACCCTCTTTTTTCACCAACCCAAATCACAGCCGAGCTCCCTCCACCTACAGACATAGCTCGGGTCAGTGCCTCCACCCACTGTCACCTGACTACTTCCCCCTCTTTGTTCAACCACCAAACTATGATCTAACATACTCTCATCTCTATTTCGTTTTGAAGTTCGCCAGGTGTTTACTTCACCGAGTCTTCTCAGCAACCTGCAGCTGCTGGACGGGACCCCAAGCCACTCTCTGAGCTCACCCTACAACCCCCCGGCCTCCGCATGGAGCAGCAATCCTCTCTCCAAGACCTCTCTTCACCCACACACACCAACTTCCCTCTACACCCCTGGAGTCACCTCCTCCTTCACAACCTCTAGAGATGGATACTCGTCTCCAAACAGAGAGGGACGGGAGAGCCCCCGGCTCCAGGAGGCCTTGAAGGCGGAGCGCCTGAGCCCTCTGAGTGGGTCGGGGGGCAGCAGCAGCTTTCTAAACCTGACTCCTGCAACAGGGAGTGTGTACACACCACCCCACTCACATCCACACATGCTGAGCCCCTACAGCTCATACATGAGTGGCCCACAGGAGTACAGCCCTGCTGCCCTCTACTCCAGCCCTGGAGCGTGGATCAGCCCTTCGTACTCCCCTAAACTCCGCAACAAGTTGAGGATATCCACTCCAGGTGAGGATACACTGAGATGTGTCATACTATGTGATCCACACACACTTTGACAATATGACATCAACCATTACTCTGGAAATAAGGACAAATGAGACTCAGCCTTAGAAACAGCATTCAGTGCCTGCTGAGAAGCTTTTATTCATATCACCTGTGGGTAAAAAGATCTCATCTGTACTTCCATAGCAACTGTGTATCTGCAAATGAACACAAAAACTCTTGATGCAGTGTTTGGAAAACTCACGTAACTGTGTGTTCATGATTCTGAACAGAGGCCAGAGAGTGTGTTAACTGTGGAGCCACAGCCACCCCTCTGTGGCGCAGGGATGGTACAGGCCACTATCTGTGCAACGCCTGTGGACTGTACCACAAAATGAACGGGCAGAACAGGCCTTTAATCCGACCCAAGAAGAGACTGGTATGACACACACACACGCCAGGGGCATGACCTTTTGTTGACTCCTCAGTCAGCTATTACATAAATAATTAGTCATTGTCAGAATAGGATATAACCTTGACCATTTCCTTTTCTGTGATTCAGATTGTCAGCAAGCGTGCAGGTACCCTGTGTGCCAACTGTCACACAAGCACAACAACACTGTGGAGACGCAATGCCAATGGAGAGCCAGTGTGTAACGCCTGTGGGCTCTACTTTAAACTGCACAATGTGAGTCAGTCAACCCACCACCTATTTGTACATGAAGAGCCAGAAAACCTAACTTGACCCTTGTTTTCCCAGGTCAATCGGCCCCTCACCATGAAGAAGGATGGGATTCAAACTCGTAACAGAAAGGTCTCCAACAAGAACAAGAAGAGCAAGAAGGCAGCCATGATGGAGCCGTACTCTGAAATGGCTCAGCTGCCCTCCATGGACGACAATGGTGGGCCCTTCTCACTCGGCCCTGGGACTCTCCTCACCTACAGCCACACGCCACACCTCATTCCAACACCATCTCCACTGCACCCCTCAGCCAGCTTACCATACACACACCACCTCAACTCTGGCATGGTGCCCACCCTGGTGTGACATGACACAACAGGCACCTGTATGTAGATTAAGGAATCAGCACACCTGCTTGTTTTCCAGCTGGTTATGTGGATTTGTACATATGTGCTTCTACAGTGGATGTCATGTCATCTGAGTTTACTTCACTGTATTCTATCATTTAACATTTTGTTGATGTTATCTTTATAAGGCACTTGTTTAATATTTGATACAATCACTCCAGTGAGGATGCAACACACTGATAATGAATTCTTTGAGCTGTAAATACACAAATCTGATGTGACTAAGTGTCTGCTTTTTATTTGCAAAGCTAAACTTCTCTTTTGTGTTTTTGTTGGTCTGTTTTGTATTTGCATAATTATGTATGTATTTGTATTTGATATTACCACGTTGAAGCGCTACTGAGAAAATAATAAAATGTGTGAACTAGGCCTTTGTTTTAAGTCATTTGAATCGCCTGCTCATCTGCTCAGCTCAGTGTCCTGACCACAGTGAAGCCTCCTGTGTGCTGGTATTGTGCTCCTCTGCTCAGGTATAATGCCGCCTTTGTGCAGGCCGCGCTCCACTTTGACAGTGTAATTGTACATAGCGGGTATGCAAATGTTCCATTCCACAGAAGTGACAAACATTAATCTAAAGTGCAACACTTATATCTGGTTTTATATTTAGACCAGTGCTGCCAGTAGTTGGGTGTTTTTTCATGAAGCACTTTTTTGTGTTTTGAAGTCATGCTTGCATGTAAAGTTCAGAGATTTTAGAGAACAGGCTAACTAATAATGTAAGTAATGTTTCATGACATCACAGCTTTACAGTATTTTTATAAAAGAAAACCCCTTGCCAGGGTTACATTATGAATAATTTCTAGTAAATGTTTTAAATCTTGAATTAGTAACAGGAAATCAAGCTGTGCAAAATGTTTTACTTCAATTGGGAGCAGAGTCAAATTAAACACAAGTAAAATAAATGTGTTTAAAAATGACTCTGCAGTACATGAACAAATACTTTATCATAATGTGCATTTAAATCACTACAGAGATATATAAGTATAATCCCACTCAAATAAACCAAAGTAGGCTGTTTAATATTGATCACTTGTGGCCATGTTGTAATAGATTAGATTAGATTAATTAGGGTAAAATTCTTAGTGACTGCAAGCTGCTGCAAAATACCATAAGAAAATCATAAAAGAAATGCCTTAAACCTGGTAGCCTCTAAATACCCAGTGTGTTTACAGTTGATTTATTTAGCGATTTATTATCTAAAATGCCTTGCTGTAAACACAGCACAGGGACATGTACTATGTGTGTATGTTTTATGCTGAGCAGTAGGGCTGGGGTTACTAACTCAGGACTGGGGGATGACTGATAAGTTATCACTGAGGCCACAGACCCCAAATCATCCACCTGCTGCTGGCACCGCCACTCTCGCCCTCCCGTCAGTTAAGTCAATGAGGACCACAGTGCCCGCCTTAGACAACAAAGACAAATGCTATTATCACTGGAATCACCTGAATAGATGACTGTATATTTACATTGGTTTTAGTTTCAAAACCAGGTGTCATGTTTAGGTCAAGTGAATTCAGTCATATCTCATAACCTGTGGCAACGCTCGCAATGCTTCACTTCAGACTGTCTAAAAATTATCAGTCAGCTGTGTGCTAATTTGTGCATGCTTCACTGCAGATGTCAGGGAGAAATAAACTTCCATTTATGCATTTTGTTACACCCTGGTGAGCACAGCCCTGTGAACATCTGGGCACACCACCCACTCATGACACTGCAAGACATCAGTGCATGATAAACCATGTCTAAGGAAGAACTTTTGACTGTACACATGTTATACAAGTTTCTTATCAAACAACAGAGTGGTAAATAAAAAAAGAACCTAATTTAATTAGCAGTCAGACGTTACAGTACAGGAAGCCCCTGATACCCAGAGGACCTTAATGACTGGAATTTACTGCAATGAAGTATGAGAAGGTTTCTATTTGAATCCATTTACTACACACACACGTTATCCTAATCCCCACTTAAGCAGAGAATATTTCACAGTTCAGCGGCACAGGATTTATCATTAACAAACCAAACTCAAAAAAAGACACAAAAGGAGGATTTAGCAAGCCCATCCATAATTTATACTCTTTTCCTCAACTGTCTCTATCTGTTGTTTATCTGCTGCAGCTGTCAGCACTGCTCTGGGGAAATGGCAACAAATGACGGGGATAGATTAGCAACCACAGGCCTGCTCCAGTTCACTCACAAGGCCATCCGTTGGCAGCCTTCTCCCTCCTGCTACTTCAGTGTTTGTCCCATTCAGACAGCACATCCTGCACGGGGAACAATGTCCTGGTAGAAGCTGTAACATGAAACTTGTGAAGCTGTGTTAGCTTATTAGTGTAGGCAACATTTCTCAGCAAACTTGTGTGACTAATTTACCTCTCCTGTAATGACTATAACTAAACAAAATAGACACGTAGTCTGCTTGTTCTGAAATGTGTGGTCCACAAGCACCCCCTACTGGTAAAAGCACAACGCTGCAGCTCCAGTTTTTTTCCCAACTGACGCTGCACAGGATGTAAAACCCTGAACACTGCAGCTTAGAGATAACACTGACTGTGTCTGTGTACATTACAACTTATAGTTTCATCTGACAGCTGAGGAGCATTGAATTGTATGGAACACGTTACATGAGAGGAATGACTACAATAAGATAAACACACCTTAACTAAATTACATAAGATATTTTAGGTATAACTTGTGGATTTTACAACATGATAGCAAGCAGTGCATAGACGATACAACACGTCTAATTCTGTGCTCATGCAATTCAGCTGCTTGAGTTATGATGCAAAAGGTCTAAAGTCAGTTATTAGTGGTGCTCTTTCAGTTTGGTCGAATTGAACATAGCAACTTAGAGCAAAAAGTGAAAATGGACCCATACCATGCTGTAAGGACCATCCTCCACTAGGGTTGCCATCCAACACCTGACCTCCTTGAGACTGACAGCAGATATCTGAAGATGTTTTTTAACTACTTAAACCTAAAACATCAATTTTATTACCATGCGATCTATCTGCTTAAAGACAGTTTGTACACATTCCATATGTTGTTTTTTTAAATGTCTCCATTCACATAAACTACATCTCTTTCAAATACATTTTATATTAAAATGTCTTTAAAAAAACTTTTAGCTAGTTTGCCAAAACTATAAAATGCATCTTTTAAATGACTGACAACACTGTCAGATTTGCTACTTCTGTATTTAAACATCCCTGTTTTTCTACTCACCTACCTTATATATGAATCTGAGTCACTGAAATCTGAGACAAGCATAACGTCAGTGATTTGGAACAAGGCTAGTGTTATTAATTTATATGAAAATACATGTAAATGGGACTGCACTGTGTACTCCTGTTATCACACATGGTTTTCTGAACATAGAATATAGCTGTGTGTGTGTTTCCACATTATTTTCCTACCAGATCTGTTGCAACAAAACAAATTAAAGACAGGAGAAAAACATAAATATATTTATTTTTGAAGCATGCCTAAAACTCCAGTACAGCCAACAAAAGTAGCTGAGCAATACACAGTGAAAAGGAAATATAACTTATATCCTCTGTCAGTTTGTAAGTCATAAAAACTGGTCCTTGGATTATGCACAAAGAAAAATAAAAAATAAGCAGGCTCATCAAACCAGCTGAATCTGTCACACTTTAGCTTATCAGGTTCATTTAAAGCACTTCCAGTCTGGAAAGTAACAACTGAAATACTCTGCTGTGTGTTAAAAAAATAAGTCACTGGACAAAGCGGGGTGAGAAGTGTAACAGCTCACCAAGCTACATAATATGGATACTCCGACAAACTGAACATATCCACATTCTGTCAGTGCACAAGCAGACTGGGCTTTTTTTGTAAACATTAACTATTTAGTTTTATTTCTGTTGGCGTAGCATTACACAGGGTGTGCCATGATGAGCAAGATGTACCCTCACTGTTTCTTAGCAATGAACACACCAACCAGCACTCCCGTTAGCAGCACCACTCCAACTAGCAGCCATCTCTTCAGAGTCTCCCGAGATCTCCTCCCTTCTGCAGCGGTGCCTCGCCCAAAAATCTCAGCAAAGCAATCCTGTAATCAGAGAGACAGTTTCAGTATCAGACTAGGCTTTATTACAACTGATCACAACACAACAAATTAAAGAGAGTTACTTTCATGTATTAAATTCCCCTGTTTATCAATTACAGTTTTTCATGCTGACTTCACTCACCCATCCTCCCTGGGCTTCGATCCACAGACTTATGTGCTCATCCAGGTACATGGTCATCCAGTCTGCTATGCGGGAAACCAACTCGCTCATGTCTTTCTCAACACATTCCACACACAGTACACCGCCAAAGGCAAATAGGCCCACAACACGTCCCCAGTTGACTCCATCTTTGAACACCTCGTCCATCACGCTCTTAAAACTGTGGTAGGCAGCGTCAGGTGTGATGTCAAGCTGTGAGGACAGATCACTGAAAGCTTGAGTATAAAGCTGTTCAAACTCATCTGCTGAGTCCTGGAGAGCTGATTTTACTGCCTCTATGCCATCATGTGGAGATGAAGCCGTCTCAGGCTGGACACCCCTGCTGTTAACCAGCAAGCCATTGCTGGTAGCCGAGCTGACCATGTCCCTGTCAGTCTGTCCATCAGCATCCTCTGGCCTCAGCAACGAGGTTGGGTAGTTCTTCTGAGACAACTTGTAGCTTATAAAGAACTCCACCAGCTCTCTGTTTCTGTACGGCATTATTTACACATTAAATTCCCAACACACAGCTACCCTAAATGATTTCTCCTGCCATGCCTTCCAGTCAGTCAGCTGTCACATCAAGGCTTTTTAACTTTGTGTTGCAGCTAGCAGTAGCAGCCTGGAAACACACAAGGATGTTACAGTTAAATTCAGTTCACGACCTATGCTGAGTTTTACGGACTCCTGCATTTATTTTGTCTTTAAATTTTTGGGCATTAGTACGTAAGGATAACATGTGAAATGAAAGCAGACTTAATGTTCACCCATATTTTAGTAACTGACTTATAGGTTTTCCCGTTGTAGATAACAGAGGGAAAAAATACATTTACATGTATATATTGCTCACATTAGCATTGGCTAACTAGCAACATTCCAAGCTTAACGTTATGAGGTCTAGTAAAGCTATATCACTACGATGATTCAACGCAATGTTTCATGCCAGATATGCGCGGCAAGTTGCCAACTTGTCATCTCAGACAGCTCCAGCTACAAGTCACGTACTTGTATATATAACCGATTTTAGCTTCATGTGCTAACTAGCTGCTAAACAGTACACAGGAAACGAACCAAAAAAACATGAAATACATAAAAGGTAGTGACATGGGGTACCCATTACTGATAGTTATACTTACAGCCTCTAAAATGTTGCTTTCAGGCTTAGAATACAGCTATGGAGTTAATAAAACGTGTAGCTATGGATACAAATACCACTGACATATTTGCAGTCGCAGACTGTGGCCCTGACAGCGAACGCACAGCTGGCAATTGGCCAATTGTGTTACTGTACCAACCAGAAGTCCCGCCTCACACTGCACATTGACCAATCAAAAAACGAGATACCCCGGAAGTCCAGAGGTCCGTAAATATGACAGAAAAACTATGACAAAAGCATGTCGTTTCCCCAGCTGGGTAAGTTTCAGTATCCAAACTTTCTTTAATTTTATATTAATTGTGTTTTAATCATTTAAATATAGCCCCAGTTTAATTGGTAGACTATGTATCCAATACATAATTTGTAGCTTTCAATCCTAAACACCTTGTAGTGGCATATAATGGCAAAAATGTCATTAAGCTCCATGCAATTATTTTTCTGTTAAATATAGATACAAAAAATGAGTTTTATCAAACAAATATCTTTATTAAAATGTGTACATAAGCAATTAATATATTCTACACTTTCTAATTGTGAAATGACAATATGAGAGTTCTTACACTTATTAAAGAAATACTGAAGTATTTAAGTTGGCATACTTATTTAATATATATGACATTACTGTTAACCAGTGAATAACACAGAGTATGTGAGGAAACCAACAAAGATCAATGGGTAAAATATATACAATGTTAAATATATACAACATATAATTATGCAATTTAAACATTGTTTCCTTGTGGAACCGAGGAGTTTTAGTGGCCCATGCCATTTGACCGAATGTTTGTAAATTGGAACTGCTTGGATCTGCGATTTACTTCGTCATACACTACTTGAAAACTGTTCCAAGGCACGCTGTTGCAGAGAAACCCTAACAGAAAGTCATCGGTGCATTTGCGCTCCCTTCTTGTAAACAGCTTTCTCTCTCCTTGGAAGGCCCCTCCATGTCTGCATGTTTTGTATCTGCTGTCAGGTCTGCTGACTCTGTGGGCTGTGCATTCTTGTATTGGTTGATGTCAAAATTTTCATTCTCATTAGATCTATCCTGTGTTTCTGGTTCACTGTCTGAGTCTATGGACACGACCTCTGTGCATGTACTGAGTTTTAAGGTGCAGTTTAGTGTCTCACACTGCTTGTTTTGGTCTGTGTTTGGAGCAGTAGCCTTCACGCCTCCAGATCTCGCTGCTAAGGTAACACCCAACTTGCTCTCCTCAAAAATTAGGTTATGCTTAACTCTTTTCAGAGCTTGCATATCAAAGCCGAGCAGCACAGACACCTTGTTGGTCTCACAATGTCTCTCACACAGCCTTCTCTTAGCAGCAAAGTGACTAGCAATGTCAGATTTCCACAACCACAGACTTGCAGAGAGCTTCTCCTCCTCTTGAACAGAAAGGTATGGTCGCCGGTTGAAATAAGCTGTAAGGAAGTCTTTCCTGGCCTCATAAGTCTTGTGTTCATAGCTTCGAGGATCCAGAGCAAGCCCATCAGATCCAGTCTGACTTCCAAATGTGGTGGCAGAAATCTTAGACTCCTTTTCTAGTTTCATCTTCTTGGGGTTGGATGTGGCCTTCGCTGGTAGCTGCCTCTTGATAATTCCAGCACCAGAGGAGTTGAGAGTCAAGGAAGACTTGAAGCCTTGGCTTGCCTGGTTCCTACCAACAGCCCTGCACTGCACAAGATGCAGTGTGATTGTGGATGCTACCATATTGCTGGTATACACACCCAAGCAATGAATACACTTGTATGTCATCTTTTTCTCAACAGGATGCATTGTTTGGAGCACTTGATGTCGTTCTCTCAGATGCATGGCCAAAGCATCAGCGATAGGACCTTTGAGGATGGTGAAACATAACGGACAAACAGTCTTCCCCACCTCGCTTTTCTGAAGCTGGGAGGAGAAACTCCTCACAAGTGGCTCACTTTTCTTCTCACTCATTGTAGGAGTGGATAATTTAATAATAGGTGGAGCACTATTCCGACCAGGTGCAGGCTGATCTTGACCATTCACAGGTTCCTTCATGTTGAAAGTGAGAACAGCCAGCTGAATGTTACTGGACTTACCTTGCTTAATGGTAAGATCGAAGGTGAGAGGAGATGCACCAGGTGGCCCTACAAACTCATCAGGGTGGGCCTGGGATACATGCTCCATGATCTTCTCAACATTGTGAAAAGCAGAGTGGCACTGCGGGCAGGTTAAGCCGTGGATGAGCATGTGGTTTAGTAGTGTGTCACTGGGCAGGTAGCGATTGCAAAGCAGACACTTGCTGGTGAAGTTGTGGATTTTCATGATGTACTTGGCCAGTGCCCACACCTTCTTCGCTTTGTGTGCACTCTCAAAATGAGCACTGTATAGGTTTTCAGGAAAAAGCTCATTGCAGACGGTACATATTTTCCATTTCTGTGTTTGGGCTGTGTTTACACCAGATGTGCTATTTTCAGCAACAGTCGTGTTACCAGGAACAGCAACGCGCAAAGTACCAGTTGGGCTGGAGACTGGCTGTTTTTTAGCAACAGGGGCAGCTGGCTTTATATATCCAATTACTGGTTGTGCTATTGGCTCAGTTCTAATTGGTGGGCCCTTGGTAATGATCATAGGAGCTTTCTGAGAGGTCTGGGGCCTGGTGACTATAATATTAGCATGTCCAATCATTGTTGTTACTTGAGCACCAATGCGCTCATGGTACTCTATAACATGCTGTACAAGAGCCTCATAGCTACGGGTGGAAAACTGGCATCGTTTACAGAGAATATTGTTGCCATTGACAGAGTTAGCACCATTTTTGACAGATGATTCAGAAACCATTCCTAGATATGGTGCGACGATATGCTGGAAATGCTCCCTGTATATATGTCTTCTCACAACATTGTAGAGAGTGTCACGAAATGTGCATTTTTTGCAGAGGTACATGGCCTTTGCCACACCATTCTCCTGTCTAGCTCTATCAAGACGCACTGTGTTATTCTTTCCCAGCACAGTTCCCATTGAGTTTCCATAATTCTGCCGTGCTGTACTGGGTATGTGGAATATTTTAACATGCGTCTCCAGCATTCTCTTGTTTGCAGTGAAAGCGCAGTATGGACAGTTGAGCAGGATTTTACTGTCAAAGAGGTTCCTATGTACATTACGGAAGTGGTTCTTGTAGCCTGAGTAGTATTTGGAAGAAAATGGGCACTCTGTGCAGCAGAATGGCTTTGATCTGTACTCCTAAAAGACATCACACATCAAAAACAGTGACATTGAAATTAGAAAAAATAAGGTGATATGTAAAAAAAGGCATTTGGACAGAGGCTTACCTGTGATTTAGAGTATGAAGGATCCCATGCACAGATATCAAGGCAGACAGTACCCTTTACAAACTGGTCATCCGGGCTAAACTCTTTGAACTCCTGGAGAAAGAAATTAAAAGATTACCACAACTTGACATGTGTGATATCATGTATTGCCTTTAAATCACTGCTGTGCCTGGTAATCCATTCTGCAGAGCCAGCATCCAGTTAATGGGCTACAGTTTTCAATTACACACACACAACACACAAGAAACCTCACCTCTGCTGCCTCCTTGCAGTACTCTAGTCCAATGTCTCCAAGTGCTATTTTCACTTGTTTTCTGGCCCTCCTAATTCTTGTGAGGTTATTCACAGGGAGCTGATACATCTCTCCTAGCATACAGAAAAGAAACAACAGATTAGGTTAAGGTGGTTTCATTTAGGTCAAATTACAGAGGGAAAATTATAACAGTGTTAAGATAATGTAATACTACAATTACACTACTGAACAATAAATAAATAAACAACACAAGAGAAAAGCGTTATACCAGATAACAGGCTCAACTCTCCGCTGTCTACACTCATTGAATCAATATCAAATGTTTACTGGCGTCTCTACAATGGTCTGGACTGTTTCTGTGGGCATGCCTTTTTCTAGCTAGTTTGAGCATAGACCCGGACCACAGGACAGATCTGTGGTTTTTACGGTTTCACTATTAACAGAAATATTGAGACTTACGGTTTTACAAAACATGTTGTTAGCTTAATGAGCTAGCCTGATAGCGCTAGCCAAAATTAGCAACACTGCCCGCTCTAGGTTCGGTCCCCGTTGCATAGCATGTTAGTGTTATTTAATGTTATCAGTTGCCACTGACGAAATCTAACATGCGTTTCACTCACCTTACGTTGCGCCTGCAGGCTGGTATCATACAAGTTGTTCACAACATTAATGGCAAACAGCGGCGTTTACAGTTTGGTCGGAACGTGCAGACTGAGAGTGATGTTTCACTCTCTCCTCAAAGCCGGTGCGTGCTGATGCTCAGCAGCTCCACAGCTAGCTACCTGGCTAAGCTAGTTAGCATCACATTTGCTTTACTGCAGCGGCTAGACGGAGAAACGAATGGCAGAACAGGGTACTGCACATCTCATTAAAACAACATAGCCCAAACGTGATACCTGCCAGGATCACCCAGTGCCCGCTAGTATATTTTTTACATGCACCAGTTACCAGGCCAGCTTGCCAGCTAACCTCATCTATCTTTCAATGATCAACTCTCAATCCAAAATGGCGACTACAGAAAGGCGGAAGTCGTAGTAGGGAGTTTAACAGAGCCTGGATGACCCAAAGTTTGTATTTGTACATAGCCTAAATAATGACGTTTTGTTTGCCACTGAGAAACAACATACATCGTGTTTATAAGTTAGATCGACAAAAACACAGACGACAGCCCTTTGCAGTTTAGTTTAAGGATTGTTGCTAACGATTTTGGTGTAAAAAATGACAATAAAAACTGGACTGTAGGTATGTGTAATGCAAAACATAAACATGTATGATATTTTTAGTTTTTGCAAATATAAAGTGTCCCAAAAAAGCCTTTGTTTTTATTAGGACAGTTCCGTTTTCATTCCAGTGGCTCCATAACTTCCAGTACAACAGTGCGAGGTCCAGTCATCACCAGTCTGGAGACTGTCCTGTAGTCCAGGTAAAGAACACTCTGGCCATTCACTTGGCAAACAAACTGCTGCACCTAAAGACAAAAGAGATACCATCAACAAAGTTGTATTTTCTTGTAGTTAAAAAGGTGCACTACAAACTGTGCTAATTCCTTCTTCCAATGTATGTAACATATTTAACCTTAATTCCAGCAGCAGCTGCGGGGCCTCCAGGGTCAACAGCCTGCACGTAACAGGGAGCTATGCCTCGGACAACAAAACCCCAGCCCAGAGCGTCGCCTATTACCTAAGACCATGGTAAAGGAACTTTTATTCTACATTGAAAAAGCCATGATGTTGTTTGTGCTGATCATATTTGGCTGGGATAATGTTTTTCTAATTCCTAAAATGGGCATGGACCTTTGCACCAAACATGACCAGGTTCTGATTTATTTTAGAAATGTTAGCTTTTAAATGACCCAACTCACCGTCAGCACTCTCTTGATGAATGGTGCACCAGGTGCCAATAATTCCTTACATGTAACATGTCTTTTAAGAACTGTAAAACAATTCAGAGTTTATGTCTTTAAGTAGTGACAGCTCAATCAGTGTAGTAACACTAAAGCTTCATCCCAGACTTGCCTGATTTAGGATTGACTCTCACTACTAAGGTTGTAGAGTGAAGCTGAAGGGAATTCAAGCTGCCTCGACGTCCACTAGTAATCTGTTTCAGGTCTTGACAGGGCCCCACTGTGGCCGGATTAGTGACAACATTTCAGTGCAACAAATTTACAACAAGATGCACCTTGCAAAAATGAAACAGGGACTTCTTTCTTAACCTGACTGAAAAGCACTGTTGTGCTCTAGGGATGGATGTTTCTGCAGAACAAACGGACTGTCAGGATGATCGTCCTCTTGTGTGGATGCAACCAAACTCTCATCATTGTCCTGCTCGTTGTCATCCAGCAGTTCAGATAGGCGCCGGCGGCGACGGAAATTGATGCAAAACTGATAGAGTAAGCCGCTGTCAAAGAAATCGTGCCTTTTTGCCACTGATGATTGACATAACAGAGAAAAAAAGATAAAACAGTGGGACAGGTTTTTAGAATAAAAGGGGTGTATTTGCTTTTGATGCAAAAATCCCAGCCACTGGCAGCTGTACATGAAAGAGCAAAGAAAAGCAGCTCTCACCGTGCTGAATGATGCCATGCTCCTGCAACATACGGCACAGCTCCAGCCCCTGACACCGGCTATCCGCCTCTCCATTCTGAAGGAGCCAGTCAATCAGCTGGCAGGCAGGAAATGAGCGCTGATATGTAACACCATGCTCCTCTCTCAGCTGCAGAATGGAGTTTTTGTCTGCTATGAGACTGGAGAAATGGATACAGATGATATCAGGAAAAGTGCTGTGAAGAACATTTATATACATACAACATATCTGACATTTCAGTACTTTAGTACTTTGATCCTGCTCAACTGACTTCCAGCAAACTCAGCAGCTCTTACTGTTCATATAGTCGTTGTCCTCGCATGAGGATTTTCACCTCTGTATTGAAGGGAAAGGTGCCGTCATCCTTACGGAAACGATACAGCCGTTTTGCATCCTTGAATACAGGCCACTTATCACAGACTGAGGAAAGACAGAGTGGTTCATTTTTACATTTTTTAAAATGTGTCCCTAAAATGTCTTGCTGCTGTTGTACTTTTACTTACCGTGGTGAACAATGTCGTGGTCCATGAGGTGCTGCATGAGACAGACAGCTGTTGGTCTATCCAAAGCTTCCTTATAGCTCACAAGCCAGTCTACAAGCTCCTGTGCCACAAAGCAGTTAGGATATGTGCGCAAGTGGTAGCGTCGCTCCTTGATCAGTTTTCCATCATGAAGTCTCAGCCTTGAAGTGATGTTCAGATCAGCCATTATAGCTTCACATCTTATATAAAGACTTACATTCCTGGTCTTACCGCTGTCATGTTTCCTCATACCTGAGTTGCTCTCCTGCAATCATGACTTCAACCTTAGGTTGTCTTGCCAACGCATTTCTCTGAACACTACTTGTTCGCTCCATGTTTGTTATCTCTGAAGTGAAGGGTAAGTGAAGCTTACTTTTAATTATGGCCCTGTGTGTTTACAAAACATCCACTGAAACACACAGGAGCCACCTGTTGCTATGTGGGAGAGATGTTGTGTATACAGTCAGCAAGAGAGATAAGGACCCAGATAATAGAAAAGACATCCTGACTCAGGACTTAACATCACTGCTTATGTTTTATATATACTGACAATTTCACTTGCTGTCCTCCTGGCTGTTTTGATAATAGATCCGTCACTTGTAGCCTGTATTACAGTAGTTACATTTTAATTTATTTTGAGAAACACCAATGGCCTGTGCTAATTGCCCTCATGGTGCTAATGGGTCCGCTACAGCCAGTTAATGGGTGTTTGGATGTAGGTTGTTGGTTTTCAATAGTTTGTTTATTGAAGTGTTGTCATTTCTAAAATGTCAACAGGGAAATATAATGCCACAATAATGCTTCATCCCATTAGCATTAGGTGAAGATGAATTTTATTGTGTGTTAAAGGTTGTTTATGGTTGTTTGGCAACAGAAAAGGTGGTGGTGGCGGCAATATTTTTTTTTTGTTGTATGTGGTATGTAATGCATGACAGCACAGTGGCCGATCCTTTACCAATGAATCTGTGCTTCTTCCGAGTGAATACATCCTGATTATGCTGGCTGTTCCTAAACCAAAACTGTCTGCGACCACAAACTTTAACTGCTTTAAAATAGTGGACATTGTGTTAAATTTCTGCACAAAAGTCTCACAAAAGTGAATCCTGAGCCTTACTGCTGTGAAAGGTGTTGTATAAAAAGTATTTTCTGTTTAGGTGCATGCATGTTGTGGCAAAATATAAAATGAGTGGCTTCTGGTGCCAAGCAGTTAAACTACTGTATTTGCATTCAAGTTATACCACACAGTATCGTCCTGCCCTGCAAATGCTAAGTGTTCCTGGGAAATGCTCACTCAGTCACACTGTCTCCTCTTTTCCCCAGCAAATACCACTGACTGAAACAATGCCTGGTCCTTCTCGGACAGCAGTTTCTGTTGCTTTTGGCTGGAGTGCTTTTATCTTGTCAGTGCGGCTTTCACAATCTAAAGTAAGTACTGCCTGAAAAGGGTCATCTCAGTGCAGGAACAACTCTTTAATATTCTATGCAGCTACATCACATCTGGCAGATGTTGACCTGTTGTGTGTAGTTATTCTTTGTGAGGGGATTGGGGTCTGTTATTCAGTCCCAGTGTAGTGCATTCAGGACACAAAGGTAGCCTATGAACGTTGTATGTAGTACAGTGTGTGTGCCTGTAGTTGTTTTGTCTGCGTTATAAATAATATACCATGTTGAGAAAGTATGTCTTTTAATGATATGAAAGATATAGATATTTAAAGAAAATTTAACAAGATGATCCCTGTTTTCGTTCATATATTTTATAAATGGAGCTACACAACATGCACAAATGTGGAAAAAACTGTTAACAAACACCATTTTTAATTTCTTTAAGTTTGCTTTATCCCTCTTGAACTCATGCAAGCCTGTGAATGTTGTGACATTCAGTGCAGTGTACACCGTTGACCACTAGATGTCAGTATTTACCAGTGTACCAAGCAAGGAACACAGCAACCACAGTGGCAGTGTCGAATGAATTCTCCTGAATTTTTTCAGCCTTTTTGTTGTCCAAGTGAAATCACGCTGTCATGACATTGCCTATAAATGACCATCATTTCAAAGGCATTAAAAAAACAACATTCAAAATTGATCTTAATAATAAAAAATAGACCCATTGTTTTAAAGAATAATATAGATTGGAATAGATAAACGTGGTCCCATATGGTATGTAGGGAAATATTGACAGTAATCCCCCCAAAGTGTGCACGCCTGACCGTGTTTTATACATTGTGTAACATTTAAACGGATTTGTGCAATAGATTGTCATATATGCGAAATCAGAAGTCAAAAAACAGACACGTTATAGAGAGGAATATGTCGCTGTTTCACTCAAATGAAATTCACGCACAGCTCGGGAGGCACAGGCTCGGAGCAGCTTTTATGCAAATCGTCCTGGTCAGCGTGTTTTGATTGGAGAGCTGTGTGGAGGTGTAGTCTGGAGGCGTGACATCATGCCAATGCAGCTTTTATGAAGAAAGTGCGCTTCTCCTGAACAGTCAGAGGTGCGCCCGGTCCTTTGCCGTCAGTCTTTAGTTAGTGGCTCCCGAAGCTAAACAGTCTGCGCGCTGCAGAATCACAACTCTGGGTTGAGTGCGATCAGGTGGGAGCTGCATTTGTAGAGATTTTTCCACGAATATCTTTTCCTTCGTGAGCTGAAATCAAAGTTTGGAAGTACTAATATATGTTTTTTTATTTTTAAGCGAGTGCAATTTTGCTGACTGTATGAACTGTCAGTGGACATTAGGAGCTCTTTAGAGACCTGCTTGCCATTTAAAATGACCGCTGAGGCGCACTCACATTTGGGACTGCAGAAACCCTCCATGGATTTCGTCAGCGACTTTGACATGATGAAGTTCGGCGTTAAGAAGGAGACGATCCAGGGGCTGGATCGCTCTTTCGTCGGACCGTGCGGCCAACTCCAGAGACCCGACTCCGTCTCCTCGACCCCTGGCAGCACACCTTGCAACTCGGTACCCTCATCACCAAATCTCAATCCTAACGAGCAGAGAAACAACCCCGGGGGCGACCACTTCTGGATACCCAACAACGGGGGCTACCCTCAGCAAATGTACCCTCAAGCTTTTGGCCTGACACCAGAAGACGCAGTGGAGGCCCTCATCGGTGCCACAGCGCAGCAGGGACACCCATCTGCGCCCCACAGTCACCATCCGCCTCCCTTCCAGACTGATTACGACGGGTACGGCCAGCTGAACGAACCGGTCCAGCACTATCCGGGCCTTCCGAGTCACCCCGATATGCAAGGTATCCCCAGCAATCACTGTCAAGACCCTTATCTCAAAGATGACATGGGGTGCGCGTCCCCCCAGTCGCCGGAGGCCCAGCAGGTCCTCGGTGCGCACCACCACCTCCAGCAGCAGCACAGCCGCCACGACAGGCGATCCAACGCCGACATGCACTTCTCAGACGATCAGCTGGTGTCCATGTCCGTCAGGGAGCTCAATCGGCTTCTCAGAGGCCTAAGCAAGGATGAGGTGATGCGTCTCAAGCAGAAGCGCCGGACCCTGAAAAACAGAGGTTACGCACAGTCCTGCCGCTACAAGCGCGTTCAGCAGAAACACATTTTAGAGCACGAAAAGTCGAGCCTGGTGTCACAGGTCGAGCAGCTGAAACATGAACTCAACAGACTGATGCGGGAGAGGGACGCATACAAACTCAAGTGTGAGAAACTGTCCGGTGCAAACTGTTACCACGAAACTGGGTCTACCAGTGACAACCCTTCCTCACCAGAGTATTTAATGTGAGTTTGACGGTTTCCTGCTGAACTGATTCTTTTCCAGTGAGAGGCATTCATGTTGACAGCTCGCCTTTAAAAAAAATCAATCCCGCGGATTCATCAAGTTTTATAAGGACACCAGTCAAATAATTGTAATAGATACGCCTAGATAACAATTTAAGAACAGAAAATGGCAATGAAGCATGCATGCAGGACATGTATGAGATGTTCTTATTTTATACAGGCATATCTGTATTTTATCTGAGAGGAGATACTTGAAATCAGAGCATATACAGCTTTAATCCTTCTGCTTCAGTTACTGCTCAGTCTTTATTTTGGTGATTTTTTTGCTTTGCTTAAAATTTTGAAGCTCAAATTATATTTTGTGTTCATGCTTTCTAAACACATACAGAAAAGAATGACGCTTGAAATGACACTTCAATCATTTTTATGAAGTGGATTCTGCTGGACAGATGTGTTACTTATTTGCTTTTCTTTTTAAGATGATATACAATTATGCAACAAATTATGCAAATTGTTTTTCATTTACTATGTTTTTCATTTACTATGGATCAATAAATCTATTGTGAATTTTTAAAACGGTGTCTGACAAATTACTGTAGTTATTGTTACTTGCTACAGCAAAATATTAACTAATAATCCCACTCACAGTATAGAAATAAACCCCTTTAGATTCTAAATCCATAAAAAAGAGATACATATTTTAAAGCTAGGGTATTTCAGGGTCTTAGTTTTTACACATTTATTGTGCTGAAAGAGCACAAAAACATTGTTTTCATGATAAAAGTTTCACTCGAAAATTCTCCTGTGACTCAATAAAAATGCACATTTTGTAGCAGCAGTTTTCAGAAGAGCAGGAACAATCACAGCGCTGTGTGTAAGTTAGTTTAGTAGTGAATGAAAGGCCGAGTGCTGTCTCTCCTTCCGTGACCTTTGCCCTTTGTGGAGTGCTGCTTCCTGCGGGACCCCAGCATGTGAAAGCACAGGGGGCTAACTGGCAGGGGCTGTGGGGCACAGATAAAATGGAGTGGAAATCAGGCTTCCCCTCTGCTCTCTTCCTCAGACAAACAGATCACCTCTGCATTCATTAACAGAGGAAGAGAGAAACAACGACCACAGCACACTCTGCTCTGCGCTCCTTTGGCTGGCTCTGGAGGATTGTGATTTTTTTTTTCTTTTAAACCCTCAAGCAAATTTCCTGGACACAGATCATTCTCAGTTCAAGACTACAATAATATTTGTATGACCGTAATAGTTCCAAGGCCAGTGTGATAATGTGTGATAAGTAGTCACATTGTAAAATGAGTTTATAACCTCTGTGATGGCCTGCGTGCAGAAACTCTTAGAGCTTTTTTACTGTCAGAAGAGACTTTGTCACAGGTCTCCACTCTGTGAGAATTAAGCTGGGCAGGTGGCTTGTTTAATGGCACCGACACTTTAGCCTGGAATCCAGATTCTCTTTTCATGTGTGACCCGTGACAGTTTCGACCTCGGCCCTCTGCTGTAGAAAGTCAGCTCTACCACAGGTGCAAAAGCACTTTCTTTCTGAAAACAGGCCTAATCCCTGAAGGTCGGCTCGCTGCACAGAGAGTGTGTAACGTCGATGACTACATTCGTCAAGGATGTAGCAGAAAATAGCGCTGATGGCACTAATTATTACTCTTTAAGGGCTGATTAATTAGTGGCTGTCTCACCTTTTCTTTTCATTTTCAGCCTGCTCACCTTTTTTAATTCAAACATTTTTTATTAACTTACTTTACCTACATTTTTCTGTTTCCTGTGTACACCAACTGTTTAACATCAACTAAAATTATCCCGAAAAATGTAGACAGACTTATCCTGAGCAAGTCTGGTGGAGAAAATTGAATGCAAGATTTGCACGTACATGCACACAGACACTTACTTTGATGTAATTCAGTAGATGTGTTTTTTCAAACTGAACATTTATTTCTGTATGGTGGTGTGATTGCACACTTGCATACATCGCATGTGAATTTCTAAGCAACAGTGGAATAATACAGTAGAAGTGTTGGTGAGGAGAGCGGTTTGTGGTACTGTGCGACAGTGTGCGGGGTGCCATTGTAGAAACGATTAGCCAGCTCTTTTCCCTTGCATGTGATAGGCTGGTTGGCCTGATGTGGTATCCTCACACTTCTCTCTATCCCCTCCCCACCCCCAACCACCAACACCCCGAGCACACAGCGCCTGAGGCTGGCTACTGAGTCAGCAGGAGGGAAAGGTGTCTGCACGGCTGTGGCATCAGAACAAGAGAGAGAGCAAAATAGCTGGAGAAGGATAAAGAGCAGTGAAAACGCTTCAGAAAAGACACGCTTGCATTTTTTAAAAAACACACAGAGAGAAGGAACGATTGCATGGAAAAATACGAGATGATGAAGCAGGTTAAAGAGGAAGCATCATCATCTCCTGTAGTATTTCAAAATCTCCTCTGCAGAGGGCTTTTTATATTACTGCGACTATTGAGACAAAATGTGTAATTTAGATTTAACAATAAAACACTTTAACAACAGCTAGTGTTCAGCTGGAACACTCAAACATGCTCATCAGAATCAGATGAACGTGGTGCCAACCTCTTGGTTGAATGCTAGTGTTTGCCAAGGCCTGGCTGCGTCTCAGACAGCGGACACAGACAGAGGAATGCTGCAGATACTCACCATTGTGTGGGGAGAGGCAGAGGAATGCAGGCTGCCAGGCTACGTACACTAACCCCAATGAACACAGCCAGAGGCCTCGAGCCATGAGGGAGGGCCAGGCCAAAAGAGCCCACAGTCAAACATCACTTACCACTTCCATCTGTGATATCATACCTCTCGCCCCTTTGGCACTGAGTTTGTTCCAACTCGACTGTCTAAACATTTAGTATCATGTTGAAGATTCTGACTGGCTGTGAGAGATTAGATGTGAAATGTTTTGCTCAATCAAAAAAGAATTATTTGATCAGCTATGTAAATATTCCTTTGTTTTCAACGTTAATCAATCAGTTAATTCTACTATGATTGTCACTAATCTTCTGTGGCCAAATGTCAACTGACCAGACGTTTGACCCCCAATAACAAACCCTTTTCCAGCCCCAGCCAGTTCTTTCACTGTTGTTTTGCAATAGTAAAGTCTCATCGTGTGTGATCGTCTACAAGAGTGGCTTCACGTGAAGTGCAGTGCAGAGATTGGGATGGAGGACAGGATGGACGAGAGGCTTCCTCTTTCACTTCCTATTCGGGGGACTGGTCAAGTGACTCTTTGTGAGAGTGTTAGGTTGAGTGGTGCAGGAAAACGCAGCTTCGATGGCTGCGGTTTCCTCTCAGGATGTCCAGTCGCTTGTGCGCACAGTTGTGACACTGTGAATCATGCAGCGATCACACACGCATGCAGGCGTCTCCATGGACATGGCACTCATACACACACACAAATACATGCGTATGCAAATACATACTAGTCTATGTTATCTCCACTCTCATACACATCTTTCTATCATATGACTGTGATTGTGTGATTTTTTTCCTCTGGTTATTGCTTACATTATGACAGCATTTTTTCCACTTTGCCACATCCTGAAAGATTCCTCAGTAATTATGACTGTACTACCGGTAATGGCTCAAGTAATCACATGACAGTCTCTGCAGGATCCAACAGAGTGGATTAATGTGTAGCCTACAATAAAGCTTGTCTTGCTATCTTATTGGCTATAACAATGAATCTGGCTTCCTGAGGACGCAGTGTTCACCGTGTTTGTGCATGAACTCCTGGGGATGTGATAGGTAGGGCCTATGATAAAGTGCTGGTCACGTTTCAGTAGACACCACTGACAGAAGTGTGACAAAGTCCTGTCACATTACAGACCCTGGACTTTGGCTGCAGAGCAAAGGGTGATTCACTGTATGTAATAATTATACAGGTTCCTCCCAGTGTGACAGATCATTGTAAAACAGCCTGAGCCTATTAACAGAGGTGAAAAACACAGAGGGTTCACTGGAATGCAAAACGAGGCATCATTTTATATAATGCAAGAGGGGAGAGGAGAGAAGAGAGAAGAGTCTTTCCCTTTCATTCCCTGCTAGGATTTCCTGTTCTGTTTTATGGGGGTCATGCAGCTGGCAGGCGCCCTCCTGTTTCTGTCCATAATGATGACAGGCGTCCATTAGTGCACAGTAGAAACACACGCCACAAAGGTTAAGGCACCCTCCCCCCCACCCACACTCTTTGACAGCCTCTTCCCTTCACAGTCTCTGGACCCCAGCACACAGCCTACCTATCTATAGGGGAGATAATTGTGGCTCTCAGTTGCTGTTGACAAAGCTTTGCTGATTAAGGGTCAACTCTTGCTCAGACACCAGCATGTGTGCTCTGATGAGTTTAACACAACCTGGAAGGCAGGTCCAGGCCCCGGGGACCATATTGTGTCTCTGGTCTTTAACATACTTGTATCCGGGAACGTAATGGCAGGACTCTGGTTTTTGGGAAGATGAGAAAATAAACAGTTCTTTCTAGCTAGGAAATGAAAGACAAGGAAGCACATTATTAGTGGTTTTAAAGAAAGAGATAGTTTAGTGCTTTTGAGATAATGTTGCCGTGTCACTGTGAGTTTAAGTGAACGGCAGCCCATAAAATGAGCACAGCAAAATATCTTCATAGAAAAGGATTTGCCTAAATTAGATTTAGCTAGATATTCATTCTGTGTTAGAGTTCATTTCCCTAACACACTGCAAGAGCACATACACAAACAACGGGGGGAGTAGAAATGAGCAGGTGATAAAAATTGAAACCACAGCTGTCACTGTTCTTGTACCATTTAACACTCTGTTCATAAGCTTGAGCGGGTGTTGCTGACATTCGAATATGGCAGCAGTGTCATACGTTTTGGTGAAGTCTAACAGGCCTCCTTGGAATTGGGTGTGTCACTCTCCCACTAATGTGTCATGTTAACATCTCCCTTGTGTCATAACTCTTCTTTCATGTTTCTCAGAAGCCCTCCGCTAAACTTAAAGCCATATTATTTTTCCTAGCAGCTGATTTTAGCGCCACTGTGTCCCTCTCTAACTCAATGCTGCAGCTGGACGACTTGGCAGAAGACGTTTACACACCCATTCTTTGATTCTTTGGCCATTTTTGTCATCATGTTCAATGTTAAGCTAAAATAACTGAGGAACAACCGACTGTGCGCTGTGGTCGGACTGTCAGGGAGTGGAACTTGTGATTGGCCAACACAGAACTTATAAGGGATCTATTTAAGGGGATGCAGGCCTTTATCCTACAGTGAACCCATGTACTTGTTTGCTCTTTTTGTGGCCAAGATACAGGAAGTACTTTGTTCTGGGTTCTTTAATGGCAGGAAAAAAAAGAAACTCCAACTTCTCAAAAAAAAAAATGAAATCAAAGGTTACTTGTAAGCAACTAAAGCTATTCTGGGTGTCATAAGAATTCCCATGGAAAATGTTGTTTGAGACTGACAGCAGTCACATACATTTCATTCTTTCACCTTGATAAGTGACAGTGGTAAAATGTATATAGTGAGTGTCTGTGTTTACATTGTTGACTGATGATGCCTTGAATTTTCCTGTAAAATGGTTTTGAAGCTTAGTATCGGAGGCTTTAGCCATCGCCTTGATGGACGCAGATTGAAACCACCTGTCAAAAAGTTGCATACATATATGTAGACATACAAAATGTCATGATAGTTCTGTCACTTTTATCAAGTCTTCGCCATCCCCTCAGTCACATTGTGCAACATTTTTTTAGACAGCAGTGAAGTTGTGCTAGATCGCAGTGTATTCTGTCCTTTATTATGAAAGCAGCTCCTCTTGACAGAGGAGAACGTGCACAGTGTTAAGGAACACACTGCCCACACGTGGCTGAGTAATGGTTTGCAGCATCAACACTGTATATCAGCAGGAGCTGACGGCCTCTGACTTGTAACCTGACAAATTCTCACTCGTGCATCGGGTGCTGAGAAGCGTTCAACTGTTCAGTTGTTGTTGGGAAGCCCCCACCCCCACCCTACCTTACCGCTCACCTCCCTTTCATCTGTTGGAACACAGAAGCTCAGACAAATAAGTTAAAATAACACCATGGCAAACTATTAGACTGATGACATCAAGCCCCAGAAAAAAAGATCCTAAAATGACACTGTGCCTTCAGAGAGAGTATGTCAGCTTTAACTCTCTTTTGTACAGACAAGGTCAAAAGGTTACCCTGAGTCTGTGAGTGACAGCAGTTAGGGTGACTGTTGCTATATTTAAATCTAGAGGAGGAACATCCTTGACTCATGTGTGGACTCTACGCTTTCTTTTTCTGCACAAACATTTGAAACTGCTCTTTTTTGAGTTGCCTTAAATAAATTTGCCAGCATCCATATGACCTAATGTGATAATTATTTTAAGACATGATTGTGTAATAACAGTTAACTTTGAAATAAAGCGCATGTCCCAAAGGGGAAACTAAATGTGATGAAAAACCAAAGTAGTATCATGTTTTGGAATAATGTCCTCGTGTCAGCCGACAAAGTAGGTTACATATTATTGGAAAGAGTAAAGTATCACTGCCTGGTGAGAATAGATTTTATTGATCCGTGTTATAACTTGAACCCTTTCTGCAAAGGTTATTGTGAAATGTCCTGCTGAGGACTTCAGCAGCTTTGTTGTCTGGATGGATCTGCAGTCTGACTGTGTTGATTAGTCAGTGGCAGCTGAGGTGTTTGGTAAAGAAGGCTATGCTTGATTGGTGGAAAGAGTGGAAAGCAGGAGCAATGGGCTTTCCCACAGAACCGGGGGAGAAGACTTTGAAATAGGAGTAGCTTCTCTGAAGGTTTGTCAAACCCAGATTACCTGATAAATCTGCCAGAAGCTGCAGCCCCTCTATAGAAACCTGTTATTCATAGTATGTGTTAGTAAAACAAATCTTTAAAGGACTAATCCTTTAATCCTGATTCAGTGTTTCATCAGCAGAAGGAGAAACATTTGTGTTTGCTGCACAGACCTCTGGTTGTTGAGTGCTCCCAAAGTCTGTTTGAAATGTCATTGAAATGTTTGATTGGCAGGTAGCTCGCATGTTCTCCCTTCATTCTTTGTTTTCAGACTGGCTCACCTTCGGGGCTACTTTGTCATGCACACGCATATCTATCTGTGCTGCTATCTCTTCACAGAATATCTGTGTCAGCAGTGGGCTGAGGCAGGAGCATGAGAAATGGAGGCGAACTCGGTCCTCAGTCCCATAGATAGGGGCTGTGCACTCATCTGTAAACACTGTGTGTGTGTGTGTGTTTGTGTGTGTGTTGTGAGTCTTTATTTCCATCTGTTTTCATCACCTCTGGAAAGGTGGCATGACGAGTCTTCCCACAGCACTGGTAAAAGCGGAGCGTTGCCATCCCGCACCTACCTCCTCTCCTCACCTCACTTGATGACATGGGCCTTATCACTGCATCAGTTACCAGGACCAGTTAGCCGTTCCCCTTTGTTTAAGGATTAAGAGATACTGCTGCACCCACTGTGAGCCACAAAAGATCAAATCAATTACTTGCAATCTTCACAAGCATGTGCCTAAGATGGCAAGGCTGACCTCTTTGACAAGTTCTTACTTACTGGCCTCTAAGCTGTGGAAGTGGCTTGTTAAAAAAATCATAATTAATCTAAATGTGAAAATAATTTTTCTTGTTTTTTTCTCTTATAGCACAGTAAAACTGAGTCTTTTACATTACCGTATATTAAATTGTCTACTTAATGCCAGGGTGTAATACATTTTATTCATTTTTATTTCAAATTTACTTGCATGTTCCACAAAAGCACTGACAGCATCAAAGAGGTGATGCCTTCACTCCATAGTGAGCCACTATTACAAAGAGAGGTTGACCTTGCCTTTGGCCTCTTGGCTGTCTGACAAAGCAATCCCCATGCTGTAGTGCAGTACGGCTGTCCTCTAAATGAAAGTAGCTGAGAGGCGAAGGGCAAAGAGGCCTATGGAATATCAATGTGCGATGCTCTCAATTAAGATTAAAGCTCCGAATGAAATCCTATGGAGCTGCTTCCCTAAGAAATACTTGACATTTTACCCTTGCTGACTCTGGATAAAAAAGTGTCCTGCACCACCAGTACCACCATCACCACCACCACTAACTAGCTGCCCCTCCTCAGCCAGCCCTCCTTTCACTGAATTCATTTTGTAGATATTGACTTAGGCTACAGTCACACTTCTAAGAAATAAGTGAAATGGATCATCCGACTGCCAGCGGATGATAAGAATACTGAAATATGAAAAAGAGTCTGGATCAGCAAAATGACAAACTGGTAGGGGGGGTTATGAGGCAGTCATGATAAACCCTTAGAGACAAATTCCCTATAGCTAGACATAGAAATGAGGCAGGGGGAAAAGAGAATTTACAACATAAATTGCTGTTTAACATAGACTCTCATTAATTTAAAATACATGTCTCCTCTCAGTGCCAAAAACAAAGGCCTGACTGCAGATAGATGGCTTTTATACAAATAAAACACCAGCAGGAGGATTTTTGTCCTGTAGTATTTGACCTGATTTATTATATTAAAACCCTCAGTTTTAGTATAATAAACATGTTTCTCCTGCCTCTAAACACCCCTCATTTATTCGAAACAGCCTATCACAAGCTTTGTTCCCTTTAATTAATACAATGTCTGAGATTTACTTTGCAGTTTGTTAAGATTCAGCAGATGTCGTTTCTGGGCCGGCGGCTTCAGTTTGAATATAAAACATGAGTTGGTATTTACCCAGAATACGCTGCACATTTTCTGGTGATTTACAGAACATGATGTCAGTTGTTTGCATGTGATCTTGTAGATTAATACAGATTATGATGATGTTTGCAGTGTGTATCTCTCTGTATCGTCTCATCTGAGCTGTGCAAGCATTTCCAGTTATGTTATTCGCATAAAATAAAGGGAAGTACATGGCCGTTTATTACTAGACAGTATGAATACGTGCTCATTTTTTCACAAAAACATGTGAGTCCAGGTGGAGCATAGATATGTGATCTAATATTTTATTGCTATAAGTAAGCGAGCCGCAGCTGATTATGAATACAGTGTAGAAAATAAGATCAAAATGGAGCCTATCGTGTAAACTCCACCCTTGATAAACAGAATTCCACATCACGCTCCAACTCTGCAGTTAACTGAATCAATGCAATTCCACTTGTGCTGATCTTGCAGACTGAGGCCCTTCCCCCATCCTCTCCCTCAGTTTCTTTCTCTCTCTCTCTCTCTCTCTCTCTCTCTACACACACACACACACACACATCTGTCTCCCTCCCCATGCAGGTCTAGCCATCGTAACACATTAGCAGTAGAAGCCATCACACAATCAAGACAAGGCAGTGTATGAGACGTCAGGCCAATTTGTTTCCTTCTTGGAGCTACATCACATTAGCAGGGTGGCTATACCCTTGAGCTAAATCCAAGTTCACACAGAGGGAGCAGGCTGCTGGACAGGAGGGCAGCGATGTCAGCACTTTTCAGATGGCTGCTGACATGTATCCAGCAGACTGACATGTATGAAAAAATGCTGGATAGTTTGAAATGTAGCCCTTTGGATATTTTTTTTAATGGTGTTTCCTGAGGCCCGGAAGAGAAGGCAGGGAATAAACCCAAAAAGTTCACTCCAGTCAGAGGTCAGGACATCCAATGAAACTGTCAAATAAATGAGAGGAGATGATTATATTTCCAATCTCATTGGCATATCACACCCCTAAACAAATCTGATATGACTTCCTCTGTGGTCTCGCTGGATCAGAAGACAAATGTGACTCAGAGGGGCCAGTCGATAGTTCAATTATCTGCTGTCTGTCTTGCTTAATTAAACATATAATTGACCATCCAAGGACTAATGATAGCCATCCCATTACCCATGAATCCAGTGGGTTTGGCATAACCACCACTTGACCCCGGCGTGAATTGACTGGCTGTGCGTACAGGGTCAGAGTGTATCCACTGCTGTGACACTCCTCACCACTGCATTCCCTGTCGCACGTCTCAGGATGTGGCTCTCAGCTCTGCCAAAAACAGTCGGAGGGGGAAAAAATGCAATTACTGCAAGATTATCATACTGCTTCCGTTTGACTTTTCTGACTGAATTCATGAATATATATGAATCCATCTTGCATCTCAATCTGAATCCCCGCTTCCCGCTGTAGCCCCCACATCTATGTTTGGCTGGTGGCTTTTTTTGGGGTTTTTTTTGTTTTTTTGTTTCTTCAAAGTGTGTTTTTACAGGAAGATTAAAGTGTTACCCTGAAATACCCTGATCATAATTCAAAAAAGTATGAAACATCAAAAATCTCAGCATACCTCTCTCAGAGTATAAAAAAATAATCCTATGAAATACATTTCCAGGAGCGCGCTGTGTTATTCCTAAATATTGCTGTTGTCAGGTGAAAAACTCTAAAATGTCAAAAGTAACACAGCCTGCCTTTACTGTGATGAGCCAGCATTTTTAAGTTTAACAGAACATTTTTGTGAATAATTGCTTATTATTTTATTGTTTGATGAGTTTTTGATTACTTTTACACAGCGTGACAATCATTTAAAAAAACGTATAATTGGTGTATAATTAAAAAACATGTAGTGAGAAAATGAATAAAAACATTGTAAACTAAGGAGTGTCTGTTACTTAAAAAATACCTATCAATAAAGAGGTAAAATCCCTCCACCTCTGATTGACCTCATGTGACCTATTAAAATACAATGAAAACAGGATCAAAACCTTATTCTTCTGAAGTGAAAGAAGTTATAATGATGTCACTTGTGCAAGCTATTTCAAGAATTTCCCCTCGGGGATAAATAAAGTAATTCTGATTCTGATATTCTCTGAAAAACTTTGACACTGTGTGCCACAGACATGCTGGTTCAGTAATTGATGGTGATGATTGATGTTGTTTGTACCCTGAATTTGGTGTTTATTGGCTTTACTCTTAGTCGTACACTTTCAGAACACCTGTACCCAACCCCCAAACACACACACACGCGTACCTCTATCTCCCTGAATGTAACACCAACCTTTGGACTTCACCACTAACCCCCTTAATAGCTCAATCTGATGGATCATTTAAAAGCCCGCTGAAACAGACAGATGGGTAATGGATTGCTTGACAAATCAATGCTGGGATCAATGAAGGACATGCGTCAATAAATGGATAGGGAGCTGCTGAAATAGACACCACAGTCAATGTGGGACAGCGTAGAACATCATTGTGTTGCACTCACAGTGAAGAAGGCTAATACGAGTGGCCCCGGGGCTGATAAGGTGTCCCTTTGAATAATGCAGACAACAAACTGGCAGTGATAGCTAAACTGCAGCTTAGCTGCTACAGTGCACCTGGTGGAGCTGTACACAGACACACACATTTTCACTTTTATAACCTCAAATCAGGACTTCACCTTAAAATTTCATAGTTAATGTGACGTCCTCTTATGGAAGACATGTCTCCTTGATGTGACTGTGTGAAAAGATTTAGGTCCCCATAACATAAGTGGACCACTCCCTCTGTCCACTCCAGGCCTGCTTCTCTAAAAATGTACATGACTATAAAAATGCATAAAGACATGGTGTCAGGGCAACAGTAGGGCATGGAAACCTTACTAAAGGACACGTGTGTTTTCTGTACAAAACACCAAGTCCCAGGTATCCTTTCTCTGTTCTCACATGATGCAAAAACACCAGGCCACCTTCAGGAGGAACGCAAAGTATTTTCCTCTGATAAACAAACTTGTTATTTTCAGATGCTGCGCTATCGGCCCAGGACAGATGGTGCCGTGGGGCAGCCTGTTGAACTTGTGAATCAGGTGGCGCTGTGACTGGACTCTGAGTCATCGCTGCAGCACCGGACGCTCTAGGCTTGTGGTTGAAACGTCCCACTTAACTGATAACTGCACTTAAACCTGATGTCAGCTGTTGTGAAAGGACATCATCATAAAGAAAAATGTTTGTTTCTTCATCAGCTTCTGTGCTTCTCAGACAACCAAGTGGTACAACACTACAGCTGTTTCTCATGGGCTTGTGTCATAAATCTCTGGTGAATGGCTGGTTTAAGGGTGGGTGCTAAGGAGCAGCTGTAGTCATCTAAAAATAGCAGCAGGGCTGCTGCTGCTGGACCTCATGTTAAAGCTCAACATACAGTTTAGCACAAGAAGCCTATGAACAGAACCTTCCACCTGCATTAGCCTGATTGGGCCTCACATCAGCATTACAACACAGGAAGGGAGTGTTGTGCAAACTGAACATCCGTGCATGTCACTGCGTCTGACTCACATACCCAAACAACGGGCAAAACCTGACCGCACAATTCAGACACACTTCATTTTCCAATGAGCTGAACATTCATTATCAGCGTGTCGTGGCCTGAGGCAGAACGCTCCCTCCTTGCTGTAGTGACAACCACCGGCCGCCCCGATGGAAAACAAAGCCAAGGTGGCACAGCAAACATGAAATCATTATGACAGGCAGAGTTCAGCAGCGCAGGACTCAGCACATTTTATCAGTGTTTTCTTTTAGTCAGGTTCTCTCTCCAAATTAAAGAACGGACTGAAATCCCTACATTCAGCCAGTTCGAGCTGATAAAAACCAGGAGTGCACGTACATGATTGCTTGTGTGTGTGTATATGTGTGTGCACACCTGTTTGGGTGTACTGTAGGGTGAATGTAATTGCTTAAGGCAGAGGCTGGCAGTGTTTAGAAATGCCAGATTGCACCTCTGGGAGTCACTATAGCTCACAATCTGACTAATGAAGGCCAAGTAATCAAGCTTCAAACTCATCAACCATGTTTGCTGTAATTAAAAGGTTTATGTTCAGCATCAGGAGAGTCGTTGGACTCCGTCAGCCTGTGTCAGAAGCCAGATCTGATGTGAGGAACCAGAGCAATGTCAGAACATTGGACTCAAATTCCTGGTTATTCATTTAGGTCATAACATATAAAAAATAATACAATAAGGTACAGTTAGAAATCCAGACTGCCTGCTCACACTCAACCATTGAGGGAGCCTGCGTAGGTTTACACGATGATGGATATAAATCCAATAATCAATTGTGTGACTGTGTCTGTCTGCATCATCCTGATCTGTGCTGTCCTGTGGGACTCTGCGGGGTTGTGGGGAGGATACTGGCATTCAAATCTTGCACTTTTAATGCATATTTGCTTATTGGCATTCAGCATTTATTAGAAGCCTTTAAATCCAATCAGCACTATTATTTTAAATGTGTTATACATCTGCATGGAGGCGCTCTGTGATGCTGCACAATAGCACATTCGCTCAGTATTACACTGCTTAACACACAATACCAACACAATAGTTGGGGGGATATAATGTTACACCTTCTCGTCAGACATGCTGACATCCACAAGGATTTTACCCAGCATGCAGCAGGAGAGGTTCTGCCACTACAGTTCTCAAGGGAACATAAGTGACCTGATGAGGACATCACAGTGACTCCGTCCAGTGTAATCTTAATTTAAAAGCTAAGCTTTTACAGTTTAACCCACATTACTGCACAATTCAATATCTGTATAATTTGGACCAAGACAGTCTATTTTATGTTGAGAGATGAACCACTGTATTTACAGAGTGTTAACACTTTTCTGTAAGAGGATGAACCCTTGGGCTTGTGTTTACTAAGGACAGGGCTCTCTCTGGTGGCTGAATTGTGCAAGTGTTGCAGCTAATATTCATCACATCTAGGAACCAGTAAACGTGTTAAAACAGGCACTTTTAATTAAGGTAAAAAACAAAAAAGCATAAATCATAGTTATAGTTTTTTAATTGTCCCTTGTGAGGTGAAACATGCAGGCTTCTCTGTTTTCCAGTGAGCCGAGCCTAATACTGTGGGTGCAGACTGCTGTGTTGTGGATCCCCCACTGCTTCCTTGATTACAGTCAGTGGCTGCTTTGCAGCAGCCAATTAAAATCAAATACCATTCTCTCACATATTACCGCCATTGTATTTACTTGTAGATCAATTCCCTTCAGCTGCGCCATTTTGCATAATGAATGCAGAGGCTTTTGATGTGTTTGCCTTGCAGGAGACGTGCACACCACAGGAGGAGCCGCCGGTGGGCCTGCTGTTCTCACCTTATTGCCGTGTAATAGTTTAAAGTGTAGGCCATACTGAGTCTGAACGGTGATAATGTGGTATGTTGTTCATTGTAGCATTGATGTTGGGTTTGGAATTCATCAGTGAGGTTGTTGACTATAATAATTATTTCAGTATGGTTGTAATACACCAACTTTCCTCACACAACAAAACCTGCTATTTAACCAATCATTTGATTATAGCTCGTATAAGGAGGTCTCTGTGATCATTAACAAGAACGTGTAAGGTAAATGTATTCATTGATAAATCAGTTGTGAAACATACTCCGTAGTAAAATGTGTTGTAAGAGCACTTTATGGAGGCATGATGGGTGTGTATCATTGGATTATTGTCACTGATGCATTGAGACAGGTTGCATTAGTGAAGTTAGTGCACAGAAACACATCATATTTATAATGAAATTATATTGCTGATTAACATGAAGTTAATTGTACTGTGGTCACCTAACAAGCAGATCAGTTATAGTATATTTGACTTGAATGTATATTAATGTTTAGAATTTATTAGGTTTTATTTTATATTTTTTATTTTTATGCTCACTACTTTACCGTATTTGTATTTCTGTCTTTTTTGAGTACACACGGAGCACCTGGAACGAAAGCAATTTCCCCCTGGGATCAATAAAGTATTTCTGATTCTGATTCTGATATCAGATAATAAGAAAATAAAAAGACCCAGTTTTGTCTGTAAAATCTGGATTTGTTTATTAACTAGTTGCGTAAATTTCCAACTAATTGGTAATTTATTGCTATGATATGCTATAAAATAATTACAACTTGACTTTTTAAGAGTTTTTTTCCAGAGGTTTGAAATTGATTGGACACATGTATGTCTGTTGTACATGAAATTGCAGAGAAAATGTCAAAATGTGGCTTAAAAACATGATGCTGGCATGACAGAAACTTCATCACCCACTGATTCTATCACTGCATCATGTATTAAAACCACATTTTATTTGTATGTCTTGTTATGGAAGAATTACACCTCATCTCCTCAGTGTAGTTAAACATTACTCACCTAAAGCTGAATGAGTAATACATTTATAACTAAGAACACTCTGACTTCACACCAGAGCCAAAACACTTGATTTTTACAGCTGGACCTTTGTGCTTCAGTGTGAGATACGAGTGAAACGCTGTTTGTGCCCAGCTCACCAGCACATTCATCTGATGTATAGCCATGATTATTCTCAATTACTTTATACAGCCTGTTTGACAGAGGCATGAAGAGCTCATTTAATGAAAAGAATATCTGTGGGATACAAACATGATATTCTGCAGTTATAAAATCCCACCTGTGTGTGTATAGAGGGCCTGTAATCTGCGACAGAGCTCCGTCTCCAAATCATCCTGGACAACTGTGATTGGCGGCATAATCAGCAAAGGTGCCAGTATCGCAGATGCTGTCTCTTGTCTAATTGCGCAAAGACACTGCAGTGCATAAGGCGCAGGTGCTCGTCCTCTTTGTGTATTCACTTTGGCGTGGTTTGCATCCTTGTGAATCCTGGAACGTCTGAGTAAATATTTTCTGAGCATTTCTCCATGACTGCAATTTAAACTACAATGAGGATAAAAGAGAAAACAAAGCATTCATTAGTAGAAAATGTGAAAACAAAGCTATATGATAGCTTTAGAAAGATAGATGAAATAGTGATTTATTTTTTTAAGGCACTGTGTGTGAGCTTTCTGATGTGGTTACAGCAGTCAGACAAAGTAAAATATAAAGGCACTTGAATGCATTTTCACTCATACTTCAGCAGATATTCATCCATTATTGCACCATGCACCATCATGTAGAAATTTCTGCTAAATGTTAATGGCCAATACAATTCTGTTACCTCTTCCACAGAAATTGGTTCAGCATGAACAGGACATAGAAAAAAAAACACCAAAATGGGCACTGTAGAAAATCAGACAAAGAGAAATACGCCAAAGATAATTGAATTAGAACAGAGAAAATTTGCAACAGCTCTTACCCCAGTACCATCCATCACTAAAATCCTTGAAGACTAACTAGTGTACACATCTGGCTCTTGGCCACGTGCCCATGCCTGCATTTTCAACAGGCACTGTGGGATTTGGTTCTTTGTGTATTCTCTGCCTGCTGCTAGCGCCAAGCCCCTGAGTCATGTTTGTGACGTCCGCTAGCTCTCGCCTCTCGGACAGGGCGGTCACCATGTGTTCCAGCTTAGAGCGGATGGTCGAGTAGTGGTACTGACGCTCTTTGGCCAGCTTGTGGAAGCAGTCCTTTAAAGTGGTGTCTGGAACTGCCTGGGTGGCCATGAGCTGCCTGGAAGAAGAGGTGGGAGAGGTGTCTCTGTTTGGTGTAATAAGACTGAGAAGTTGCGTGAGTTGGAGGTCTGTTTGGGTGTCGCTGTCTGTCACTGAGTGGCTAGTTTGAGTCGAGGCGTGGCAGCAGACTGCAGTGGGGGTCAATGGCTCATTCTCTGCCTGCGGCTGTGCAGGGAAATGCTGGATGGTGCTACCAGCCAGGATCTCCTCCTGCATGTGCTGCTGCTCTGTCCAGTCCCCATCTAAGGTGGAGGAGTCTGACGTTGGGCTGACTTTGTGACGATCTGGAGATGGGGGCTCACATGGAGGCTGCACCGATAATGTCTGGGGTTTAAGGCGACTGGGTGTGCTGGTCAGACACAACAGCTCCGCGGGCCTCTCTCTGGCCAGGCGAGGGGAGGAGGCATGTTTGATGACAAGGTGCTCATAAATCCCGCTGCTACGGACACTTGGAGGTCCACGTGGGTTTATAGGCAGAGACTGGGCGTAGAGGATGCGAAACTCCTCATCAAATTTCTCTGTTATCTGACCTGAAAGCTCAATCAGGTTGCTACTGTTCAGCTTGCCATCAGTCCAGTTGAACCTGATCAGGAATGGGATTTAAAAACATGCATGACTGACAATAAAGCAGCTACAAATAATCAAACCAAGCAAGAAAATGTAGTACATTACTGTCAGAATATTTTAGGCAGTCTATAAAATAACTTTAGGTGAAACATTTAGCAGGTTCCTACCTGTATGAACCTGTAGCCACTCTGTTTCCGTCAATCAGCATGAACCTCTCATGAACATTCCCAGTAATCCTGGCTCCAGATCTCATGTAATATGTCGTACCAGTTATGGTTCGCACTCTCATTTGCTGCAAGGATTAAGTGCATATTTTAATATGATGCCACTGGATGTTCATGTTGTGCACACAGAGCCACGCCCAGATTAACTGAACCAACCACATACCTGAAGGTCATCCAGGCGAACGCTGACATTTCTGCACATCTTGAGGAAAGCAGGAGCACATGATTGGTCCAACAGAATGTAGACAGGGACTTTGCGGAGTGTGCATGCCTCCTGAAGATCCTTAAAGATATCCAAGTCTGTCAGGGAGTCTGTAACTATGGCAATCACCTGCAGTGGAAAATTACAAAGGTAATATAATAGGATTCCTTTTAGGGCTGCCGCCGTGCTCTTCCATGTGTAGCACAATTGTGTTTTCATTATTATCAAATACACAGGCTTATTCAAACAGAGCTGTGAATCTCTGTCAGACACACTCCCTGTAATGTGTGTGCTGATGAGCTTTCTATTGACTGTGGTCTGTTACCATGGCAATCAGCGGTAACGCTTGGTCAACAAACAAATGACTTTTATGCAGGAGACAAGTAGGTGCACTGTAGGGTATGCCTCCATTTTCCTGAGCTTTGTTTTGTGCTGAGATTTTCCCTTTTTTGCAAAGAGGAATGGAATTTCACATGCTGTGGTAAAGGTTGCATGTCGAGGATTAGACATGGATGTTTACATATCTAAAATTTATTGGTTCAAACTGGCGTTATCCACATGCAGCTTTGTCAGGAGCACCACGCCTTATTTGGATGATAGAATGTGGATGCTTATTTTTTAAGATAGTGTGTAAAAAGAGAATTGAAACTCACAGAAATACAGGCTGTTCCTGTGAACTAACCAGTCAGTGTGTGTGTGTGTGTGTGTGTACACAGTGTGTTGATACAGTTCGTGGCTTCTTTGTTCAATAAAGACTGTGTGCAGTGAGTGGTTTAACATTACAAAAGAACAAAGGATGTTACAGTTAGACTTGGACAAGAATATTTTTCCAAGGTTTCAACTGGTTGCCAGCTCAGTCCACTGTGTATATATGAATAAAGCTGTAAACTAGAGGGGAAATCCAGTGTTTAAAGATTTCTAATGAAAGATAGAATGCAAACTTTCTCAGAGAGAAGCAAAGCAAGTCGAGGCACATCTGGTACGCAGGTTCTACGCAGGCCTGGGGTGCTGCTGAAGCCACAAACTCTCTGTATGCTCCTTATGCTGGAATGTCTCTTTTCAAAAGCAGACTAGACTGACAGCTCCAATCAAAAAATATCACAATAAATATTCATGTTTTTTTTAATCCCTTTGGTCACTGATTTCCTCTAATCAAAATTCAGAGTGATCAATGGAATTCCACTAGGACCATCTGATGATTATTTTAAGGATGGTGCAAAGAAACACGCGAAATAAATGCGTGTTTAAAGACACCTTTTAAACACGCATCTATTTTGTGGTGGGAGATAAAACTAAGCTGATTTAATGTTACAGTATTACCTAGTAATTATAATTATAATAGTCCTGTCATAATACTGAATGTATCCATGCTGTTGCAGTGTCACTGTAGCCTCGGCCTGAGGAATGCTGTAAGAGCTACAGAGAAACACACTGTGTGTCTGCAGTCCCTCCGAGGAAGTGGATTTCTGGGAATTTCATAGTAGGTCCTAATTAGTTCGTTTTTTGAGTATACCTCTTTGGCACTTTTAATCATGCGCCTCGCAGCCTCCTTGCAGCTGTAAATGCATTCTCCGTAGCTGGGCTGGAAGTGCGCCACGGCCCGTGTGACTCCCCGGTAGGACCCCGCAGTGAAGGCGGGCCACCCGATCTCCAGTATCGGCGGCTCCACGTCTGACACCTCCGGGAAGTATGTCACGGAGGAGCAGTCCAGGGAGCTGCCGACCGACTGCTCCAGCGCCTGGTTCTCCCCGTGGAAAGACGCGAATCGCGGGGGAACGGCGGCGCTCCTAAGCTGCTGGATCTCTTCGTCTGACAGAAAGTTGGGGATCCTCTCTCTCCTGAGAAAGTCATGAAAGTCATCTATCCCTCCGGAGAGCAGCTCCTCCAGAGCCAGCCGGTGCCTCTCATTGTACACCTCCTGTAGGTTCGGCTCGTCGACCGTCGTGCGTTTTGGACCCAGCCTCAGAGGTGAGTCGTCCAGGCACTGCGACAGGGACATTGCTCCGGTCCTTCACTTCTAACGGTCTCAGGCGCACCTCGGCAGGTAGCTAACGTTTTGACCTACAGGAAGACAAATTTGTATTTGGTTGTTTCCCTCCGCTCCTGTCGTTCGTGGATCCGTATTGGCTGTCGCACGCTTGTGAAACTGGAATGGCGACTCCGGGCTCGTGGAGTCGGGCTGTCAGTCTCTGTAAAACCGGTCTCATTGGCTCATTCGGAGGAAAACAAGCCTCCCGTTCCTCCCTCTGCTCCGTCCTGATCCGGTTACACAGCAGAAAGCAGCGAAGAGCAGCGAGCTCTCACTCTGACCTCTGTGGTGAAATCTCACACTGTTAATGAAACAACTCACAATGTCTTTCTGTTGCTTCCTGGCGTCTCCACTTTACAGAGAATAAACAGAGGAAGCGATAGATCGAGTCGACATATATGTTTAAATGAAGCGAGTCATCAATACTTGTTTACAGAGTTATTTATATTTATCATAATTATTTTTACTTAAGAAGGTTAAATAACAAACAAACAAAAGTTAAACAAGACTCGAACTTTGTACGTTTGTACACTTGAAATGTAACTAATACACATAGAAATAATGTTTTATTTTTTCATTGTAATATGCCCTTGTTGTGAGTGCAACGTGTTTGTTTCAATAAAAATGTAAACCTTTTTAATGATTAAAAAAAACAAATGTATAAAGCCACAGTAAAAGGTTGTTTTTCCAAACCTACATCCAGCACACAGATTAAATGTTCATTCTTATAGTGTACTGAAGTATTTCAGGCCAACACATGACTTCATCCCAGTGCTCAGTCCTGCAGACCGGAACCCTGGGCTGGGTGTTTGTTTTACTCTTGTGTGATTCATCTTCCTGATAGATAACCTTTGTTTTTCTGACTGTACATAGCTACAGGCAACGTCTGAACCCAGCCAGGACAACCTGTGAGGGAAGACAAAATCCATGTTTTGTAAATAGAGGAGCCGTGTATTGACTCTATATGTTGATTACATCAGACATCGATGTGATATTTACAGTGTGTGGCCTTCTCCTACCAGTTACATACCCACATAGCCTAGTGTACACATATCTAAATCTGTTATATTACTCAGGCCTGTGATATTTTTAAGTGGACATTTAATGTGTGTGTCCATAATACTCAGAGGCTTTAGAGTGACCTTATCATACTTGATGCTATTTCTGTATTATAAGATTCATCTGCTGTGCTGATGTGACTGGGGTTTTATTAATATTATTCCCTGCAAAACACGTTATCCATAATAATCCTCTATTAACATTTTCTACAGTTTCTATAAGATCTCGTCCACAGCTCGCCTCTGTCTGTTTTGGGCTTGTGCGCTTTTACGCAGAAGGCCAAGGTCACGAGGGATGCAGCCGCAAGACCCCACCACTGCAAGTCCTAATATTTGGATTGAGGGAACATGTACTCTCATTCTTAGCTGTAAAAAATGAACAAGAGCAACTAGGGTACTGTTAAGTAAATTGGTCTTCCACTGTTACGCGCCTGCATAACTGTCTATTTAAAGCCGGCAGGCTATTAGGCCTGTGCTTTAAATGACAATTCCCACAACGATTAATATTCACAGTAGCCCATCAAGACATTTTTTTTTCTAAAGACGACAGCCATCTATTGAAAACGCATGTGACCTAATTAGGAGCACCTTTTTGTGATGAAGCTCAGTGAAAAGACTCATCACTGAACTCCTGTCAAATTCCAGATTTACACAATATAGCCCATGTGTCCAGCCTGCGCCGCGGCGCCTTTGTAGCTATATATAACCCGGTTTGTTAGCCTTACCCCTATAACGATATACCCAAATGTGCACTGGGCTCAGTATACGTACCCTCCTCCCCCTTCTACACACACACACACACACACATCCCCATCTCATCCCCGCCCCTCTCCAAAATTTTAGATGAAAGGGCTTTTGGATTTTGGATGACGCTCCGTATCACGTGTTCATAGGAAATACACTCGCTATAATTTTTTTGGAGCTGCCTCGTCCTGCGCCGCCGACCATAGTTGTTTTTGCCGTCTTCATACAGTGTAGCTGAGGGGTGGAAAGGTAATGTAATGTACCTTACCGTGGCCACTGACGGGTTCACGCCAGTTCACGGGGTTCACTTGAGGAGAGCTCCCACCCCCGGCTCGCCTCCTCTTCTTCTCAAAGCGCAACGATCGGAGCTAATCCAATATTATTCATTTATATATTAATGTCGGATTCCATTTTTCCACACCGACTGCTGAGGTAAGGACACATCTACTCTTCCACAACACGAATATGGCTCATAATTGGCGAGCTGCGATATCCAAAGTTGTTTACTGAAATTATGTCTCGCTATTGAATATTGAATTTTCATCTGGTGCTGTAGTGAAGGCAGTTTATATGAAGTCGCCAATGTATAAAATGGCGACAGTAGGTGGAGGAGGGGGGTGGAGGATTTTTGGGAATATTCATAAGGTTATATAGAGTGCCAGATCGCCTTTGGCAAGTCGGCTCCGAGCAGTGTGTTGCCCCACAGGCGTGTGAATGGAGTGAAACGGGTTAACTCGTCAGTTTGTTATAGTTACAACAACAGAGCCTCCGTCTGGCTGAAATTGCGCTTCTTCTCGCGCTATACAATGTGGCGTATGTGCGTATTTTATTGCACAACGCGCTGTATTTCCCCACTGTGCTGTGAGTGTGAGTGCTTTTAGTTGTGAAAGACTTCTGAACGCCGCGCTATATCAACTGTACGCCAAGTATCAATTTTCCGGTATTGATCGCCCCCCCTCTACAAATTTCTTCCTCTTCCAGAGCAGAAAGGTAGGCCTGTATCTCTATGCACAGGACTCCTTTTCTTTCATTTCCTTCTCTTCCTCCTACCAACATGTGCTGCTGCTGCCTTACGCACACACAAACACACACACAAACACACTCTTTCACACACACACACACCAAACATACAGTACAGTAAGTAGAGCTGTTGGTTTCCGCTGTTATTTTGCAAACTCTGGACTATCAGTGAGGCATTGTAATGAAAAATATTAGTTCCTGTAGGTCTGTCTTTTATCTGTACATAAATATTGACCCAGCTTTGAATGCCATGTGTCTCCCTCTGCCTTTAGGGGAGGGACCTCTGTGCTGACTAATGTTGGCTCTGTGAATCATGTGTGGGGTCCAGTGTCCACAACACAGGAGACAACCTCGAATTATTGAAGCTAGACAGCTAGACAAGCATGATTCATTGGTAATTTTTGGAATGTATTTTAATTATTTAAGCTTCTTACATACAATGTAGGTCATGGAAATGACTGCGCAAAGTATTGTATTTTTTTCCCCTGAGAGTAGGTGTTGTGGACTGTGACTGGAGCACGGTCCACTTTCCAGTGAACATTTTCTGCACTCCGATAGTTAATTTGCAGGCGTGTGTGATGGCTGGCAAAACAAAGGTAAATGAGCTCTTGCTGTGCGGCTCCGGCAGACGGGGTTTCAGCTTGGCCCGGTGAGTCCAGTGTGTGTGGAGGTTTTCACTCCAGCAGGACGCTTACACTGGGGGAATGTCAATTCCCTTTTGTGGGTCCCTGGGAACGGTCTTCAATCTCCCTTCTCGGAACTGCTCTAATGAGGCCAGGCATATTGCCTTTCATCCCGCACTCCCTGCAATTAGGCACAGCTCATAGTTTTCGTTATGGCCACAACGGAGTGTTTGTATACACAGATACAATGTAGTGGGCCAAGAGTGCCCACTCCCCTCATCTCTGCACAAGCTACCATTCATATACCTGGAATACTGTACTTTTCAGGATTTGGTGCTCTGATTTGGAGCAGCAGACGCTGTAGAGGTTATGTTTGTGTGTGCCTCCCACAGCTCAGAATGAGTCCTGTGCCAGAGAATACCAAGGAAGGTCATATGGTCATGATTTGCCGATTTAGCTGACATGGAGTGTATAACATTCCTTGAGTTCAGGGGAGAAAGTCAACTATCTAACACCAAGCAGATCTATTTTCCAGTACCTCATGATCCTCACAGAAAATGTACTGAAACACATTGCTGGGTGCTATTTTACTATAAGGACAGCGTTCTATACAGGTTCACTTTTATTTGGGTCTTTCATCCTTTCTTGTCACTGGACCAATGCGTATCGAAGCCCAGACCGCTCAAAAGCCTCACTAAAACAGCATGTTTGCACAGTTCCAACCAAAAGAAATGTCTGTGCACTGATGTGGGGTAAAAAAAAAAAAAAAACTCGGGGCTTGTGGGGGAAAAGAGCCCCTGCCACTTTCTCTGTCCCATGCAAGAAAGGTTTGGTCAGCAGGAGCTGGCATTTGCCAGGCTTTGGCAGTTAGAGGAGGCTGTGATGTCAGCCATTTTAGGATGGACAGTACAATGTGCGGTATGCCGCCATCTTTCTTCCTTTTTTTAAGTTGCCAAATGAATGCCTGTAGTCTTGGCTACAGAACTGAAGAAGTTATTCATCAAAAGTGATGTAAAAGGATGCATGACTCAGATTTTTTTTTCTGTGCTCCATGGTTTATTTGTCTGTCATTCATCTGGGCCACAGATAGAAGGGTTGGAAGAACAATGTAAGATTTCAACAGCGAAGCGCTCATATTAACAAAAAAAAAACAGAGCCGTCCAACTAAGATGCTCGGACAGGCAGGTATGCGCTGTTCTGTTTTAGGATCCAGGCCTCGGCAATGATTTAGTGAGACAATAACAGTGACAGAAGGTCATTTGTAGCCTGTTCATCTGCGATATACGCATAACAACAGTGCAGCAGTGATTTTTGTGTCTACCACGTGATTGGACGAGAAAAGGGGCCTCACCCAAAGTTATCTGAAAGAGGCTCGGACCGTGAATGGACTTTTCAAAGATGGCTGGCAGGGCATGTGGATTAAGTTTGTCCTTCACCGGATGCAGTCCAAGGAATTCAGTGTGTATCTTGGGGTTGGTGGGTGTGGGCAAGTGGCTCCGTGTGTGTGTTTGAGAGAGTGTGTGTGGCGTGGTGGGCAAGGGGAAGAGAGGGGTTGCCATGGCGATGTTAACACATGAGTGGCACCACCGACCGGTCTCCCAGTGGACGAGGCTGCAGTCATGGAGGTAAGGGGGGTGAGTGTGTGTGAGGAGGAGGAGAAGGACGTGAACGAGCTGGCTGACAACACCTGCGTCTCAGACATTCAGACACTGGTACGCACACAAACACACCCATGTAAAGGAAAATGGAGACAGAAACTACACACCAGAACCTCTGTGTGTGTCTTCAGCTGGACATGCGGTTAAGACTTGCATGCTTGTATTAGCACTGTGCTAATGACCCTGATGACTCTGAATTGTTTTTCAGTACACGTAAGACTGGTGCTCAACACTTATTCATGCTGGCAAGCGTGCGGTGCCATTCTCGCACAAAGATGTCCCCAAACTGAAACCTGTCCACCCATGCTGTCGAGTACAAGCCCACGTTGGTCCACACTGGCAGCATGATGGACGCAGGAGACACCCAGACACGCAGAACAATCGCAATTCGACAGTCAGCCGTCTAAAGGCTCCCAGCACTGGATCACGTTTCCCTTATAAATGAGGCGCCATTGTTCCCAATCTCTTCTCTGTGCAAGACAGTAATTGCTCTCTGTCTCTGGCTTATATTTGGGTGTACAGCTGATCCACTCACATGACGTTAATCTATTTAATGGACATTTGGCAGAAAATGTTCCAGCTAAACAGATTTTTTTTTGATCATTCAAATGTATCTGTCAGGAGTTCCCCCTCTCTGCCCCAACCCCCAGTGGACACCAGGTCTTTTTTTTTTTTGTTTTGGAGGAGGGGGCTGATTACTTTTAAAACAGACTTTTAAGACAGCCGCAGATCACTGTCAAATTATACACAAATGTTGTCATAACAGAGAATTGATCTTTTTGTTTTTTAGATCCTCTGCGACTGTCACACCGAGAGGCTCCTTGCCAGTTACTCAGTTCAAAGAGAGAGATTTTCAGATCGGTGCAGGTGCTAAATGTTGTGGAGGTGAGGAAGGAGTGTGTGAGGAGTGTGTGTGTGTGTGTAGATGTGTGCCTACGAGGTGTCAGCGGGGAGGAATATTGAAACAGCACAGCCTGTCATCATCATCAGTCATCCTCTCACTTCACTCCCAAATGTCTGAGTTTTGTCTTCCTTTGTCCTTCTTCCTCCTCCAGCCTTCACATTCTCATTCATGTGACAGGCGGCACAACAAAAACACCAATCTCTGTTTGTTAATGTCAACTGTAGGTGACCCAATGATCTGGGAGTGTCTGAATCAGTGGACTGTTTTGAATTAAATTTTAATGTCTAGCAACCACTTTGCAGCCTCGCCTCTCTTTCCCGCTGGTAGCAGCTCGCTGTAGATTGGGCATGTTTTTCGTGGTGTAATATTGTAATTACTGCAGCAGTTTATGAGGTGATGAAACGGAATACATGCTGCTTTCTTTTAACTGGTTTGCCGAAATGGGAGCAGCATGCTCGTCTGTTTGCCATTTAGAAGTATAGAGGATTTAATTAAATATTAATGAGATGTAAATATAATATTGTTATGGAAATGACAGTGTACGAGCACATAAGGGGGCCCTTCCTGTAAACCTTAAAGCTGCTATTAAATCAGGCGGAACGTATAAACCCCATCAGAATTTAAACCTAGCCTAATCCCATTTGTTTTGAAACGCTTGTTTTTGAAAAGTTGAATGGTTCAAACGTGGGTTTAGTCCAGTGAACAAGGCCTCTCTGCTTACACTGAGCGTGGGTGTTCAGAGAGCATGTCTGAGAGCTCTGCCACTTTCCCTCACTACAGATATGACTCTCTTGGTCTGCTCAGATGAAAAGAGTTTCCTCCCCCTGTGCCACAGAGTCAGTGCCAGTGCGAGGACATATGACACACCGGGGACAGTGATCGTCTGAGCGTTGTCTACCTCGCCGCTGAAACACAAGGCCGAGCTTTTCAGAGGGAACCATTCAATGGCTCCCTGTCTGGGAAGCCCTTGTCTTGTGTCTGATCGCACGTCTCGCTCGCCAGATAAAGCAGCCCATTCTTTTGATAGGTGACCTGATTCTTTATGTAACCTTTCTCAACTTTTGGCTTGTCTTGGGTTTTCTCATGCAGGAAGTGGAGTTTTTTTTTCGTGGAGCGTCTGTACTAGGCCAGCGTCTGTCTCGTCACAGACCGGCATCCCCTGTGGGAGCTGCTGCACCGGTCACAGCCACGACCAAAATATCTTCACATTATTAACATATAATGTACCTGTCTGTTGAGAAAACAACGTCTTTCCACCAGTGATTTCTCAGAGAGCCGGTAAAGTGTCTCACACAGATTTTTCATATGTGCATGACTACATCCCTGTGTTGCGTGAAAGCTGACTTCTAAATCCCTCATTCAGTGGAACAAACTCAATGAACGCCGTGTCCTTACCAGGGGTTAATCGAGTGTGCCATCAGAGGATATCATGACCTCTCTGGCGGCAAAACATACAGCACATGCCCGCGTCTGGATGCAGTGAACCGGGATTACTGCATAAGATGCTGGTGACCTAGTTTTTTTGTTGTTTGTTTGTTTTGTTTTGTTTTAGTTTTTTTCTGTCAGAAAGCAGCGGCCGTCAGTAGAAATGAAAAAGAGGCAGTTACAAGGAGGACGTCACAGTCTGTCTGGGATCAGTGTGTACTGTTGGGCAGTCATTTGAGGGTTTTAATTCTGGAACAGGTTCATCTTTTATTTACCATCCAGCCGGCCATGGTGAACATGCACGTGGATGCAGTAAAATGAAAGTCTGTGAAAGAGCTTTTCAGAGTGTGCAGATACAAAACTCCGTATGTGAAAAGATTTTCTTTCTAACATGCAGAACAAGAAGGTGAGGTGAGCTGAATGTTTTTCCAAGGCTGGTGCGGTGGTTAAATTTATGCAGCTGATGATAGCCTTGCAGGAGAAGGTAAAGCCTGCGTTATATGGATAGATGATAGGATGAGACAAGTTTTTAGCAGCATGTCACACATCAATACTTCTCCACTCTCAGAAATAAAGACGAAAGTGATATACAGAGGCTGTGTGTGTGTGTGTGTGTGTGTGTGTGTGTGTGTGTGTGTCAGGAGTTCATGCAGAGGGCAGAGGCTGCAGAGCTACATCTCCACTTTGATATTTTTTTTTGTACTCTCCAGTGTTAACACTACAGCTGCTTTTAATTGTTATTTTAATGAAACACCGTTGTCTTGTCCTGTGAAGCTGGTTGAATATTTGTGGCTTTGTGAGAGCAGAAACGTGTTTTTTGTCACAATGCGGGAGGAGACGAAAGAGGAGAAATGTTAAAGACTGCATCCAGTGCAATCCTTATGAGTGGAGTGTTATAGGAGGGGAAAGCCTGTGGAAGTGGTTTGCTAATGGATTTGTGCATTCACTGATCTGTGTATTGTGTTTGTATGCATGCATGCATCGCCATGCTGCCGGCTGAACAAACGTAGGCTGAGACGGGTTGAGCCGGCAGCTTGTGTATGGTTTCAGATGTGTTTGCTGTAACCTTATGAGAATATTTGATAAGTCCTTTACAGTACTGCAGTTGGCTGACTGCTTCAGCACACACACACACACACACACACCAAACATCTGATTCGTATCTTGACACCACATTATGTCAGGAAGGTACATTGTAACTTGCAATGTAAAACATATGGCTCACATCCAAATGTGGCTCAACAGCAAAGTCATTTAACCTTCATATGTCTGCTTTACAATATCAAACCAAAGTGGAGCAGCAGAGAACGTGCAAGTGACAGATTTTCAACATATAAATTAAATTTATTCCACCTTCCTGTGCCCCATAAAAATTCCCCATAATTTAAAATAATCATACCTGCACTTACACACAGCCAGAACAAAACAGTTTGGCAGACACCGTGTGCATATTCTGCATATTTGTGGTAGTAGAGACAATGTAAAACAGTTTGTAGGGTTAAGACATTCAGCACTGTCAATTTGTAGTCAACTGCAACCCACTCAATAGGTGCAAAATCCCCTGCTGTATTTTTTAACTGATATTATCTCAGGATGAGGCGACGCTCATCTGATTAATTCAAATACATCATATTTGAACTTGATTATCATTTTGGTGCATGATTTGCAAATATCATGAAGCTTTACCAAAGAATGGGGTCACACATAATCAATAAATAGAAAAGCTGGGTGTTGTGGCAGCAGGGGGAAAAAAAACAACAAATATCGCTGAGATTAGACTGTCATTTGTGGCTTTGTCGATTCTTTTCCATTCTTCTTGCATTCATAAAAAGTGACAGCTAGACAGAAGTCTGTAAATCCAAGTAAATAACCAGAAGACTTCGATAGGCTGCATTGATTGAGGGAGTGTGTGTTTTATCATTAGAGTGCCTTTAATGGTAAATATGAATTTGTTTCTTTTAGATTTATTTTGGGGTGTTTGTGAGCCATCATCCAATAGATACAGGAATTGTGGGAAAGAGAGCAGAGCAAATGGTCCAGCTGGGATTTGAACTGGGTTTTCCTTGTATCGGCACTTACTACATGAGCCCTAACCACTTGGCTGATGGGGTTCGACCCCATGACTCTTGTGCCCAAACTCAGATGCCATTTTCAAAACTGTGTTCAGTGAATTCATTTCACTTCACTGCCTTTCTGTACAATCATTTAGTATGACCTTCCTTTTTGTTGAGCACAATGCAAAATGTCAGACACTTTTACTCTGCGGCTGTAATTGCTGATAAATGCTGCCTAAACGTATCACACTGAACACCTATAAAAAGCTACGAGTTTTGGATTGTACTGTACACTGTAATATTTGCTTTTAAACTGAAAGGCTTTTAAGACATGATGTTCACATTTCTCACAATTTCTGTCTTCTTACTGCGCCTTTGAGTCTTTTTCTGTTACATTAAAAATGGGCTGATGGAGTCACATGTCTCTGCTTTTCTCTTCTCTTTCCTCACAGGTTCCCTGGGAGCTGTTAAACTTATCCATGTGACAGGAGTCCTAAGGTGGCAGAAGGCATGAAGCAACACTGTGATATCATAGTGGCTGGTCCATGACACTAAACTCCATTCAACCCTCTCCACTATCCACCCACCCTCTGTTCTCATCACACCGGACAACCAATCACTCACTCTCCCATTTACACAAAGCTGCACTATGGCCAGCAAGAGGAAATCCACTGTACCCTGCATGATACCATCCAAAACCAAACATGTGCGTGAGGAAATCATCCTGGGCTCGCTACCAGAACTCCTACCAACAATCCCAGAAGACAGCATACTCAGCATCTCTGGAGAAGAGTCTGGCCATTTCTCGCACAGCTCCTCCAAATCTGAAAGCGGCAGTGAGATGCAGAAAGGAGGTACATACAGCTGTCTAACTTGCCGTTTTGAGTCCAGAGATCTTAACTACTTTTTGGATCACATGCACAACTGCCACTTAGACTTCAGGGCCCAGCCCACCTTCTACTGCCTGAACTGTGGGGTGTCTGTCGTCCGCTTTGAGGCTCTTGCGCTCCACAATGCCAACTCCCACCCTAAGATAATGGAGGGCTTGGTCACTGCCTCTCTAACGGTCAACAAGAGGGACGGAGTGACAACTGTTGAGCAAAGCCTCTTCACGGACAGTGGAGAAGACTACAGAGAATCTGGGATCTCCCTCACCAAAACACCAATTGCGAAGATGATGAAAGCCAAGGGAGAGCACAAAAAGATTGTGGTTTCTCACACCGTGGAGGTACGGAAGATAGACACTGGAAAGGATGTAGACCCCAGCATGCTGACAAATGTGCCTGAACTCCAAAACGGGGCTCTCAGTGTTTCTGGTGCCCCAGCTATGCCGAGGACCACTGTCACTCATGTGATTAAGACGACAGTGTCCAACCAAGTATTTCACCAGCACACTCCCTCCCTTTACTCTACCCCCTCCTCTGATTCCAATAAAGACCTTCCAAAGGTGATGATCCCTCTCAGCAGCATCCCCACCTACGATGCCGCCATGGACACCAGCAGCTTTCTCAAGACATCCTTTGGCAAGTTCCCCTACCCGACCAAAGCCGAACTCTGCTACCTAACGGTGGTTTCAGAGTTCCCTGAAGAGCAGATCAAACTGTGGTTTACCGCCCAACGGCTTAAGCAGGGCATAAGCTGGTCTCCGGAAGAGATCGAAGAGGCCAGGAGGAAAATGTTCAACACTGTGTTCCAAGGTGGAGCACCCCAGAAGCAACTCACTACACCACGGCACGTCAATCACATCGTAACCCACCACACTGTCACTGCCCATCCAGGCTCAAAAGGACCAAACTTTCAGATGGCCAAAGTTCCATATGGCAGTATAAAGCCCAGGCCTGTTGGAGTCATAGCCACACAGGCCAGCATGTCATCCAACCCCCATGTCACCAGGGTCTCGTATTCTACTCCAATTGTCCCCCCAAAGTTTCCATCAGTAGTCAGAACAACACAGGTACTGACCAAGAACACGGAACCCACTGTGGAGCCAGAAAAGAGCAACGGCCTGGACATGGCTGGAAGCAGCGGATGTGTCAGTAGCACCAGCAGCAGTCGAAGCAGCAGTAGCAGCAGCAGTTGCAGCAGTAGCAGCAGCATCAGCAGCTATTCCAGCAGCAGTAATGGTGTTGAGACAGCCGCCAGGAAGCCGGTGCACAACAACAACAGCAGCCCAACCAACAGCATCAACAGCGTCGCCACTTGCTCTGCCAACATTAGCAATAATGATGAGCACTGTGTTGCTGACACCAACGGCAAACCAAATGCCAAAAGCAACAGTTTACCAATCGGATTGGAAGGTTCAAACAGTACCAAGAGTCAAGTGATCATCGACAACACCAGCAAAGCCAACGTCACCTGTAACAATCACAACAGCAGCGCACAGGAGCCCGCCCACACTGCAAAGCCCGAGGACGAACACAACAATTACATCCACAAGAACAACAACAGCAGTATTAGCAGTGAATACCCCAGTACTGCCTGTAATGACAGTGTCCCTAACCTGAGTCATGCCAGCAAATCCCCAACTGAAAGCACCAGCACCACTGTCATTACAAAAAGCAGCTCATCCATTTTAGATGAAGCTAAATGCAACAAAGACTTTCCCATTAAAGGCATGTCAATCTTGCAGCAGCTCATTAAAGAGGAGGACCCGTATGCTGGGGACAGAAGCTGCCCAGAGCTCAAAGTTGACCCCATCAAGATCAACTTCAAGAGGCTGAAGATGAATGAACCAGAGACTACATCTGAGATTTTACATCAAGAACACAAGTCTGAGATCGCCGATGTGTCTGCCTGTCAGCCGTCTTTCTCACCCCCCTGGGGAAACAAGAACCCGCAGCAGCTGCACATCCTGCGGCAGGTTTTCTCCAACACCCGCTGGCCTAGCAGTCAGCAGTACGAGGAGTTAAGCATCCAGACGGGCCTTCCAAAGTCAGAGGTGGTGCGCTGGTTCAGCGACAGCCGTTACAGCCACAAAAATGGGCAGCTGAAGTGGCTGGAGACCTATCAGCGACCACCACCGGAGTCAGAGGACCTTGCAGAGCCAGAGGCCGAGTCACCTAAGGACCCTTCACTGGCCAAAAAGAAACTTGTTGAGCAAGACATGAACAAGCACCTTGAAGGAGAAGCAGGACTGAAGTCAGGGCAGCGGGTTGTGTGGCAGGATTCATACTCACCGCTGCTGGGCCTGATGGGGTCTGAGGGGAGTGGCGAGCGAGGCCGAGCTGAGGAGTCAGCACAGCCAGGAGTCCTGCAGGATCACTGGTCAGAGAGAGCAGAGGACCACCAGCAGCCAGTGGCAAATCAGTCACTCATTGAACAACAGACTGATGCCAATCAGGCCAGGTACAATTCATTTACAAACTGCTAAAGTATGATACACTTTTCATTCACACTGTCTTGTGATGTTTTACAGCCTTAGTGTGATTTATCAATCCAGAAAGCAAAAACAATGTGTGCCAGGTGGAGTGATGAAAGCATGACAGCTTGTTGTTTGTAGAGGCTGCTGCGTGATGTACAGTAAAAAGGAAGCAGAAGTGTGTACAGGTACTCATGCTGAGTAGCTTATTCCGGCAATCACAGGTCTGTGTTTAAGAAGCTATTTTTAGATAAGTAGGAGTCTGGGCCGCTGAATTATAGATTGAGAGTGCATGCTAATATATGTGAATAAATCATGACAATTGTCTTTGGTGAGATGGATTTCCAAGAAGCAAGTTAAGCCGTACACAGGCATCTTTTTACACCGCTCCCTCCCAAAAAAGTACTTTGTTTACAGTACAGCACAGACACAATACAACTGGAACTTTTTTATCGCGTCCTCACAATTTGTGCCTGTCTGTGTGCGTGTTGCTGATAGGGATCGCCTGAGGATGGAGCTGCTGGAGGTGTGATGAAGCAGACCAGATCTCGCCAGAGGATCGTGATGTTTAAAGGCTGGCTCGCTCCATTGGCTGTGGTCTAAAAAAAAAAAATGAAAGAGTGTTCATAATGACAGCAGATGTGATTGTAGCTGGACCGTTGGACTCTGACTGTAACTGTGAATACCCCCCACCCCTCCTCCTCCTCTTCCTCCTCCTCCTCTTCTTCTTCCATCTGCCATCACTTCCTGCCATCGTTAAATGAAAGAACTTCTCACCTTTGAGTCCTGTGATGTTTAAGCCTTTCATGCTTCTTTGTGGTTGTGTGGGGAGGGTGCACAATGAGGTCAGTACGAGGGATCAAAGAAAAGAAAAAGAGAAAAGACGCACACTGACTGGAAAACTGACTTGAATGAGCGAAGATAGGGTAGGATAGGGCCGAGAGATATTGTTTTTGGGTCAGAGGGAGAAATATATATATATGATTGAAACTGCACTATAAAAGAGGGTTTGTACTGACTGGACAAACAAAAGATGTGTCAAGGAAATGTTATTGTTGGCTTTGTGATATTTTTTACTTTTTTAGCAACCAGTACTTCAGCACTGCCTTGAATTTTACTTTTCCGTTATTTGTTTTTTTCAATTCTATTTACTCTTCTATAGTCACTGTAAGTCCAGATGCAATCAAACATGTTTTATTTAGATCTGTATAAATGTTGGTGATCACATTGCAGTTCAGCTACACGCAAGAGACTCTATACAATGCACTAATGAAGACAGCAATGCTAAAAAAAAATCACACTGCTCCACAGTAAAAGGTATTGACAGCTCTGTCGAGATCAATACACTACACTGCCCTGCAAACTGAACAGAGAGAAGCCTGTCACGCTAACGTTGCCTTACTCAGCTCTGTCCATGTGTTTATATGACCTGTCTGTCCATCACCTTGCTTTCCAGCTACTGTGCTGTCCAGAAAAAAAAAGAAAAAACATGCCAGTGCATCGATGGTCACTGTTGGTCTATATCTGTGAAAAAAAATCTTGTGCTGCTTTCTGTACACTTGGAGATGTTTAACTTTAAGCTGTAATTGTATCAAATATTGTTACTGGCAAAATGTTGTTTAAAAGCAAAATTATCAATTTGATCCCTAGACACTGACAGAGTGAGATATTGTGCTAGCTAGAGAGCCAAATGAGGAGATCTTTGCTCTCCTCTGAATTTTCTTGTTTATATAAACATACAGTCACTACATGAATCCTACTAAGCTGCATCTTTGTCAAGCTGCTAATAGCTAAGAACGGTGCTATACCATCCAAAGTGAAATTGGAGGTTGATCTCCTACCAGCAGTGTATGCACTTGTGTCGAATGTTACAAATTTATTTTGGTTTGAGATAAATGGAATCTGGACTTACGGTGTTATGATCACTTAAAAAAAACTTTTATGAAATAGTCTGATCATAAAGCACTGTTGTATCATCCTTTCTACACTTCTGAATCTTTACAGAATAAACCGAATACTCACCAAGCAGTAAGGTCTCTTATTTTGTCAGCACCTTGCACCAAGAGTGAATTTTAATGTGGATACAGGCAAATTATTCAGCGTGATGAATGTGAAAGTAACATGCAGCAGTGGTGAGGAGAAATGCATACAGCCCCCCCTGCAGGGGAGCAGCTGACATTACAGGTAAAAGTAATAAACCTTTTAATTTTGCCTGTTGTGAGTTATGCCTTCAGACTTTAGGCATGCAGATGGTGGTTTAATGAAGGATGTGCACTGTGAGAAAAGTAAGGTGCCTTCCAGATGTACTAAGGAACAGTTATTTGTAGGAATGCACCATAGCTGTTTGTTCATTTGTCCAAGACCTTGCAGTTTTTTGTGGTCCAAGCTCACACAACACAACAGATGTTGCAATGTAAAATGCAATGTAAACAGGTTTTTGAAGAATAGAAGAACACTACTTTTTAGACATACACATGAGAAGCAGACAGATGTGAGGTAATAAATGAAGAGTACAGCATATATTTATCTGTAGGGTTTTTATTCCTTTTTCAACCTACAATGCGCTTAAAACTCAACATGATCAAAGGCTATGACAAAAGGTAAAACAGGAATAGGATGTTGACTTTACATCTACTTACATCAACTGTCCCATGGAATAAAATGAATTGATAATTCACATTAAATGTTACATTTCTTTATCCTCAATCATTACACAATTAAAAAACCTGCCTAAATTGTAACAGTTTGGTGATTTTTTTTGGCAAAGTTGATATCCCTCACACACCCCACTAGGAGGAGGAAAAAAAAAGAAACTTTCCATTTACTGACTTTAAATACATTATCATAGCATTATTCTTCAAGTAACAGATATGGGAGTTTTCTTGGAACAATTGTTAAATTAAGTTAAAATCAGATGTACACAGGGCTATGCAAAGAGATTCAGAGGACGCTTGCAACCAAAAAGGATTTAAAATGATTGGTTCACATTTACACTAAAAAGAAGTCCCTGATAGAGGCTGTAAAACAAAATATTCACATTCTGCTTGCTTAAGTAAATATTGACAAGGTTGCAGTATTCCCCCCCCCCCCCCCCCCCCCCCCCCTTTGCCTGCCCAGACATCCTCTTTCATGCTCAACAATTCAACATAGTCCAGTTTAAAATATTCACCCAAACAGACAGCTTCCATGATCGAGCCCCTCAGACGCACATGCACACACGCGCACACAAAAAGCTCACATTTCGTTTCCTCGGAAGGCGCGTGGGTGTAAGTTAAGGAATTCATTTGATTTTACTTTGTCTATCAAAATATAGAATTCAGTAATAATACATGGGAGAGCTAAAATACAGAGTGAGCGAACCAAGAAAATAAATGTTACAAAGCAATTTTTCTTTTTGCTCAATACAGTAGCTATAGGACCACAGAGTTCAAAGTTCAGGCATTGTCAGGTTTTGTCCTTAGAAGGACAGACAAAAGTAAAAGGGAGGGTGGGTGACCCAATTACAGGGGCTATGCCTTGATTCTCAGTTGTGGGTAGTTCAGCCTTGTTGCCTGATCTCAGATCAGATGTTTAAACTATCCACACACCCTCCTGTCACTTCATAATGGCCATGTCTTACCGTGTCGCTTTGTCAGGTCTGCCCATCAAGTTAGGCTAAAAACAAGTATCCAATAAAAAAAAATTGTATCATTGTTAAAACCACAAACTGGGATTTAAAATTCATAGTCTTCATCTGCCATATCAATTGCCCAGGCGAACTTCTCACGCTGGGTTTTGTTGTAGATCTTCTCAACGGGAATGCCCCACTTCTTACACCTACAACACAAAACGGAGTAAAGTTAACCTGACGAACAAGGTTCCACTATGGGTATAAGTTCACAACAGACTTTAATGATATTTTCTTACCAAGCCACAGAAATGCGAGGGTCCAGATAATTGAGTTTGGAAGTGCCGAGAGCAATTTGCTTGTTCTCTTCACGATCAGTTGCCTGCACTTCCAGCTTCATCAGTTGTTCTTCTATCCTCTGAACCGCCTTCTTCTTGGTCTCTACGGCCCTGCAGATAAAAAACAATGACGTCAAAAACGTGGCAACACTGGATGAACAGTTATGGCACTCTATCCATGCTAAACCTTTAACATACTTACTTTTTGGATTTTTCATCTTTCCGCATTTTGGCATCAGCCTTGGCACTCTTCAGTTCCCTCTTCGCGTCAGAAAGCTGGTTCCTTTTAGCATCAATCTATGAAAATGCAGAGAAACTTTCGTAAAGACTCAAACCTTTAAAGAGTAATGTGAGACAAAACTTTATTTCAGGATTCGTTAAAAGCAGATGGAATTATCTGAACAGATCATACTTTAGTCTGCAGGTTCTGCATGGACTTCTCAAATGTCTTCGGTGGAGCCCTCTGATGGTTACACAGGATGGCAACGGCCCTGTTGGCCCTGTTGTAGGACAAGATCTTGGCTGGAATGTTGTCCTCCGCTACATGAGACAGTAAGCATAATCAGTTTTCTGTATGCAGAATGACTCCAAACAGTAGTGAAGGCAAAACCTGAGGGACCTTCCAAAAGGGATTAATAAAGTATATTCTATTCCAAAAGGCTTATTAGCAATTCATAACAAGAATTTCAGCAGCAAAACGGGTTACTGCGTTTCTTCTTGTTTAAGAAGAAAATTTAATGAGAATTCTAGTGCAAAAACTGCCTTAGCTCCTTTTAGACGTACCGTTTGTCAGCTCCTTCACCTGCTGCTGCAGGGTAATTGAGGCATTGTATGTACGGAAAACTTTGGCTGTCAGACCGTCCATCAACTCCTGAAGGTGTTTGTTTAGAATTGAAGTCTGGAAAAATGCAAAGTGTAACCATTACATAACTACTGAGTATCAAAATATAAAGATAGGCCATTCTGACACCATTATTTTAAGAATATTTCCAAATAGGGATCTGAAATATTTTCCTGGCATAAAGATATGTACATAATTGACAGGTAACATTGGGCTTACATTCAAACGGTCAAACAGATCATCATCAGGCTCTTTGTTCTCCATGAACAACTGAAGATTCTTAAATACCTGGGGGGGAAATAGGCATATTTACTGATGCCAATTTCACACACACTCGGATCACTACATTGCTATAGGATACTCGTCCTTACCCTCTTCTCCACAGGGACTGTGTTGTAGTAGCGGATTGAGTCTTTACCTAAGAAGTCAAACTCCACCACAAACTCCTGACCGTCCTTCTCAGGATAAAGTTTGATGTGCTCAACTCTCAGTGAGCAGCAGCCCACGGTGTCCGCAGTCTCTCCTTCTTCCTTCTCATTACCTGCTCTCAGAGCCAGCTAGTACACATCAAAGACAGTTAGAATTAAAGAAGGCTTAAAGACATTACCCTCACTGAAGCCAGTGTTTAAGTGGCCACCAAACCCAACTTTTGTTGGTCATTAAAAAGCAGTTAAACCACATTAAAATCCCTGAAGCCAGCAGTCAAATGTCAATAGTAGTCATGTATCCTTACCTTGTCAATGAAGTAGAGTGCCACAGCCCTCTGTCTAATCCTCATCTCTTTAGACTTCCAGTCGTCACGGTACTGAGCTCTGATCCGGTCCACACATTTCTTTAGCCGACGAGCCGTTTCATACTTCTGCCAATCCTTTTCTCCCTGCAGACAAAGGACACAACAAATAAAGGCAAGGAAACTAATGTATTCATTAGGGGCCATGTTTGTTAAACCTACAAACGGAGCCTAAATGGTGTCATGTGAAGTCATGTTAAATACATAGGGTATTGCGATGACTCCATTGCAGAACATTTTATTTAAACATTTTATAAACGGGTGTTCAAAAGTCACATTGAAATATGCCGACAAACTCTACACATGATACAGCGCAGTCATTCGAGCCACACCGACGACTGACTAAAGACCAATTTTAAACCAGGTTTAAATATTCATGCAGTGCAGAGCCAAGCCCTACAGTTTACCTTGATTCTGGAGCTGGGGTTCAGCATAATGTACTTGATAGAGCCTTGGATATTCTCCGTCCACGACACCAGCCAGGTCACCTTGTTGTCATGACGCACCTCTTTCCATTTTGTGCCTGGAGGAGGCTCGGGGTACTTGGAGTCCCTACATGGAGACATTATCAGGTAATTTAAACTGTAGCAATTCTTCACCAACAGCAAAAATATGCAAATGTTCACTCACTTGCTGCAGTTGATGATGATATCTCCAGGCCTGATCCGACGTTTGAGCATGCCCATTTTAGGATGGTCTCCACGACCACGGAACAGGCCCGGAGGTTCAATGCGGAAGTTAGCAATACGCTCCTTGTGGTTGTCCATGATACAGAAGCCGTACTCCTGCAGCGTGCGCTCATTCTCTTCCTTTATTTTCTAAAAAGAATAAGACAGAATACCTGATTATCACAACTCCCAAGTGTCAATTACTCTGTTAAAATGTAGTCATGCACTAGTTGGCTGCTATGATGCCAGAGGATTTCTGCTAAGTAAATGTCGGCTGACAGAAATGTGCAGTAAGAAGAATTTGGGTCAAGGGCATCTAAAAGACAACATCCTTATAAATTAAAGGAACACAGGAATTTGATAGGTTGCTGACCTGTTTCTCCTCCCTTGTCAGGGCTTTCCTTGCTTCAGACTGTCCCTTGAAGAATACACTCATCTCAGTGAAGTCACACTTCTTTAGGTCTGTGATCTTAGCCTTTTCTTCTGAAGTCATTTCCTGTATCAAAAATATGGGACATTCAAAAACAGGCAAGCAACTACAGTTTTATTCCAAAGGGTGGATCTGTTGTTCTACCTTTCTCCAGTCTTTAAAGAAGTTTTTACGGAAGATGTCCTTTGTGGTGTACTCATGGTCCAGCATTTTGGCAAAGAATGTGGCGACCTCCTCTGCGTCTGGGCTGAGCTTCATATGTTTACCTGAAATGTGTGATGGAAAAAATGCACGGCAAAATTTACACTCAACACCAGTCAATATGTATAAGGCAAGCATTTGTGCAAATTACAGTCCTACCATCATAATAAAATTTGACATGGCTAGGAAGAGGCTCATATGGTGGTGCAAACACCGGCCCTTTGTGTTCCAGGAACTTCCATTTGACACCATCTGTGTATCTCTCCTCTTCCCACCTGGAATTAAGCACCACTTATTTATACTTTCCATCATCAGGGTGGTATATAGGTATGCTGTAGCTAGCTAACATGATTGACTCACCATTTCCACTTCTCCTCTGGCTCTTTCTTTGCTTTCTTTTTTCCATCAGTTACTTCTCCTTTTTTGTTTTTTGTCTTTTTGGACTTGAAGTCCTAAAAATAAGGAAGAGAAAGCATTTAGGGTTTTGAGCTAGGATCAGGTGTTCCACACTTCTTTGGGAGCGCCCTTACATTCAGTTTTCCAATAACACTGGGGAAAGCAACAGCCCCAGCCCCATGACAAATAATCATAAACCCAAGACCAAGTTTACACTTGCTTGAGGCCTTCGCTTACCTCATCCTCCTGTTTCCTTTTCTTGGCCTTCTTGTCATTTTCAGTCTTTATTTTCTTAGGCTTGAATTCAGAGCTGAAACAAAAACCCAGAGTTACAAGTCTGACAGATCAAACTACACTACTTATATAGAGATGATAAATCTCCAGTAAAAAGACTCAAATCCAATGTAACAGAGCACTCACTCGTTATCATCATCTCGTTCTCTTTTTAGAGGCTTGTCATGTCTTGGAGAGTGGTAAAAATCATCTTCAGGCTCAGACTTTACATGGGGAGGGCTGCCAAAGAAAATGCAATAGAATTAGACACATTTTCATCTGAATGTTAAATATGGCACCCAGGAGAAACTTGCATACCTGGCGAAGCCGTTCTCCTTTTTTATTCTACCGTCAAAGGACTTCATCTGAAAGATTCAGTTTCACAAAATAAATTATGAGAAATTGATGCAACTGTAATTATTAATCGTGATCAAATGCCCTTTCAATACACACAAGTGGGTTGCAAACCTTTCCGTCATGTAGTAAAAGCCAGAACATCTAGCTTGGTTTGATACTGTAATCATCTTTATCATCATCATGTGATGCAAGGCAAGGTTCCAAAAGACCAACAAAAAGTAATGATGTTCATCTATTGTTTTGGCAGGCCAAGCTTAGCATGATTAGACAGATACAAAAAAAAGTTAATGGCAAATCACCTTTTCCTCTTTCCTTTTTTCCTTGTGCTTGTCCTTGAATTTGTCTGTGCTGCCATCTTTGTGCTTCATCTTCTCCTTGTCTCTATGTTTTTTATCAGAAGGGTCCTTGTGATCACTAGAGTTTGACAATGCACAACTATTAGCTCAGCATCCAAGTAGTCAATAAAGTAATCAAGCATGTTTTGTAGGCTCCAAGATATCCAGAAGAGCCTGGAAGCACACACATTACCTGTTGCCATGCTTGAATTTCTCCCGCTCCTTATCCTTTTTGTGGTCCTTATGCTTGTGTTCCTTCTCTTTATACTTGTCTTTATGCTTGTGAGAGTCTGTCAGGAAAAGAAAAAAGTCCAATCAACTGGACTGATAATATCATTTAACAACAGCTGTCCAGTTTGAGTTTATATATTGTATCTAAAGACAAAGAACTCCCTTCAGCCAGGGGCAAAAAGTGGACAGGCCATAACACACAATACTCTTATCTAGTTTGATAACCAAAGAAGCACCTACATAAGCCCAAATAAAAACATTAAATACATAAAGAGTTTGTCCATGCTGCACAATCTATCATGTAGGCTGCAAACAAAAAAGCCACAGTAACACAGCACCTCCTACTGCCTGGATGAGTCTCTTTGAGACAATATGAAATGACAGACAGGTTGAAACTTGCAAGAGAACAAACTAGACTTCCACTCATCTTTAAAATGTAAGCCAAGACAGGAAAAAAACATTATAATGATAATAAGAGTTAGTTCTCCAAATTAAAGCACCCCCTTCAAATGAACGTTGCAACAAATCAAGTATACCAATCTTAGGGCACAAAGTTTCTGCCAAATGTATGTGGAATAGGACATCTACTAGCCCCGAGTCTACAAAAACAAGATGCTGGTTATTTAAAGGTGTCTATCACCAGCTTTAGGGACATGTGATAAACGGAATATAAATAGGTATTCAAAGCACACTTTTCTTTCAGATATTGTAAAGACAATCCAGAATACAACACAGTGTTTGACTTGAATGGGACGTGGGAATCAAAGTTACTGACTTGACGTGTTGACCGAATAATTGTAGATCCAACTTCTAACCTATCCTTTCTCCCAGCATGTGGGAATATTAAGTTCCTGTAACAGTATCCAAAATACGGCCCAACTGATGGATGCAGCGTATAAAAACTAATTTTTCTTGTCACCACTTTGGCTCATAATGAAGCAATATGCCCTCGCACAGCCATCCACACAGCCATCTGCACTTCCCAGCCTGGGTTCAGCTTGCAGCACAGTTAGGCCGCTACACCGAAAAAGAAAATGGCGCAGAGACTAAGTCCTCAACCCCCAAACCCTCACTTTCAGGTGGGAAATACGCCATTAAAAGCCAACCAAAAAGAAATTCTAATGCTACAAACTGATAAAACACCTCGAACTGTGTGCAAATACCGCTTCGGATCTAAAAAATAATGCACGGAAAAGCTTTAACAAGACCTCCCTTTTGAACAATAGGCGCTTGTGAGTGAGACAGAGGACTTAGTCTCTGGACGCCATTTCTGTCCTCTACAGAGAACTAACGTAGCATTACATTTGATCAGTTAAGACATCTCGGAAATCGAGGATATTTATCATTTTCTATCGCTAGCTTGATGTAATAAACTTACCATTAACCCGAGAGCCACAGTTAATCTGAAAATCAAAAACAGATGACAGTTAAATTTCGATGCAGGTTAGCTAACTAGCCGGCTAACTAACTTTGAACTTGCTGTATGATACAGCGACAGTTTGTTAGCTATCCAGCTAGCTATGCTAGCTTGCTACGCTGGCTGGTGCTATGGGTGCTATGGCTTAGCGGCTAATTCTTACTGCTAAAAGCTAACGCCAAAATACATGTAGCATTACCACACTTTGTCTTTGTGGTAATATTTACCGAGATAAAACCAAAGCTGTCTGGACAGCAGCTTTACTTAACATCACAAATAATAAATCTGACGAAACTTGTCATGAGGCTGTTAACAAAAAACATGATGGCTTATAAACAAGTACTCTACACTGTTAGCCGAGTTACCCTGTCAAACCAAGAAAATAAAAGGTAGCAAGAAAGGCTGTAACCATAAGAGCTGACAATACGAAATGCATCTCACGTTACCTGGTCCTCGTTGTGGTAATGGTCCCCACTCATTTCCTAAGCGATTTAAAAGCAAAAGAGAACCGTGTAGGGTACACACACCGGCGAGGAGATGCAGGCAGAATGAAGAAAAGACACAGTTGTGTAAGCAGTAACCCAAGTCCCTATTGCACTTTACTGCGCAGGCGTGTGAATTTAAATGGTACAGAGCAGCGTGGCTCCTCCTCTTAACAAAACGTGTTGCTCTCTCAGGCCCACGATGGTCGCACGGTCCACATGTACCAGGAGAACAAGCTGCTCCGGGCTCGGTGTCTGTTACTTGTTTACATTTACTTGACATATAGGTAGATTAGAATACATTTGATTGCTAAGCAACGGTAACAAACTAATGAAAGGAGCGATTCCATGCACCACCGTCATCATAATTACTCTGTCTATGACTGCAATTTAGTGACAATACACGTCTCTTTATACTTTGTATTATTTTAGTAACATGATATAAATCATGGGATTTGTATTCGTGTTGAAAAGCTCTGTTATGGTGCTGGTGAAGCTTTTACTGAGTTCAACAGTGTAGTAGAGATAGATAGACAGATAGATACTTTATTGATTCTGGAGAGGAAATTCAGGATGTGTGGCATGTAACAGAAAGCTCCTGCCTGCCACCACATTCAGAGGCCTATCGCATAACAACTTAAAGACAAATCATAGAGCTCTTGAATTATAATCAATCAACAATATTATATGGTCGATATTCAGAAAAGCAGCCTTATGACGCGCTGAGTACAGTAGCCCATGTTCGAGTTGTTTTTTAAAGTACTGGTATGATCCCTCTAAATGATTTATACCTCACATTATAAGATTATCAATAGGGAGGTATCAGTGTTTTTTCTAGCAGCTATAGCTGCTAGAAGTGGAGGTAGTTTAAAATATTTCATATGAACTTTTATATACAGCATATGAATTTGAGCCATTGATTAATGATTGGCTGTTAAGACTATTTGGACATTTCTTAAACTGCAAACAAGCCCTATTTGTGAAACATTATGCATAGACTTTAGAATTTGCACGTGAAAAGTAACTTAGGCTGCCAGTTAAATGTAGTGGAGTGGTAAACATATAACTACGAAACGCAGTGGATGTACAAACACTGAGAAACTGAGTAAAAATGCTTAGTAACGGTTTCCACTACAAACTGCAGGTCATAGTGGCTTGGTGGCTTGCATCGAGAATATGCAAGTAAAAAAGAGGCATCACAACAATCAATGTAATCGTTACATCAATAGGGTCCTCACACACACTGGTAAGTTTTTCCTCACTTTAACACTTTGGCCCAAGTAACATTCAAAGCAACTATATTTTATCCACAAGGTGGCAGTGGAGTACAGAATTGCAAACAACCGACCACTCGGAACCTCAACCTCCACACACACACACACACACACACACACAGGTATATTAATCATCTGTGTTAGTCTGGAGTTTCACATTTATTTATGAAACCATGGTATAGCGCACACAGTAATACAAACAGTAGCATAAATGCAACAGTGACATAATTTACAGTTAATAAAATAAACCATAGCCTATAATCAACAAGAAAAAAAGTACAGTTCAAGTGATCTGAGTGTTCAATGAGTTTATACATCCAATTTGTCAAATAACAGGCATACAAAAAGTCATACAATCACTGATATACCACACATCAAAAATCTTAAATAATCACTGTATAGCAACAAGACTTAATTTAAATCTTACAATTTTAAAAGGCAGTAAAGTGTTATTTTTTCACCGCTTATTTTCTCTGACTTGGATGAGCTAAAGTCCGATTTCTAATCTACAACATTTTCTCCATGATTTTAAAAGCATCCATTTCAGTTCCTGCTGTGTGGACGTAATCAAGTAAACAAAGGCTGATCAACAGAGATGTAAGGTTATTAAAGGCACTGTTATGGGAACATTGTGTCCTCAGATGTGTTTCAGGCTCCTAATTGTTTGGCTTTTAAAGTGTTGTGGCAGGATTCTGGTATAAAAACATGTAGGAGTCGCACAGCAGCCTGCGTACGAGTTCAGGAGTCTGGGAAAGGTTGGCCCGGGCCAACTCCTCTTCTGGCTGGCACAGGAAGTCACCCAGGTCTGGACAAGCTTGGATCTCAGGAATGCTGTATCCACTTTGATCATCACCTATGAGGAAGAGAGGCCTTATGATTACACATCAGTTCAAAGGAGATAAAGGCCAGTCAGACGTCAGACTTGCCCTCAGCAGTGCTCTTATCTTAGACTGTGGAGGATTCATTATCAGAAAATAAAGCAGTCATGGGTAACCACTTTGCACAAAAAGCAAATCAAGCCAGTCTTTGCACCAAACTCAGAAATAAATATCTTTGTAGGCAATTCATTGCCACAAGAACTTTAAATCAAAACGATCTGATGTTGGTCTTACCACATCTGTCTGCCATGCTGTCAAAGAAGAGCCAGGAATGAGAGTCAGGTCCATATTTGACAAAAGACACGTAGTGGCTGGTTTGAATGCAGAGCACTGCAAATAGCTGCATCATGTGTCTGGGCACTGGAGCATCACTGGCTACACCTTCTGGTACTGATAGAGCACTAGGAGAGTGACCATGTCGTGAGGTGTGAGTGTGCACCTTAAGGAGAAACAGACAGTAAGTCCCTTTACAAATCAAGACTGATCAGTAGGGTCCTTGACATGTAGAATTGCCTCATAGGTATACCTGTGTGTTGCAGGTAGCGCAGTACTGTTTGATTCTTCCTGGCTGCAGTTTGTGATCTGTTAGACACTGAAGACACTCGTACACTGCCAGGCACCCACAGATGAAGCATTCCCTCGGAGCTGATGGAGTAAGAAGTACAAGATCTGTAAGAATCTTTCGGATCTTAAATAAAATAATTTCATATATTGCTGGATTTGAATAGGAACTGATTATATGGGTTCCTCACAGTTATGTAGGAGATTTGTGATGTCGAGCTTCATGGAAGGAATGATGTGAGAAAACATTTTGTACTTGTTGCCAAACCTTGGCATCTGTACTATTAGGCAGGATGGCACCTGAGAGACAATAAGGAAAAGTAATGTTGTGGTTACAAGACTTGATCAAAACACTCTTTTAGCCCTTTTCATTTCTAAGACTTTCATTTCTATTTACCGTCTCAAATTTGAGATCACCTGACAGGCAGGACGTCTCCAGCAGCTGTTGGACAGTTGGCACCTTTCCCACCTGCTCTTTTTCCAGAAAGATTTGAAAGGTGTATGTACCCTGAGCAGTTTCTCCTTTCAGTCTAAGGAGAGACACAGTTTCAGAAACACACCTATACACAGACAAATTGGGTAAGACCTTCAGCTAAAGATCAAACCTGAGCTTGAGCAGTGGCTCCATGCAGAGCACCTTCTGAAAGAGGACTGTAATAAACTCCTCTGGGTCTGTGAGTGGTGAAAAAACAAGTCATATTTTATGTTGCAATGACCTCATTAAAACCTTCTGTGTTACAAGATATGGGCGTATACCTTTTTCTTCAGTCCGAAATGTGTCACAGCCGAGTTGTTTACGAAAATTCATCACACTCTCTGCAGGTACGAACCCTTGCCTGAAATTCATTTATGAAATAACTAGTAAGACAACAGACACATAAGAGCAAACAGGGACACAGCTACACTTTGAGAACTTGTGATTGTAGTGTATCAGGGTTGGCACAGAACGCAAGAGTGACTGATACCGGTTGAAATTGGGTAAAGAATCATTGTGTCTTTGTTTTGGGGACTACATGATGACAAAAGTGATGAGATAAATGTGAAGTCTTTAAGGCAGTGTTTATACCTGCGTAAGCGGTTGATTATTGTTCTCAGAGTGCAGGTGAGGGGCTGTCCTGTGTCAGCAGGTCTCTGGCAGACACCATCCAAGGTCACAGATGAACTGAATAAACTAAGGAAAGAAAAGTTTCAGCAACTAAGCACTTATCTGAAGGCAGTTTGCAGTTTATAGCTCCTCTGGTTCAACAACAGTTCCTAATAACAAAATCAATGTTACTCAGATAATGTAAATCAAATATGAGGCTGTTTGTAACATCGTCTTGAAGGGAAACTAAAATACCCTGAAGGGTGGTGAACTAGTTTTACCTGAAGAGTGTAGCATCAAGGTAACAAGAATTAACATGACCCTGAATCCCCTTCATTCTTCCCACAAACAAAGACAAAGCCTCTGATTCAGGGACAGGTGGTGCATCCTCATCCGAGTCCTCAAATTGAGGAACTAAAAAAAGAGAATATGATGTGATGATTTAGAACTTGTGTAGAGCTTACAATCAAGATTATCCCCAAGGATCTTTTTTAAAAGCAGGGAGCTCCTGTGTGGCACATACACAGTGTGTAATATGATTTTTATGTGGATTTTCCTTACATATGCGTTTCAAAAGAATAAGCAAAGTGTCTCACCTTGAGAGGTCTCTGTAGGTTTGAGGTCCTCTATTCCCATAGAGGAGCAGGAAAACCTGCTGTCAGGGCTGCACTTTGTAACAGGAACAAACAGAGCCCTGTTCCCTTTGCAGGTGAAATACCTCTGACTTCCATACTTTCCATCAGAGCAGCCATTCACCTCATAGTCCTAAAACAATGAGACATGAAATGAAGCCGATACACAGCTAAAGCAGCCAGAAAACTGTATGAAATTAGAGTTCCTTACTAATTCGATCCCTGCCCATTCATCCGACTTTCCTGCAGGGAAGCCCAACCACCTGACGACGCCATACACTATGGTCCCATTATTGGAAACCACCTCCACCATGGATCCCACCTCCAAAGAGTCATGAGTTGTGGTGCTCTGTTGGTTCTGAATGACACTCTGCTCTGTATGGTTCTCCGTCACACGCCGTGTACTGGATCCAATATTTGGCATGGAGCGGATGCGTGTCACAGCTTTTCTGTTTACACCTGCAGCCAGATATGGAAGGTGACGGTGACGAGGGAAGAAGAGGCTTGTCGTTAGAAGTCATATGACATTTTGTTTTCAGGCTTGTCACATACCTGCCTGATCAGATTAAACTAACACGACACAGGACTACATATGAGGTATGCAGACAGTTGCGAATGCACAGTATTTAGAAATGTCAGGCCATGTGATGATGATGATGTTCTGCATTCCAGAGCAACAAGACCAGTTTTTCTAGTTGTGTACTAGGACCACTTCTCCTGTCTGAGCCACATGTGTTGAGTGAATGCTTTAAGTTTTCAGATTTCATAGGTATTTTGAAAGTGAACAAATTTAGCTTTTTTTAGTTCAAACATGTAAAAAAACAAACAATTAGGTCATTTTGAATTATGCCATCATGTAACAATCACGTGACCCAGAAAGTTACTTACTCCCACATTTGCCATCCTTCCAGTGCAATCCGAGAGGGACGGAGTAGGATGGGACCACCTGGGTGATGTCTGCAGCGCTGAATAGGGACAGAGGAGCAGCTTTCTTGGAGGACAGATTGTGATTACCTTCCTGAAAGGGAGACAAGGAAAACAGTTACAGAAAGGCAAACACCCTTATGTACTCAGAGCGACAGTGTGTGCGTGTGTGTAGTGGAGCTCTTGGAGAAGTTGCATATCTTGATGACAATCATTTGACTGATAACCTTGCTCAAAAGCACGCAGTAATTACACAATCATCATCATGGTAAATTCGCGGTTGTACTTTGTGCAATTATCAACTTTAGAAAAAGTAAAAAGAATAAAAAAAACGTCACTCACCACAAATTCCACCTCAAAGCCGAGCATGTGCAGATCGTCTTTGTTCTCCTTCCTTCCGATCTGCATCAGGTTCTTTACCAGCCCGGGCAGGTGTCCCTTCTTGTGCTTCACCACCACCAGGTCGTCCTGTGACAGCTCGCAGATGGCTGAGAACAGCTGGGGGTTACACAGCAGCTCCAGGCGCTTGCTGGGAGAGGAGACAAAGAGCAGGAGCTGCGCCTGGTGCCGGCTCAGATAGTACGTGTCCTCCCTCCTGACCATGCCTCCACTCTTGGGGCTCCCCGCGTTGCTCCCCCCGCAGTACAGGAGCCCCATCAGCTCCCCACGCTGCGTCTCCCCCTCCACGCGGCCAATACACCCACGGCAGAAGCCTTTCCTAGACTTCCCCCGTATGACGATGAAAAACTTCTCATTTGCTGCAGTCCTGGGCTCCATTAAAACCCTTTATAGGCACCAAGTGAATGTCTTCAATCAACGTGAAGCTATAGAGAGATAATATATATTCTCAACAAACTAACCTTCGACATGGAACAAGTCACGTAATAGGAAAACACTGTGGATACAATTTCCCCTCGAAAGCTAGCATGAAACAGGATCCTGGACACTCCACCTAATAAAATAAACAAATCGACCTGTCCTGTAACATTACTATAGCACAATATACAAACCCTAACACTGTTAAGTACAGTAGAAGTTACTTACAGCACGTTAAGTCGATAAACCGGACTTGTGTTTTTGTGTTGAACAATCAGCGGTTGCTGTCGTTAGCAGGTGACCGCAGAGGCTGACTTCCACTGAGGAGGAGGGTCAGACTGCAGGTGTTTAAATACCCACCTGCATGTCCCAGACAACGCCTCCCTGGCACAGCTCCTCCGCACTCAGCTGCATCTCTGCGAGTCAATAATGCCAAACTAGCGAGGAAAACATGAGCCCAACTTTTCGTGTAAACACAAAGATCCACGTGACCAGGAAGTAGGCTTTTCCTAACTCATGTAGAAAATAAAATGTAGACGATGCTTCAATCTGATTTAACATAGCTGAAAAAAGTGTTGTATTTTAGAAACTATCACGTGATTGTGTGTGTGGGTTTTTTTCTCTAACAGAAAGTGCCATGTACAGAGCGATTTGGACTGTGGCCCTTTTTGGTTAAAATGTGAAAAATCAAATAAACTATTTGAGTCATATGAACTATTACCACGTGGCTAAACAACAACAAATTGTCAGGATTCCAAGCAACCCCTGAAGTGTTTCCATCACCACATTATATATAGCGATACTTTGATTCCATGTCACGTCTTAATTGGCCCAGAGTGTCCATTGAAGACCTAAACAAGTTCAAAACCTAAAGCCTGAATTATACCCATCTTAAAACCATGAGGTCATCATATCTAGATCACAGCTCATCCCTGTAATGTTACTCAAAAATGGCTGCAAAACAATGGCAGATGGAGTTGCCATCAACAGACAGTCAACAGATAGTCGGGTAGATGTTTACAGTAACCACTGTGTCGAGCACAACACTTTGAGTGACATGTTTGTGCAGATTCAACACGTCACACGTCCTTCCCTCTCTCACAGTATTTACATCAGTTTTACATAACAGCCCTCATTTGCTTCAGCCTGTGTTTGGCATGTTTCCTCTCCTAATGACAAAACCCTTGTTGACAACGTAGGGAAATCACACACAATGACTTATTCTTTTAATTCAAATCATTAATGGACAAGTGTGAGTGATTGCTGACCGCCCCCTGTTGGTAAATGACATCAACTACAGGATGGCTTTCAAATCACTACAAAACTGAGGATCATAAATACAATGACGTTACAAGATATTATCAAACAGTTGACGTATGTTTATGGCCTTGATGATATTTCTGTTCCTCCTGATTCCCTGGACAGAAGAAAGTGTCTTCAATTTTTGAACTATGTGGCTGTTGTCATGCAAAGGTTGCACAATCTCCTCTGGAAACTTAGCTGAATTGGGAGAAGTGGAGGAGTAAATTTAGAAAATGACTAATGTGATTGTGAAAAAGGCAAAGTATCAAGTCATCCTTACAGTCAATGAGGAGTCTAGGACTGGAGTGGCTGTCACGTGTCACATTATGGACCAGTAGTGTGCCGTTCAGCAGCTGAAGCACACAAATAGTCCATGTGTTAAATGTTTAAGTATCCAGCTATATGCTTAGTGTAAACAGACCTGACCTGGCTGATGGCACTTAAAATGATTTGTCCAGCTGAACTGCTTAGGGCCATGTAGATCTTATGTTTGTCCCCAGCTGGTAACATCATGGTGGGCATGAGAAAGAACAGAGGCCTCTTTTCTGTCGCCACACTTTTTCTCTGCAGCACAAATGACAAGTAGATGCATGTATTTAAGACAATACTGTGTGCGTCAACTGGCTGATGTTTTTAACTGTGTTGCACCTGATGAGTATGGATTTGCCCTCTGGTATTCTGTGGCCAAGAGACATCACGTAGCAGGCTGTTGAGAAGGATGCCTGATTGGGTTAGGATTCTGCTCCCAAACGGCCTGCTCAATGAGCTACAGGACCAAAAAGACAGCAGACATAAATAAGAAACATGACGCTGCCTAGCAGCACATACCACACATATCCTGCTGCTGTCATCATCACAGTTAGACTACATCACCTTGCAACAGACACCATTAGATTGTCTGGTCCTATGACTATAACTTGTCCCACCATCAGCTCTGCCTGGAAGGAGGGGAACATGGAGTAGTGCTCAGATGGAGATGTATGGGAGTAATTCATCGTTTGTTGGAGCACTTCATCCTGACTTTTGCTAAGCCACGAAAAGTTAAGAATAAATACATAGGTATTACATTACATAGGTAAGTAATGCATTACAGAAAAGTCACACTTTAATATACACTCTATTTTACCTTAGCATGTCAGTCTCTGAAGAGTCATATTTAGGGTCACCCAAACCTATGGCCACATCTAAAGCTGCTTTCAGAGCCTTCATGGGGAGACATCAAAATAAGAGCATGGCTATTATCAAAGAAACCATCAAGTGCTCCACCCCATCCACACTTTGCAACCCCCTTTACCTCTGTTAAGTGGTGTGTTTGATATTTTGTGATATTGTCCTTAAGATGGAAGCTCTCTAAAATATTCAGAGCTGACATCAACAAAGCACCAGCAGATGGAGGAGGAACTTGAATTATAAACTCTAGGATAAAAAGTAGCACACTGTAGATGAAAGTCTTAACAAACATTTCTTCCATTCTGTTGTACTACTACCATTGTACAGGCCTTCAAGTGGCTGCTCTACTTCCACACTGTAGTTACTGATGTCATCCCTGCTCAGAACCCCTCCATTTGCTTGCACCTTTGAAAGAGAACATAATAAAAGACACATTTCACCCAGCAACTGTCTCATGAACCCATTAAAAAGACATGCTGGTATCACTTGCCTCATCCTCCATCTCCTGTGACAAGTTCCCATGATAAAAATTAAACAAACCAGCTCGCAGGACTTGTGCCAGACCAGGCATCCTCACATAGGAGCCAGGATGCAGAGCTTGCCCTTCTGGCACAAACATGTCCCTGAAGCGCTGTGATAGCTGCTCACCTTTGACCTTTGATATTGCATCAGCTGTAAAAGACAACAAGTAAGTCTTATTCTGGCGTATCACCCCAAGGTATAGATATAATGTATGAGAACATTTTAGGGAGGAACTCACAGAGACTGAAAGACACGTTAAACCCTTCTGTGGCTACATCTGCAGCTCTGCTGATGACATCCTCCCAGGACAGACTGTGGTGTTTTTTATTTTGTTGATTTGTTTGATTTAAACACTACACATTAATAAAAACAGTCCTCTATTTCCCTTTTCTTACCTCCCATACAAGCTGTGAGCACGGTGCAACCCCAGGAGCATACCTGGCACTCCCACTTGTAGCCCTGCCTGAAACAAATTGTGGATATTAACATGTGAAAATAAAATGTTTAAAGGTGTCCTCACTGTTTTAGATTACCTTAAGCTCTGAAGAATTTGTCTTCACCTCTTCTCTATATCTTTGAGGTGCAGCTCCCTGAAAATCTATCACCCTGGTTTCATTCATTTTTATGTTGTGCACTAGCATCACTCCTCCTCTACAGACAGGGAAAGAGCAATGGTTAATGTGTGATCAGACATGCATTTTACGGCAGTCATATTTAACTACAAGTGAGTCACATACCCACCAACACCTGACACATGTGGGTGCACAATCCCTAAGCACAGAGCACCAGCAATGGCTGCATCCACGCTGGACCCACCGTCACAAATGACTCTTTGACCGAGTGTAGTGCAGAGCTCATGATCAGACACCAACACACCTTTTACCTGTGAAACAGCACTGATGATGATATGTAATACTGTCTCCAGTTCAATTGGTAATGTTGCACAGCACAGCATACCAAACTTTCACCCAGGTAGATTTGCAGGACCAAAGCAACAGTCACTCCAAACGCAAAGATGACACAAACAGCATAGATTGTTATAGGCATGTCCTGACTGAAGCAGGCCTTGTCTGTCTCCTCAAAGTTGGACAGGTGTTGATCAGACAAATCTGGACTGCCAGAGGCCATCTGCTCCAATGACACATCTATGGCAGCAGTGAAAATTCAGTGGAATGTAAACCAAATGACAATAACTTCAGAGTCAAGATCCTGGCACTCTATTCCCCTGATGTCTAATCAAGTGATTTATACATACAGTGCAAATTAGCAGCATAGCAGGTTACTACAGTATCACATTTACAGAGAACTAAGACTGTTCACACTCCTCTACCTGTGTCCCCTCACCATGTTTTTTACCCCATTCGCAGGGTAATGAGCCGTCACTCAAGTGAGACGAACTGCCAAAACTTCTGTAACTAAATGCTGCCGGTTTGTGAAGCTTTGTTTCAGGATGAACGTCCATCCTCAGTATTCTCACGAGCAGTAAGCCTTGTTTTCCCACACTGTGCAGTCCTACTTTAGCAGGAATAGAACACAGCAGGTGCAATTACTTCCACACTAATGAGACCAGCGTTTGCATCCGTCAGACAGTTGTGTCAGTGACCACAACCAGAAAGGCTGCAAAGTTGTAGTTTTATTGATGTATATAAAGGTTTTAAACCAAATACATAAAGCTAAATGTCAATACAAACATTTTGCATAGGCCTTTTGTCTTCATACCAATACGTAACACACATAAAAAAGCAAAGCTAGTGTATCTCATTTTATGAGGTGAACATTTTCAGTCAAAGTCAGATACAGTACAGTATGATAACGATGATGTAGCTGCCTGGTACCAAGTCAAGATTAAAAAAGGGTTGTCATGGGTTACATCAATATTTAGATGTATAGCTTATATCACAGAACACTGGAAATAAGATGTATAATAGTTTGAGTTGTATGTGTGTGTATTTGGTGTTGTATGTGTTTAACATAAATGAGCCATTTGATCTTATATGTTGTGGTTGTTCCACTAAAGCTTTAGTGGCTGAAGCTGCGGTGTCCAGGCTGTTGGAGGGGGAAGGAGTAGTGGGGAACTCCTTGCCGCGCACGGTTCTGGCGCTGAAAAGCATTACGGGACACGTGGTGCCGGTCTGCCCAGGCCTTTGCCTTCTGGATGCAGGTTAACTTTGTCACCTCTGTCAGAGCATCGGGCTGGGAGAAAGTGCCAGATAAGACTTTACTGGCGGTAGTGCTGCTGCTTTGAACTGCTGAATCCAACACACTAAGGAGAAACAAATAAACAAACAATTAAGTTCCTTGACTTACAAAATATTCTTTAATAAGGTCTCATGGTGGTTACCAGATGAGGGACATCAGCTTTCTATAGTTCTGGTATTTAGAATTTAACATGTAGTCAATAAGAACACCTCTTGCTGCCTCACCATTCACTTCCCATGTCTGCTGCTGTGTTTCCAAGTAGAGTAGAGCTGGACAATGTTTCTGCCAACACTTCCTTCATGTGTTCTGATGGACCAGCCTCTGTGAAGACACAAGTGGACATCCGTCATATAACTGGGAACATTTTACATAACTTATAGTTCAGTGCTGTGAATGCCACAATTCTTACTTTGCATACATTATGAGTATCATTTATATTTACGTGTTTTCTTTCCTTCTGTCAGCAGCACCCTGACAGAATCTTCTATAACGTGTTTGTATAAAAATGATTATATATCTGAACATAAGATAACGCGTGCTTCATGACTGACCTTGATGAGTGACAACGAGCCACTCTTCCTCCAGCACTTCCCCGGCCTTGACATCTTCAGGGGCCTCCTCCACCCCCCCAAAAAGAAGCCGGCTAATCGTTCTGAACATGACTCTTCTGTGCTATTGTTCCAGTCCTTTTTCTTGTCTTTGTTTAGCGGGCTGTTGTGAGAGTCTTTAGCTGCTGGAGATATGAGCAGACATGCATATGGATAAAACGTCACTTATTTCTCTTTAACTGAGTGGGTGACGCCAGGAGCCCCTTTCTTTATATTATTTTTCAAAATTCAAGCGGTCTCAGGTCAGCTGACTGAGAGGTCCAATGAAATTAAGCCCACAGAATGTCATTGTTATAGTCCATCTGTTTCTCCATATAAATGGGGGAGGGGCTCTTTTCATGGAGCATCTTGTCAGTGGCAGGCTATAAGGTGGGGTTGGCTCTGAGCCATAATCTTTAAATAACAAATGACACTGAATTATTACAGTGCACACATTTTCAACTTACCACAGCATTAACGGGGGAAATAACGGGGTTAAAACACTGCTGCAGCCACAGAGATCATCTTGATGATCAGTGCAGTTTAAATGTTTTGATACATTAAAATGACTCCTAGTGTGTATTCAGTGATATGACATTACATCATAGCTGCAACCAAACTAAGCTCTCTCAAACCGCCTATTGCAGACATTAGCACTCATTAAAACAAGAGGCGTCTTTAATATCTGCAGTTGTTTATCAAATGTATGCAGCCGTGTGTGACTGTAGATGATGTGCAGCTCTGCAGCGTCCTTACCTGTTGTTTGTTTCTCAGTTTGACTCGCAGACCATTGTGGAGCTTCAGGCTGATTTTTCACCTTAATGTCTGTAGAACAGTGTGGTAGAAAGCCTTCACCTGCAGCACCAAACAACACTGTTGTTTTGTGTTTCAAATATTCAACCGATCACAGACAACAGAAGATCCGCCCCATTGCCCCGCCCACCAGGGGTTAATGGCCAATCAGAGGCCGCTCATGGAGCATGCGCTTTAATGTGATTCTCGAGCAAGACAACTTATATATTATATTGTATTGGCTTTGTATTTCATTCAAACCTTTTTACTGTAGTTCCTCCGGGCACTGGTGGCGTAACTTCCTCAAAGTAGAATCAGAATCAGAAATACTTTATTAATCCAAGGGGAAATTGTTTGTTAGTATCCCACCCGCGGTTTACGGCAAATTAAGCACAAAAAGTTTTGTCTATACATATTGATTGAGTTTGACGACATCACCATAAAGACTAGGCTATAACAATTCTGAAATATCAACTATTCGAATAAAACACTTAAAAGTCCCAGTTCCCCAACAGTGTAAAAAAGTTCATTTTAAGACTATAACAACATTTGTCCTTCAAATGAGTTGATGAAAATAATATTTAGCCTAAATTTGTGGCGGTTATTCTTTATTTCTGTATGTTTTTGAAACACACTGTAATAAGTTAGGTCAGGTTGGATTTTCAAAGGAGGTGTGAATTTCTGTGAATCTTGTTTGTTGAAATAAAGCAATTAGAAAAAAACTATCTTATCACCATTTTATCTCATCACATAGCGCCACCTAGTGTTTACAGGATTTAGGTGTTGAAACAATTTATCCTTACACACTTTCTTCCAGGAGGGGGCGCAGTTACTCCACTGATGATGTTCCAGCGCCACGGAATGGTTACAGCTGGCATACGTGAGATACAGTATATTGAATTAACCTTAGATGAAGTGTGTCGGGTCTGATGAAACAGTGGCTCTTCACAACCTGTCCATCTTACAGAACGGCCCAGCATAAGAACCTGGAACTAATAGATATTCAGAACTCTTATTTTTTACTGTATACAAAGGACACCTAATAGATTATTTAAAGAACACTCAAATTGATGGGGGGCCACTCCGGACCCTGTCTTCCTATGCAGGGGCCACTGTTTTTGTTGGACTGAGGTTTTATTCAGTGGAATGTTGTGGGTAGTTTAAATTTATATGAAAAATGAAAATCTTACATTTACAATAACAGATTTGGTTCGGACCATACATGTTTTGGACATCGTGGTGCGGGCCAGGTAGAACGTTGCAGCGGGCCCTGAGTTTGACCCATGTGGTGCAGTGTGTGCAGACTACATGAAATTCAAGTGCTTGTGTGGATCTAAGTGTTATAGAGCTGATTTACATGGTTCTGCGGAACTGTGTCACCGCGTTCATTTACAGTCATTAAAATAATTTGCAACAGTTCCTTCGCCCTTTCTTGTCAGCGGTCAGCACCGCTGGATTCCTGCGTGTAAACGCTGTGAAGCCCATGTTTTTGTTGTTGTGAAGTGTGTGTGAGCATGAAGGCGTCTTCCTGAGCACTCGAGCAGCAATATGTGAGGTGGGAAGGGCCCTAGGGGCGAGCACACCCCTGCTGACTGTGTCAGAGTATTTTAGAACAGAGGCCAGCATTTAGTCACTCTGCATGAACGCTGTATCACTTCGTTGCTCAAGTCCACTTTAACTTGTGGACTGTAGGAGGATATTTCTCTGTTTGTGTGTACGGACCCGTGGACCACGGTTATACCTGCCTTTGTTCGTTTCGTAGAAACTGTGCGTCGTGACCACAGGATACTTTTACGCACAGTTATTTTACTCTCACAAAGGACAATGCCTCGATCTTTCTTGGTCAAAAACTACTTCGCGAGACAAAAGCCAAACTATAGTGAACTGGAATGCCAAAATGGTGAGTTATAAAGTTGTTTATTTCATCAGTAAATTATGAAAGCATCCTTACATAAGTGCTTCGACAGAGGCAAAACAAACTCTGACTTTAAAGTGTAACTTATATGTGAAAAGGAACAGTTTTGTCTTATTTTAGTTTTTTTAAACCTTGATTTAAATCGGGATAGTCTCCGGGGCCGTTAGATGCACTTTCCCCCCTTTCTGCCCCCAGACAGAGCTCCATTCATGTTACAAGCTCTTGTGAATACGTGGGAGGAAACGGCCCATGGAAGCTTCCCATGGCTCCAACTTTATGCTCAGTAAATTTTGGGAAAACAAGAATTTACAACCAAAATGAGAACAGAATGTGAAGTTCATAAAAGTGTATATGAAAGTAGTGTATTTGTTGTTTTGTTCTAAAGCAGTACAATAATTTGAGTCAAATATGTCTGTCCATGTACTTTTTGATACCATACAGTTCAATAACCCTCTCCTTTCTTTCTCAGACTCACTGGAGAGGTATCCTCTTGCTGAGCTGTCCTCAGCAGACAGCACCTCCACCTGCTTCACCACAGGGCTGGTGTGGGACCTGAGTGTCCTCCCAGCTCTCTACCTGCCCACCTCCCAAACAGAGCCCTCTGCAACACCAGGTCCCCTGGACCTCAGCTCCCCATCCAGCCTTAGCAGCAGCGCCAGCAGCAGTGGAGAGGAGGATGAAGGGCGCACCTCAGACCCCCCCAGCCCTGAACCTGTACACACATATGCTCCTCGTCAGAGAATGAAATGCACCGGCGTCATGGCTCATATGAGTCCCCCAGAAGAGGAGGAAGAGAGAGAAACCCCCGTCACAGCAACCAGGCCCGCTTTCCTCTGCAAACACTGCCCCAAAGAGTACACCAGTCTGGGGGCTCTAAAGATGCACATTCGCTCACACACCCTGCCATGTGTTTGCACCACCTGTGGAAAGGCTTTCTCCAGGCCGTGGCTGCTGCGTGGCCACATCCGCACACACACAGGTAAGACACATTTCAAACCTTGCACAACCTCTCCTTTGAGAAACTTGTTGTTTCATGGGTGAAGAAATCAGTGCATGTGTTGCTATAGAACTGTAGACTTAGACTGGAGTTACTGTCATTGTGAGTCAGCAGGTGACTCCCTCATCATCTGGGCTGTGAAGCAATATCCATGACAATCTTTTTGATGAGCTCAGCATTTGATCAGCAGACATCATCACATAGGGAAGCCCTCTGTAGACCCTGTACTCATTGATCAGTCATTGTGTTTAATGACCCAGCAACAATGGCTCGTTGCTAATTATCTTATCACAGTTGCTGGGTAAAACAACAGAATGAGAACACAAGAGTGACAAAAGCTTTAAAGAATGCCTGAAGGCCCACAGCTATCACTGAGCACTTAGTACCTGCAGCAACTTGTTAGTGTGCTAATCTCGTTTGGCTCTGATTAAATCATGCTAATTCAGTCAGGCTCTGGCCCCACCAGCCTGCCATGTGATTTGTCATTATCTTTACTGTGTGTGTGTGTGAGAAATGTTAATAGAAAGCTCTTGGAGACACCTGATTGTTGTCCCTGTCTCAAAGAAGTTCTAGTGAATCATATGACAATTGTTTCCATCCTGTTTCGTCCAGGTGAGCGTCCATTCTCCTGCCCCCATTGTAACCGGGCCTTTGCTGACCGATCCAACCTGCGGGCACACCTGCAGACCCACGCTGAGGTGAAGAAATACCAGTGTGGAGTCTGTTCTCGCACCTTCAGCCGCATGTCACTGCTGCAGAAACACAGCTCCTCAGGGTGCTGCTCCACCTCAGTTTGAGATGCCATGAGGAGTCAGTGGGGACCCACTCAAAGCACAGCACAGTGGAGGGGTTGTGGCCATGGAGAAGAGGCCTATACAAGCGTGGCTGGCCTTTTGAGGACCTGTAAGACCACATGAAATGGCCTGCTTTAAGAGACCTGGAGGAAATTAAACCTCATCATGGATCTAACTTTACAATCTTTTTAGCTTCTCTGCGCCATTAAAAAAACAGCTGAGAAGCAGATTTTTCTTCTTCCAAACTAGAGTGTGGTCTTGAGGCAGGACCAAATCTGAACTGAACAATGCAGACAATCACTTCATATCAGCCCCTTTGTTGCTATTGTGCCCATTCCAAACACCAAATATGTAGTGAACTCACTGAGGTGTCTTTCCTGGCTCTGTCCTGGTGCTGGTCAGCTCAGGACCGTGGCCTAGTCACAGCTGCTCAGAGGTAGTGGTGCGTGGGTGGAATAAATCTCTTAGCGTGCCTCAAAACACACACACACATACACATACAAAAGCGAATGCACACACAGCTGTCCCTGGTACTGTGGTGTAGATAGACGAGGTGCTAACAGGTGCTACAGCCATGACCTTCACTGGTTGATAGCAGGTGACTTCCACTGCCCTTGGTTTGCTTAAGACAAAAGAGGAAGCATGTCATCACAAAAGAATGGCAGCAGTTAGTGTTTTTCACCACTGGGGATCATTTTAAGCCTCTATTTTGTCTACATTCGAACGTTCTCTTTAATCTGATGAGTTTCAGAGATAGGAAAAGCCGTTCTGTCTGTTATTTTCCAAAGAAGTTTCACTGGGCAGCTCTGCTGCTTCATGGATGTCAATGCAAGCCATGCACTCAAGGTTACCACAGTGTTAATAATATCAGCCAAAGCCATATAACATACATTTAATTGTGCCTTTAAAACCAAAATGTGCCTTTTCTTTACCTCATTTAGTATTTTTGGCTGTAAAAGCTGGTTGCAGTATTAGTAGAAATTAGTTCCAAATGTAAGACAGCAGGGACCAAAGATTTTTTACAGTTTACACCATGGATACATGGTCGCCTAGTATGTGATAAGAACCCTGTAAATGAACACTAAAGAGATGAATTTTTTTAACTTTCCTAAACATTTTATGGCTGTTATTTTTTAGTGCAATGTGCTGATGATGTGTTATTTCATTTTTTTGTACTATGCTTGTGTGTTCACTTCTACTCCCTGTATGTATTAACTGATACCTTTTCATTCAATAAAGTAATTTATGTTTATTAAAACTTTCTCCTTTACTTTAGCATGCCTGGTACAACACAGCTGCTTTCATATGCTGTAGAAAAGGGGGGGGTGAGATGTTGATTCATAAAAGTCTGTTCATGAAGGTCATAAAAGTGTTTGATCATTAACTGTTCAGCATCTTGTAATCACCAAGTAAACCGACAATTGTGTTGAAACTGAATTGCAAATATGCAGGTGAACACACTGTATGATGGATGGGAACAACTGAATGCACCTGCTTCCAGTTTCCACCTGCCAACTACTTCTCACTGTCACTGTGTAAACGTTGCAGGATATGTGAAAGTGAGTGTTTCCAAGAGGGAAAGTTTGCAAGGTTAATCATTTCATGTGTTACTTACCTACACTGAGTGAAAGCTGAAATTCCAGTTACCGTAGCTATATAATGCATTGTCTACATATATAAATATATTCTCTCCACAGGGAGAGTATAACATTCTCCTTTTCCTCTGCCTAGACGGTGAGTCAGAGTCTACTCAGACTGGAGCTTTACGTTCCCATGGCTCCTCTGCTCTCAGTCAGTATGTCAGGCCACTCATCAGTCCGGCCGTCAGTCAGTTAGTCGCCATGCGTGGGCTGAGGCCCAGGCAGGCCAGCACAGAGTGAGGTAAGCTGTTCCACGGCACAGTTCCTTATTTCCTTTTGAGTCAGGGAAATGTGCTCACAGCTACCAGCCAGTATGTCTTCTGCAGCACAGGGCAGTGACTCACCTCACACGCTCTGTACTTCAAATGAGAATGCTTATACAGATTCTTAAACATCTGTGCACAAACGCCAACCAGGTCCAATGTGGAACTAATGTAAGAGTCCTTGATTGTGGTTCCTTTTGGCTGTACATATGTTTTCATGTATTGTACCCACAATGCTGTTGGATAAAAAGACTATTAAAAGCTCAGCTGTTGGAGGTTAGCTCAGGACCATTTTTGATGATGTCAGCTGGTATGTCCTGAGGTCAGGGTGTTAGCTTGGCTAGGCAAGACAACTGAAATCCACCCCCAAATTAATTTAGTTTGCATGCAAATAAACCCATATTGACACATTGACCTCACTATTATTTCTCATATTGAATAGGTTACCTTTACATTTTATTCTTCGTACTTTGGAGGCTCTTGCTTTCCTCTTTATTTCTTACCAGGTCAGCGTTTCCCCTGAAGCTGCACAGCCTCATTCTGGCCACAATGATCTGCATTTCTTTGCTGTATCACAAGTTACAGTACTTCTTTCTGCCTTTTTATAGTGAATTGAAAACACAACATGCTTCCCTTCTTGTTCCTTGGGGAGAGTGGAGGGCCTGGATCTGAAATCTGAGAGCATTTTCCTGCTGTGTGCTTTACAGTGCCAGAGCACTCACTGTAATTTACCAAAAGTGGCTGCTATTTATGCCATAAAGCATGTGTTTAACATTCCTGAACCCCACTGTGTTTGTGTATCCCTTGCTCACTCGCTCTTCTCTCCCACTCACTCTTTGCCTGCCTCGACGGCTGTATTTCTATTTATGCATGTGTGTGTGTGTGTGTCTGTGTGTGAGGAAATGGTCCCTAAAGAGCAGCAGCCCTTTCCCTCTTCACAGGAGGATCATCTCTCCCCCTCTGAGACAAGGCCGACAGGAAGTGGGAGTTTACATTGGCCTACTTTCCCTAAAAAAGCAGCTCTGAGTTGAGGAGCTGCTGCTAAACTCAAGTGTTGTTTCTGCTGCTGCACTTTGCCACTGCCAGCACCATGTCCCATCCCCCCATCAGCTGTCCCACCCATGGCTGCTCTTTTAGCCAAGTTCTTGGGGTGGAGTTGGGTGGCCAGGAACTAAAGAGTGGCCTTCAGTGCAGCAGCAGGCAGGGCTCATGGTCTGGGAGACAGGAAGGAGCTGTCAGTATCTCATAAACAGGACTCATCCTGCACTCATAACACACAACTCTCCCAGGAGAAGCCTTCAGACACCCACTTTCACATTAGACTGTTGTGCAGGCTGATGCTCAGGACATACCATGACATTGATGCTTAATGTGAAAAGGCTGCCTATCACACTTGTGACTGTCACCTGAGAGTCAGAAGTCCTTTTACTGACACGTAACAGTCACTTGACAGAAAGCTGATTATCTCTGGTGGACATCCAAACAAAGCGTGTTACTTGGGAACTGTGATGTGTGAAATATGACCTCAGCAGTGTGAGAAAAGCAGCCGTCTGGGAGAGTGGAAACAAAGCCATCTCCATATTTTATGCTAAAGAAAAGAATGACTGGCTCCAATCTGATGTGTCCTCCCCAAACACAACCCACCCCATGCATTAATCCCTTGGCTTCATCCACCAAGATCTATATCTCTCCATGTCTATCAACTTGCTCAAAAGCACTTCATTATGCTCAAATGTTTTGGTGTTAATAACTTTCCCAGTCTAGGTTTGGTGGGATTTTTTCTTCTCTGGAAGAACATGTCATCTCACTTCTAGCACAGTAACGTCTGGAGCACTGATGTAAATGTCAGAATGCAGAGCTAATTCCTCTGTGCTGAGCTGCAAACAGGCCAAAGACACAATCACTGCATCTGGTAAATAAGAAGGCCAACAGCGGTAACACCACAAGTATGCTTAATGATGGATTTGATCAGGCTGTGGAGTTGCCCCAAGGCTGGATTGGAGAAGTGGTTGGGTGGGTTGGAGGATGGGGGTAGGGGTGCATATTAAAGAGTAATGAATCACACACTCAGTCACAGGGTCGCCGGCTATGAATGTGCTCTCTGTTGGTTTTCCTGGAGCCTGGAGTTTACTAACTGATGACGCAGGCTGGACTTGATCAGAGACATGTGTTGCTGCGGACTCGATGCCAGTGAGAAGCACAGTGAGAAAGCGTGGAGAAGGGGGAGAGGTAGAAGGATGGATGGCGCCTGAGCTCTCTGCTTTTTCTCCATGTGTCCTTTTGGGCATTGCCTCACACTGGGCCTGCTGGGACTGGAGGGAGAAAACAAACCTGACTTTTACCCTGGGTCAGGAAACAAGAGATGCTCAGAGAGTATCCTGACCTAGCTTTTTTAGCTCATTATTCCAAAATTCTTGTGTGGCATCTCAGCAAGCTGAGGAGCTCAATGTAAACACTGCACTACAGAAAATAAAGGCAATTAACTCTGACGTAAGTCAGTATAAGATACCCATATGCCTGTATAAGATAATGTTTAGTATGTAAAAAGAAAAGTTAACTTTGATTAATTAATTAATGCTAAACAAAAAGCACATCTTAGACTAATGTAAACATCAATAGTAATTTTACACAATGATAACTTATGTTCAGCATCTGACATGCAAATAGAAAAAGATCTTCAACTGGTCAATGTGTGCACAACAGAGACAAATACAGAAATACACTGTAAGTTGGGCAATCAAAATGTTTTGGGAAACTCCAAACAGTAATAGACCAGGCTGCAGCTGGTTGCTTTGAGGCTTATTTTAAAGTTATTATAATGATGCTATCATGGAAGTTATTTGTTTTCACAATTGCTTGTGTATCAGATGAATGTGCTCAGTTTCAAGGAAATCAATCTAATTTGAGAATTTTTTTTATTTCCTAAAAAAACATACATACGCGCACACACACAATTGGCAGTGCTGCAGAAAAAGCCAGGGTGTCTTGATACCATTAATGGATACAGTTTATTCCAATCCAACTATAAGAAGAAGGAAAATAATTCAATTCAATCTGAGCCAAAAAAGGGGAAAGTGTTATCTGTGGCTGATACCACTGTAAAAGCTAGCACATTAAGCCATGTTAAGCTAACACATAACACACAAATCCACCTGACAGTGAGAGGAAAATCACCTGTTTGCTACCACGGAATGCACCTGAGCATATTTTCCCAGACAAGGTGCAAGTTGACGTTAAGCTCTTGCCTGAGGCCTTAGAGGAGTATTATGAAAGAGGTAATGTAGATTTGTGCCCACCTGTCAGAACATGTCACCCTGTAACTGTGTGTAAACAGCATCAGTCTATGTTCATGGGAAGCAGATCAGCTCTCTACTTCCTTATTTTTAAAGGGTTTGATTTGCTGAAAGTCAGAAAGTTGTGTGTGAAAGGGAGAAGAGCTCATTCTGGCAAGCTGGGTCATGCCACAGCTAAATGTGGCACACATTGACAGGAAGCTAATTGAGTCATGATAGTGTCTGTAGTATGTCATTTCCCATGAACAGCCTCACAAGTTTACAGTCCTAAAACCACACCACTGTGAGAGACAGGCATGTTTGGAGCAAGAATAGGAGTTTGGTTTGTCACCGTGGAAGGGTGAGGTGTCAAAGACTTTCCATTTGTTCCACTGCAGATCAAAGCTTGAGGTGGTGCCCTTAAGGAACATATGCACGGCATCAAAACACTCTGTGAGATAGTCCACAGCAGGAATCTGCCTCATGCACACACACACACACACACAGATGTCATTACAAATTGCCATTAATCAGTCAATTAAACACATACAAACACATATAGGTGAACAGGCAGGCATACACACTGAGGCGCTGTCTTCTTTGTGGGAGGCCTACGCAGCAGCTGGTTATGATGGAAAACACCCAACACTCCCACTGACACCCCACAGGCTGTCCTGTCATTGTGACACACCAGGGACCGCTGATTCCCCAAAGACTCTGAGGTTCCAGACCTGGACGAGAGTGATCTATTCATCAGCAGCTTCCAGCTTTCAAACAACTCCTCCAACCAAACAGAGATGCAGTTGATTCTGCACAGTTGGTTCTCAAACAATAGAAACACACAGGCCAGTAAGCAAGCACTCACACAATCCCAAATCTGTGCACGCACAGAGACACATGCACACAGCCCTGCACATGTTGAAGCCATTATCCTGTTGCTTGTTAAGTCATTACTCTATAGCTTGTTATTTTCTCAAGCAAGAGAAAGCAGTCTATCCACAAAGGAGTGCTGAGAGATTTGCCACCCGACTGAGCCCTGGGATATGGGAAGTTACCCTGAAATTTGAGGAATGCGGTGAGGTTTGAAACTTAAGGAATACAGAAAATGATCATCTACTGGAACAGCGAAGTTCCTTTCCTGGAGTCTCCAAGTTGTAGCTGCAGCCAAGACTGTATGAGATATCCACAGGGAGTGAGTATTATAGACATTACTGATGACAGCGCAGAAAAGTTTCAGTCCACCAATAGGATGAGGAGGAACTGACATAGTCTGAGAGCTTTGACATATTCATGGTGGATCTCAGACATCTGGTTTCCATTTCCCTTCTCTCCTAAGACAGTGAATGCTGGCAGCGGGGCTTTTCAATGAAATCGTCTATTCGACTTCCTGTGCTATCAGTTTAGCATAAGTGTGTGTGCCACAAAGAGCAATGAAAGCAATGCTGCACACACAGGCAGTTATTAAAGTGAACTGCACTGCTTTCCTCCAGGGTTTATTTTTGGCTCTCTACCCACCCTCCAAAAGCCCTGACGCCACCCTCAGGGTTTATTAGCAGGAACACCCCATGAGCAGCCATTTTCGCAGCATCCTATCCACACACACACACTGCTCCAAACCTGTGAGCCAGCACACTCTCACCACACTGCTAATGAGTGACACATGCCCCCCAGCTCTGCTGCTAACACTTCCAGATCAAAGAGAGGTTTTAGACCAGGACCCCCCCTTGTCCCTAGTCCACCTCCTCTTTGACACCCACACGATAAGTCTAAGGGCAGCCAAATGGTGACGCACCTGTCCTTTCTACGTTAAGCACAAGAAGTGGTGTAGCCTTCTTCCATTTAGGGGGACAAATGTCAGGGCCCTTAGATGTGAAATCCAGCTGTGGATGATAAGAGATCAGATAACACTATTCAGATGCTGCATGTCAATGTGAGAAACATGAGTGAGACACCATGCACAGTCAAAACTATTCAAGCCTGTGGGAGGAAATGGAAACATGGAAACCTGATTGCAAAAGTCTGGATCAACACTGACTCTCTCTCCCCACGAAATCCTCTTTCATTAATTCAACTGCTTCACCCATCTCGAGCTTAAATACTGTCCGAGCAGTTTCCATACTGCTGAGGGGCGCCGAGAACAGAGACAGGAGAGGGAGGGGAGTGGGCCAGGGCAAAGGCAGGAAATCCCAATGCAGCATGAACTATTTTCCTCCATAGTTCCACCAGAACAGCTCTTTGTACCAATCCCCCCGCCCCCCTCTATTGGGCCTCTGTTTCTGACAACCATCCACTGCTGTTCTACGAGTCAACCGCACCACCGCCGCCACCACTGTGAAAAAAACAATCCAAACCTCTGTAACACACACACACACATATGCAGTTCACTTGTGGGCCGTTACTCAGCAGTGCTGGGGGTTGAGGAGCCGGGATCAAAAGCTTGGGGTTCCCCTCCATCTCAGTCCAAAGTCCCACTGTGGTTAGACCGTAGACAGAGAGGCACCTTACTTTAGACAAAGCCCCCAAATGCCAAAAACACTCAAATACACGAAAAAAGAAACACAAACTATACTGAAAGGTTTTTTTTCTCAGAGAGTTTTTTCTTTCTCATTCACTGTCAAACATTTTTTGGCAGGGACTCTCAATCTCCTCACAGTATCACTTGATCGTTGAGGATGCACATGCTCTTCATGTGACTCCAATGAAGAGATGGCTCTGCAGAGGCATAACGCAACAAAACTCAATTCTATCCAGGACTCTCATTTCACAGTGACACACATTCCACTTTATTAAGACTGAACAGTTGGAATGAGAAAAAAAATCAGGTCAGCAACACTGGTGAAGAACCAGAGAAGCAAGACAATACCAACTGAATATGTATTTCCACATTGCAGCATCAAATCCAGACGCAGTGCTGATTTGTTGCAGAGCAGGAACCAGGACTTTGATTGACTTGGATTTATTTTATGCACCAGTGAGACCCCATGCAAAGACGAGAGGCCTCCAAAAAAGCCTACAGCCAGACTCCTTTTTCCCAATAGAAATTCAAGGCTGTGGAAGAGGCAAGTGTGAGTATATAGTGGGTGGGAGTAGGCAAGGCACCTTGCAACAGCTGGTCTGAATTATCCGTGGGGTCGGGGGTAGTCGGCTAGGGGGAGGTGGAGGGGAGGTGTGGAGACTCCTGGCGCCAGGATCGGGCCAGCAGGTCAGGGAGGATGACGATTACCAAAATACTAGCAGGCAGCTATAGCCTTGCAAAAAGGGGGTGTTCCTGGCTCACAACGCACAGAGCTACAGGATGGGCAGGCCGGTGGACGGCCATGGAGGGAGGGTGTGTGTGTGAGAGAAAGAGAGAGAGGGGGAGAGGGACGCTCCTACTTCCACTTCCTATGAGATAGCCCCTTCCTGTCATTGAGAAACACCATATTAATGACTCTTAGGTATGATGATCTTAATTCTGTCACTGAGTACAACCAAGTAAAGGTAGCAGGGATGATATTAGCCCACTGACTTTAAAATGTCCATTTAGAAAGTGTTTTTTAGTAAAATATAAGTTGTGTTTTTCTCCTTGGCAAGAGCAGTAACCAGCTGCCTGCAAGGTGCAGTTCACTCATAAGGCTCCTTTTGTGTTTCCTGTCAGGCTGAACTGACCACATGTGAACACATTCAGAGACGAGGCAGGTCACACTGTGGAGAACAGCTCCCTCTGCTGGTTAATGTGAAACACTGCACTGAGGTGACAGTACCTGCTCTATTAGTACAAAACATGGTAGAGGGGAGTCTGTGTGTGTGTGTTCCTTTGTCTATGCTGCATTTAGGTCTTCTTCTAAGATCGAATCTTAAATGTATAAATAAAATAAGCTACAACAACACAAAATACATGTACTTGGTAAATATACACACAACTTTAACAAGATATTGATCTTAATTAACACAGCACACATACCAAAAAAAAATCTTCATTAGCTGTTGAAAAAGGATGTTTAAATCTGCCAGGTCTCTGGTCCTATTGATATCCTAACTAGAGATCAAAGGTCATATGATAAGACCCAGTTTAAGCATTAAGGAAAAAGATAAAAAAATGATAGAGGTGCCCTATGAAGGTACAGTATCTCACAAAAGTTAGTACACACTTCACATTACAGCAACCATTTCTCTCACTGACAAACCCAGTGTCCACTGTCAACACCTGCCTATGTCATTTTCTATGTAGTACTAGTATGGCTCTCTCCCTTTCATCCTCTCTGTCCTGTCTACCTCTTCTTCTCCTCCTTCATCCGGCTGACTATCAGCAGGAAGGTTCTCCCTTATGAGGCGGGTCCTGCTTAAGGTTTCTTCCTGTTAAAAGGGAGTTTTTCTTGCCACTGTCTGCTTGCTTGGTAGTTCAGGCTATGGGTATTGGAAAAGCACCTACAGGCAATTTTGATTGTAAGGTGTTATATAATATTTATATATATTTATATATTAACACACAGTTCTATTTTGTGCGCAAAGGATGTCAAGAAGATCAGTGTAGTTACGAACAAGATCACGGCTGCTAGCGATGAAAGGTGAGGAAGAGTAATGATAAACCAGGCAATATAAGAGGCAGCCACATTATGCTGTAGCTAATGAGTTTAAAAGAGGCACAAGTGTTAGCAATGCTAACAGTTATAATAATTGTATTATTAATTTATTATTAATGCTAAATCCACAGCTGAAAAATCCTGCTGTTGTTGTTTAATATTGCTTGTGGGCCTGGTAGGCCTCTTCAGTAAAAGCTTCACCATGTAGGCTATGGACATGCTGTTAGAGCTGTGTGGCAGTAGAGGGCAGCATTGTTCAGAAAACACAACTACTACTCCATCAAAAGACAAATTTACTTGCATTTACAGACTTGTTTACACCAAGCCCTGTAATGCTCCTCTGTGATTCATTTGCAGGTTCAGGTTTTCTTTCACCTCCTCTACAGATAAGAAGACTGCTCCTGAAAATCCAACCTACGATGTTCACACTATTCTGGTACTGCCAATTAAGAGATGACAACAGACCACTAGCAGACTGTTGTATTGTGCGCTAAATGCAGTGTGAGAAAAGAGGGGAATAGAGACACACACACACACATACAGTGCCAGCTGTCCAAGTGTCTGGCCTGCTGCCGGGAAGTAGCACTTCTCTGAATGCCAAACTGATCCTTCTGTTGCGTCTTAGAGAGTGAAGAAGGAGCACAGAGCTTTCCCTCAGGACTCTCTTCACCTGCTGCTGCTCCAACTTCTAACTGCTCAACGTCCTGGGGCCCCACATACCTCCAACTAGCTGTTAAATGTTGGCAAGATCTCTCAGAGGCCTGGGGAGGAAGGTGGGACTGAGGCTGATGATGCCCCCTGCTGGTACTGAAGAACTACAGCCATGCAACACAGCATTGCCCAGACAGTAGCTGAAAACTCTGATTCATGCAGATTGATAAAGACAATCTGAAGTCTGAACACTGCATTTTTGTTTGTTAACAAAACAGCCACCTAAGTAAATGTGTCCTCATTCAGATGGAAGATGTTTGGAGTAAAAAGAGAATCCAGACAAAGATGTTACACACGGAGCAGCTCTTGGCTGAATCTGAACCCAGAATGCTTTGATATGTGTCAGCTGTTGACACCTTAAACTAGGATTCCCAAACATTTTTATTATTCAGACCTCCCATAGTCACATGTTCAACACAATACGGACCAATGTCAAGAATGACATGCATGCATTTCCACTGTAGCCCTCAATGTAAGGACGCAGGCTTCCAATGTTACATGCAAATTATTGTAGTCAAATCGATGACTGGTAGACACTTTTTAAAACACATAGATAAACACAAATACATTCCTGAATAACATATCATACTTTAACAAGTAGTTTGGTAGACAGCAGGAAGTCTGTCTCATTTGTTGCTATACCACGCATACATGTGCAACAAAACAACTACCGGTAACTAGCCTGAACAAAACTTTGAATAACACACAGATACCTACTAGCAACATATGTCCCTGATAGCCAAAAGTCAAATGTTTTTATAGCTCCACTCATCAGTAGGAGCTAATCTGGGTCATAGCAGTGAACCCAGGCCCGCCCACATGGAACAGGTGAGTGCAAACCTTTACTCTAAATATGATGTTTAGCATATGTCACATAACTACAACCACATATAAACAAATCACCATTAAGTTCTTCCAGAATCAATAAGATAACAATATAAAACCACTGTGATACACCACTTACTCCTCTAGCTTCTGAAATACAAGGAGAGGTGAGTTAAATTACAAAAAAGAATGTTAACTCATGGAACCCTGTCTAAACTAGCACACGATACAATAGTACACATATTGGCACCAAAGGTCAGGTGAAACACAAACTGCTGGCTAAAGATGGAACTATGGTCAATAAAGATGCTTAAAAGAATGTGATGAATAAGGATAAATGGTTTGTTCTCACCTACTTTATCACAATTGTGGGAATAATGGCCAATCAGGTAATCCTTTCATGGGATTTATTGTTGTGAAGAATGCTTGTATAGTAACCTAATTTAAGATTTTTAAGTGTAACTCAGATTGTGTATACAGTATTCTGTTACCCCCAACACCGTCCTTAGAGAAGGGCCACCAAACTTAGACTCCTCTAATTGGACTAGTATTTAACACACAGAGACAGCCCCCTGTGCTTCCGCTGATGTTTCCCCTGAGTGATCTTTGCTTGGATTCTGCCTGCCAACCAAGTGAACTAATTGAACTCCCAATGTGATGGTGCAACACATGTGCTGCTCCTCCGACTGTGTCTGAGCAGTTGCCACATGCGACAGGTGACGTCTTCTGTGGCAGAGGTGGTGATGGTGTCTGTGTTTGTGTGCAATCTGGTGCATGTGCACATGTGTATAAAAGAAATATATGAGTGTGAAGCCTGTGTAAACTGTGAAAGAGCCGCCACGCGGCTCACTGAAATGCCTCTCATTGTGACAGCAGCTCTGTCTAAACAGCAATTATGGTCAGAGGCCGAGTGCTGCCACCTGTATCCCTGGACGTCTTTAACGGATCCTCAGTGGGGCTGACAGTAAATTAGGTGAAGCTATGTCTACCCTGACAGTGAGATGCTGTAGGTCACTGACTGAAGGTCTTTCCAAGCAGCTAGACAGGTTTCCCTTCCAAGTCTATTTAAAGTCATGCAGAGCAACTGAAGTCATGTTCCACTGTTTAGAAACTCGGCCTACAAGAGGAGTATCCTCATGTGAATGCACAGCAATAAAAACACAAGTTTGTACATTTTCAACCTATGTCAGCAGGGTGGTAGTAACAAGATCACACAAATTATCACTACTCTGGGGACACATGAGTGCAATGAGATTCCTTTTTAAAAAATGAATCATGGGTTTTCTTAAAAAGTATTTTTGTATAATATCATTGTAACTCTCTCCAAAGCAAAAAACTTACAAGTTTGGCCACATACAAGTGCTGACAAAAAATCATCTGGAAATAAAAAGATGTGTCTCTGTTTATTCTCTGCTACATCCCTGCTTGTTGTTATACATCATACAACAAATGAATCCCTCCCAGTAGTGGATGCATCACTGTGTTTAAAGGAAGCCTTCAAGCTCATGAGTGATATGTCTAAGTGCCTGCACAGCCTTGTTAACTCTTTCCTCCATCTTTATTGGACAAGAGGGGGCTGCAGCGGGGCTGTCACCGGCATCCTGGAGTGCGTCAGATTGTCTGCGGGCCTGTGTTTGGATAAGGCAGTATGCCCATTGTTTCTGATGCCCCAGCTGGGCCGAGGTATGCCTCCATGCTCCTGAAATAGAAGACAGCTGAGGGCTGCCATGCATACTGAAGGCAGGGCTGGTCGGGCAGGCCGGGCCCACTGACCCAGACCACAACTTAGCACAATGAGAGACAGGGTATTGTCTGGAGCCAGAGGCTAATAGCTGAGGTATCAGACCCCTAAACAGATCACCAAAAGACTGATTAGCTCTGCCGTGTGTTATTGTTGCCTGGGTAAATGACAGAGGGGGTTTGAGTGGGTGTGCAAGAGTAATTAGGGCTTTGGAGTGTGTTTGTGCCACGCGTCTGACCGTCTCCACTCTGATGAACCAATGGCTAAGACCTGAGCCCACACAGTTGCTGCAAGGTATTGTGGGCAGGCACGAGGCGATTACAGAAATATCCACCAGCGACGAATGCTTTGATCTGAAATGAAACACTGCTTCACTGCCCAATTTTAGGTTAGTGCTACAGCTCAAAACAGGGATCTCTTATATTGGTTCAGCGAAGCAAGATAGAAACCGTTTTTGTTGCAGCTTTAAATAAGTCTGTGTGTGAAAGACACAAAGTTTAACTAAGCGTGCAGATTTGACTTCACAGTCCCATAAATATGTTGTAATTATTCTTACTTTGAGTGTCAAATATGAATTGTCTACTTGTCTTACAACAAGACATTTTTTTCCTCCATTCACTTGTAACTAATCCTGTAACATCAATGGCAGCCAAAGAGTTTTTTTTTCTCCCTATATTAATCATATCATGGTAAATCTGCAATGCTGCACAGACTGCAAACGGTTGGCTGTCTCAAAATGTTTCAAATATTTAGATATTTAGGAAGGTATAGGACTAGCTGCCATGTGATAATAATCTATGATAATATTATAGTCTCTGGATAAATTACATTGTACGACTGGTACAGCTACGCTATTGTAGTTTTATTATTCAGACTTATTTATTATTCAGCAGATTAGTGATGCTTTATAATTGTAGTTAATATTGAAAAAGTAATAATAATAATCCAACTGTCTGATTATCACCTGTTCATAATAGATTTGTATTAAAAATGTAATTTTAGGCTATTAGTACACTTTTTGAATATTGACAACCTTTCTGTTTTCAATTAAATGACTAGACAAGCTAAAAGAGAACAGAGAAGAGATACTGAGTGTACTGAGTGTGACACTTTTACCTCAAAACAGCATTTGTTCATTTTAGCAGCGTCACATTTGACTTTCTTATTTTGGCATTAGTGTGTCTGACCCTCCTGTGCAGAAACCAAACATGGAGAGAGGTGTGACTGTGTTGTCTGTGATTAAACACTGCTGAGAATGACTGCAGTCATAATTCCCAATCTCTCTCCATCTCGCTGCCTAAGCCTGCTGGCATTCGGTGCATGATGATCTAAAACAACTGTGACTGACCCCCAGATCAAGTCTTGATGCCCAAAATGTCAGCTCCTCACTTGGACATCACCAAACTGTTGGTGGGCCAGTCCCCCAGAATGAACCCGCAACTCTGTCCCAGCATTTCGGTGCTGAGGCCTACAGCTGGACAACAGTTCAGTCATATTATACGGGAAGGTAATATAAAGCTGCACAAATGTGTAATAACCAAAACATGAGCATTAATGGGTCTGGCCACATTGGAGTCTAAATGATTTTGAGGAACACTGGGGATGTAAGGAGAGCTGTTGCTCTGAGAAGTCAGCTGTTGCAGTGGGCTGCAGTATAGCAGTGCAGAGAGATGTGCTGGGGGACGACGCTCCGACACTGCTACCACTTCACTATGTGTTTGTGTGTATGTGTTTATGTGCCGGGGTTTGTGGACTTATTTAAAGCCAGCAGCTCTGGGGACTTTGGGATTCATCTCCTCCTCGTGTGTTATCAGCATGCCAGCTTTTCAAATGGTGCACCAAGTGACATGGTACATAAAACAGCCTCTGCCTCTCAGAAGAGACCCTTGTCCCAGAATAGCTCCGGCCTGCTCTATCTAACTGATGCCCAAGAAAGTTTGAGCCATCACGGCAACACCTTTAAGTCTGCCACGGCCACAGATAACCGCATCAACAAAGATGGCTGCCTCACAAACCAAGTCATCCTGTTCGGAGTGTTTATTTTCTTCCTACATGTGTGTCTGTGTGTAAACTCTCTAAAACATTGCCAGTCCCATCTCTTCTCAGGGTTCATAAACAATAAGACCTACACTGTAGCAGACAGCCATTTTTGGCTTATCTACATGGTTCTTGCCGAATTTGATGCGGCCAACAGTTAACAGTCAATCTCCCTATCAGGAATGCTGGACTCTGGCTTTGTCTATTCTGAGAAACTGGTCCCCTTTCCCTCCCCCTCTGCTGCACTGTCACCCTGCTCTCATACCAGGCACCAACCTCTCCCCTTGCTCTGAAGGTCAGATCTGGTGGAGCAGGAGTGTGAGAGGCACAGTTCTTATGACACAATTGCTGGATACACAGAATTACAGCAGCTACTTGTGATAAAAATAAAATGAAATAAAATAAAAACACGCTGTGCTATCAACACAGTCAGAACACAGTTAGCTAAGATACATCACATCTGTCTGTGCTCAAATCTGAGATGATTCTGACCACAGAAAATATTTATATAAAAAAATAAGACTAAATGTATAACATGAAGAAGTTGCTCCATGTTTATCAGTTTAAAACTCATATGAGGCAGGTTATTGTGTGGAGCCAGGAGCCAGGCTCCATGTTTCTCTCTATTAATATAATGTTGTGTATTTATAGTAGCATGTTTAATGCCACACAGCTCCTGAAATAATCTCTTCTAAGGTTGCATCCTCTGTGGCCACACACAATAGCAAACATCCCTGGCAGCACTCAATAACACAAAGGCAGCAGGGCTCTTACTTAGAGGCCCACAGGAGTTCACAGCATCAAGGGGGTTCATGTGAGTAAAATAAAATCCACATTTTTACATGTGTGTTTGGAACTAATGGCTGTAATGTTATTTTTCTGCTTTGCTTCTCTACCCTTCACAATGTATGGGCTGAAATAATTCCCCCCTGCTGGGATGCTCCTAATGCAACCCTCTCCCACTCCCTCGCAGTGTGTACAGTGCATAAAATAACTGGGATACAAAAATAGCCGGCTTGAGTTTAGCGCAATGACAAAAACGTAGCTTTCCTTTTGTGTCAATTGAGACAGGCGCTCAGCACCAATAGGCATCGGAGGAGGTGGCATATGCTAATAAGGGACAAATGTCCACTGACCGTGACCTTGAGGAGCACAGTATAAATGAGGGCACATCTCAGTAAGCTGTTATTTCGTTGTTGTAGTCCTGAGGTCAGTGGACAACTTTGGTAGGTTGATCATTACGCATTCCGCAAGGCTGGCTGCCCTTTGAAGAGTCTGAGTCTTCATTTTACTCTCAGCAGTGAAGTAACACAGTTTACCTTGCTGGCACGTGTCCGTTAATGCGTTTATTGTCATTTGCTGATAGTGGATTTGGGCTCTTTTGCGCACAAGCAGAAGTATTTTTTTCTGCCCGTATTGTTTCATCCATAATGGAAGTGTGAAGTAACACAAACTGCTCTAACAAGTAACACCTGCTGATCCTAACGAAAACATGTGTTTTCTTACCAAAAGGAGTCCCACAAGTCGTCTCTCTCACTGCTGCCTCCAGTTTTCGGGGCCGCCGAGGAGTTGCCACCATGTCGCGCTTTGACGTGAAGGAGTTTGGAGAGGCTGCGCCGTTTTTACGCAAATCTGACCTGGAGCTGCTGGCGGCGCAAACCATCGCCTTTGACGGTAGGCTTAATATGGAGACTTAAAAGAAGCTATTCCTTTCATGTGAGAAAGGAATAGCCTTAGATGTTATAAAATCTGATGTGACTGTGCTTTAGTTTTTACTGCATTTGAGTTTAAAATTTTAAATAATAAAGAAAAGCATAGATAATGTTAATTTCCTGGAGATAATTATGCTGAAAAAAATGACACATCACCTTAATGTCTCAGTTACTTAACATAATTTATTTTTGTTGTTTTTAAGTAAAATAAAATGGTTTTGTTAACCGTTTATGAAAAAAATAGGATTATAAAATGGTTTACATTACATTACAAAATAGAGTTACAGAAAAAAATTGCGTGCCAGATTTTTGACTTCGACATATTTACTGTTTTCCAAATCCTCCTGCTAAATGCTCATCCCTGTGGTGTGCTGTTAGGAAAGAAGCGAGCCTGGATTCCTGATGAAAAAGAGGCCTACATTGAGATTGAGATCAAGGAGCTCAGCGGTGACAAAGTCATTGTTGAGACCAAAGATGGAAGGGTAAGTTCACACACAAATACTTATTGACACACATCACCATATCACCACAGCCCTCCTCCTCCTCATGTCCGCCTGCATCCCCCTAGACCCTGACAGTGAAGGACTGTGACATCCAGCAGATGAATCCTCCTAAGTATGACATGATCGAAGACATGGCCATGCTGACACACCTCAACGAGGCCTCTGTGCTGTACAACCTGCGCAGACGCTATGCTGCCTGGATGATCTATGTGAGTGTCTGGAGTATGGTGACATGGTACTTCCCCTGTCCCATGGTTCCATAAGAGCCCAGATTACACAGATTCAATTACAGAGATCAACTGTGAGCTTGGGCAATGTCAACCTGTCAGTAGCGAGATGGTTTTAGGTGAGGCATCACAGTAAATGAATCCTGTGTCATGTCCTCCTGTTTCCTCAGACGTACTCCGGCCTCTTCTGTGTGACAGTCAATCCATACAAATGGCTGCCTGTCTACACTGCTCCTGTGGTCGCTGCCTACAAGGGCAAACGCCGCTCTGAGGCGCCGCCACACATCTACTCCATTGCAGACAATGCCTACAATGACATGTTGCGCAGTGAGTACAAGCACACATTTAACAAGACTGTATACATAATAATACTAATTCCAAACATGAACACTAATTCTTTTCTTTTCTCCAGATCGAGAAAATCAGTCCATGCTCATCACGTACGTATCAACTTCTTTTTTTTTGCTTCAAACTTGAACTTAAAAGAAACATAGTAACTATATGAGCCATCTAACATGTAGACATGCACACACACAGTAGCTTTAAAGATTAATTTTTTTTCCCTAACGTTTCCTCCAAATTCATTTTTTCTTCTTTCCCTCTTGTGTGCTTTTAGCAGTCTTGTGATCATTTTTGATTGTACCCATTGTATGTACACTTTGTTATTTTTTTACACTCCTATAGCGGAGAATCCGGTGCTGGCAAAACTGTCAACACGAAACGTGTCATTCAGTATTTTGCCATTGTGGCAGCTCTTGGGGAAACACCTGCCAAAAAAGGAGTAAGGCTGATGTGGCAACCCATATTTTTCTTCCCCACCTTTTCCTTTTTTTCTGCTATATTTTATTTTTATTCACTTCATTTTTTTTGGTCCCAGGAATCCTTCAGTGTATTCCCTTTAAACCATTTTCCTCATTTGTCAAAATGGTGAATGTGAGAACTGATTACATTCATGTCTGAGTCTTCACCCTCATGTGTTGTGTAGCCATCTCCAGCCATGAGTGTTTTTTTTCCCCATTCCTATGTTTTTTTATGGCTCCAAATTTTTGTTTTGCATTATTTTTCCCTTTGCTTTGTTTATAGCCTTTTGATTTTTCTATGTTGTTTGATGCTCATTTTTCCTCTTCCTTTTCCCCCTGCGTTCACCCTCATATAAAACAAGATGGCCATTGTTTTTTGGGTTTTTTTCCACCACAGCTTTAACAACCAGTTTCTAATGTTCCGGCTGGTCGTGGTGTTCCCTTTTGACTGTAAAGCATTATTCAGACACACTTTTAATGAAATGACAATCACATGCTTCTCACCTTTGTCTTTTGCAGCAAGGTCCTGCCACTAAAACAGGGGTGAGTTTAACAATAATTAAATATTAAAACCAATGTGAGTTTTTTTTTTTCATTTTACCTCTGCGCTCTCTCAGGGTACTCTGGAGGATCAGATCATCGAGGCAAACCCTGCCATGGAGGCGTTCGGTAACGCCAAAACGCTAAGGAATGACAACTCATCCCGATTTGTGAGCACCAGAATAATTCCCTCTATCTATAAAGATATCAACAAAGTGTTGATATTTTTGTTTGGATAGTGACCTGTATTCTGGTCCCCCTTATGCAGGGGAAGTTTATCAGGATCCACTTTGGTCCTACTGGCAAACTGGCCTCAGCTGATATTGACATATGTGAGTATAAATGCACCACAGAACCTTAAACGTGCATTTCTTTAATGTTTGATCTGAACATGCCACACCATTCACTGCCCTTCAGACCTCTTGGAGAAATCCAGAGTGATATTTCAGCAGCCTGGTGAGAGGAGCTACCACATCTACTACCAGATCATGTCGCAGAAGAAACCAGAACTCTTAGGTTTGATGTTTAGATATTTTTAAGATGCCATCTACTGCACTTGCAGAACTGCAACATAAGGTGGTACAATCTTTGTGTTCCAGACATGCTGCTGGTCTCCTCAAATCCATACGACTATCACTTCTGCTCCCAGGGTGTGACCACAGTGGAGAATTTGGATGATGGACAGGAGCTGATGGCCACTGATGTGAGAGCTTTTGTCTGCAACAGGGAGTGGAGAGATGGAGCACAGTGATATTAAGTTTCTCTGCCTCTCTCTCTCAGCATGCCATGGACATCCTGGGCTTTCTTCCCGATGAGAAGTATGGCTGCTATAAAATAGTTGGAGCCATCATGCACTTTGGCAACATGAAATTCAAGCAGAAGCAGCGAGAGGAGCAGGCGGAGGCTGATGGCACTGAAAGTAAGAATCACTGTGTGCCAAGCGGCGGCACATATTTTCTGAAAGAGCTACAGGTGTAAAAGTGAGTTTCACCCTTTCTTTCATTATACTTTAATGACCAGGTGCAGACAAGGCCTCCTACCTGATGGGAGTCAGTTCAGCTGACCTCATCAAAGGCCTCCTCCATCCGAGAGTGAAGGTGGGGAACGAGTATGTGGTGAAGGGACAAAATGTCGAGCAGGTGAGGAGGTGTATTAATGGTTTCAGATCAGTTCACATCAGTGTGATGTGATACAGTGTATAAAAGCTGTGTGCTGTGTGAAAGGATAAAAATTCACCTCACACTTCATTCTGAGGACTGAGCATGCAGATGAGGGGCGAGCTTCTTCATCCTCAGTCGATCAATACACTGGCCTTTTCCACACACTCGCACTACAGACTGGTCCCTAAGCAACAGAGGTCTTCATGCGAATGACAGCTGTGTTCCTTCTGTGTGTTTCTGCGTGGGTGCTGAAGGTTACCTATGCCGTCGGTGCTCTGGCCAAAGCCACATATGACCGCATGTTCAAATGGCTTGTGGGACGCATCAATCGAACCCTGTACACCTCCCTGCCTCGCCAGTACTTCATAGGAGTCCTGGACATTGCCGGCTTTGAGATCTTTGAAGTAAGTCATCAATAGTGGAATTAATCAGCAGGGCAGCTGTGTGTGTCTCCTCTCCTTTTCTTTACTGCTCAGAATGTGAATGAATGAATGTGAGGCAACAGCAACATATTGTTATCATTGTTGAGTGCTTCCTCTCCCTCTTCACTGCAGCTCAACAGCTTCGAGCAGCTCTGCATCAATTTCACAAATGAGAAACTGCAACAGTTTTTCAACCACCACATGTTCATCCTGGAGCAAGAGGAGTATAAGAGGGAGGGTATCGATTGGACCTTCATAGACTTCGGGCTGGACCTCCAGGCTTGTATTGACCTCATCGAAAAGGTAAAGAGAGAGCAGTGCTTATAAATGACCTCAACTTGATTCCCACTGACATTTAGTGATTAATTAACACACTGTTTTCCCTACAGCCGCTGGGCATCATGTCCATCCTTGAAGAGGAGTGCATGTTCCCAAAGGCCACAGACAACAGCTTTAAAGCTAAGATGTATGATAATCACCTTGGCAAGTCACCTAATTTTCAAAAACCAAGACCAGACAAGAAGCGCAAGTACGAGGCACATTTTGAGCTGGTTCACTATGCAGGAGTGGTAAGTGTGTTCTACATGGGCTTATGGAAATATAATCCTGCATAGCATTCACTGACTGTCTTATTACATGCATGCAATGTCTTTGTTTCAAACAGGTTCCCTACAATATCATTGGCTGGTTAGACAAAAACAAAGACCCACTAAACGAGACAGTAGTGGCATGTTTCCAGAAGTCCTCCAACAAGCTGCTAGCTTGTCTGTACGAGAACTACATCGGCTCAGACTCAGGTACAACAAGGGAGGACCGTGCAAGACAGCAGTGATTCTGTAAAGTGTCCACATTAATCACTCCTCTGATTTCTCTTGCAGCCTCTGAACACAAGATTGGAGGCAAGGAAAAGAGGAAGAAGGCAGCCTCTTTCCAGACAGTGTCTCAGCTTCACAAGGTGAGACAGACACTCTACAGCTGCTTAAAGAAATGTGTAAGTCAACATGTTGTGTCTTTTGGATTTTGTGAGACACAGATGACATTTTTGGACAGCTGGGATGGAAACAGTTAAGACTTGCAGTGATGTTTAGGGCAATGATGACATGAACATCACTTTAAGTCTGTGCTGGCTCCTCCCTCCTTTACGTCAAGGACCTAACATGTGAGCAACAGAGTATATTTTTATTGTATTGTGACTTAATTGAATAGCCAGTGTGTTTTTATTCACGTGTCCTTTCTCCTGCAGGAAAATCTGAATAAGCTGATGACCAACCTGCGCAGCACCCAGCCCCACTTTGTCCGCTGCATCATCCCTAATGAGACCAAGACTCCAGGTAACCTGCGGTATAAGCATCATATATCACCTGGAGTTAAAGAACTGGGCCCGTCTGACAATTTCTCTGCTCAGGGATCATGGATGCATTTCTGGTGTTGCACCAGCTGCGATGCAATGGTGTGCTGGAAGGCATCAGGATCTGCAGAAAGGGTTTCCCCAACCGAATCCTCTATGCTGAGTTCAAACGGCGGTACGACAAGCACTCATTTAGGATGATAAATATTACAGCATTGACACTAATTGTCTCCCTTTTACTCAATGTGTTCAGCTATCGCATCCTGAATCCACATGCCATCCCAGATGATACGTTTGTGGACAGCAGAAAGGCTGTGGAGAAGCTGCTGGCTTCTCTGGACATCGACCACAGCCAGTATAGATTTGGACACACAAAGGTAAGAGTGCACTATGTAGGGGCGATGATGGGATGTGAAACAAATACTGTACCTGCACAATAACATTTCGCAACTTTGCAACTTTACCTAAAATAATATGATCTCTACTGCTAAAATTTGAGAACATGACTGTACGTATTTTATTTTTACTCTACACTTTCACTTGTGCTGTCTTTCTTTTCTCTTGGCTTCCTGTAGGTGTTCTTTAAAGCTGGCCTGCTGGGTCACCTCGAGGAGCTGAGGGACGAGCGCTTGGCCAAAGTCCTGACGTTGTTGCAGGCAGCCGCTCGTGGGAAAATCATGAGGATGGAGCTGCTGAGGATGATGGAAAGAAGGTAAAAATACTTTTTTTTAGTGAAAGAATATAAATGTGTTTTTGATGCCAAGTCTTTGAGCTCTACCTCGCAGAGAGGGTAAGACGTGCAAACAATAAAGATCACCGGCACCAGTTGCTTTTCTGAACAGGTTTAATAACAACACGCTCAGCCATGAGCCTCCCAGCTGATGACACACTATACCTTATCATTCACTCCCTTGCTTAAAAATGTGTGGCATGCAAGGGCAGTGTTATTGGTGTGTGTGAGGCGTGTGCGTGCCCTTGTATGGTTACAAGGCATGTGTGTGGCCCTGCTGTTAATAAGGGCCCCTTCCCTCTCTCACACACATACTCAGGTCTCTGGCTATTCTCTCCCTTTGGTCTCTCTCTAAATTAAACAATGTGGTCGGTGTCCTCAGAGCCAGGTGGCGACATATGTCAAGTGGCAGCTGCTCAGGCCCTCCCTAAAAATATAACCCCCGGCCCCCTCCCTGGATGCCCAGTGGCCCCTGGCCCCTTTTGTCCACGGCGCCTGTACTTCTAAGTGAGTGCATTGATGGGATATGTGGCGGGTGACAGAGGATTAAAGCCAACCATTGGACAGAGGACTTTAGTTATAAATAAATAAACACAAACGCTCACCTTTGAGAGGCACTCAGCATGGAGTCATGTCAAAAATGCAATCAGCTCCCCCACCCTCATTCAGTCACCTCCCATCCAGGCGTGCTCGCTCAGACCCTCTAAACACTGACAAGAAGTCCTTGACTAATCTGCTCCGGGTCCGTATTTAGGGCTGTGAGACACCATCCTGCTGAGACTAAATCAATCTGGTAACTCTGTTTGGCCACAGTCATGAAACATCAAAAGCAGCATTAGGTGTATGATTTCATGTGGCATCCTGCTGCGTATGATTAGATAGAGAGGACTGCATGTGTTGCAAGATTAGTGCCAAAAAACAAACACCAAGGAGAGGTCAATAAAAAAATAAACAGGGAAGTCCAGAATAAATCCTTCTGACCTACTTACTCTGAACTTCACTGGTTTAAAATTGAAGCTTTGAACTAGACCTATGACGCATGGTTTATATCTTGTTAACATCTGAAGAACTTAACATATGTATCCATTATGTTATGTAATGTATCCAACTATTTGTACTGTTCATGGATTATTTTCCTCTTATACATTCTTTCTTACTGTTTTCAGGGATGCTCTAATGATCATCCAGTGGAACATCCGGGCCTTCAATGCTGTCAAGCACTGGCCCTGGATGAAGCTCTTCTTTAAAATAAAGCCTCTCCTGAAGAGTGCTGCTACAGAGAAAGAACTAGCCTCCCTGAAGGAGGAGTTGGCCAAGCTGAAGGAGGCTCTGGAGAAATCTGAAGTCAAGAGGAAAGAGCTGGAGGAGAGGCAGGTCAGCCTGATCCAAGAGAAGAATGACCTATCCCTACAGCTGCAAGCAGTAAGTGTCTCCTGATGTGCAGCATCAACACAATCAGCTTGTATGTGGTGATCATCACACGATTTTTGCTTTATAGGAGCAAGACAATCTCGCAGATGCTGAGGATCGCTGTGATCTGCTCATCAAAACTAAGATCCAGCTGGAGGCCAAGGTCAAGGAAATCATGGAACGGCTGGAGGACGAGGAGGAGATGAGCGCTACTGTGCTCGCTAAGAAGCGTAAGCTGGAAGATGAATGTGCCGAGCTGAAGAAGGACATAGATGATCTGGAGATCACCCTGGCTAAAGTAGAAAAGGAGAAACATGCCACTGAGAACAAGGTAAGCAAAGAGAAAGAGTAGTGGCAGAAAGCTGCCTCTATGGTGCTTGGTGCGACAGGAAGAATGTCATGTTTTCATCTTTTTGTGGCAGGTGAAAAACCTGATTGAGGAAATGGCAGCTCTGGATGAAACCATTCTGAAGCTGACCAAGGAGAAGAAGGCTCTTCAGGAGGCCCATCAGCAGACTCTGGATGACCTACAGGCAGAGGAAGACAAAGTCAACACTCTGACCAAAGCTCAAGCCAAACTGGAGCAACAAGTAGATGATGTGAGTTCAAGAGAAAGCACAATCAAAAATATATTGAAGCATCTTTGACTTGTTTCTATGTGTTCTCTGTTTAACTGGTTTCTATGCTCCTGTGGTGAACAGCTGGAAGGCTCTTTAGAACAAGAGAAAAAGCTGCGTATGGACCTGGAACGGGTCAAACGCAAGCTGGAGGGAGATCTGAAACTCTCCATGGAGTCTGTTATGGACCTGGAGAATGACAAGCAGCAGCTGGAAGAGAAGCTGAAAAAGTGAGATATATATCATATATCATATCATATATCCACAGATCAGTTCATTGTTTTCTTTTTAAGTTGCAATATTATTGATGCTTATTTTCTAACAGGAAGGACTTTGAGATGAATGAGATGAGCACAAGGATTGAAGATGAGCAATCCTTGGTCAATCAGCTTCAGAAGAAGATAAAGGAGCTGCAGGTGAAACTACTTTCTTCTCTTCAGCAGTACAGCAGCTATGAAGCATCATTACAATATAACTGACTGCTGCTTTTCTTCAGGCCCGAACAGAGGAGCTGGAGGAGGAGCTGGAGGCTGACAGGGCTTGCAGGGCTAAGGTAGAGAAGCAACGGGGTGATGTAGCTCGCGAGCTTGAGGAACTGAGCGAGCGTCTTGAGGAGTCTGGTGGCGCCACCTCGGCTCAAATTGAGATCAACAAGAAGAGAGAGACAGATATTCTGAAGCTGCGGCGAGACCTGGAGGAAGCCATGCTGCACCACGAGGCCACCACAGCAGGTCTGCGGAAGAAGCACGCCGACAGTGTCGCAGAGCTGAGTGAGCAGATTGACAGCCTGCAGAGAGTCAAACAGAAACTGGAGAAGGAGAGGAGCGAGGCCAAGATGGAGGTTGATGATCTGGCCTCAACTGTGGAGCAGCTCTCCAAAGGCAAGGTAGGCAGAAAAAACACACTGCACTCAAAGTACACACAAATTAGGTCGAAGCTTCACAATATTACATTTTCTACAGGCCTCTGCAGAGAAGACGTGTCGTCTCTATGAAGATCAAATGAACGAGGCTAAAGCCAAGGTGGAGGAGCTCCAGAGGCAGCTCAATGAAACTAACTCACACAGGGCCCGGGCTCAGGCTGAGAGCTGTAAGAGACTTTAACTTCATCAAACATCTCAGACACTGGTTTTCACAGAAGTATGACACACCTGCTTTTCCTCCCCGTCTACATGTAGCCGAGTTGAGCAGGAAGCTCGAGGAGCGGGAAGCCACGGTCTCCCAGCTCCAACGATCTAAGAACTCCTTCAGCCAGAATGTGGAGGAGCTCAAGAAGCAGCTTGAGGAGGAGAATAAGGTTAGTTGCATATCAAAGTGGCAGCAATTATCAAGTCCTGCATGTAATTTAACTGGAGGCACTACCCATGGGCTGATTCACTGATCTCTACAGGCCAAGAACGCCCTGGCCCATGCACTGCAGTCATCTCGACATGACTGTGACCTCCTCAGAGAGCAGTATGATGAAGAGCAGGAGGCCAAGGCTGAGCTGCAGAGAGCTCTGTCCAAAGCCAACGGAGAGGTGGCTCAGTGGAGGACTAAGTATGAAACTGATGCCATCCAGAGGACAGAGGAGCTGGAGGAGTCCAAGTGAGTGTGATGTGCTTCTAGAACTTACAGAATCTGATGGTGCACGGTGATTATATGAAGGTGTGACAATTTAATCCTCTCATTAGGAAGAAGCTGGCAGTACGTCTGCAGGAGGCTGAAGAAGCTGTGGAAGCTTCTAATGCCAAGTGCTCCTCCCTGGAGAAGACTAAACATCGGCTCCAGACAGAGATTGAGGACTTGGTGGTTGATCTGGAGCGTGCCAGTGCTGCAGCAGCTGCTCTGGACAAGAAGCAACGGAACTTTGACAAGGTACTGCGAATCTGATGACAGCTACTACAGTCAGGACATGGGTTTCACTTTCAGTTTACTCACGACTGACTTTTCTTTCCAGGTCCTGGCTGAGTGGAGGCAAAAGTGTGAAGAGTGCCAGGCAGAGCTGGAGACCTCTCAAAAAGAGTCTCGCAGCCTAAGCACAGAGCTCTTCAAGCTGAAGAACTCCTATGAAGAAACCCTGGAACACCTGGAGACCATCAAGAGGGAGAACAAAAACCTCCAAGGTACAGCTGACGTCACATAAACTGGATGTTTACATTAAAAGAAAGAGGTGAACTTAACTTTTTTCTATCTCTATTCCTCCAGAGGAAATCACTGACCTCTCAGATCAGATCAGTCAGGGAGCGAAGACCATCCACGAGCTGGAAAAAATGAAGAAGGGGCTGGAGATTGAGAAAAGTGAGATTCAAGCTGCTCTAGAGGAAGCTGAAGTAAGTGGTCTGCTGAGTCTCTCTCACTTCCTCTGTCTTTTAGTCTGTTCCTAACATGAAAATGTCTTCTTGCCGCTTCTGTCTGTCTCAGGGCACTCTGGAGCATGAAGAGAGCAAAACCCTTCGGATCCAGCTGGAGCTTAACCAGATCAAGGCTGATGTTGACAGGAAGCTGGCAGAGAAGGAAGAGGAAATCGACAACCTTCGGTCAGTTCTGCTCGTAATTCTCTTACATCAACCACATCACAAACACCATCCCTATCCTGCCATAATTTCTGTTTATGTTATCATTTTAGCCGGAACCACCAGAGAACTCTGGAGTCTATGCAGGCCACCCTGGATGCTGAGGCCAAGTCTCGCAGTGAGGCAGTACGCCTAAGGAAGAAAATGGAAGGCGACCTGAATGAGATGGAGGTGCAGCTGAATCATGCTAACAGACTGGCTTCAGAGTCCCAGAAACTTCTGAGAAACCTTCAGGTCCAAATCAAGGTGAGGCCACACCACGGCCAGTTGGCCAGTCGGCTCATCTGATTCATTGCACATATAGTTTGATCTTTTACCTGAATTTGATCTGTGACCACAGGATGTCCAGCTAGAGCTGGACGAGACCATTCACCAGAACGAGGAGCTGAAGGAACAGGTGGCTGTGACAGAGCGCCGAAACAATCTGCTCGCCTCTGAGGTGGAGGAGCTCAGGGCTCTGCTGGAGCAGAACGACCGAGCACGCAAGCTGGCTGAGCATGAGCTGCTCGAGGCCACTGAGAGGGTCAACCTGTTGCACTCTCAGGTAGGAAGTCACCCAGCATTCATCAAACTGAATCAAAATAAAGTCACAGAAAAAGTAAAGGCTTTAAACTGATGCTGTTGCTCCAGAACACTAGCCTGATAAACCAGAAGAAGAAGCTTGAGAATGATCTGTCCACACTGTCCAATGAGGTGGATGATGCTGTGCAGGAGTGCCGCAACGCAGAAGAGAAGGCCAAAAAGGCCATTACTGATGTAAGGACCTGAGTAAACAAAATACAACAAAATGTGTCAAGATTAAATATCATGAAGACTTCAAATGTATCTAATGGTATCTAATAATTTCAATTACTAATATCTTAAAAGTTGCATGTTTGAAGCTTCAGTGAGATTAGTTGATCACACAGATTTAACACAGATTACCTAAAGTTATTATTATTATTACCTGGATTCATAGGCAGCCATGATGGCAGAGGAGCTTAAGAAGGAGCAGGACACAAGTGCACACTTGGAGAGGATGAAGAAAAACATGGAGCAGACCATAAAGGACCTGCAGATGCGTCTGGATGAGGCTGAGCAGATCGCCCTCAAGGGCGGCAAGAAGCAGGTCCAGAAGCTGGAGGCCAGAGTAAGAGCTGAGACTAATTGAAGTTCAGTTCAGCCAGCAGCACAATATAATGCTCATATGCTTATCTCACTGATAGGTTAAAGAACTGGAGAATGAACTGGAATCTGAGCAAAAGAAGAGTCAGGAGTATCAGAAGGGTGTACGCAAGTTTGAAAGGAGAATCAAAGAGCTCTCCTACCAGGTAAACCACTGCTGTCTTTACACATAGAGCACAGAGTGCAACCTGAAAATGTGTTCCAAGCTCCCTGTGCTGTCTGTCAGGGTGAGGAAGACAAGAAGAACCTGGTCCGCATGCAAGAGCTCATCGACAAGCTGCAGGCCAAAGTGAAGAGTTACAAGAGACAGGCTGAGGAAGCAGTGAGTCCACTGTTTACACTTTGACTCATTGTATGATAAAGTGATGTCATCTTAGCCACACAAATAAGATATTTGAAATGAAGAGCCTTCATAAACCATAGAGGCCTCTATAAAAACGTCACTTTCTTTTTTTGCAGGAGGACCAGGCGAACACCAACCTGTCCAAATACAGGAAGCTCCAGCATGAGCTCGATGATGCAGAGGAGAGGGCTGACATGGCCGAGACACAGGTCACCAAGCTACGTGTGCGCACCCGCGACCAAGGTAGCAAGGTCAGTAAACAGTCCACAATACATTTGCCGTTACAGTATGCCAGAACAGAGCTCCATGACCTTTGAAAGTATTTATTAAAATTAGCCAACTGGCTTCATAGCAAGAGCTAATTTTAGAAGAGACTGGATGTAATCCTCCATTAAAGACAAACTCAAATAGCTCCATCATGTGATCATGTGTAGTTATTAGTAACACTGACACTGTGTATGTTGTTGCTAATAAACACCCGTCTCGTCCTTTTCAGTTCGCCGAATGATGGTGGTGAAGAAGAAAGCTGCCGCCAAGCATGCTCCAGTCAGCCAGCTGCAACAGCTGTGCACGACTGTAACGACACATTTAAATAAAGACCTTAAAAGATGGAATTTGTTTTGTTTTCCAGTGTCAATAAATGTGATAAATTCAAGAGAGACAGTCTAAAGAAGGATTTATTATATCATTAATTTGACAAACAGCTGTTAAATAAGAAAAATGAAATTCAATAGCATTAAAGGAGAAGCAAGAGGTTGAAGGTTAGTTACAGAAGTTATGGTAGAAACTAAAGTATAAAACCATCTTTGATGGTTTGAGAAAGTAAAAGTAAAGTGTGCAGATGAAACAAGTATGGTTATGTTGACATTATGCTTGAGATTTTACACTCACTTAAACATCTTCAAACCCTGGTGAGGTGAGATACAATCACATCTGATCAGAAAGAGCACCACGTGAGTGAGGGGGGGCTATGAACGTGTCTGACAAGGTCCTAATCGTGCAAAACATAAATCTACAGTTATAGTCAAAATACCAGGGATCTAAACTAAAATGCCAATTAGTATATGTTAGATGTTTTGGCCAAGAGAGTAACAATTCACTACTTTCTTTTTAAAACCAACGAACAAAAATCTAAGGCCTAGAACAGTAGAAGCATCACACCACATACAGCGTAACCGTAGATGACCAGTTCTCTTGTGCATCATACAGAAGGACCGCACTCTCAAAAACTCACATGACAAAGCTACAGAGGTCAGGGAGCAGTTTATACAGCTGCTCCACAGAGCACTCAACATTCATTCTCTGACTTCCATCATCAATGGACTCCTATCCTATGGACTCCCTTCTTGAAGTCAGAGTGATAGGAGTGATTGGAGTGATTATACACGATCAAAAAAACATAGCAGAAGTGATTTCTCAAAACCATTGTAATCTTTATGAGCTAATTTAAAGTATGTGCACACCCATCAAGTGATTTAAGACATGCTGAATAAAAGCTAGAAAACATCTCTAGTTAATCAGCTTTAAAGCAAATAAAAAAGGCTTCCAACGTGTAAAGTCTGTTTGTTTGCATCCAAAAGGCGGCATAGCACAAGTAACTCATGGCATCAGAGGCCCATCTGTAGAAATGCCCTTATACATTCACATGAACATGTGTTATGAGTTATGACATGCTGGGGGTAAATATGTACACCGTCATCATCATAGAAGGGGTTTGATCTGTCATCAGGATAAGTTATGAGGTAGCTGATTCATTTGTACTTATCTCAGGTTGGAGTCTGATTTAAGACAACAAATCATCTGTTCAGCTCTCCACCCTCTTTTCAGTGAACTCAGGTAGTGGACACATAGCGATGCTCATCTCCTTGTCTCAATCTGAAGTAAAATTGTGCCATGCAAAAACAGCCGTCAAATGCAAAGATTGTCATTGTCAGCTTTGTAAGTCAGAAATGCTAGATGACAGAAAGCAGTATAAGATGAACATGTCAGGCTGACAGCTAATTCGCATAAACTTAGCGAAGGGTCAAACAAAGTCTCATCTTAACACTAAAGCCTGCATAGTTTATTCTCTCCCAAAGCATCTCTCACAACATGGATACAAATTCTTTTACACAACAAAGATGTTTTAATGAACAAATGTGTTAAAATATAATAACAAAAACAATTTAACTGTGCAATGTTTTATTCTACAGTTTATCCAGAGCTAAAAGCCATTTGTTTTCAACAAGACAAAATAAATCATCAGGGGAAAAAATATGGAAAAAAGACAAGTCCCTGGGTGAAGCTTCTGAAGCCACAACAGAACGGATGGTTTTTAGGTGAGAGGAACCCCATGTGATATGTGAAACATGTCAGCTGGCCCTCAAGCTACTTAAATGTGCCGAGTAGAGCCAGAAAGCACCAATAGCCACCAAATAAAAACACTCCCACAGACAAGTTTAATGGAAATGCTTTTTTGAGAAGACCCTTACAAAAACTCCAAATGTCACCAGGCTCCCCTCAGGCAGTGGAGTGGCATGGAGCCAGCAGAGAACATGAAGGTAGTGCGAGAGTGAGGCTGGTGACTCCTGGCAGCCCTGTGACACATCGACCTGCACATTAGGGTGAAAGTTCACTCTGTGGTCATTTCCACAACAAGTCCATGTGAAACGAATCTTTTTTTAACATATAATTTGTTGAATCGTACATATTTTCAATAGAATTTTGTATATGTATATAAAAGGCTCTATTTGAATTTCACCTAAAGCAAACAACCAATGCAGGTGTCATTTTTCTAGGTCCTTTGTGTTTGTTACATGGCCAGTCTGGGGTGGGCATACAGGTTTTCCTCCTTTCAACAAGCAGATGGTAACTTTGCGAGAAGACAGAGAAGAGCCAGGTAAATTCCCTGTCGGCTTCTGTTAATGACAGCCTCCATGCGAAGGTACAGACAGAAAACAGGTGAGTCTTTACATCCAAAGCGCAGTCACAAAGCACCTGGATGGCTTAGCTCTGTGGAGTCATCACCAGCTTTAGACCTCCATCTGCCCGGTCCCATCCCCAGTGCACTGAGTGCACAGTCTGGAGGTCAATCTTCCAGCAGATCTCTGTCCAGATCCATGAAGGGCTCATCAATGTAGCTCGCTATGGCACACAGAGAAGTCCTATCTGAGCCCAGCAACACTGACACCGTCTCCTTCCAGTAGCTGAAGGGGATACAGGAACTCTGAGAGGAGGGAAACCAGAGAGCTATTAGAACGCGTCAAGTCTTCTTATGTAAGGGACTGGTTAGGGGGAAGAGTACCAGGTTACATGCTCAGAGGTCAGCCTTCTTTAGCAGCCTTCCAGAATGCCAACTAGATCAATGTCAACACTTGCATATCAGCAGTTGATAATGGCATTGTTTAACAATAAAAATAATCCTACAGTAAATAAGCATCCCCTCCACCTTGTGTTTGTTGGTACCAAAGAATAACATACAGATTTGCATAGACATTTTAAAACACTGTAAGACCTAGTGATGTTTCAGTAGCCATGACAGATATTTGTCACCACTTGGGGGCAGTAGGACAAGCAAAAACACAATGCTGACATCATCTCATGAAGTTGTTATGGTTTACACATCCATCGCACAAGGAAACAACATATTTGGCTACTGAATTTAACACTAAGTTTAACATTTAGTCTGCTGTCTGGGGCAGAGCAGATCATTTACAGTGGATTTTTGGTCATTCTCACCGACTGCTTCAGCAGAAAATATCGGCTACGGTTTTAGCTGGTTGTACTGGCTGTTATTTTTAACCCATCTGCTCTAGCATTGCTGTGACATAGCACTAAGTCTTGTTTTCCCAAGCATGCATGATTGCGATTTACTATTTGGAATGTCTTGAATGTGTGTGTGACAGAGAAACCACTAAACAGAAACAATAGATACGTAGAACTGACTGTGACTTGTTAATTGTATGCTATATTCAAGAATAAGGGCATTAACTGGCTGTAGAACTGTGTGACTCACATTCTCCAGACAAGTGCTGTCCTTGTCCTTGTTGAGGTAGTGGCGCTGCCAGAAGCGCAGTAAGTTGTGGAAGTTGTTGAGCAGACAGCCCGGGTACTTCTCAGCATACTCCTTCTCCCGCAGGGCGTTGAGGTAGAAGGGCAGTTTTGCCTTTCTTCTGGCCAGCATCAAAATGACCAAACTGGTGTTTAAACAGCTCACGTTCTCCTAAAAAAGAATGTCTCAGTGATAAGTACATTTTGACCACCAATAACACTGTCTTCCTTTGAACAAAAGGAAATGAAATCACACCTGTGTGAGTGTTTGTACATTGATGATGTTGATCAGCCGGAAAAGGAAGGACAGTCTGTTCTCCACTCGGGCCATGTAGGACAACAAGCAGCATTCAGAAAGTACCTCCACCACTGGTGAAAATACAACAGCATATGGCTTTTATGGCTGGGGTTATGCTCTCAAAATACTCATGTACAATAAGTAGTCCCTTGTTGGACTGGAACAGCGTTTCAGATTTAATGTGTTAATGTGGATGTAACCATTGCAGATGCACTTCACTCTATGATATGCAGCTGATTAATGATCAAACTGACTTTACTTACTTTAGCTCAGTCTCATTATTTAGTATCTAAACCTCGTAATCTGTCACTCATGATTAGCAGTGTTTATGTTATATAATAAAGTTGTCAACAACTTTTTAACCTTATTTACCTTTGATGTCCTCAGTCTGGCTCTCGAAGCGGTCTAATGACAGGACGATGCAGCGCACCAGCATGTTTGAGTCTACCAGAGAGCTGTTGATCTGCGTCAGAAAGGTCTGAAACTAAGAAAAAAAACCCACTATAATCATCATGAACTGTATTCAATAATTTTAAGGTGCACAATTATAGACCTTCTCTGGAGTGTTGACATATTTGTTAAATCTCTTGAAGGCATCTATGTTGAACTTCATGAGTTCTCCAAGCAGATCGAAGTAGCTCTGCAGGACATCTCGGGATGTACAACCGCTGTCAATGATGCAAAACAGGATGTGCTGTTGAGGGAAATCAAGACAAAAAGTGAGCTGTGTGAGATGTGTTCATGTGGTTCCTCTTCATGGGTGATGACAAAACCAATCAGCAGTTGTAGTTTTACCTCAAGCAGTCCCCTCTTCAGCAGGAACATTTGGTCTGCGTATGATGTGGCTCCTCTAAGGAAACTTTCCACTGCCCTCGCCTGCCAGAATCTATATACACACAAACAAAACAGGAATAAAAATCAGTAGAAGTACAAATCAACAGGCAGATCTTGAACCATCTTTTTAAAAATAACAGGCACCATGGTGCCACAGAAGGTAGACGTTTAACAATAGCTACATTTACATGACACCCACCTGAAATACGAGTCAGGAGGTTCCCTCTTCATGACAGTGAGGAGGCGTGTGAGAAGGCCCTTCTTCCCATCACACGCTAGACTTCTGTCTGTGTTGACAAGTGCTTCAACCTCTGGGATGTTAGCCTTCATAGATATGGCACTCAGTTCATTCAGTTCTTGTGTATTCAGGAGGAGATACTTGTTCCTGAAAGACAAGACAGTATTAAAAATACAGAAAACAAACTTTAAGAAGGACTGACAAACTAAATAAAAGGTCACTTACTCATGGTGATCACTGAAGCTCTGAAGTAGCCGCAAAAACTGGATTTTGAAGGATATTTCCTACATGATGAAAAAAAAGTCAATTGTCATTTTACAGGGGGATTTAATTGCCTTGAGCCAGATGACTTGAAGGTTAAAAGTTCTTACTGGACTGCAGTCGCAGTTCTCATTCTGGCCATGCACCACATGATTTGAAGCTGTGTACTTCCTCCAAATCAGCTTGTCAAACAGGTTATTGAGCCCCGGGATGAGACGGAACTCAGCCAGCATCTTGTGAACCTGTGAAGAGACACGATACAGAGGATCAGTGAAAAACTGTTTCTCTCATGAACACTGCTAGAGAAAAGCAAGAGTACCTGGTTCCTCTGTCTGCCCATTAGAAGGACACAGAGCACATAGAGCACTTCCACTTTATACATGATCTCATGGACAATCTTCATGGACTGAGGCAGGCGGTGTCTCAGAGGGCTGGTTGCCAGGGAGCTTTCATCTGAGGACTCTTAAGGTAGACAAAAAAACGTCTCTGTCAAAGTTCATAGTATATTAGCATTGTGAGGAAACGGTATCACAAGTGACATCCTCTTACCTGTACTGCTTTGCTCGGCCTCCTCAGTAGCCATTTGCATGAGAGCATCCAACACCAGAGCATTGTCCAGCCACGTGTACCAGTCCTCAAGCTCCTGCAGGAAGTTTGCTCCTGTGGCTTCAGAAACCTTTCTGGTGGCCAGCTTACACAGACGCTCAATGAATCCAGGGATGTTCATCAGGGTAACTGTTAGGAAACAAATGTTCAGTAGTCCTGGAACTACTCTGTTCTTGTGTAAAACCATAGATCACATTATATATGTTATATAAAGACAACATACCCTGGTTGACCTCTGCTCTTGATGGGCTAGCATTGCGCTTCTGCTGGGCATTTTTGGCTAACAGGGTGTGCTTGTCATCATTTCCCACGTCAGGTTCTGAGATGGTGACAGACAGGATGCGACAGAAGTTAGCCAGCTGTTGCTGGTCAAAGCTTTGGACCAGGCCTGATAGGTTGGGGATTCCCTCTAACTGGATCATCTCCTGAAAACACAAGTGTTCACTGTTAGCAGCAGCAGACAGAACTCAGACACGCAGCTTTTCATAAGGTTATGAGAGCTAATTTCATCTACTTCATTAGATTCATCTATCAGGGGCATCACAACAGTAATAATAGTAACCATACTCAATAATGGAAGACAATTAACTAACAGAGTAAAACACCAAAACAGTACTGTGCAATTATATGTGCAACTGATACCATAACTCTGTATAGTCTATTGTATTTTTATACTTGTATCTTTACAATTTATCTCGCTGCTCTTATCTCTGCCATTGCAACAAAGCAATTTCTCCACTGTAGGACTAATAAATTCTTAATCTTAATCAAATGCCAAGTCCTAGTATCCTAGTAGTTGGGCTGTTCTAATATGCTATGTGCATGCATGCTCATGCTGTGGATTCAATCTCTGACCTTTTTTACTCCAAGAATGTCTTCAATTAGTGTAGCAGTCTGTAGGAAGGTCTTCTTGTTGGTCATCAGGGTGAAAAGAAACAGAACAAAATCATCCCTCGCAGCCAGACTCTTTGTGACACCCTCTGTCTATCAAGTGAAAGAAGAACATTGAATGTTCATTAAATCATTCCCACATGTTACCCGCTTTCAGAAAATACAACAAAACAAAGTACAAAGTAAACACATTGCTGACATTATGATTGAAAAGGATACTTACACATATACAACAGTTGTAGAGAACACTAAGGCAGTCTTTGACCAAGTCATCATTCACTGTTGGTACAAAAGCACAAACTTAGTCTGCTCCAGTATTTTAAAAGTCAACGAGCCTCATGCAAGAAACCATATACAAACATTTTTCTACTATTTTTGTTTGTATCATATTCTCTTATTTTGTGAGCACCTATAGATTTGTGGGATTGACCAATGTTTTCTGAAGCTGGATCCATACTCCACGAGAACAGAGAACTCCCTCCCCCCTGCCGACGTTACACCCACAAAATGACGTAATTTTTCTCTTGGACCGCCTCGGACAAATGGCCCGGGAAAAACTTTTTCTTTCAAGGCTGTGATTGGTCGGAATTTATTGTGGGCGTGATGAATGTGGAGAAGCGCACGAGCTTCTTCAGGTGCAGAACACACAGACGGAAGGAGGAAGTACAACGACGATGGACACTTGGACAGTTTAGATGAGCAGCTGGCAAACAGCTCCTGGAAGGAGAAACACGGCGCACAGAGAGTGTCTGTCCAAAAAGGTGGTGAATTAATCCCAGTATTGATCACGGCGTTACAGTGGCTCGACGTGCACATTGAACACCGGGAGACGGGATGAATTATTGCAGACAGTCATCCACACGTTCACAGAATTAAACTCACACAGACCAGAGGTCTGCTACAGTCAGCTACACTGATCTTCTATCTATTGTCATACTGTCTTCCCTGAGCATTATCAGCTTGTTAGGCTCACAATTTGCAATACAATCGCATTTTCAACCTTTTGCGTGTGACGTGTGCTGCGTAGGAGGTTCCGTATGCACACACTTCTCGCGGAGTATGGTACCTCTGTGCCGAAACGAACTATTTTTTTTACTCTTACCACCCATGGAGCGAGTCCTCTGTTCTCTTGGAGTATGGAACAGCCTTAATATTTGCTCTTATTCAGGTTAAGAGCGGTTGAGTGCACTCTCAACATGAACCGCAAAGAAAAAAAGAGTTTTTGTCTTATGTTGAGAGTGCACTCAACATAGGACAAAAACTCTTTTTTTCTTTGCGGTTCCTGTAACGCCAGTACTGACACTCTAAAAGATTTCCTTTGATTGATTTGATTTAAATGTATTTTGATTTTACTGCTGCTGAGGTTCTTCTTTTCTTACCACCCTTTTGTGGCAGCATCTCTGAAACTGCTGACCCAAAGTTGGCAACACTTTTTTTATGTTGTTCAGTGGGTGTCACATATGCCAATGACAAACAATCAGCCCTGTACGTCCCATTTATGATCTAGTGAGATTCAACATTCAGCACACCTAGGTAAGCAGATATGGATTGTAAGAACGTTTGATGCAGCCAGAGCTGATTTCTTTCCATTAAAAGAAAAATAAAGGGACATTTAAGAGAATGTTGCTGCATGAGAGCAAATAATCACATAAAAATAACGTAACCAGCATCAGACATGCACACAGCTGAAAGTTCTACTTACTTTTGGGTTTTTTCTTCTGCATAGTTAGTGTGGGTCTCATCAGAATTTCCACAAGCAGCTTCAGAGAAACAGAAAAATTAGATTTTTTTATTCCTACTGAGCTTTGGCACCTGAGTCCAATAATAACAAAACATCAGGGACCGGGAATGTCTAACTCACATCGACTCCACCAAAGAGGTCAAAGGTGTACGTGTTGGGGAAGGTGGATTCCTGAGCAGTCTTCCTGTCCTCTGTAACAAAGGACATGGCCTCCATGGAGAGGTGGGATGATAATACCTGATAAAGAGCATTGTTCATATGTAACTTCCATGATTTAGATTCCTTAGTAAAACATTCTGCAATACTAATAGTGCTGTGCAGCTACCTTAAGAAAGCTGTGGGCGTGGGAGAGGTCACTGTTGGGGTTGCTGCTCTCATAGAGCTTTTGCAGAAGAGTAGGGATGCCATGCCACTTGGCACGTTTATCTCTCTCCAGAAGAAGGCGTCCTGGGAGCTATGATAAATAAATAGGTGCAACTTTAAATAGTGCAAGATACTAAAACTGTGAATTATGTATAGCTGCTTATTTTATTTTTCTGATGGTTTTCAAGCTTTAGAGATGTTTGAGAAAGCATAGTGTGAGCCATATAAATAACAACACTTACTGTCCACTTACTGGATATAAACATCCTAGTCTCAAATAGATCATCTTAACAGAAATAATGTGTACAACTTCTAATACAGCTTTGTTAGCAATCTGCGGCAAAATGCGACGTTCAAAGACTGCTGAGAACCAAAACAGTGGACGTAAACTATGGCCAGCACGACTTCGAAACAAGCTCAACAATATTGTTTGTTTGTTCTTCAGTTACAAATATTGTGTAGATGTGTGGAAACAAAAATAAACTGTGCAGAAACAGCTGTTGAGGCGCATCCATTTATGGAAACGATAGTTATTGTGGTTAGTGTGTCGTTACGTAACCAGCTGAGCTGCTCAGCTGGCTTAGCCAGCTAGCTGGCTAGGTGACGTTACCCTGTTTGCTAACATTAGCAAATGTTACTGGCGTAGATTACGACATTTAAGCACTTCCAAAATTAAACTGTCGATAATCCAGGAACGCCTGTAGAGTGGTAACAAGTAGAAACAACAACAGTCGCAAATACATTGATTTAAAAACAATTTATATCGTAGTTACTCTGACGAATTATGCTAAGCTAACGGGAAGCTAACAACAAAAGACCCACTTGAAGCGGAGCTCCTTTTATACACTAGCTGCAGTGAAAACGTCATTTGGTTTGTCAGTGAGCAAACACTCTCCAGAAGCCAGCTTTATAAACATTACAGATCTGCGTCCCGTGTACACCGCGTTATATTTTAGCCAAGTGTAAATCCAGAGCTGACAAGAGTCGGCTACATGCTCAGTTAAGTGTACCGGACAACGTCTACGTTTTCAGGCTTGACTCCAAGCGCAAGTCCCCGGTCTCAGCAAACCAACTTTCGGACGTCTTAACTGTCGAAAGACGTATTGTTTATCATACCTGTGTTCCTCTGCTGAAACCCTGACCAGTAATTTTACTGGCAGCAAACTTTGTGACGATGTTGCCGTTTAAATTTCTTCGCTTTCCTCTGGTACAAGGGACATTGGACCCCAGAAGCGTCGCCATTATTTCTTCTTCCTGGACTGAACTGTTGGGGCAGGAAGTGAAATGCTTTGATGAAATATTGGTGGTAATTAAGCGGCATCTGCTGGCAGAGAAGAGGATAGAATAATATATCATGTTCAACAACTCTACATTCGCACATTTACATCAATCTGTATCTACACACGCTGCACGGCAATCACAGTGAAAGAACACAAACAGATCAACACAAGTACAAAACAATAAAATCAGATTCCATCTAAAGATCAATAAGATAAAGTAAAAACAAAGTTACATACTGGCGTGAGACGTAAACTGCACTGTAACTAAAGGTACCGCTCTCTGTCTCCATGGTAACATGGCGCTATGGCTAAGCCGCTGGGATTCTTATTAAATAACCACGTCATAGAATGCAGTGAGTATCTGTTTCTAAATAAATTACATAAATAAATCTGCCTTTTTTATATAACAAAACAACTACACTAACACAATATATGGCTCCTACACACTAGACACATATCACAACTGTTAGGGATGAAATTCCCCTTGTTTCTTCTGATCACCTTCCCGAGTTGGTTTATGAGGAAGGAGCGGATAAATTCTGGTCTCAAGATTACAATTTATTGAACAATGAGGCAGATCCTGAGTCACAGAGCTTTGGGTTGTTGCACACAAAGAACCAAACAAGAACAACACAAGAACAGAACAACCAACAAGAACAAACAACCATGCAGCAACAATGAACAACACAACAACAACCACTGGACATGGAATTCACACACTGATATACCACAGGGGCGTTCCTGCCTGCCGGCCCACAGGGGTATCTACTGCCCACCCCCCGCAGACCCTGGGTCATACAGCGAATAGACTATTAGTGTTTATTCCCTAATAAGGTAAAGGCTGTTCCATACTCCACGAGAACAGAGAACAGAGAACAGAGAACTCGCTCCACGGGTGGTAAGAGTAAAAAAAAAAGTTCTTTTCGGCACGGAGGTACCATACTCCGCGAGACATGTGTGTGCAGAACTCCTCATACGGCCCTCCTACACAGCGCACGTCACACGAAAGGTTGACAATGCAGTTGTATTGTAAATTGTGAGCACAGCCGTGGTTACCTGGCCCAACGAGCTGATAATGTTCAGGGAAGAGGGCGCACAGCATGACAATAGATAGAAGATCAGTGTAGCTGACTGTAGCAGACCTCTGGTCTGTGTGAGTTTAATTCTGTGAACGTGTGGATGACTGTCTGCAATAATGCATCCCGTCTCCCGGTGTTTAATGTGTGCGTCCAGCCACTGTAACGCCGTGATCAATACTGGGATTAGTTTTTATCGCCACCTTTTGGACAGACGCTCTCCTCTGTGCGCCGTGTCTCTCCTTCCAGGAGCTGTTTGCCAGAGGCTCATCTAAACTGTCCATCGTCGTTGTACTTCCTCCTTCTGTCTGTGTGTTCTGCACCTGAAGCCCTTGCGCTTCTCCACATTCATCACGCCCACAATAAATTCCGACCAATCACAGCATGGTTGACGCAGAGCCTTGAGAGAAAAAGTTCTGCCCGGACCCTGTGCACGAAATCGCTGCACAACGGGCGGTCCGAGATAAAAAATGACGTCATTTTGTGGGCGTAACGTCTGTAGGGGGAGGGAGTTCTCTGTCCTCGCGGAGTATGGATCCAGCTTCAAGCTTCAATTCCTTAAATCTCATAGGTTGTGAGGCCGATCTAGGGGTGACCATAAACTGGGCACTCAGGAGAAAAACACATTCCTTTAGAATCTGGCTTTTATCAGGTCAAAGGTGCTGCTGTCCTTAGTCTGAATTCATGACCATCTCGTTCCAACCGGAGCTCTCTCCAGAGAGCAGAAGAACAACTGATCTCATCTGCCACAGCCTGAACTGCAGAAAACAAAGTTATATGACACACTATGAAATTACTTCTTAATACATTCAGTATCCTTGAATTACTTTGATTTTCTATAAAACTTCCTAACACATAAACACATTAAATTACATTACTAAGTAATATACTCATATAAACATGAATACTTCATGTTAGGGACACACTTCTAGATATGTGAACACACACTGCATGTTAACAGTGCAGAATAAATTCTTCACCCTTCACAACACTACGTACACTGAGTGATACAACACGCTAGAGCAGACTGTCAAACTAATATAGTCTAAAACAGACATTAAAGTTAGGGTAGGAGATTTCATTCTGATCTTCCTGCTCTGCGCCCACCAGAGAGGTTAATGGTGACAGATAAACATCATAATTCCAAGAAAATAAGATTAGACTCATGCGCTTGTTTGTGTTGCTTATTTATTTCATAGCTAACAATATTTTATTGAATTCCAATAATGTTTACAATCATATAAAATATTATAATTTTCACAGTGCAAATATACATCAGGTAATAAATTAAGAGAAACATTCAAATAAGACCCCAACATCTTCCCTTTTGTCCCCTTCACACACACACACACACACACAATCTTTGTGATTACAGTCTTCATTTTGTCACATGTAGTCACAGTAGTGTTTTGGCCCTCCTGCTTTTTTCCAGGCAGTCTACAAAGACTTCATTTGGCTGTGCAGCTGATATCTTCCAGCCCGAGCTGCAACTGGGACAGGACAGTATCTGAATATCTCATGTCGTTCCTTCAGACTCTTTGTCCTCAGTTGTCCCAGCTGCGGTTGTTGCCCTCTGTCATTTGGAGGTAAGAGCTGATGGCCTCCCTCAGCCCTTCACTCACCAGAGAGTTATCCGACTCTGTCCTCTTCCTCCTGAAGATCATTGACCTGAAGGGGTGCCACAGCATTGGTTAAATAAGAGTGCTGTAATTGTACATTTGTCATAATGTCACAAACATGCACTGTGTTAAATAACTAGAATGCATCTTTCCACCTGAACATCTTGTTATATATAAACACCATCTCCAGTTTACTCTGCGCTGAATCACACCTTACTGTGAATGTTTTCAGCTGTGAAAATAGCTTCACTGCTGCCACAAGGTGCTCACACAGAGTGGAAAACCAAGTGACAGACTGACACCTTGATGCAGTCATCATTAGAAACAAAGCTAAAGAGTGTGTGCCACACCTGCTAATGTCCTTCCAGTTGATAGTAGGTCTCCGGGTAGTTGTGGGAGCAGGCCTGGCCTCTCTGGGATTGTCCACACCCCGGATGAAGCAAGGCATTGTCAGCCGGCAGCACAATCCATCTGCAGTCTCTGTAAAAGGAGGCCGGTTGTAGCATCACGCTTTCAGGGTTTGCTGCGTCAAGGTGAGAAAAGAGAGTCAAGCACAAACCTGAATAGTGTTCCACAAGGTGATGCAGGGACGGGAATGTGAGTCCTGGAGATATGTAGACCCAGCCGTTGTGGAGGGGGAAGATGCGGTAGTGCTTCACAGAGTCCAGGTATGAAGAGTGGGTTCTCCTCAGGACAGACAGCGAATAGCAATCTGAAGATAGCACACAGCACAGATGACACACAACACACATATTCAGGGCACATACCATGTCAGACTCAGTCAATACATAATTACAGTAACATACTTATTCTGTATTCAGAAGAGAAATGTTTGTATGCATTTGGCAAGATACCCATGATACAGAAGTGGAACTGTGCTGTTATGTCTCCATTTAAAAAGTGTTTTTAAATTACTATTACATTTTGTTGTAAAATGTATGACTGCTCTGGTAAAATACACACAATTTAAATACTGAAATATTCAATCAAAAGCTCATTTTATTCAATTGAATATTTCAATGACACTAGAAGGAAACAAGCCTTTTACCTCTGTTTGTCTCTGACTTCCTGATCAAGAAGGCTCCACTCTGGTTGTTAGAATGCATCAGCAGCTCCTCTGCTTTGTACCTGCCGATGCCTGTGAACATCCACCTGAAAAAAGCACATTCAAACATTCAGACAAGTGGGACAAGAATTAGTTATGCTGACAAAACAATTTTGGAAAGAATTATGTTGGAAAATCCACTGTAACAACATCAGAGCACACTCCCCACTCCACTGGAGGAGGACTGAAACTACAGGAGGCTGATCATGTCAGTGGAGACGGTTAAAAAAAAAAGTTCCAAACATCTGTCTCCACTGAGGTAAAGTTCACCTACACAGAGACTCCTCCCACCTGACGGGGACCTCCCCTGCCTTTATCTTTCCTCCTCTGCTTTCCCACACATGCACATTCATGACAAAGATGTCCTCATGACTTTTACTTACCTGTGTGTGACCTTAGCAGTTTGATCAATGGGAATGTAGCTCTGACGGCCTGTTGTTGTGGACCTCACCATCAAAAAGTCACCATCACTGTTTGATTAAAGCAAAAACAATCATTAGTCATTGTGTCGGTCATATTAAGATGCAGCGAAACTCTAAGAGCTGCAACACATACTCTGATATGATGGACAGCCTGTCCCCAATGCAGATGGTCAATTCTGTATTTTCAAATGATGGGTAGTTGCTGAGAGATACAATCATTGTGTCCTGGAGGTCTGCAGAGAGACGATGCGTTTAATGTCACATGTTCTTTAGTTTTATTGTGCGTTTTTCATTTTGGTATGAAACCTACCTGGTGATGAAGGTTCAGGTGGATTTTCAAGGATTGTCAGGTTGGATTGACATCTTGTGGGGCAGGTCCCCATGTTCTTTGGGTTTTTCACTGATTAGAAATGCCTGTTGTGACAAAGTCACTGTCATCACTATCATTATATCAAATTAAAGGTGCCAAAGGTTTTTTTAACAACCAAGCAGAAAAGTGAGCTGCTACAGGAAGGCGCCTCACCACAACAAGAGGCATTGATATCCTGTGTTAAATTTCCATGCAACATGTACATGAGATATAAAATCTCCCTAACTTTGAGAAAAAAGATTTTAAAATTGCAGGTATTTCTTACTTACAGCAGAAAGGCATTAAAATAATGAAAATGACTTTTAAAAGATAAACCAGGAACTATTCATTTGTTCACAAGTGAGCATGCAAAGTAAGCAAAAGTGATAACCGAGAATGATTGGTATTTTATATTTTACAGTCGATATGTTTAATATGGAGACAAAGTCAAAAGAGAAGGATAAAATCTATTACCTTACTCGCTTCCTTCAATTCCTGTATGAAAATGTTCCCCAGAAATGATGTTTTGCACTCGTAGTTAGATTCCTGTCAGAATAAATAGCAATCTACACACACACACATGTAAATCCTGTGATATGTGTACAAGCTCAGACTGGCTAATCAATCACGATGAGTGTGTTCCGTCCTCTGCTCTGTTCCCATGAAAACTTGCTGTGTTGTTGCAGCTGTTTGCAGAGTGGGCTGACTGAAAAGAGGACGCCTCCTGCGCGGCCTTTATGTGTCTCCACGCTGCAGCTTCCTGTGACGCTCAGCACATGTTGATCTCGCTGATGTTTGCAGGTGGAGCTAACACTGCACAGCTTGTTTACGGAATCATGTGTGTGTGTATACATAAGAACATTTACTCACACGTACATGCATGTTGCTCATGCTGTGTGGGTTTGTAGTGGTGACGTCAGCGTATAACACTGAACTTTGATTTGACCTGTTTAACCTAAACTAAAAATTGACATCTTCTTAAAAGCCCACTGTTACACAGGTGAGAGCCAGTCCTTTGCAGAATCATTAAGGGTCCCCTGCCATGAATAATCAGCAGTGACAGGTTTATCCATCATGCTGATACTGCAGAGTCAGAGCAGCAGTGCAGCACTATGACGGCAATGAAAGGCCTTTTTAAAAAAGCATTTAGGTGTGAAAAGGTCAAAGAAAATTAACTTTTTTTTCTCATTATCTCTGTGACACTGTAAAGACCTAATAGGCTACATCTACATTTATTAGAATCACACTGACAGTAAAACTGAAACTTTTTTTTCCTCCCCTGATAAAAATGTTCCTTTGGTTCTGGTCTTTAATCAGATGAACTGTGAGCTTCTTGAGATGCAAAAGTGCAACTCAGCTGTGAATGGAAACAATAAAACAGGAACAAGTAAGATTGTGCTTAATCAACAGAGCAGCCTGTTAGCACAGATGGAAGGAACTGTTTATCAGGAATGAAATCATTCCACAGCACTGTGGCTGATATTTGTCGATTAGTTTGCAACACTGGTTCATCATGTACTGCATTTTTCCTGTGTAACGTGTTATCTAGACTGACATTAGTGTGTAAATACTATACTACCATAAATACTGATGCATCATAATTTTGACATAAGCACAGTGGATTGGACATATGGCAAAAACAGTGGTGATTCAGTGGGTGTTGATTTGAATTAAACTGCAGATATTTTTGTCTAGTCGATAGTTTCTTCTCCATGCCCAGTGAAAACATGTTATTTGCATATCTTTTATGTTGAAATGTACACTTGTCTCATTTGCAGAGCAGCTGATCAGTGTTTTTTAATGTGTGCTAAATATAGACAGCCTCATCTATGACAACAGCAGAAGTCACTCACCAAGGAAATAAGAACAAATGTGGTTGGAAACTAACTCACCGCAGTCACCTTAGTTTTCCACTAACACAAGAGGTAGAGCACGAGTACTCGCTGTTTCTTTTACTTTGTGAAAGTAACACATAACACTTGCTGTTCACACTGTGCGAGAGAATTATTGGCAAGGTATTGACAAATGAAAGCAGCAGACATGTTCTCCGTTTGTAGCTTTATTCAGTAGTCATATAAATGAGTTAAATCAGCAGACAGTGAGAAGCACCACTTGGCCCCTGAAGTGAAGGGACTCGTACTTTTCACGTCAGATCCTACATTTGTTAAAGGTTGTTAAAATATCACTGAATAATCTATTGAACTGAACAAAAGCATCAACACAAAGCATAATGGAAAAAGGAGAGTTAAGTTACAAAACAATACAAATGACTAGCTGTATGGTAGACACAACTCAATGTTCAACAGTGGCTCTCTGCAATGATTTGAATGTGTGCTACAGTATGCATCGTCCACACCATTTTACCTAGCATCAAGATTTTAAACAGTGCAGTCCTATTTCTGCAGCTACTGTTGGTTTAGTGACATATTCAAAATGAAAAAAAAACAATGATACAAGTACTCACAATCAATGTCACCCACAGGTAAAGTGAAAAACATATCATGAAAACAAGAGATTTTCTACAGTGTGTAGAGAAACAAAGACAATGTGAAACAAAAAAATAAATACAAGGTTGGACAGATGAGCCATGTGGTGGATGATGTGGTGTGAATACACAACACATCTGATTGTAGTTATGGTGTCTGGTAGGAATGTGACTTTGACAATGTATTCAATATAACATTTTATAATATGCATATGTTAATATATTTATTACATCCTCCTTTCTAATCACATATGTCATTACAGATCCTCCTGGCATAAGTTGCTTAGGAGAGGGTTGAGAGAGAGAAATAGAGAGGGCACATAAGTTACTATGGGAGAGTGCAGGGGCACGGTTGGGTTTAGCAGGAGACCTCCATGGTTTGGGGACCTGGCTGACTGTCCAGACCAGCGGTGGCACTGCCCTCCAGCAGGCTGTTGAGGTTGTTGCGGCTGCGACTGCTGTCCATGGAGGTGATGCTGGAGGAGGAGGTGGTACGCGAACGAGCCAGACGAGTCATTCCTGTTGACGGTACTGAAACAGAGAAAAGCACATTAGTATTCCACTAACATGGCGCACAGACTCGGTGTGGTGTGGGAATACAGGCACCCTGATACAAACTACAGGAACACATGAAGTGCTTACCATGCAATTGATTCTCAGATATCTAATCAAATTAAATTGATGTGTGACAGGAAACTGTGTCCATTGAAGAAAATGATAACAGCAGATAACACTTACAAACCAAATCAACTGACAGGAAGCAATAGCAGCACGTCATGCAGTAAAATGGGACACCAAGAACAGAATCCATGCCAACACAAGAAACTAAACTCCTACAGGGAGATGAAGTGTGTCAAAGTATGCACACTACTCCAGCACCCTGAGCTGCTGATAAAAATAAAAATATTAAATGGTCATCTATGGGAGATATGCCTGCATACAATGACATTCATCCACTGTAGAGCGGTGTGAGGCTGTTCAAAGCCTTTTATTCTGGCAGCTGCTCAAGAATCTGATACCTGATTCGTTGCTCAGGTGACTGAGAAGAACGTAGGGAACTGTAGGCAATGATTAAAGAAGGAAAAGAGGAGAGAGGGAGACATGTTGAAATGGTAGATATCATGTTGCTTTACCCCACCTCAGTGTATTTCTGATTAGAATGGACATTGTATTTCCCTTAGCATTTTACACTGTGGCATGGTGTTAATGAGGGGAAAGCAGCTTTCAGAAACATGCTGAGGTGTTAAGATTTATTTTCCACACTTTCTCTGCAGGAAAACACTCTTTTTAATCTGCTCTAATCCTGCACTGGCATTTACTCAATAGGGGACTTGGTGGCCTTTAAAGCAACACAGAGGCACTGACATACTAGCTGCACCCGAGGGTGCCTCCCACAGGAAGGGCTGTGGGAATCAGAGAAAGCAAAGGAGAATTAGGATTAAAGAAATACACAAAGACAGGCTGCATCTTGTATGTCCACATTCATAACTTCATCCATCAGAGTCTGGTTGGTGCACAGCAAGTTGGTGTGCTTTGACTTTTTTTTCTTTGCAGATGAATGACTGTAAAACCTGGGGGCCTGTTTAACTGTGCAGGACTCTCTCCTAAAAGGCACTGCATCATTAAACAGTTCTGGATAGAAAAGAAAGCACACCAGGCAAAAAAAAACAGAGGGTCATTTTTGACGCCCACTCCGAACTGAACAGGATTCAAATTGCTGTTCAGTACATGGAGTACCACTGTCATTTCAGTCATGCTAGAAGCACTTACACCTCACCTACTGAGGGTTGTGGGTGCCACACACTGAAAAGAGCAGATAGGAAATGGCGTTAGCATCCACTGAGCTGCACAGGCAGCCTCTCTGTGAGCAGGCTGAGAAAGAACTTTCCTTTCATGCACTGCTGGCAAGTCTCCAAAGCCCACCAGCAGGGGTGGTTAGCAAAAGATCATAGGAGACTGCACTGAAAACAATCCTCATTTAAGTAACTGTTGCACTCACGTCAACAGGAAATTCAGTGACAGACAAACCCGGACCACAAACGCGTCAGAGCTACTAGTCTGAGAACAACTCCTGAACAATTACAAGTTTGAACCAGTTTTTTTGGTACATTTTCACTCTGATTGAACATGTCTTATCTGATAAAATAAGACATGCTTACTTACTGTAGCCCATGCCCTGCACAAAGTACTTGAATGCCTCAGCAAGTTTTCCTGGCTGTAAAGACGTAAAACATAACAGTTGAAAGATCATTTTGACAAGAAAATGACTAGATGCAGTAACAAGTGTCTCTAGGGATAAAAACCCACCTGCACAACCTGGGGCAAGCCTCCACAATCGGCCATCTAAAATGATATTATCACATAAAAAATAATTTTTAACATCAAAATATAATTATTATAGACAGTAGAACATTTATTGTAGAAGCATCACCTTTAGCAATGTAGTCTTGGTGGGATTTAATCTGGAATTGCACTCCACCTGAAACATTGGAGATACATAAACACTGAGAGATAAAGACAGTAACAGCTAATATTTCGCTTGACAATTTTTTTCCCACAGCTTGTGGGGTTACTGAGAGGGTGAAAGGTAACTCACAACAGCCTCCACAGCAGGTGATGTGTCGCCAACCACCAGTAACGCAGGGCACCTGAAGAGTAAATGCGCTCAAAATCAGAAACTGCATTTAAGAAGAAGATGTGCACCTGCATAACTGTAGTCATAAAAACCTACGTTAGTGTGTTGACCGTGTCCTCATTCAGACCTACAATTGGCCTCTCAATCTCAAGGTCTCGACGGCTGTTGACAAATTATAATCTGTTAGCCCAGGTAGAATGCTATGATCTGACAAAAATGTGAGATAGAAATTTTAAATATCTGTGCACTTGAGGCCCTTGAGCTTTATATTCCAATAAATGGTAAAAAAAAACGCCACTCTTTACAATAAACATAATGCTGAGCATATAATACTAGTGTGCTTTTTCTTACTACTGATAGGAACCACAAAAGAGGGCCAGGTTGTCCTGGTTGATGTCTTGGGCGATGTGGAGGCGATAGGTCTGGATCAGCTCCTGATTCTCTGTCAGTTCATCCTGGAGATGAGAAAACATTCAGCCAGGTTCAAATATCTTATTACACCAACATAAAAAAGGCAGACTACATATCAAGTGTATGTAAGTAGCATTAGAGGTCACAGTCTACCAATATACATATCTGTGAGGACAGAAATAAATCACTTGGCAAATGTGTGTTATCAGAGTGAGATGAGCCTGTTGAGGTTCAGTTACTGTGTCACACAATGACAAAGGTCAGCTGCACTGATGTGCAGGCTGCGAAACTCACAGTGCTGAAGTGATGAGCCATTACAATATCCACCAAGTTACTGGTCCATCCAGACAGCTGCACACAAGATGAAGAGAGAGATGAAGAGCTGATTCTTTATTAATAACTCAGGTATCCCATGACTATACTTCTGTATATATAGTTATGCCTGTTTTATTACATGTTATACATAAAACAAAAACAAGCCAAATATATTTCAACTTTTGTTTATTCTCTTTTTCAGGTTTCTCTTTTAATTTGGTAGGCGGAGTGAAATAACAACAAGAGCATAAACTGCTGTTATGAATGTATGTGGGACAAAGGTCATATTGGCCCCATGGGTCTGTGTAAACCTAACACTGCAAAGAATGTTCCCCTCGAACAACCTTGAAAAGTATGCACAGAGCACTGCGTTCAAGCAAAGTAACAATAATGCAGTATTGTGACTCTTTGCGTTCCCCCTTCGCAAGCTAAAAAAACAGAACCAACCGAAATGATTTCAAACACAAGAAGTCTCACTGCTTGTGTTTGAAACTAAATGTGAAGCTCAGAGTTGATTAATTTTGATGTCTGATCAACTAAGAAACAGCAAGTATGATCGTATTAAAACAGCCCTAGGCTCTGTTTTTAATGCTGGAGGGCCCAAACCTTGTTCCTTTCCCACAATATTCTATGAAAAAAGTTTTCACAGCTGACATTGTGTATCCAGTAGTTAGAGGGAAATACAGTAACTACATATTCATAGAGTCTGGATTGGTTTTAATGAGGGATCATGCAACACTTTATGAAATTTTAAATGAAACTGAGTATTTTTTACTATGCATATACAATATGTGCAATACTGACCTTTGAGGCAGCCCAGTCAATCCAGCCTTCAGCACATGGGTCAATATCGATCAGAACCAGCCCTTCCACCAGGCTGGGATTGTTCAGCTGGGAAGGAGAGGATGCATATCAGTGCTAACATTTAAGACAACAGGACGCCAGGATGGAAATAAGTGATACTATTACTATTGATCTGCAGTACATTAGAGTGCTGTTGTAGGCTAACAGTTTACAAAAATGACTATTTTTTTCTCCAATATTAAACCCCAATGTGATTTCATCTCAGCAAGGACTCAAGACTATGCAAAGGTATATATATATATATATATATATATATATATATATATATCATTACTCTTTGGGTTCCTATAACTCTGCACATACAGGAGAGAAGCAACAAAAGACCATGACTAATAGTGCAGCATGTATGTTAGGTTAAATGCAGACAGGGGACAGATGTAATCCTGGGCCTGTAAAAAAAAAAAAAAAGGGTGCGGCTTTGGCACTGCCTGAAGAAAGAAAGAGGATGTCTGGGGAAATCTAAGATCCATCTCGCCCAATACTCCGAGAATGCTGCAGATGCTACTTTCAACATGCAAATGCAGTGATGCAACAGCTGCTGTGAATCTATCAGGGGTGAACACATTCAAGTCAGTTAAAGCAAATGCATTTCAGAATCAATTTCTCCTCATCAATTCGAACGAACACAGTGTCCACAGAGATCCCAGTGTACAATCCCTAATCTCCATACTGTTCTACCATCCTCTCGTTTCATTATTCATCTCTCAGTGCTCCCCTACTCCTCTCCATCACTTCTGGATCTTTCTGTTAGACTGTGCTTATTTTAGCTACACTGTGTGCAGAGAATCACCAAGGTGAATCATCATCTGGGAAATAGCAGCATATATAGCAGACAGTACAGCAACCTGATGCCCTGTGTGGGCTTGCTGGAAGACTTTAATGTTTAGTGTAACAGGCTGTGTGGTCTGAAAACCTTCAATTATTACAAGCGAGATTCCGACAAAAGGGCTAGGAGGAGAAAGAATAATAGGGGGGGAGTAGTAACTGCTGGACTCACTGCAAAGCGGGAAAGGATGTACGCGCCTGCTCCCACGCCGATGCCAATCACACTGTTGAACCTATAGAGAAAACACTAGTTAGTCTGGGATGGGCATGAATGGATAGTTAATTGTTCTCCACAATACTGATCAGCTATCAACAGGGGGTCACTCACTTCAGGTGAGTCATCACAGAGGGCAGCATTTCAGCCAGCTCGTCCATAGTTGGGTAGCGATACCTGGATGTAAAAGACATATATAAGTCGATACAAGTGGCAAGGACATCTTCAACTCTTTCTGCTAATCAGAAAAATGACTTAATCATAAATATAAATATTTTACTAATAGATAGGCAATGCACTTCCATTAGCAAATTAAATACTGGCTTGCCGACTTGACCTGAAGTAATTGATTGCAGCTGCTCAGAAAGCATTGAAGCAAATGTGCTCCCTTTCATCAGCATGCGACAAACCAGTCTGACACTCACCCACTGGGAAAGGGAGGTGCACCCTCCTGCTGGCCGGGCGCATCCACGTGAACCACTGCAAAGTGCTGGGTGATCTCCTGCATGTCTTCATAGTTGAACAGGGTGTTGAAGCAGGACTTGTCTAGAAAGCAGCAAGCACAGGGGTGGACATGTGAAGCTAACAGTCCTGCTCTTTTAAAAAAAACAAAAAAAAAACAAAAAAAAAAAAACAAGCTGCGTATTCATGAGCCTATTTTTGGCTAACTTACGGTTGAGGCCGATGTCGTGATAGGTGAGGATGACAGGTCGGTTGCCCTTGGGGACACCTCTCATTGTCACATGGAGAACGCCATGTGGAGTCTCAATGTCATGCTCCTGCAGCAAACACACACAAAAAAAACAGTTTAGAAGAAATTGAACAATAGAACAAAACAATACCTGGAGAGTGTAAAGAATATGCTGCAGTCTCTGTAGGATGCAAGGCCACTGTTACTGGTAATTTTAGCCTAATGTTCACAAGTACAATTATGTTGCTGCTTCAGTGCTACTCCATTATGACTAACCTGGTAAGTAAAATGTATGTCATATTGTCATGCAGCAAAGGAATTCACACAGGGAACCGCATCTTTGAGCAGGCTATGTGAGCGGGACACATTAATAATCATGCATGATAAGCATGATAAAGTACAACAGCCTATGTAAGTGATGCCATCCAATGCAGTGGTAAGAATCTTCTAAACTTCTAAACGATGTGGTAAATTACATGATTTCACTAGATAAATTTAGCACAGCTTTGCTCTTGTTGTCAGCAGTAGATCAATTCTAATATTAAGTAGGAAGGTGAGTGCAAACGTTGGGAGAAAGTCTACACACTGAGCTCAAACATATTCCCGAAAGTAAACACATCATTTGGGATTTATATCTGGAATTGGGGATGCAAAACATGCACTTCTTTTCTCCACCACATATCCCTGTGCCCTTAGACAAACAAAGCACAGAATAGGCAAACAGTCTTTTCATCTAGAAAAACAAAAACAGTCTATTTATCCAAGGGCCTGAAACCGACAGCGCTTTCACAAGTGTGACTCTGCAAAACATCAGGATCATTTGTTGTTGCTAAATGTTTTCATGGAGAGACTTATTAATATTCACGTCAGCTTCACGCTCTCCATCACTTTAGAATTAGTATTTCTTTCTGTGTCAGATACTGGGTAGCCCCACATTACTCCACACAAAGTGCCTCTGCAAAAAGAGACACATTAAAGCACAGAGCTAATTTCAGCTGAATTTGACTGGATATTGCGGAAAGGTGATTACAATACATGAGGGGAGGTTAAATCAAAGATGACACAGCAGAAACAATCAGATTCTCTTTATGGGATTCAGGGAGATGGTGGGGAGTGACATAAAGAGAAATTATACTACACAGCAAGTGACACAGCCAATTTTCAGACTTCCCAGAATCATCATTTTTACATTTTTATTGCACTCACAAACACACACTTTCCAAGGTCAGCATGAATTGGTGCTGTAAACAACTACAGTGCACAATGAAGCTACATGTAAGGTGTGTGTGTGTGTGTACAGTACTGCACAGAACGGCGGGTGGGGCCTGGTCTCCAAGCCCACTAGTCATCAATAATAAAGAGAGTGAGCCTAAGCGGACGAGAGACATGGGTTATGGCTGACAGACCAAGAGGGAGCATGACTGCAGACTGCTGCTTCCCTTGCTGGCGTTCCACTGCTTTCATTTAGTTGATGAATATGTGTCACAATCTCTTTAGAGGACATGAAAGTTAATTCTCAAGGACAAGGCCGCAGTAATTTGCATCTGCAATCTATAATGGACCCAGCAACACAAGATGATAACTGCTCACCCTATCACCATCACAGTGAGATGTTTTCATTTGAGTGGGAGTTGGAACAAAGATTAGCCTGTCGCACAAATCATGAAAACTATATACACAAAAACAGCATAAAGATGTCCTTGCTACCTGCTAGCAACACTGTGCTACAATCTAGCTAAACTGAGATAAACACTGAACAAAATCTCCAGCTGATGGGAAGCCATGTGCTCATCTTAGGCCTTTTCACAGATAATAAAACAAATTCTGCAACCTCAGCCTGGTGGGGTGTCAGAACAACCTGGTATAAATTGGGAGAAAACTATGCATGCCTGTGTTGAGGCAGAATTTTCATTTTTAGACAAGGACAGAGTCAAGGACACTCAAATCAGAAACAGAAACCTTGCTTGTAGAAACAAGGCAAATTCCCAACTTGTGTGCTGTGTGTCAGAAAAATCAGAAATACAGACTAAACCACTGATAGGAAATGAAAACGCTTATGACACATGGGGGGAGTCAGAGTTTGAAGATGAGATAGAACAAGAAATGGAGAGTCTAGGAGTGGATGGGAGGAAATAGAGCGTGAAAGCAAACGGTGAGACAGGAGAAAAAAAACGGAAGACAGTAGGAGTCCTGTATGACTAACAGAAGGGTGTGCCTTAAAACAGAAGGGCTGCATCACATTAATGGTTCATGTATTTTCAGCCATGCCCTAGCACAAGCAAGGATGACAAATAATAAAGAAAGGAACTGTGGAAAGGGAGTAAAGGACATTGCATTTCGTCTGTCCAATTTAGCTCCTGGCATAGTTCAGAAGCTGTATTGATCGGGTAGCTATGTCTCTCATTTGTTGTCACACACACACACACACTGGGATATATGTACACATAAAGGCAAGAGACATGGGGCGGGGCTGTTAGTCTGGGTAGCCAGAGGGGAATAAAGAGGAAGAGCACTGGAATAGTATCAACACATGTAATAATTTTACATTATAGTGGCTAGTAGCTAGACAAAATGTGTTTCCAGGTTTTTGGGTGAGTAGATGATGAACTGAGGGGAGGGGCGTCTAGGTAGTGTGTAGTTATGTCTCATTTTGGTTATACAGAGAGGGACAGAGAGGTAGGGTGAGGTGAAAAAAGTCTATGTCATGCTTCCTCTTCCCGCAAACCCCTGGTTATCAACCCATTTTCCCCACCCTGCCAGGAAAGGCACCAATCACCTTTTAGAGCAGCATTACAGGGCAGAAACACAGACAGGCAGTAAATAACTGAAGTGCACGCACACAGACGCGTACACATCCACCTATCCATCAATCCTGATCCATTTTTATTACACACACAGCACTCCTAACCAGTATGTCATTATAACAATGGGTTAAACCTACTATCTCAAGGTCTCTGTGGGGAAGGACAGGAGCAGCTACAGTGGTTTCGATGTGTTGTTGCCAACACATGTGACATGTGAGGGGGGGTGAGTGACCCCCCCCCCCCTTTTAGTGATAAGGGAATAAATAACAAAATGCTGGTACGCATTGTGCATCATCCACAGCCATACACTTGTATTTGGCCAAGAATCCATCCCCAAAGGTATGGACAAACAAAAAACGGACATATCAGTGCATGTACACACAGTACAGCACAGCTGAGCACCACGCACATGCATCTTTTATATCATCACATTAAAATGCACCACTGCCCCTTGAGCATGCTGAAGCTGTGCAGACAGCACACCTTGGCAATGTGTTACCCATTGGTGCACGTACGCATGTAAACACATGCTGAAAAAAATGTTCACCCATGCCAACAGCTGCCCAAACATAAAAAGCCCCAACAAGCCAGGAAAGACCCTGCCAGCTATTTCATTTCTACAGCTACTGTCACTCCGTGTTTAATGCAATCATACAATAACTCTCTCATACAATAGCTCTAATCAGAACCAGAACCTCCTTGGTACAAGGTCCAAGCCAGTCTAGCAAGACTCTTTTTTCAGACATTTTTCACTCACCACTCCATTTCCAGCGCATGCAATCTGGTCCAGGTCCAGAATAGCTGACATGGTTTTTCCCACACAGAAGAGGAGTGTTATGCTATGTGCGAGTGTGTGCTGAGCAGCTTTGAAGATCTCCAAAAGGAGGAGGAGGAGGGTGGGAGCGTTGGACAGAAGGGAGGGATATAGGGTGAGGCGGAGAGAGAAGCAGCGACAAGGAAGGAAGAGAGGAAGAGAGAGAGGAGAAAGAGATGGGTAAATAACCTGAATGGATCCAGAAAGGGGGTGGTGGGGGTGGATAAGATGCAGAAAGAACAAGAGAGCGAGACAGAGACAAGAGGTGGGAAAGAGAGCAGGAAAATAGACAGAGGGGGAGGAGAGTGAGACTGCAGTTTGTGCTTGGTAGTCACAGCGCGTCCTTACATCCAGCCACTGGTGCATCTAATTGGATTGCAGAGGGTCAGGTGGGTAGAGGGAGAGGGTGGGGTTTAGAGGAGAATAGAAAGGAGGAGGGGGAAAGTGGGAGTCAGAGAGAGATGGGGGTGATGGGGTGCATAGAATGCAGAGGCAGTCCAGGAAAATAGGCAGGCTGCTGACGTCACACAATGTTATTGATAAGGAGGAGAGCAGGCTGACTTTGACAGCTCTCCCTGGGATGTTGCCTGCATCAGCAAAATGGCTGCTACCAACTTAAATAAAACAAAGAACTGTCCAGATTCACATTTACATCACCTCTCTAAAAAAGAATCAGAATGATTTTGGAGACCAAATAAGAACAATCTATGTGTTTATATCTAAATGGAAGATTTAGTCAGAGCAGTGATGCAGTAGCGTGGTGCACAACAGTTTGGATTATTATAGAATAAAAAATTGCCTTTACTGTATCCAATATTGACCTTAACATAAAACCCTCTTCATGTTCTAGGATTATTGGAAATGAAACGACCTGTTTCCCCTCACAAACCATCTGTACATCATCAGGATCTGTGTCCTCTAAACTTCCCGCTGAGTCATTTGATCCACATAGTTTATTGATCTCTCCTTTTTTTACTCTCCTCTGTAATCTATGCATCTGCTAGTAGCAATGCATGGTGTCACTCCTTTGTCTGAGACAGGATGCTCTGAGCAGCCAATGGCAAAAAAGCAGGCAGCATAGAATCGGTGACAAGGACAAAATGGTGCTTCATTGGGTGGTGGATGTAGCAGCATGTTTGGTTGTAAACTGCAGTTTCATTAAAATGTTCCTGTGTTAACTTCCAGAGGGTGCCAGTGACACACATGCAGAGTATGTGGATTAAAACCGCTCCTTTATATACAGGTATTTTGAAAAAACAGTACATTTTATTTACATACACATTACATTATTTTTTTCTTCTTTTCCATCTACAGCAGATCTAGATCAGTGAGGGTGCATTGAATGACATTAATGTACATATAGTGACTGTATTTACGATGTTCATTCCTTTATGCCACATTGTAGTAAGTACGCTATCAGTTCCTTTAGCTCACAGAGGTGATGTGTGAGACTGAAGACACTGTCAACATTGCAGGTGTCTCTTGGTGACAATGTTGGTGAGTCATCAGCTGTCTCAGTACACCTCTGCATCACCATTTACCTTACACAGGCACACATGTGATGCTCTGGTCCGCACCTCAATCTAGAGATATGCATCAAAACTCCTAGAATTTTGGGGTCACTTTCATCATCTTCCATCATAAAATGAACAAGATCAAATACATATTTTTGTCTGTATTTTGTCTTCATAACCACATGAAAGGCCATGCTATGGGCAGATTAACTCTCTAGTAGTATTTTATAGTACCTTTATAAAGACATCACACAAAAGCAGCCCTTAGTCACATACAGGCTTGTGGCGCCCTCTGCTGAGCCTAATGAAACAGTGAGGATTTAAAAAGCCAGACAAGCAACTTCAATACTATTTGTATGAATAAAGATTCGGTGATACAGAGTGAAGAAGTGGAGGCTAATTGTATAAAAAAAAAAAAAAGACAAAATGCCATACAATGTAAAGCAGAACAAAAAAAAACTTAATCACAATAACGTAAAACAACTAAATGAAAAATGAAAAAATAAACCAATACTCAAACATGTTTGAGCACTTAACAAAAAAATCTCCAGAACATCATAATATAGCCAGTCATGATCATGTCCATAAAATAACCCCATGTAGGCTTACACAGAAAGCCCTATGGGTTTGAGGAAGCTGACTCATGCCTTCCAACCTCAACCTCCCTCTGCACCTCTCAGTGACGTAAGCAGAACATCAGGAGTCACAAGACTGCAGCAGTGTTTCTTTAGGTTCTCCTCCCTGACCCCACCTCATCATCAGCATCACTGCTCTCCTCATGCAGGTGCACACAGCTGTGACATGACCGCTGCAGTACCTGTGGACTGCCTGTGGTGGGAGCTTTGGTAGCAGGAGGACAGTAGCTGCCTTCGTCCTCCAGTTGCTGGAATGTCACAGCTTAAGAGTGATGGTGCAGAGGTGGGGACCACTCCCACTTCAACATGAAAGCTCTGATGCCTTGTATAGCAAATGGGCTCCTTTTGTCCTTTTACTGCTATGTTGCGTGACTTACTTCTGCAACAGAGATCTTGAGTGTTTACACACGGCACACTAATATTAATCTCAAAAGCAGAAGCTGAAGAAAAGGTTGTCCTACACATTCTCTTACAATTCATTGGCATATTCTAGCTATTGATCTGTGCACCTTCTATGTGGAGTTTGCACATTCTCCCCATGTCTGCGTGGGTTATCTCCAGATACTCCAGCTTCCTCCCACATACCAAAGACCTGCACGTGGCTGCCATAGCAATAAGGTCAAATACATTTAAGTCTGCCCTTAATACCACTGGGGCATTATTTCCTGTAACTTACAACGACTTGATCTACGTCACAAGAATATGCATGGAAAGAAATATCACATAGAAGACATGAGCAGTTCTTTGAGTACAGCACTACATACATGCGAATGTATAAATAAATAGAGCAGACGGAATTGAATGCTAGGAGCATGTAGCATGCCTGCTCCAGCTAACATGCTCACTCTCCTCCGCTGCCTGCAGCAGCTATTTTTAGCTCTGGTAGGATGCTGGGAGCAGCCATGACTGCAGAAAGTGAGGGAGGGATGAAAGGTTTAACCCTTTGCAGCCTGTATGCCCATTAAATAACAGAGAGCTTTTCCTGTGGGAACACACACTCCTCTTTATGCAAGATACTTCCTCAAGTAAAAAAAAAGCAAATTTGCAGAAGAAGCAAAAAGCTGGTAATCTCATTCCCTGTGCAAAGATACCATCAAAGACAAATATCTGGAACATTACTCACTCAAGGCCAACAACTCCTTTTTTGTAATTATTCCTATAAGCAGAAGCAGCAGTTCACAACACTCATCTTGCTAATAGTAGAGTATTAGGAAAAAATGGCTTTTGTGCATACTTTTCTTATACAACTCATCTACCAACATGCTAGCTGCTACATGCTGGTTCCCAAAAGATCCTCAGTGGCTTGTTATGTTTTCCCCTCTGCAATATGATGATGAGACTGGTTGGAATCGGCCTGTGACCAAATTCAAACAACTGCAAGTATATTTTTGAAAGCTCTAAACCTTTTTAGTATACAAAAGGCAATGTCCCATTCAGTGCACCAACCATCTAGTGTATCTGGTTAAAAAATATGTAGGACAACCATAATTCCTTACTTTTTGCTGTTCACAATCTGCACAAACATGAACAAACAGCAAGCTGAGCAAAACACACCTTGACCTCACTGAGTTTTTGTTCATAAAAAAAAACATACAAACTGAATGTGGAGTACAAGCGGGTGTTAACAGTAATTTTGTTCAGATGTAGGGCAGGCAAATAGATGGGTTCACCAGCAGAGGGGTAAGAATGAGGCTGTCCCAACGCCCCACCCCCCTTCAGGAGCATAATAGCATCTCCACCAGGCATGGCACAACAAAAAGAACAAAGACCAACACTCACCTGGCAGTCAAAATCTTGAAAGTTGCGTGCATTCTGCAAGAAATGGAAAAACAGCATTAAAACACATCCTTAGCCACAGAGAATGCATATTTCTTATCCAAAGCCAGTAACAGGTCTTAATTAGTTAATGTAACACTTGTATGTTGGTCCATTATTTGCAAAAGGATTTCATTGTGTGGTGTTGCACGATGTGTTGGATTTATTCAACATATATACTTAAACTTATCAATGAAAAAATGTTCTATGGTTGACCCATAAGAAATGGGTCAGCATGCATGCAGTTGGACAGTAAATCACAAATTGTGAGGGGAGCATACAACAAAGCCTTACACTTTACATCACCATTATTTAATACTTTAGTTCACTGTATAAAAACTAAAACCTGTGCAGTAGACAACATAGATACTACAGATTTTTTGTCTCAGTTAGTATTCAGTTTTCAGAAAGGCAGCAGGAAGCCACTGGGCAGAGAAATGAGTGTGGGCAGCAGACAACAGAAAAGATGCTTGTGGGAATCAAGCTATCCTTTTCTTCTTCATGCTGGCACAGCTGTGCCGTAAAACACACATAAAATATCTAGACTATTCCATTAATACCATGCAGCTATGAAAACAATTATATGTGATGAGGATTGTATGAAGAGAGTAAAGGTGCTGGCTTTAATTTAGCAACATTACCACAATTATTGATAAAACGGGTAAAAGGCTATTGACAAATCACACACAAACACTTCTTACCCCAATTATGTAACTACGAGGGTTGAATACCAAACTCTGCACTGTGTTAGTAATATAGAATAGAGACTCATCCTAAACCAATGTGTAAATTTTAGTACCTGAGGTCCATCACAGTCAGTGCAATGGTTAGTTAATAAACAGCGCTGCTACTATAAGTATCTAATTCTAGGGACTATTGCTGGTGCTGGTATCAGTTTAAATATTAATGCACATAACTGTACAGCTGCAGTTGACAAACCAATGTTCCATTCATTCTCCAGCTAGCTGCTTGATCAGTGTAACATATAACAATGTTTGTTCACATAGCATCAAAGTGTAGAGAACCAAGTTATGTCGCTCACTGGGCCACAGGAAGTGTGGCTCACGCAATTCGAATTCAAAAACGAATTCACCTCAGGATTAATACAGTCATCAGAGCATTAAGGATTATTATTTTTTCCCCTGGCGGATTATCTTTTTTATTGACTCTGGACTGAGGACTCTTGTTTTGGAGGAAGACGACAGGTCACTCCACAGAGTGGACATCCCAGGCACTTCCGCGTCACCCATGTGCCATCCCTGTTTGTTTGCTTTATAGGTCTTTGCTGCTGCTGCCCTGGGCCCAGATGATTATTGTTGTTAATCTACTTTGCCTTGTGAAATATGTGTAGTAAAATATATTGAGACCGACTGGAAATAGTTATTATGATGGGTTGGGGTTATGACCACTAAATAATCAGGCGCATGAGAGTTCATTCATTTCACAGCAGTCCGCCTGCAACCTAACCTAGTAGTGTGTTGTGGCACTTTACATCTAGATAGTGGTGGTGAGTTGTTACAATAAAAAAAAGGAAACAAGGATCTTCTTTCCTTATGGTTATTATATATTATATATTATATCAACTCCATCTGCTCTCAAAACCCCTGGTTTATCTTTAATGAGCTAGCCACTAGGTGGAGTGAGAGGTCAGTGCCAGTCTCTTTGATTCAGATGATTTTATGATGCGTTTCCCCACCCTTTCCTCTCACACAAGACACTTACCCGAACTGGCATGCAGTCTGACAAGTAGGAATGTTATCTTACTGATTCTTAAGACCCATTGTTGAGGTGATGCAATCCCTTCAGATCTGTTACGCCCCCACGCACTCCTTTTCTGAGGCACTATACCCCCCTGACTGTCTGTGTTATTTGCCTGAGGAGGGAACAAAACACTCCTATCCCCAGACTCACCCTCTAACTAATCAGTTAATCAGCTGTTGAGATGAAGCTGGAAGAGAGGAAGGCCAGAGGAGGACGAGAAGAGCTTTGATCTGCTGTTTGTTATTTGCCTCCCTTTCCTTTTGGTGCTGCCCTCCATCACTTGCTAGAATCTCTCAGGATTTCAGAAATGAAAGATGAGTTTCTTCCTGCTTCTCTTTTGAGTCTTTTTGTTGGTACCGTTTTTCTCTGATTTTGCCTAAATCTGTCTAAAACCTTTCTCTCCATCGGCTTGCTCCCTCATTTTTTCCCTTATTTTCTTTTCCCTCTCAAATGTTGAGCAGATATGAATAATTCACTTTGATGAATGGGACTGCAGTGTGCATGCTTAGTGTATGTATTTTCCTGGGAGTACCACAATGCATGCTCATTCTCTTATAGAGAACACCCCTTGTGCGTGTGCCTGTTGTGCAGTTTGTCATTATGTTGTTTTCACCACAACTCACCTTATTGGTCAGCAGTGGCTTGATCTCAGTTAACTGTACGTCCTGCAGCTCATCCATCTTCCTGTCTGGTCACCTTAAACCACTCTGTCCAACAAAAAAAACAGAGAAAAACATGACACTTAACAATAATAAACACCAATCAGTCAATCAAGCAAAGTTGAGTGGTACATACACAAATACCACTGTTTGCAATAACATGCCCATCAAGACACAGAAAATGTAAAAAAAAATTACTTGTTCTTCTTGTTTTTCTCCAAAATCGAATTTGACACATTTTAATGGTGAGTCTGTAGTTCTTTAATGCAGCCCATGGTCATTACTGATTCATATATTCATTTTACATAATTTTATATGAAATGTCATAAAATGCTCATCACAGTCTCCCAAAATTAAAGTTGACTTATTAAGAGTCTTATTATTGGTTGGAAGGTTTTTCTTTTTGTATTGTGTTGCGTTTATGTCACACCACACTGATACATATGGGATAAAAAAAAGAAGAAGCCTGAAATAAGACAGAGACAGCATGTTCTCAGTTCTTGGAGAAAGGGAACCCTTCCTGTCCACACAGGTGGTGCACGTACACGCACACAAAGACAGATCAGGGCAAGGTTAACAAGAAGCTCTAATGCCCACCTCATTTGTTTTCCCCTTGAACTAGCTGCTTGTCCCTGCACATAATTATTGAACAAGAACAACACAAAAATGTCCCCCTCCCCCACTTTTTCTGAAATGGTACCACTTCGGCCTTCTCCGTTTGCACAAGGTGAGGACAGAAAGTAGCATTGAATTACCTGGCTGTGCCAGCAGTGTGGCTCATGTTACAAATAACAGCAGATGGAGCCTCTGCCTCTTCTAGGTCAGTGCTTACAACTGAAAGACATAGCCAAATAAGCCTGTACTGTAACAAACAACCTTGTGGTATTTATCAGAACAAATGCAGAGGATGCTAACAGAAACATGCTAGTAGTATGGGCACACTGTTGCATAGACAACTAACCAACAACAGGAACGCCTGATATCCCTTCCTGAGTCTCAGCCAACCCTCCTGGAACGACCTTGAGTTGCTGGTATCAGATAACCTTCAGGGCTGGTTAGGGATGAGTATAGCAGCCAACTTACAGCAGGAGACGGCAGCATTAGTGACATCATGCCACGTCTGCATTACCAGCAGTTTCATCCTCCGATTGCCTGACAAAGGTCTGAACTGACATCTGCCTGTTGACGCATGAAATAGGTCAAGGGTCATTCTGCACTGGCAACACATTGAACTTTGCTTGGAAACAACCAGGGAAGCAGATGGGTACAACTGAGCACAATTACATAAAAATACAGTCCCAAAAAAAAAAAGAAAGAAAGAAAGAAAACATGAAACACCAGCGTTAGAAGTACTCAGCTCTCAGAAATTGAGAGAGAAAACATGCCTGGCAAAATCCCTGCTGACAAATCCGGCTCTAGAATGGAACTAAATAATATTTAGACAACTGAACAAAGAAAAAAGAAAAACAAATACTCTGCATGCTTGAGCAGATTGAGCGTATTGGCCGGATCAATCCAACACTTCCTCAGGCTGTCACAGAAAGTGGGATGGAGGCACAGACTGCTTTAATTGTAGCTGGCTAGCTGGGTAATCGAGGCGTTAGCAAAGACAGGGGTTAGGACGAGCTTAAACTGACAGACTGACAGGTTGGCTTTCACAGCCCAACCCCACTGACCGTTTTACACTGGGTTACCAAGGCAACTAAGTACCCACCCCCCTCACACTGTACACTTCTTCCTTTGGATTCAGCATCACATCACCTGAAAGACTACCAGATCGTATTTAGAAACATCCTCCATAGCCACACTTTTTCTGCCTACACCATGCTGGCTCCACTACATTCACAGCTGTTGCCATAGAGACAAAGCTCATTGCTGATGTTTATTCTAAGCTGGGATAGACCCATGGGACAGATGTGAGGCAAGAAGACAAGGGGAACAGACAGACGTAGAAATGACTGCTACTAATTTGAGCTTTACATCTTTCAACCATTTACCCTAGACAATTGCAGGAACTCAAATGTGACATACATACTGTGCACATATGACAGCCAGGTTTAGTGTAATTGCAATAGGAATGTAGTCCCAGATGAAAGCAGAGAAATTCCATCAGCAATCTGTGCAGCTTGCAGGGTTTGTCCCACATTCCCACCACACTAATAATGTAAAAGAGGATGGGGGAAAGATTGAAAGAGCTGATCATATAGGACGCGACACTCTAGCCTCAATAATAAAACCGTCTGTTGTTGAAGATTGCTTTCACAAATGGTCCTCCTGACACCACATTCTGTTCAACTCAGCTCTTACACCATTAGAATGACTAACACAAGATTACTTGCTCTAACATATAATTTCCCTCATCTGTTCTTCAGGTCCACTTCCCTGCTGGCTGTGTCGCCGTCAAGGGAACCTCATCTCAGTGTTAAATATCATGCCACGCAGCAAGGGACAAGGGGGATGTGCCGAATGAACAAACAACAGAAGAAACTAATTGTGTCAGAGGAAAACCACAGGAGGCTCGTTTTATGCAGTAAAGGTCAGCTTTCACTACAGCTTCATGTCAGCAGAGACATGACAAGAATTGTCAGTTTTAAAAATGGATAACTTATTTAGCATCCCTCTTTTTTCCTGCTGGGAAGAACAGCTGCCATCCTCGCACCCACGTCCTCATCCCACATCTATATCTGTAAGCGGAGAAAGGACGAGTCTCAACATTGAGGCGCCTGGCTGCCTGCACATGGGGGTAGAGCAGCGTGTGCCAAAACACCTACTTTAGATATATCATGTCTGCCAACAAAAATGAGTCCTGTAGCTGCCATGTCAGCAGACAGCTCTGTGCGATTGATGAACACCTCCCTGACTCTAACACTTTTCCTCCACCACCCTCATTTTCCCCCTTTCTTTGCACTCTCTCCTCATCTTTATCTACTCATCTTCATCTCACCTTGGGCCATCAAGGAGTTTGAGCATGTTGGATGATGGACGGCAGAATCCAGCTGTGATGCTGACCTTCCCTATAGCCCCTTCAATTAGTCCTTTTTATCACCATGGCAACTATAACTTTACTCATCAACATTTATGTGATGGCTGCACTTTGACTCTGACCTCTCTTGGCTTCAGATTGACCAAGGTGACTATCACTAAAGTGACCTGATATTAACCTGCCTCAGGGTCTCTGAGGACCCTGACTCAGACAGCAGATATACTGCCAAGGTGATGCACTGGAACTCTGAAATTCACACGTGCTCCCCAGTGAAGTGCGAGGGGGACCAACAAAGATCGTGTAGTTGTGGTGGGGGGTTGAACACAACTTAAATCTTTCACATTGACATAAAAAATATTAAGTTATAAAAATGGCTTAGACCTGATCATCATGTAGACCAGTACAACAACAATTATCAAATGCACTGGCTGATTTTTACTGCATTACAAGCAGTCTATTCTATTAACTTGGAGGGATCCATATAATCAGCTGTATGGAGGTATTTCAGACTTGCTATGCCAACCCCCTTGGTACAGTTACTTGCAATATTTTAAAGGGAAATGGTGTTAAATCAGCAGTGTTTTCCCTACAATTATATTGCCCGTGTACACACGCACACCAAAACGTGTGCGCACATGCAGGTGAGCACACTCCCACCAGTGGATAGAGAGCGCATGTTGTTTTGCTCACCATTGCTCATGACATGCTAGGTGGATAGACTGAACTCCACCAACTACGTAGTACTAAGCAGACACACCAGACTGTGTGTGTGAGCCAAATTATTAGAATCAAAGGTCCAAACATAGGACAGAATGCATTCATATCTGTCCTTAACTAAGGCCTCAGTTCTCAATCAACACTTCAAGAAGCTTCACATTACAATGGAAAACAGGCCAGCACAATTTGCAGATACAATCCTGCCAACTATTCAGACAGAATAACATTGATGCATGCTCCTTTTAGTGTCCAAGAATGCCATGCTGTCAAGGCAACAATTTTCTTCTGCAGTTACCAGTGTGGTGGTGTTGTACGGCTATAGACTAAGAAACTTTTCCTGGGACATGTCACTAGAAATTTCTTTCCTCCTCCTCCAACTTTTCATAACCAGGCCAAGCCAGTGTTTACAGTTCTCAGTCTGCCGAGGCGGCAATCCTCATTGGAGTAAAGCTAATGGACTGTGACAAGGCTCAGTTCCAGATTATTGCTTTAACCTGGGTCGTTTGGTAAGAGAATTAAAAGAGGAAAATCCATTTGTTTGGCATTTTAGCCCCCACCTCTTCCACCTCTTGTCAGGTCAATAACAACATGGGTAAGAGAGAGAATAGTTTGATTTTGTTCTGTTCTATTCAATTCTAGAAAGGAGGGATGAGACCCTAGGGGAAATCTTATCTGGAGTTTGCCCTTATGTTGTCTGTCAAGAAAAAGCTGACCTATAGCACCGAACATCCACTGCTGGTACCGCAAGCAAACACGCACAGGTGAACGAGCACAAATATCAGCACACACTCACACTACACCCTAAGCCTCAGGTCTACTTAATTAAATGACAGCTTCCTCTCCTGAGGCTCCATCATCCTCCTTACAGATTGTATGATTCTCCCGACACAAGCAGACAAAACAGTTCTTTCTACTTTTGACAATGTAACAAAACACTATGATGAAACACCTCTCTGATGTCTTTCTCAGGATTCAATTAAAAAACAATACCCACCTTTGGTTTTGAAAATGAAAATAAAGGGTTAGGACACTTTCAGACATGATCCTAAAAATGTACAAGAAGATCACATACATACAGATGAGCAGTGGAAAGAGAGATAAAAGGAAAAATTAAATCAATGGAGTCTACCATCTCAAATACAGACCTCCTTGTGTGATCCATCTAGCATTAAAATGGCCTAATAAATGCTAAATACTGCATTACTATAATTAACTCATCCCTCGTTGCAAAACCAAATCTGAACACAGACTGACTCAGTCATTAATACAATTAATATCCTGAGCCTCTGGCCAGTCATAACTCAAAATGTAAGTGATAAAAATGTTGCAGAGGGTGTATTACTTGGTGGAACATGGGGCATTACACACAAACGAACCATATTATGAGTGGTATTGTAAAGGTTTAATACAGCTCAAAACAGAATTCACGAATCCTGGTATTTACTTTCTTGATGTGCATGGACATCCATCTAAGTGCATGTTTTTAGAAAGACAAACCTCTCAAATGTTATAATGTTGGTGTGTGTGTGTGTGTGTGTGATAGGGAAATCCTGGTTCATCAACAAAGATACTCATTGGCACATAGCATCCACTGCACTGATCTGCCTGCCAAAAAACAGGGCCCTCCCCCACTCACCCAATCCCTGACCTCTATACACATATTGGGGACAGCCTCTCATAAAGTGATCCATGTAAAAAGGCCAATAGCCCTGATATATAGACACACACAGACTCGACAACTAAAAGGACCATATATATAAAATATACACCTACACAAGCACGTACTGTATACATTCACATAGTAATCCTGCAAGGCCACCGAGTACAAGATCCCTCTCATTATTCTCCAAGGGCTTTTAAAGAATTGCTTTATTCCTTGAGGGGCCACTTTATCTGCTAATGGGTCTTATGAGATTAAGCAGCAGCATCTGGCTGTATTGATTTATAACCACATATCTATTGGCATTATCAGCATGCTTCAACTCTTACATGAAGATGCACACAGCCAGAGTAGAGTCTTGGAGGGCAGCTGACTCCCCACATGAAGTGCTATAGTATTTCTTATAACTTACACTTACACACTACTGCAGTGAACCGTACCCTGCGACCAACAGCAATAGTTTCCACTGGTCAAGTGATGATTCATGTTGGGAAACTAGAAACTCAATTTATCCATTTTGCCAGTAATAAAAAAAGGATGTGCATGTAGAAGTTGTGGATTTGGGTGGATTTGGGTGTTGGCGAGTCAGGGCAGCTAGGATGTGAGTCAGACCTGCCATGTCCCTCCCACCTTGGTACATTTTACTATACAGCCTCAAAAAAAAGTTACCAAAGCATCTATTTTGGTCTCCATGCATAAATGAAGAAGTCCCTGCACCATGCTGCATATCAGTTTTAAGAGCTTAGGTCAGGATTATACTCCCATGTGGCCGTGGATACAAACAGCTGTGGACAGCATAGATACATTGTTCTTATTATACTACTTAATCTGCAGTAAGTCTGCTGGAGGAGGCGTCCTTTAACATTTGGTGGGTGCTTTAATCTTTCAAAGACACATTTATGGATATCTTGTCTCTTACCAATGTATGCTAGTCCTTTGTACATCATCTGCTTTGGTCAGTGGAGCAGCACTTTTTAGTGTTCTCTGCTTTCAGAATAGCACTTAAGGGTGACCAGGCCTGCTCAGTCATACCTGCTGCCCTTTTACATTATAGATTCAGTCTATTTTGCCTTTTGAATGGAAATTTGTTGAAATTATCTGCTGTAGTGCATCACGTTGGTCAAGATTTTATTGTTTTTTAAATATCAGGTTTCCTGCAGTGCTTTATAGTTAGGGTGGCCGCCTTGACATCAAATACCCCCCGCCTTGACTACGTCCCCCCCACAGGCCTCTGTTCCTCAAGGCCTGTAGGCTCCAGCTAAACCTTTCAAAACATGACAAACAGACTTAATATGAGAGTAGCATTGCACTCAGCAATTCAAACGGCTGTAGTTACATGACAGACAGCACCAATAAATCAATACACAGACCTCATACAAAGGGAAGATGTAGTGGGAGGATGGTTTAAAATAGAAAAAAGAATACCATCACTATTAAGAAAGGGGGAGGGGGGTGAGAGAGGGATGTGTCTTGATAAATTTGCTGTGATAGGTCAGAATGAGGTGTGAGCCTGGCTGAATGAGTCCTGGTTGAGCTGCTCCTGGTATCTAGCTATAAATAAGGCTGAATGGCCAGCCCCGTCAGCCCTACACTCAGTGCTCCTAATAGAGTACCTGCCCTTACTCCCATACGCTAGGCTAGCTGCGGCTCAGTCTTCAGGGATTTCCTCTGCCATGTTCAGTTGTGCAGAGAGCACAGAGCAAGACAAACTGTAGGAGAGTGTTTGTCTCAGGTCCCAGCTAGTTGTTGTTGTGAGGAGGCTAAGTTCCCAGAACAGCAGCGTCCTGCTGAAGGCTCAGCAGGGTCTGTAGACTGCGGTCAGACTGGCTGAAGGGCAGCTGCGAAAGCAGCAGCAAGGCCATCTGTGTCACCAACTTGCTCAGATAGATTCACATAGAACCATGCAACCACAACCCAGATTCAACAAGCTGGCTGGAAACATGAGATAGTGGTTCCATAAAACATTAACAAAGCACAGAAACACAAGTGTCCATGCGCCCAGACAGTAAAGCCTGTGAATACACTAAGGGCCTTCAATCAGAATGTGTTTCAGCATGTTTCACTGTATGAATCAGTGCTAACAGGCCAGTTGCCTCACAGGAACACAGCTTCTGCTAATAGAGTTATCTGTGTGGTGAGCTTGGCTGTCACAATGACTGATTACTGACAATTCAATCTCCCAGAAAGAAACACAGAGGTGGCTCCTCTGGTGCCTTCCTTTTGCAAATGCTCGCTGCGGAGGTCGGCGGTGTCCTTGGCAACCACTGGGCACCCCCTCCCTTAGCCACCCGCTGCTCAGCTGGTGGCGCCACTGAAATTGAGCGACCTTTTTCACCATCATTTACATAAAGTAATTCTCTGCTTGTTACAACAAACAACGCAACGTGGAACGCCTCACCAGTCGGTGCAGCTTTGCTTGGCTTTCAAGGTGCTCAGTTGTCATTAACTTTGAATCTGATTTTCTCAGGGTAGATTCAGAAAACTAGGCTGATGTGCTGGAATTTGTGCAGTGGAGAACATGTATGTGCAAGTTTATAAAACACATAATCCTAAAGGAACAGCTGTTAGTTCAGGTAAGGTCCAGCTTGGTCTGTATCCAACACTTTGGATCAACAAGCACTCCACCTGTGCTCTGCCTGCCTCTATCCCCACCTGCTGATGTTGATAAAGAAAATGGAGACAGACAGAGTCCTCCTACCAGCAGGGGTGTGATAACAACCAAATGTACGGTGGATACCACTGCTGCCTCACATCCAGCGAGGAACTGACAGGGATTTTTTGTTATTAATTAGTTTTACCTAACCTCCCATTCATCTGTGCAGCAAAAAGACAGAGCAACAAAGGGAGACAGCTTTCTGATTTTTCAGTCAGGCTGCGGTTAAAGGAAATTTAAGAAGTCAACCCGGAACAGAGGTATACTGCACACAGCTGTTTTTCAGAAGCTTCTGCTGTAACTCTAGTCCTGGTAAGCTTAGATTACAGATGCTGTTTCAGCTGCAGACTCACACAATAAAGGTTCAGCCTGAGACACAACACAACACAATGCATTATTTTTTGGCTTCTAAACTTTTCAAAAACATACAAATCATTTGAGAATATGTCAGGTTCATGGCTGGTACAGGCTGTGTTTTGTTCTGCTGGGCTGGCAAACCAAAAGGCACAGCAACGCTGAGGTGAAAGTGAACACGGGGCAGACTGACTGTCAGCACAGCGGCTTAATTACTGTATCCATCTCTCCAGTGAGTGTTATTCCCTGACATTCATCCTTGCCACTGCTGCAAGAAATCCTCTTCTACACAAGAGCATTTTCTCACTTTTTATGTAGTCTGTAATCCCTGTAATACACTGAATGTAAAATGTAATCCAAGCTTAAAGCCAACCTAATAGTGTCATTTTTTGAACAGTGCTGATGCAATATAAAATACATAATTGCTGCTTAGAACTGCTTTTGTCTTAATTCCAGTGCTTTTAGAAGGTAAATCGTACCGCAAACATTGTGTTATAATGCACATTTAAAATGTTTCTCAGGGCCCAGAGGAACACGTTTCCTACAGATTTTAAGAATGCATGGATTAATAAACAACTTATAGACACACCCATTGGTTAAGGGGAAGGTTTTCATTGTAATAATCAACCAGGAGCTCCGTGTGTCTAACTGTGGTAATAAACATCAAACTATGCTCTACCTCCTAAAACAGTGACTCTCAGATCAGTTTAGAGAAAGCCGTTATCTTTCCTGTTCGTTACACATTGGCTTATCCTGTCAGACAACAACAATCTTCAGGAACAATGTTGTCAGTGACAACAAAGTGTTGCTTGTTGTGTAAGCTCCATTCAGGCCTCTTTGGCCATGAGGTGCTGCCGAGGGCATTGTGGGAGATAGAACACCTGAACCGAACAAAAACGGCATTAAAACACACAAGGTTTTAAACTATCCTATACCTGAATTATTATTTAATTAGACATATCTAATGTACTAATACAGAGGTCACTGTGACCTTCTTGCATTTCACCGTATTACCATGAATCCGTAATAATTATTTTAGTAACACCCATATTGTTTGTAACCAATAATGTAAAACTGCTGAGCCTACAGTGTTTTTTTAAACACATCCCAAGATGCCCATAGCTATTTATTATAAGCAGGGGAAACACCTGATGCCCACCACTCCCACCTGTGTGACCTTCGCATGTTGATCAGTGACATTGTCATCCATCATGTGACGCCTGAATGGTGTAACACCTGCAGCTACATCCTTGTGATTGATCTGGATGATAATGATGGATCTGCCAGTCTAGACTGAGAGTGTTTGTGAAAATGTGCAAATTGAAATAATGACATTTCCTGTCACCATATGAGGAGACACGACAGACATTCAATACTCAGCTGTGGCCATTTTTAGTTAATGGTTTCCTGCTCAAACTTCTGACAAAATAAGAAGAAAAAACAGCAGAAAACTACATAAATATTATTTTACTAAAGAAAATACAGGCAGCAGCGTATATGTTTTAATGTACATATTAAATCTAGAATGAATGTATTTTTTTGTTGTTAATGAGAAACATCCTGGTATCACGCATACTTATTCCTAGAGGGATGTGTATCTTCTAAATTAGTTAACTGTAAGCTAATCGGCTAACATCTCTTTAGTTATTTTAGCTCGGGGTTTTACTGTAACGCATCGTGACGGGCCTCCGTTTTGTTGTGTCCAGCTGTTGTTGTTCAGTCAAAGTGTAACAGAAACAGAGTGGAGCTGACACTGACTGCACCGCAAAAAGCAAGAAAAGCTGCTCTGTGAACACTGACGTTATGTCGCATCTCTGTTTAGAGGAGCAGCGATGAACTCAATTCAGCTGCAGCTTTTTTCCCCTCACTGAGCCAGCGCCGGCTCTCCTGGTGATTAACATGTGGCTTTAATGAGTAAATCCACGCTTTGTTGTTGCTCTGGCTGCTATCACCGTCAAACAAATCACTGGATAAGACGACAACACGGACAGGTTGGGAAATCCAGCGAGCTGACTGACATAATCTCCTGTAGCATCGCGCACATCTGTAAGTGGTCAATGGGGGAAAAGCTACACCAAAACACGGACATAAAATTTACCTCTTCGGTGAAATAATTCTCCGGTGGGTTCCAGTCAACTCCTTGCTGGTTGTACTGTTGATTTTCAAAGGCTGGCTGTATGTCTAAGAGTAAAGCACACGCTGCTGCTGCCGCTAATGCCCGCCGCTTCCTCGGCTTCAACTAGTATTTCGCTGTGACTCTGGGCGGAACTACACGCTGCGGCGCAGGCAGCGCGGAGGAGCCAATGGGGGGAGGCGGTACGGCCCACAGACAGGAGGAGGAAACAGGAGGTCTCACTCTGATCTCAAACAATGGCGATGAGACAAACAGTACAAACGGAACCGTCTTAAGTAAACCAAATCAGTGCAGTTATATGAGTGTACTTAAATAATTACTGCAGCAGTAAAAAGAACTAGACAAAGCCTTTTCTGAAGAAAATGTGTTTAATTGCTGCATGATGAAGGATTTGCATTGCTGAAGAAGCTGAAAAGAGGAGATATGAATGTGACATAAAGTTGGTGTGAGAGAAGAGGAAGCAGAGGATGGAGTTTGGAATCAGAAGATTCTCTGTGGGGACACCTAAAGATACGAGCCGAGAAGAAGACACAACATGTGGACAGCACAAGCCTCCAGCCTGACCTTCCACTGCATGAGCTGTGTGAGGCATGAATGCAGCACAAGGTCAGGCAGGAGACAATGTCTGAGATTGTAATAAAAGCTTAAAGGAAGAACGGGCTGTAGCATTTAGGAAAAGTAGTAAAGAGCTGAGTAGTGATAAAAAATGACAGACATAATGTTTAGTGTCTGATATCTAAGCAGGTAAAGCTGTTTTCTGTGTGTGCTTGTGTCTCTGTGGCACATGTTTGTGTGTAAACAGACAAACTGCTGCTCCTATCTCCCTCTTAATCAGTTATAATGGAGACGTTGACTTTTGCAACCTCTCAAACAACTTGACACTTAAAGAAACCAAACGGAGGCATTTATGGGAAGAAAAATATAAACTATGAATCCCAAGATGTGGCTCTACTGGACCATGTGATTTTTGTTTCCATCATGCAAACCATGTGGCGCTGACAAGATAAACAAGTGTGAGGTTTCTGGCTTTGTTAGAAAATCTTTGTCTCAGTTGATATGGAAGTCTATTGGGCTGTGTGAGGGAGTTCGGCTCACAGCTTTGAGGGTCTCATTGTTTGAAAGCCAATGAATTTTCCTTTGACATGATAAAAAATGTTCCCTCTTTGATGAAAGCTGCAGCATGAGAGCAGGTTAGAGAGAAAGAAACTGGTTTGACTTTTCTCCTCCCACTCTGACAATGACATCACTGAGTCTGAACATTCTGTGCTATACACTAATGTTAAAGTGAGGTTGGTATGAGAGAAGAGGAAGCAGAGGATGGAAACAAATGATTCGATCTGGAGACCCCTAAAGATAACGGCCTAAAAGAAAAGAAGACACAACATGTCGACAGCTCAAGCCTCCTGCCTGACCTCTGAGGCTGTAATAATACCTGAAGTCTAAAGGAAGAACAGGCTGCAGGATTCTATTGTGGAAAAGTAGTAAACAGCTGAGTAGTTATAAAAAATGACAGACATAATGTTTAGAGTCTGATATATAAGCAGGTAAAGCTGTTCTTGTGTCTCTGGCAACACATGTTTGTGTGTAAACAGACCCCTAACTGCTGCTCCTATCTCCCTCTCAATCTGCTATAATAGAGACATTGAGTTTTGCAACCTCTCAAAAAACCACTTAAAGAAACCAAACGGAGGCATTTATGAAAAAAATAGAAAACCGTGTAAAACAAAGACTGTTTTAGAATGCTCTAAAAAACTGCGATTTCATTCGCAATACACACTACTGTTAAAATCTGGACAGCCCAAAATTAGTGAATTGTTTAAAACCGCTTCTACTTCAAAACCCAATTGAGCAACCATTGTAACATAAGTTTAATAGTTCAACCTTTTGTCAGTAGTTTAAAACTTGAATGGTGTCCGTCAGTTAAACTCTAACAGAGTTTTAGCCCTTCTGAACAGAATGATAGGTTAATGGTTTCTGTAGTTTAGAGCATGAGCAAGTAGTTGAAGGTCAAAGAGGGGTTTGGATAAAATTCTCCATTCATTTGAGCTGAAAACTCAACTCAAAGCACCCATGTCCTAAAAAGAAAGAATATTAATAAAGAAAAAGAACGAGAAACACAAGAAGCTTTGCAGCAATCAAACTAATTATACCCAGATATTTTTGCATGTAGGCTACCTGTAGGTCACAGAATTTCCAAATTCCAAAAATTAAATTCCACAATCTTCCACAACGAAAGGCTGAAAAACTGAACAGAATTGCAGACATAAAGAAATATAAGGCTGTCTGTCACTGTACACAAAAGTACTGTGAGGTCTGCTTTATGTGAGCTATGCAGCAGCCAGAGCAGTTTCGGTCAAGAGGAAAAATAAAAGCTGAACAGCTCAAGTCTGAGGTCAAAGAGTTTTTTTACTATGGGGGGGGTCACATTTTTTAACATTGAACTTTTTTGTAATAGCTTAGTCAATCACACTCAGATCAACAGATGAAGCAGTCCTTTGTGACAATTTCAAAGAACTGCTTCTTTGTGAGAATTATATTAATATTCCTCTCACTCTGTCACCACATGATGCTGGCTCAAAATTTGGAGATTAAACGATTACACTTCCCATCAAGTTCCCATTTTCAATCTGATTATGTAACCACACAAATCGGCTATGCCATAAAACAGTACATCAAAGAATGCATGCAATCCTTCATTTTTTTTCTATTTTTATTCTCTCTCTCTCATAAGTTGTGCCAGTTCTAGCTTTCCAGAGCATCCAGTGATCCCGTGCTGTTGTGGATCACTGGTAAAGTGAGATGGCAGGAACCTTAGCAGAAAAGCCTTGATTCATTTTCTCCAGCTCCCACATACAAGTTCACGCCTTCAACTAGCAGGTAGTGCTGCTTTCAGTTAAGTTGTGTATCAGCTGTGAAAACAACCATGTTACATCAAAGCCTGATCAACATATCAGAGGCATAATGAGAAAGCAGCCCAAGTACAGTTTCATGGTGATTAATAACAATGACAGTTTATTTATATACCAGGAAATGTGTTTGCATTGTTTTGGACATTTTCCCTGCTTCTAAGCCAGACACTTACAGTACAGTAGCATACAATATCTGTATTAGGAGAACATTGTCAATAAACAAGAACACCGTTTGAATAGCATATTTACAAATAACAAAATACTGTAAATAAACAGATGAAACCAAACAAGGAAAAAATACAGGTTTTCTAAGTAATATTTATGGATGACACAAAATGCTAGATTAAGAGACAAGTCCACATTACAGTTTTCAGTGAATCATCGGTCAAGTGCTGCAGCAACAACAATGCAAAAAGTATAAACCATGGGAATAAAGTGGGTACACGATGAGCAGACTGTAGGGAAAGAAGCTTTTCAGCTTAAGACAAAACATAAATCACGACTGTGTTTGTCTCAGATGCTGAAAATAAGATACCTTTGATACCAGACAAAAATAACTTCACAGTGTAGAAGAAAACAAATTCTAAAATGATTAGGTCAAAAACAGAACCAATTATTTCACTCTGTCCATGTTTATAGCAAGACCTTCAGGTTAAGGTATGGCATGACAGATGACCAAAGCTAAACTATGGGAAATAATTAATACAAAAAGGGAACGAAATGACCATTTGAAAATGAGTCCAAAACTATTTCAAAGAGTGTAGGTTAATGAACTCAATATTAGTTTGAATATAAAGCTTCTGCATGTAAAGCACTGTACTGAGAGAGACAGGGCGACCTTAAGCAGTAGCTTGGACAAAGGCATTCATAAGGTTTCGAGTTGCATGGGAGTCACAGAAGTGTAATCTGGTCCTAGGGATTTTCTCCTGCGTTTACGAGGTTACTTCTTGTTTAATCCTGATTTAATATGCCAACTTTCCATACATGTCCATATAAATATTCATATATGACACCAACTGGTGGCAGCATTGAATTCTACCACACAGAACGGTTTGAAAAGGAGATACAGCAGCAGAGGTCAGGTTTGAGTGAATGTGCTCAACCATCTAACTCTTGGATTTGCATTAATATCATCATCTCTGCAGCCAGAGACCAGAAAGCTCCCTCTACTGCCAAGTTTCTACATGCTCCGTGGTGAGTGAACCTGCTGCTGTTCTCTGGCGCCCTCATGTGGAGCTGTAGAGTGCAATCTGCTGCACCTTGCCCAGCTGTGTTAGCAGCCGTTTCATGCGATGTTTGAGCTGAGGCAGACGAGCCAAAGGTTCAGGAGGCTCCAGCTCCCCTGTGTAGTCCAGCCAGCTCTCTAGCACTGAAGAGCACAATAAGAACCAGAAGTTAGGACATCCTTACATATAATGGGTTGGTTTCATCCCACATTGACCAGAGTGTTCTCAAATCCTTATTTTTTATTCCAATATACTGATCATGGCCTACCGGGTTAGCTACCCTGGTTTAGAATACTGTACCCAGTCTTACCATCCAACTCCCTCTCAATGAAGTCCATCCTGTGTGAGACCTCGTCCTGGACTGCATCTATGTGATCCAGTAGGTTGATCTGCCACTGCTGATGCTGTCTGCTGTAATCGGCAGCCCCTCCACCTTCCTTACCATCCTCCTCTTTGCGCTCAGCATGTGACCAGGAGCCACATATTGAAGCCTAGAGAGGTTAAGATTAAGATTAACTTCATTAATCCCAATTGGGAAATTAGGAATTCATGTAAAATTAGACAATAGTTACTTACTGGTAAAATAATCAACATTGTTTCAACACAAGATGCACACACAGTATTAAAGATCATTCACACCAAGCCATTTTTACACATGCACCTGACCGTGGGAGTGCCAGATGTGTTTTTACTACTTAAAATACATTCCTCTGGGTGAGGACATGCATTTTTAGAGAAGGCAGGAGGAAAAGAGCTCAAAAGAAATTACAAATGCTTTCTGTGCTGGTAACTATCTGAACATATCTGCAATATCAAAAGTAGAGAGAATGCATGCCTAAAAGTAACAAGAAGTTTACATTTGCGCTGTTGCCACTCACTCAATGTTAAATCTCCAGATAAATGCAGCACTCGCTCAGACATTGCTTTATACTTAAAGGCCTGCAGGATTTGGATAATGTCCCAGGTGACAGAATTCGACATCTGCGATCTCAAATGCAGCTCCTAACCCAAATTCCTGAATAACCTGAGCAACTTTGATTTGCTTGGATGGAAAAATTTGATCACTGTGACAAAGCTTAAATAAGTAAACTTTCAGATTTTTACAGTGGCGCTCCACTCATATTATTGGAATAAACTCCCACCTTGTTGGTGACGTCTATTGATTTGGGCTTGTCTATCTCCAGCAGGCTTCCGTAGCGCTGCTCCCGCTCAAGCAGCTCCTCTGTGCTTCTCATGCTGTCCTCCAGCTCAGAGCCCTGCCGGGTCTCCACCACCAGCCGCTGCTCCACTGCTGGGTAATATGCCCGGGGTTTCTGGTAGCAGTGTTCACTGGTAATGTACGAGTCCTGGAAGGATGGGAAAGGTGAGGAGGAGCAGGATGGAGAGGAGGTGGCAGCTGTAGCAGCCCGAGTTAACTTCTCCAGAGCGTTGGACATTAAAATTTCCCCTCGACTCATGTCCTCCTCAGGTGTGACAGGAGATGGAGCTGCATTGCTGCTTCGACATGAATCAAAGCCGATCCGAAATCTTTCCAAATGCTTCCATGGCTGCCGCCACAGCTGCAGGTCAGGGTGGGTGCTGCTCCTGAAAAGCCAGATGAAAAAAAACACTGTGTATACAGAATCAAAACTATAAACACAATTAATCCGTTTTAATCAGAATAATTAAAGCTGCAAGCAGCATTGCGGGCCCTCGCGCACCTTTGCGATCCACGGGGCTATCGCCGTCTTCTCTCCTATGCTCTTGTCTCCTATACTCTCCTGTCCTATGCTCTCTTTTGCAGAGATGTATGTATTGTATGTATTGCAGAGATGTACAACAAACACATGTTTACAACCAAACTTTCCTGCTACCAGTAGGTGGCGCTATGACCGTATCATCCTATTAGCATATATATCTGTTCAGACTCGGGTCCATAGCAGTACTGTAAGATTTTGTCCACATTGCATGAAGTATATGGGTAGTACTGCATAAAATAGAGCGAGTTCCTTTGTAATGGCAAATGGTCAACTTTGAGGCCACGCCCCCGCCACACAGTAACACTTTTAAAAGAGTTTTGGAGTGCGTCTATTCCCTATGGTGTCCTGAGTGGGCACAGTGAATTACAGCTCAATTGCATGAAGTATGCGAGGCGTGAAAAGTTTTATAGCAGGGTCAGAAATCGCCAAAAATTACAAAAAAAATAAAAATGGCGGACTTCCTGTTGGGTTTGGAGGGGGGGTCCAAGAGACTTTTTTGTGCGCCTTGGGGTGATACACATGTGTGCCAATTTTCATAATCCTGTGTCAAACCGACCAGAGGGGCTACGCGTTGGGGGCGCTATAGAGCCATTTTCCTATGTGCATTTCAAAAGTCAGCAAATTTCAAAATTTTTCGGCCGAATGAATTTTTCTACCAAGTTTGGTGAGTTTTTGGGCATGTTAAGGCCCCAAAAAATGCGATCTCAGGGGAAAAAAAAAAAAAAAATAATAATCCTAAGGGTTTCAATAATAAATATGCCAATACTCACTGTAAGACGTTCATCTTGTGCTGCAGTCCGTTGAGGATCTCCACCACATGGTGCACGTCTCCCAGCAGCTGGTGTGTGGTGGTGATCTTCTTGGCATTTTGGTGAGAGTAATTCTCCTCCAGGAAGGAAAGGCCATACATATGACCATTGATCAACCACTCACGATCATACCAATAGCGCAGACTCTGCCTCTGACCTAAGAAGAACACAAGGTAATCAGTTTAGTTTAGTTTGAGATCTGTCAAACTAGACTGCATCTGCACTCTTCTAACTGGGTGGTTGTGCAGGGTTTCCCACAGCAAAACGGTCAATGTGGTGACCGGGGGGAGCCTAAATATGCAAAAACTTCGTATATGTTAATATATATTAGGGATATAGTCCACAAAAAAGTGTATTATATATTGAGTATACTTAATATATAGCATTCTACAAAAAAAAGTTGTTTTTCTTTGAGTGTGTGCAAGAGTGGGTGTGTACGGAGAGAGAGGTTGTGTGCCTTTAAGTTACATTAAAACAATAAAGCTGCAGCTCTAATGCGGCCTTATTTTACTGTCTATGCATGCGAGGATGCAGCGAATTCCCTCCCCCCCGCCCTTATAATTAGTTCTATAATTAGAAGCATAATGGGAGATGTGCTTGGTATACTGGGACAGTGTTCATATTTTAGCAGGAAACACTGTTGTCCACTGTTGTGTGGGAACACACAAGTGTGGATTTTTAAAGAACAATTTTTATGGAACATCATCAAAGATTCTGTTATACAGACATAATATATAAACGTAATCGATGATGATTGTCTGGCTCATATTTAGTGTCTATGAAGACTATAGCCATCAGCTTTCCTTACCTGGTGGGTCTCTGCAGATGTAGCAGGTGTACCTGTCTGGAACATTGTCTTCCATCAGGCCCATGCAGGTGCCATGCTGCCAGCACAAACAATCTTCACACTAACAAAAAAGGAAATTACAGTTTTGCCACCCCATGATTGCTACCTTAAAATGGGTCAAATCATGTGTTGTCACAACAAACTCACCTGGATCATGAAGTCATTCTCTTCTTCCACTTCACAGATACATCTCACTATCTCTTGGTCACTGGTGTCCACAGCACCAGAGTCCACACTCAGAGGTGGTGTAGTGATGTCCAAATCCACCTCCAAGTCATCGTCACTCCACCCACAGCTGTCAGTGGACCAGTCACTAATGCTATCATCGTCTACAATGAAACAAACAACAAATGGTTTTGCAGCTCAATTAAGATACTGTAACTTGTATGAGAGGATTAAACAACGTTTATAGGTACTAAGATGAAGCAAGCCATAGCAGCAAAGACTAGCTCAGAATTCAATCAACCATGGGTTAAAACTTGCATCAACATGAGTTGATGTAAGCATCAACATTTGTACACAGGTACCAGGTGTGATGCAAGCTAAACAGAATTAGCAGCATGATGGATTGAATCCAAAGGGAGAAGAAGAATGTAAAAAGAGGAAGTAATGTATACACACTAACTGCAACACTATACACACACACACTGTCAGAGATACCCACCATCCACAAGTATCTGCTCTGAGTAGCTGTATCCAGGCCTGCTGGTGTAGGCCTCAGGCTTGTGATTGTGTGAGGGGGGGGATTTGAGTGGAAAATTCAATTTGGACTGAAGACCCAATACTGAGATGTCAATATTCTCCTCACTACCTGTGTAGTCTGTTAATACAGGGAGGGGGGAAGCAGATGTAGAACAAAATGTCAGCTTTGAAAATGCCAAACAAACGTCCTACCAGGAAGTGACAAAATGTGGCACAAACATACATTTTGGACAACAGAACAATCAATCAGGGACAATTAATTGGACAAAATCCATGCTGCCCAAAATTCAGGCATTAAAATGTGTGATGTAAACAGTCAGAATGCTAGCTAATAATAACAGAAGCGTTGATCAGTAAATGTCAGTGCCACCTTATAAATTGGGTTTATTACATGTATTATTGTCTAAAAATGAAAAAGGAAGCTATGACTATTTTTTAAGAGAGATGAGTTGGAACTCGACTGGCATAATGGAGTGACAGTTACACCCACACACAGACTCAGCCACCACACCAAGAGGAGTGAATAAGGCACTTTATGCTTTGCAGGATAGCCTTTTCCCACTATGTCACAGTGAGAGCACATGCAGAGCGGCAGATATGTGAGGCAGCCCTATGCCTGGCACCCACGTCTTACCCGACTTGGCCTTCTTTCTCTTCTTCTTCTTCTTTAGTTTAATGCGGAGGAAGTCCTTCTGCTTTGGTTTTTCTTTCAATTTATCTTTTACCGACCCTGGGGATTGTTAAGTGACAAGAGTTTAAACTCAGTGCAGCTTAGTATTTGCATTAAATACAGAATATAGTGAACAGGTAGGGCTCTAAAACAGAACATGCAACCTCTTTCTCAGTAAGCAAATAACACACTGCATCATACTGACCATTATCAAAGCCACTTTTGTCTGAGTCCTTGTCCTGCAGCTGGCATCCGTTCCTGTCCAGCTGGTTTTCCTTGCTCTTCTCTCTCAACAGTGCCCTCTGCTGATTGCCCTGGGTGTTGACAGCAGGCGGAGCTGATGTGCGCCTGCCTGCTGTCTTCACCTCACCACGGGGAGCTGCAGCAGTTCCAACACAGTCTGGAAAAAAAAAAAAAAAAATCAAAGACCAACTGTAAGTACAAAACCATGATCTCTACACAAGGCAGGATGTGCAATACATTTACGATTTGTAGTTTTATAAGTGATTAGTCATTACAACATCTCATAAAGGGCACACAACTGACATGAGCATTGTACACATACTCAGCTAATTCAAAACCTGGAGAGGAACTCACGCATGGAAGCAGAGATGGTGCGCCTTCTCTTCGTGCCTTCTAAACCAGCAGCAGTGGACTGTTTGTCAGAGGCCCTGGTTTGGACACTCCGGGTGGGGCTGCGATCCCCCTCGGGAGGCGTTTCCTCACCATGATAATATTTCATATGGTAATGCAGCAACTTGGCCTTACGGAATGACTTTGTGCAGCCAGGAGCACTGCATTTGAACGGATTGTGGTCGAGGTTGATGGATAGAACAGGTGGAGGTTGGTTTTTGATAACTCGATACACTGTAACATGGAAAAACGTAAGCAGATTGTGTAAAGCGAAATGCGTGAATGAGTAAGGACATGAATGGTAACTGCATTGGGTTTTAAAGTATTAGGATGCACTCACATGGTTCTCTGCTGAATCGGTTAGGGTTGTGGAAACCCTGCTTCCTTACAGCTATCAAACACAAAAGAAAGGCTTAAAGTAAGATTTTTAATCTTCGAAATACTCCTATATATATATATATCACGGATTTATTTTCACAGCCCTACAGATCTAATATCCTTCCTGCTTATTTGGTTTATTAACACTTACGCTTCACAGGCTGGGGAGGCGGCACTGCAGTTGCAGGCTGAGGGCTCTCTGATTGGACGTGTGGGTTCTTCTCCACATCTTTATTGGATTCTGTGGTTGTCATAGTGACAGACACCTGCTCTGTCAGTGCTGACGTCTGAGTGGGCAACTCTGTATATGGCTTTGACGATTCTGTGTATGGCTTTGTTCCCCTCTGTTCCGTTTTCACCTCTTCTTTCTTCACTTCTCCATTTACATGACACATGTCCATATTTTGCTCATCATCTTCTTTTATCTTTACTCCATTTGTAAGTACTGTCCCATTTTCTCCATCCCTGGTTGTGTTCTGGCCTCCTTCCTCTGATATTTCCTCTTCCTGTTTCACAGTGGTTGCAAGCTCAAGCTCACCATTTGTCTTCTTAGTTTTCTCATTTATCATCCTTTCTTCATGCTCTTCGTCCTCGCTGATGCTGTCCTCCTGGTCTGAAGTGCTGCGTCTGGCTCGCTTGTTTTTTGGACCCCCATTTTCCTGGGGCCTCCTGCGATTTGGGGCCCTCCTAACCATGTTCCTTTCAGAAAACCGAGACTTTCCTCCACTAACTCCACTTCTCTGCAGAATAAGAGAAAGTGTAGAGTTGAAATGGAACTCGAGGGAAAAATGAGATATTACACTGAATGCAAATATTTATGATCACTAAATGTAAATAAATGTACCTGTTTAATATAAGGCTTTACATGTATCCCCTTCACTGTCTGGATAATACCATCATAAAACTTCACAGTGTAGGATGCTGGAGGATAAAGCAAAACAAACAATCAAACAATGCTTCAAAAATGCTGCACAATGCAATTTTCTCTCAATTTTTGAAAATACTTTTAGACTTCTATCATGCACTATCCTCTCAGAGTGACCCACATTAAGATGGATAATTGTTTTGTTTTGTATTTTTTGTAAATTAGGGCCCAAGCACGAAATGTGTGAGAGCCCTATTGAAACCCTAGGGATTATTACCCCCCCTCAGATCGCCTTTTTGGAGGCCTTAACATGCCCCAAAACTCACCAAACTTGGTAGAAAAATTCATTCAGCTGAAAAATTTTGAAATTTGCTGACTTTTGAAACGCACATGGGAAAATGGCTCTATAGCGCCCCCTAATAATAGCCCCTAGTCAACTGATGTCATCAAAGGAGACAAAAAACGCATTCCAAAACTCTTTCAAAAGTGTTATGATGTGGCGGGGGCCATTACAAAGAAACACTGTATTTTCTGCAGTACCACCAACATACTTCATGCAATGTGGACAAAATCTTACAGTACTGCTATGAACCCGAGTCTGAACAGATATATATGCTAATAGGATGATACCATCACAGCACCACCTGCTGGCAGCAGGAAATTTCTGTTGTAAACGTGTGTTTGTTGTACGTCTCTGGAAATGAGAGGAGAGCATAGGAGAGGAGATAGCGATGGCCCCGCGGATCGCAAGGTGTGCGAGGGGCCGCAATGCTGCTTGCAGCTTTAATTTGTTTGTTGCTCCTCCACCTTACTATAAGTCAACCCATAAAATTCTAATCATAAAAAAAGAAAATACTTTTTGAGACTTTTAACACTTCAGAGTTCAAACCAAACAGTACAGTTCCTGTTTTTAACTTTTAAGACCCAAAACAGATTCTTAAGGTTACTGATACTCACCATCTCTATTGACTGAAATGACCTTAGCAGGGTAGAAACGGCAGTCTGACCAGCTGGCCAACACTTTGTCATTCACGTTAAAGCCCTAAAGGAATGGAACATTTGATCAAGGACATTCCGTTGTTAAAATCTTAAAAATGGGAGGTGGTGCTATTAGATGCACACAAATCTATTATTGTTCTTATTAGAAGAGAATAAGAATTTTAAATTGGAAGTAAATATAGCAGATACCCTTTAGTGAATGCATATAAAACCCAAGTATCATATTTTTTCCAGAAAGATGAATAAGGAACCTCCTAATGTAGTAATGCACAATAGAACAAAAGCTAAAGATCACTGGGGCACAATTTTCAATTTCTTCATGCAGCTCAAATCAAAAGTGAAAAGCTGTCTGAGCTCACAGGTATAGGTCCGTTGTCATTCAGGCCCTGCCGCCTCAGTTGAACTCTCTCTACAGGTCTCAGGTAGGGACTTGTCCAATCAAACCACTCGTCGTAACGGTGGCTCCACTGGCGGTAATGGATTAACACTTTTTCATCTTCGTAGTCAATCTTCTCTATGTTGGCAGCATACCTACATGAGTAAATTCAATAATGTGTGACTGAGAAGGGAAAGGAAATAATAATTCTACTTGTTTATGGTCCTTATACTTTATCACAAATGTACAAAGAGGTCAGAAAGTCTTTAGGAATGTATGTATAAAACAACAATGAATTATGAGATGGATAGAAGATGGTATGCTCACAGCAGTACTGGGATTTTTCATTACAATTACCACTTCGAGACTCCATTAGAGTTATAACCTCTGGTCAATCTGTTTTTACAATGTTTTACTAATAGAGGGCCACTGTCTTGTACAACTTGTATTTTTATGTCTACATAGAGAAGTGAGGAAATAATATGTAATTCTACTGGCCCTTTAAAATTGCCTTATAAAAGGCTGCACCCTCTGTTGTTCTTGAAACAGCAATGTGACCTGATTAAGGATTATTGTTTTATCTCATGTAAACTGGTAGTATGCCTTAAAATATAATTTACTTTAGTGGACACTACACCCAAGCAATGATGCAATGAAAGGTTAGAGTGGCTCTACTCAAGATAACTCACACCCAGAAAGTAGAGGATGAGAATTTGTATGAGATGAATAGGACAGGACACAGGGTAACATGGATGGGGAGGAATGAGCAAAGGAGTGACTCACCAGTTTTTGAGGCTGTCTCTAGCCTCAAGCTGAGCTCCCACCTCAAATGTAATCCCTCTTCTGTTAGGGGGCGTCTTACTCATACTGCCCACATCAAGGCTCGCTTCCTGTACATACACACAATATCCAATAAACATACTGATTAAAAACTAAACTTATATGACCTCTGAGAGAGACCCTTATTTTGTCTAACAGGCAATACAACACAAGCTACTATCAAGGTCTTTACAGACAGCTTTGTCTCACAATCACTGCATGTAAGATACCACCTTTGTGCCAGCAGAACAATAGTGCTGTCCAGGCCATGGAAATATATGATACCACTGTAAATGCACACAAGCTACAGATTACACGTATAACATGGTGCAGCACAGGGTAAAGAGCACAAAAAGAGACAGATAAAGGGGAGCCATGCCCATGAAGATGTAGCTAACATCAAATGGTCATCAATCACTAGTTAAGGTGTAGAGGTAACGATTGGCCACATGTTTTTATTTAGCATGTAATTCCAGTATTATTTTAATTAAGAGAGAAATTAAAGTAATGACAGGAATGATTTATTCATCTTCTACAGCAAGCACCCCTCCCTGCAAAAGGGAGGCAAGTATGCACCAAACTAACACCAGACTGAAGCACCAACAGTAACATAGCATTATCTAGGTCCTTAACCATTAGCTTTTAACAAATCCAGGCCTGCAGCCTGCTGATGATGTTCAGACATTCAGCTAAATAATAAAAGGCTTGGTGGCAGTAGGATCATCTAAAAGAGGAGAAATACCCTCTGACTAACAGCGCTTCGTTGTCAGACATGTAGCACATGAACAGATTGACATACCGACGCATTTAATGCAAGTATAACTATTTACGTAATATAACATTACATCTTACTTTCGCCCGGGATATAGCCGACTCTGGTCATCATAGCGGAGGCTGTCTGGAGTAACTGCCTTTCAGCGCAACCTACAAACCGGATATCTCCACACTACTCGGCCCACGTGTTTTCTGCTCAGTGGATTTCACATAGACACAATGGGAGACAATGGCACGGACCACTATGGTCATCCGCATGTAGAATGTAGCGTCATACTCAGATATTAAAGGGACCAACGACCTAGTAGCAAATGCACGACTTTAAAAACCGGGTATTTTTATTGCGCGTGCAGGGAGCTAGACTTACAGCGACACAGGCAGCGCACAAAGCGCAGGTTGGGAAGGCGCCACTGAGAGTCAGGAAGCAGATGATAATCATAGGTCTACATGTATTATGTAATGTTTTACTGTGTTTTGATGTTTTACTGTAATAAGGACAAAATCACATGCTCCATTTTCGCATTTCTTCAAAAACGCTTCCGATATATTTAACGTCCAAATGGTTTTATTACAGTAAAATACGACGGGGACACGTAGCGTTGCGTTCTTCCAGGTTTCCTATTGTTGTTCACTGCAACCACTACTGACACTTTATTGTCCGGTGTTTTATAACCAGTGGGCGTGGCAAGAGGGAAACCAACACATACGTCAGCGCTTCAGACAAACCTGACTAGTCGACCGACAGTGTTGTGGGCGGGACACTAGCTGGTGATTGGCCGAGCAACTGTCACTCACACAGCTCTTCTGGGCCTCGCGCTAGGCCTACTTTTTCATACTTTTCCTGCTGCATGCGAGTGGCGTGGAAATAAAAAGCATCAAACTTCACCAAGTGAGAAAGCACACAGACATATTAACGCAGCCACTACAAGAAATAAGAATGGGACGCGCCGGGAATTAAACAAATACACCTACGATACGTACCAACATTTTAAAATCTACTTCGTCACGTTTGTTTTGAACTCGGAAAGCCGACATGCGGCATCACACCGTCTACGCTGTTGATGCATCCACCGACCGGGCCTCAGTCACGATGTTACTGGGCATTGTAAACGCTAAACTGCAAGGGGTGGCCACGATTCAGTCATCTTACCTGTTCTCCAGTCACTCTTTCTCGGGGTGGGTGTAAAATGTGCAGCGTAATCCCTAAAAAGTGCAGCTCCCGCCGCCTCCGCCTGTCTGTTCCAGATCACGCAGTTGAATTTCTTCCCGTTGCATTCACCACCGGCGCGGGCAGTGTGGCGCGGCATTGCGCATGCGTACCACACGGATCTGAGCCCTCGTGGTTCTCAATAAGACCTTTTATCTCCTTATGAATGCCAGTGTGTTGCCTTTAAATGTCGAGTTTTTTTTATTTTCTTAAATATACCGACTGCTTTTTCTTAAATACGAACCACCTGAATCCGAATCATGTCACTGATTTTATGAACGACAGTATACCTAGATATATTGCAATGTCAGGGACGGATTAGTAGTCATGGGCCCCTGGGCCCAGACATGAAGGCCCCATAAGCTCACATCTGGAACATGTATACATAAGTGCCAAGGCTCAGTCCAAGTTGCCCATGCTGAAGGAGACAGCAGAGAAGGAACACACTCAGTTTAACGCTGATATAAGAAAACTGGAAGTGCAGAGTAGACAGAAAGAGGAGCGAGCACAAAATGGAAACAAGACACTGTAAGAGACCACCACTGTGCGCCACATTATGTAGCTACTGAGAGTTAAACAGTGCTAACAGTTAATAATAATTGTATTAACCATTTATTTACATTCAGTGCTGTTGTCATAGTGAGACCAGTGCTAAGAATGTATTTTCTGCCTCTGAAGTGGACATCATGCAGTAACAAAAGTACAAACATCATGTGTTTGTTAATATAATTATATTTTACAAATAAATCTATACGTTTCAAAGTGTATATTTTCAAATCGGGTGGCATGGTGGTGCAGCCTTCTGTAATTGGTCACTCTAAATTGCCTGTAGGTGTGAGTGTGAATGGTTGTCTGTCTCTGTGTTGCCCTGCGATGGACTGGACTCCAGCCCCCCCGTGGCCCTACACTGCGGGACAAGCGGGTTAATAGAAGAAGGATGGATATTTTCAAATCTAAAATAAAATCATAGCAACTACAGCACTTCTTCAATATCATTAATAACCCGAAAAACAGGCATAATTAAATCATAGCTAAAAGGAGGGAATAATGAATTTGTGGTTGCACCAACATACTAAAACTGAGCTGGCTTAGAAACAACAAAAAACAAATGTCTTTCTACTGTGTTGGAAAAAAGTGCAGGTTCTTGTTTACTTCCATTAATATTGAGTAATAATATGTTCTGGCCTTATGGAGGGCCTTTTTATATATCAATAAACTGTCTTTCTAGGTACTGAAGGATTCTTCTGATTTCGAGGAATATCACATCATTTCTATCTTTTGCGATACCTGTTGCAGAGTTCAGACATGTGTATTAAACCAGTCAGTCCTGTGATTTGAGACTCTCTTTTTCAGTGGAGCAACCTTATCTAGGACTTTATGCAATATGAATCTTGCTGCAGTGCCAATAAATTACTGAAGAGGTAACATTTGAGTCAGTGCCCTCTGTTCTACTAATACATGACACTATACATAGGGAGTAGTGATGGGATTGATCCCAAAATTTGGTTACAGCATTAAGAGATAAACATATGCTGTTAAAGGGCTTTTTAGCATGTAGTGCAATGGAAGGGTACATTCAAAGTTATTAAGTAGTAGTTGGACAGAGGAGGGTTCTGTGGGAATACTTGCAGGTTCTCAGTTTCTAACCCAGTGAAAACAAGATCAAGGGTGTGATTGAAGCTTTTCTGACTTTCAGTTGGAGGTGAGACAGGCTGAGACTTTCAAATGAACTATGGCTAGATTAAAACTTTAATTTGAAAACTGGAGTGGTAGATTAGAGCCCCTCCTCTGCTTCACGATAATTAACATATAAGTAGAAGGGGTTGATTCAAGGAATATAACTTCCTATTAAATGTTATTATTATTAATTACTATGTATATATGTTGCCCTTTGGGTTAATTTCCTTCTCTGTCTATGTTGTTGAACTTGCTCCAGTCCTGCAGACCGAGGCTAGAGGAACTCTTGCCTTGCTGTTATGGTTACATGATTGCTACAGAGTGGCAGATGAAGCAGGTTGTGCAGTGATGTGGATGAACAGATTGGAAGAGTGAAGGTTATGCTGTAAGACAGGATGGGAGGATGATTACATCTGTTTGCTATCCATTTTACCTGTGGAGCCGCAGATATATTCATAACTGTGGGGAAATACCAAATGTTGTGAGCTGAAAGGCTGGCACAAGAGGCCTCTTTGTACAAAAAAACATGGAACTTTATTCTCTGGGTTTTATACTAAATCAAAGACATTTTGTGCTTTACACTGATAAAAAAATAAAGGGAACACTTAAAGAACACAGTGTAACTCCAAGTCAGTCACACTTCTGTGAAGTCAGCCTGTCCAGTTAGGAAGCAACACTGATTGTGAATCAGTTACAGCTGCTGTTGTGCAAATGGAACAGACAACAGGTGGAAATGAGAGGCAGTTATCAAGACAAGCCCTATAAAGGAGAGGTTCTGCAGGTGCTGACCACAGACCATTTCAGCACAGTGTCCAGAGCATGGAGGAGATACCAGGAGACAGGCCAGTACACCAGGAGACGTTGAGGGGGCCGTAGGAGGGCAAAAACCCAGCAGCAGGACCGCTGCCTCCTTCTTTGTGCAAGGAGGAGCAGGAGGAGCACTGCCAGAGCCCTGCAACATGACCTGCAGCAGGCCACTAATATGCATGTTTCTGCTCAAACTGTCAGAAACAGACTCCATGAGGGTGGTATGAGGGCCCGACGTCTATAAGTGGGGCTTGTGCTTACAGCCCAACACCGTGCAGGGCGATTGGCATTTGCCAGAGGCACGTGGAGGCCATACACACTACTGAGCCCATTTTGATCTGGGCTTTTTACCCTATATTGCCTTTGAAATAGCAATTATGAGATGCTGTAATTCCTCACTAAAGGCATATATATGGCATATATATTTTCCTCCATAACCATATGGGCAGCAGTGGCTGTGTTGTGTGTCCTTGACAAGACACTTTACCCGCACAGCCTCCAGTGTATTCACTGGTGTGGCACGCCTTGCTAATCATTACATGACACTGCTTGGCAGCAGCCTTAAAACAATTTCCCTCTAGGAATAATAAAGTATCTAAAATAAAAAAAATAAATATTTAAAACATTGAATAAGCCTCATGTCGCAGGCCTCTACTGGATGCTGTTCCTCCTCTATTCCACCAAATAAAGGAAACATACCTATTGAAAATACATACAAGGAGATCTATCAACAATTGAACAAACCTTTATTTATGGACAGTCATTCCATATCATGACAAGTTGGTATGCATACACACATACACGCACATACATGAAAAGTGGTCTGAATCATTCCTATGTTCAAAAGGCAAGCGGTTACAGCAGAGAAATAAACAGATAATTACAAAAAAATTGCTCTTTACAGCAACAGGTTACTTGAGCCATAACCTAGATCGTTAGAATATACTTAAGAGTTAATACTATTTTACTCACAGAATTATTTACATTGGAAAAGCCTGAGAGGGGACACAAAAAGCTCCATTTACATTCTCATAGTGCTCGACAGTTGAACAATACTATATTTTCAGTACAAAGGGTTTCATTAGGTTAATCAATTTTCCGTCTGCAACAGAGGCTATGTACAGTTTATCACATCCAACACCCGTTTTATCAGAACACCTGAGCCAAGAAACACAACACACAGATCGCAACAGAGGGAACACAATTCCAAATAGAATGCTTCTCATAGATGATAGAGAAAGGGTATTATGAGTTAAGCGTCCAACATCCCCACACCACAAGCTGTAATTAAAATGTCCACTTTTGTCTGGCTCCAGGAGGTGTTTAAATTTGGAAAATCAAAGCACTTCCATGATTATTTGCTTAGAAAATTCCCACCTTCCGTTTTAAATAAGCTATCTGTACATCCTTCCAGTGTGTGTTTTGAAATGAAGTCTCTGTACTTTATGTCTGTTAAAAATCAAATATGAGGAGACCAGATAATAGTACAACTATTCAAAACAGTATAGGCAAGCTTATTAATGAGACATCATTACAAGAGTCTTTTACTTTTGATATATTTCTTTTTCTGTACATGTTAAAAGAAAGGTGTCCTTTGTTCACACTCTGACAACCACACACACACAAACACATACTTGAATGAAATCAAAAAGCCAAAGAGTGAAAGAAAAAGCAGTGTCAACACTGCTGCTTCAAGATCTTTTTTGTGCAAGTGAATACTTCTGAAGAAAACAATGCAAGACTCTCACTCACTTTGCAGAGCCCAGTCGTCCAATGTAACTGTAGTACTCCCCATTCAGTAATGCCTAAATGGTAACCCGGTTTTCACATGCAGAGGTTAGACAGTACAGTCATTAAAGCGAACCACTTGAAAGCAGTCCTGTTGATATTAGTATCAAAAACAGTGAAACGTTAGGTGATGTGTATTGTCTCTCAGTAAGAAAGAAGGAGACCACAAGGGCTCAAAGTCTAAGCTGTGTTCACACTGCTTATGTCGTAAGAGGAATATCTTTAAAAAAGTTTCCAGTGTGGTCTGAACAGAGACAGTGTTAATGCATGACTGTAAATGTGTAACTGGAGGTGTGCTCTGTGCTTCACAGTGTCTACACCACCCCTTCAATGAAACTAGTGTCCAGGTGAACTATGAGCATTCGCAGGAAGGACATCTCTTTGCGTGTGTTTTCAAAAATGATCCGTGGGTCATCAGATTGACATCTGAGGCAGTTGGGGGCCATCACCATGGCGAGGTTATTCACATCCATCTTGGTTATAGCTACGTTGGATGGCTGTGCGAACACCTAGAGGTAAATGAGATGTAAGGAGAGGAAAAGACTGAACTCTGACCTGCAGTAAGACATATGAGCCACATTCAGTTATCTAAAGGTCAAATGATAATTTTTTTAATTCAGTAATCGGTTGAATTTTTCATACACAGAAGATTTTATTTTTAGTACAGGGTTTAAATTAAGGTAGAGACAGTGTATTATGAATCTTTCAACATCCTGGTTACCTGCAGGAAGTGGATGAAGTAGCAGAGAACCAGCCTGTTAAGCTCAGGCAAAGACTGCACCACAGCAATGGCTGCCACTGGATCATCACAGTTACTAATGCACTGTTTGTAGAAGTTCATGGGGATGAGGGGTTCCTCCAGTTCTCGATACCACAGCTTCATCAGAGAGGCTGAATGAAAAAGACACAATTCTTTTATAAACATATTCAAACCTCACGTAACCACCAAAAAAATGAGCCAAACAAAACCAATCCTTCCTCACCAGGAACATTAGGGTCTGAGAGATTCTCTGGAATTCTCCACTGGTCTACTTGGAGCTTCAATGCATTCACTTCATCAATGTCTCCAGGCACTCTGAGGATAAAACATAACACTGCAATTAGTCACCACAAGAGGGAGCTCCTCCTCTATCACACATGTCCTTCATAGGCCTGAGGTAAATCTTTTACTCATGCACGCCCAATTGGTTTCAAATGTGGCCTGGTGGCTGAAAGTTCTCTGTTCCTTGTTTGCAGTACTTCTTTGGAACAAACAAATCCGCAATAACCATAATATAAACAAACAACACACTCTCTGGTAAAGTCCCAATGTAGACTTGTTTGAAAAAAGAGAACAGGTTTCTGAACTAGATTGTAGGAAACTACAAAAATACACAGTTGTGAAGCTCCCACATGCTTGTAAGCTGAAGCTGTACTGTAAACACATATCACAAAGTATCAAATTAAACAGTGCTGGAGTCAGGAGCAGAGCAGGGCTGTGTTTGTTCTGTCTGCTCTGTGTACTATACACAGTGAAGGCCTACTTGGAAATACAGAGTTACAAGAGACCACACACATTTGTTTATGCGTACAATAATGCACACACACATGTCATACAAAATATCCTCCTTCTAATTTCCTACACTGCACCTCTCTCTGTTCAAGTTAAGGCATGTCATTGGCTGAGTGGGGTTTGTCTTACCTAAAGATGCCCTCTGTCTGAGCACCACCAAGAGCCAGAACATACTGGGAAAGCTGAACCTGCACCCAGGGCAGTTTCCTGTCTGGGAAGAGCTCACTCTGTCTTTCCATCACTTCCTCCAGAGAACTGCCAAAAAGGGAGGGGGTGACAATAGCCCGTCTGCTGTGGTCGATCTCCTCCAAGGTGGGCTTACGTAGGCCCTAGAGGGTTAGAGGGGAAGATTTATTACCTGGGTATGTCAGAGACTATGATACTAATCATGGCAGTGTCTGCAGCTGCACTACAATGACTGCGTCTGTGTTTATGTCTCTCTACCTATGACTATGTCAGAACACCTGTAATTATGTCTCTGTGTGACAGTATCTATGATGACTAACATGAGAATCTCAACTTTCCAACTCTTACATCTTCTTATCATGTGGAGGTGACATTTTTTAGTAAGTGTTTTTCTTCTATCTTACCTTTTTGCCACCAGTGATTGCCACTTTCTGCAACTTCCGATGGCAAAACTTGGCGTATGTGCTTATAGGAAGTCCTGTAGAATGAGAGGTAAATACAATTCAGGACAGAGGAACACAGAACCCCTCCTCAACAAGAAGCACTATGCACAGTCTTCTTATAACTTCAAAGACCCCGTATAAACCTCTTAAGCATCTGGCATTACTGAACACACAAAATAATAAATGATTTAAATGCTTTCCCACAAACAGGACAAGCAGTGTTTTCTTCCCACAGATGCCAAAAAGAGGCAGGCAGTGGTAATTGGAGAGACATGTTGACGGCGTGATTCTGGCATATGGGGATTAGAACAGGCTTGGCTAAACTGTCAGGCTGGGAGAAGATTTAGTGCTGTTGAACAAAAGCCTTAGAGACAAGATCCAGCCTACATATCCAACGATCAGGTGATTCATCAGCATATACAGGCATAAAAGCCCCAGGAGAGAATAAGAAACAGTCTGCTACCTGCCCTACGCTGCTACTTTAGGGGCCAGATCTATTTCGGAAGAGAAATGCATTAGAAGAACACTGTTTTTACAGACCCGACCCGATGTACTTCAAATTGCAGAAGACACAGAAGAATCTGAACTCTCCCAGAGAAAAAAAATCCCAAGAAATTCTCTACACTTCTGAAACACAAAGCCTAAAAGAAAACCTTCATTGTTCAGTCATTGTCTGAGATCATAAAAAGAATCATCCCCATCTTTTATTGCTGTGGTAACACAAACTAAACACTAAGCTCTCTTGGGTCCATTCCTCTTCCCTGAATCCTTACTGCATAAGGTACTTGAACCCAGTCCAGGTGGACATACTCACAGATAGGATTTTAAACAGTAACAAACTTTCCAGTTTGTTCCACGGAGTCAAAGGCCCTAGATCTATAGCAAACAGGTGACCCTTATGTGCTTCCAACTGTTGCTAATCTGACCATGTCTGACTATAATTATGCCTAATTAGAGAGATCATACCAATAATTTGCCCTTGATCTTGGCTTTCCCATGGTTCCCAACATTGAGTATACGTACTAAAAGTAAAGCAAGAGTGCAGCACCCCGCGCCACAGTGAGAACAAAGTTTTGAACACCAGTGGGCTATTTGCGCCAGGTTTGAATGCATAAAAAGAAACAACAACTACTAAGCAACCAAAGCCCAGGGGAAATATCAGCTCATTAGTAGCTTGAGTGTACTGTCCCAGACAGAGAACTGTATCGCACCTGTTTACACATGGGCTGACGCTAAACTTAATAAGAGGAGACAGCCTCTGTCTTCTCCTAGTTATTGTTTATGGGAATCAATTCCAAATGCAGGCTAAAACAACCCACTTTAGACCCAGAGAAAAAAATACGTTTCTAAGTCCTGACTAGGCATGGCCTGACTAAAGGCCTCTAGCTCCCACATGCAACTCCCACTTCTGCTGCTCACAGCTGCTTGTTGCTCTGGTCAGACACAAAAGTGTCTCAGTTTTCTGGTTGTTGGCGATCATCAACAGTCTTCTCTCCAAAGACCTTCAGAGTTAGTCAGAAAACTTCAGGAGGTTTACTCTTTGACCTCTTAGTCAGCTGGAGCTTTTTTTTTCAGCATAAAGCACTGTGGCTGAGTCACAGAAGTACAATGCGTGGGGCCCCTGGTGTGTGACTACTGTGAGACGATGGGGTTCCTTTGAGATGATATCATCTAGTGTAATGAGGCCACGTGCTGATGAGTAGCTACCCTTTCAAATGGCTGTCCAGAACACAAGAGGCAAGGGAGATTACTAATATGATTCACAGTGAGGTCCTCTGTGCATGTCAAGAACCTTCTGAAATTCTCATTCAGCTTTTTCTCCCAAAGCAACTTTCTGGGAAATCCATTTGCTGTGTCTGTAAGTACATCAGCATGTGCTCATCTGACAAAGAATTTTCCATCCCACTCAAAGTGGTCACTCTACAGGGAGCTATATGATTGATTTGTCCATGTTTACACTGCTCAAACTTCTGAAAAGAGTAGAAAAACATCTCTAGGAGCCCCTTCCTGGTGCACTATCTATCCCTGTGTGCAACAGATAAGCTCACACAAGTGGAAAATGCTAAGGATTTACTTTCCTTAAAGCAATAATTTGGATCGAAAGGAACATAAATAAGTGGAAAGATGTACCTTCTTCCTCGTCCGTATTCTGCTTTCGCTTCTTTCTGGACTTTGAATTCTTCTTTAGCTTTAGTTCCTGCTGTTCCAATATAAACTGAGTCACTGTTAAACAGATGATAGCACGGGTCACATTTTTGGTTGGCAGTTAAATAAACAACAGTCAAGAGTACTGGACTCATCATAAACAATACTGACAACATAAAAGTTCAATACCACTGAAAGTAGAAAGCATAAGAAAAAAAATGGTAAATGAGGCATCTCTCTAAATAACCTACATAAACACTGATTATCAGACAACACAGGGAGGTGCAGAAGAAAGAAAGGTGACCCACCCTGTTGCTCAGTCTGAGACTCACTTTTCTTGTCGCTGGTGGGTTCCGTGTGTCTCTGGATGTAACCTTCCAGGTAGCAGCGGAACTTAGGCGAGGGTGCAAAGAAGGCCAAGCTGACAGCCATCAGCTCCCAGCCTCCTGCCAAGCTTCTGGGACTGGAGTTGCCTGTGGTCTGCCTCACCAGCTGCACGTAGAGCTCATCTCTCAGCCCTGGCATGTCCCAGCACTTGGTGACAATGAGAAGGGCACAGTGACGGCGATCAAGACGTGAAGGCCTATCTCCCATGTAAGCCTGCACTAGCTTGAACATTTCGCAGGCCTCTTTCCTGACGGCACGGTTGCTGGTAACGAGCATAGGTTTTTTGATGGATCCACGGTGCCAAGACAGCATGTTGGCAATGGAGACACGCCGCCGGAACAGACCTTGTGTGTGCATATTGAGGTGCTTGCTGGCCCAGTCTTCCATGCCCATGTCAGGAGGTGGGGGTTGCCGCAGGGTGGCATAGGAGAGCTGGTAGGCTGATCCTCCTACTCTTCCCCCAGCCCCCTCACCTCCCTCTCTGTTGTCATGGTTGGTAGGACGGTGAGGGCCCAGTGAAGCGGTACGACCATCCACCATACCTTTTTTCCTGCTCTCCAACTGAGCCTGCAGCTCTAGGGTGCCAGCCTGCAGGGATACAAGAGATTTGCATGAGATGGAGGGGGGAGGAAGAGGAGGGGGAGAAGGTGGGAGAAAAAAAAGGTATTAGTTTTATTATAAGATATGAAGCAAGACTGCAGCTGCAGTATTCACTGTATCACACTAAAGCTGGGCTGCCTTCCACCTACTATGCTGAACTGCTAAGAGAGGAGAAATCGAGCAGATTTAGTGTAGAAACTTCCTAATACCACAAAAGAACAGTAACAGAAGAGAATGTCCCAATTACTCATGAACCCTGGTCTCAGCAGCAGGTGAGCACATGGTGGCACAGCAAGCCTTACCCCTGCTCCCTCTCTAAAGCAGGCTCACTGCCCTTTCAAAACCAAAGCTATGCTCTACAGAAGACCTCCTCATGATCCGCATAGTCAAGTTTATGACTGAAAGGAGGAATTCATTTTCCGTAATAGAAAAAGCCAGAAACCCAGATATGCTCTGCAAACAGCCAGGAACAACATAAACCCAGAGCCAACATCAAAGTTTAAATTTGCTAACGGAACATAAAATGCATCAACGTGTTTTTTCAATGAGACCTTCAGGGTAATAAGACAGTGATGAGTTCCAGGCAAACTGGACTTTCGATTTTGGTCACTCAATCAAATGCATCAGATCTTTGCTTTGCAAAAAGTCTACACAGTAATACAGGATTTACGTTTTTTAAATAACAGAGGCCAATTCCAAATGATGGAATGCCACAAAGCATGTTTACCAACAAAAGCTTCCACTTTCAGTAAATTGAACTGCCTAGCAGATACAGATGTACTGAACCAGCACATGGTCAAGTCATACTAGGGATAAGGTCATAAGAGTGAAACAGCAGAAAAGGCTCTTGACTACTCTATATTGGCATTGTAAAAAATGTTGTGTTTCAGTGAATCCTTTAAAAATGGTAGTTCAAAGGTCTTTAAGCAAGAACAGAACATTCAAATCCGAAGAATGTAGAGCGGCTCATATATAACAAATCCTAATCTGTGTCTGGTGTGTGTGATATAACAGCAGGTCAAAAGAACATTCCAGGAAAGTCTTAGGGGGCCTGCTCACTGCTCCTTGACTGCTGTCTCATGCTAAAGCTTCTGTGGTACCAGTATACCTTGGTACCAGCCTGCCTCTTCCTCCTCCTCATTTCACCGCCAAATTTGGGCCATATGGGCCACAGTGGCGTCCTTCCTGACCAAGGGAAGCCATGTCCTGAATCTATCTGGTCTGGCACAGTCCCCAGATGCCCAAACACAGAGCTGGCATATGAGCATACAGTACCTGCAGTGCAAGGCAGATGGACAGTGACATGAAGATGACAGCTATTGCTGGGAATGTGGCCATTGTATTCCGTGGTGCACCCCATGCTAATGGTATGATGTCCTAGGGAGACTTTCAGGCACTCAAGACTGCAATGGCATTACTCACAAAATGTTCTGTACTTTTCTAAGATTCTAGATTTCTAGATTTCTAGATTTCTAGATTTCTAAGACAGATTAGCCTAACTGTTTTCATCCCAGAGGTCCCTGCTGCATCACATTATGTCAGATGCAGAAACATTTCTGGGCAGCTTCTGAAAACAGTACAATATAATGTATGGTGCATATAGTATTGCGTATTGTTATTTCTTTTTCACATTTTGAGATTAAAAACAGCTTTTGAGTGCCTCCACATGCCGCTACTTTTGTAAATACTGAGAGTTTAATCTTGATTTATGTGCAATTAATGTCAAAATTAGCTTTCACCTTTATCTGTATTTGCATACCTTTCTTCTTACCATAGACCTGTCTGTTTATTGTCATGCAAAGATGAAGAATAAATGTCATTCTAAGTTTTTAAAAAGTCTTTTTGCCACCACTAACTATGAGGTATATTTTTTCCAAGTGAAAAAATCTGTCCACTCTGCCCCTCACAGCTCTCTGAGGACTAGACACACAACAGTACAAAGGCAGCTGGTAAACACTACAACACTGATGCTTTATTCAAGCATGACTTGGCCTCATCTGACAGTGAGATTGAATTCTTTACTAATCTGATAGTAAGTCTGGAGAGATATCAGTAATCAGAGCTCTACCAGACCAAACAAAGCTGAATTCAAGCAAGCCCGCTGAGATAAACAAACTCCACACACACACAACACACACAGCTGAGCTCCATATCAGACAGGAAACAATCATAATATTGGATTAGCTTAGATGTATTGTCTAACAATCTGCATTTGAATATAGAAAAAAATGTAACTTCTCAGAGTGGGGTTACCTGAGAGGGTGGTCCTTGTGTCTCTGGTGATGACAGACTGGCCTGGCTATTTACACTCATCTCTAAGGTGTCCACCTTTTCATAAGTCCTTTTCTGCCTTCCTTGTATTTCCAGAGGGGTCAGGTTAAGGTTGCCATAGTTACCTGGCCCCTTCATTGACCGGGTAGCACCAGTGAGGTCCTCTCGTGATGCACACCTGCCTGCTGATCCACCTCCTCCATACCACCTGAGAGAGTCAGCAGGGGAGCGTGTCCGAGGTACAACAACCCGCTCCCCAATTTCTGGGTCCAGCCCCGCTCTCATCTCCCTCATGGTGTTGGAACGACTCACAACCTCCCTCATCTCAGCCATCAGCTTCTCATTCAGGGCGCACAGCTCCCCGCTGCTGCCTACAGACCCTGGCCTGCCACCTGCACCTCCACCAGCTCCGACCCTCCTTCTGCTCTTTCTCCTTAGACTTGGAGAAGGGCCGGTGGAGTAACCTGAGTCTTGATAGTTAGCTGTGGCTTGTGGGGTCGAGGAGTGGAAGTCCTGCGAAGCTTGGCTGCTCTGTCTGCTGTGCCGTGCCTCCATAGCACGCTGCACAGTGGCCTCAAGGACCCGCCAGTTTTGTTTTTTGTCCAGTGTACTTGGGCCAGAGGTTCCAGGCTCTCTGTCCCTTAACTGTCCACGAACCTGTTGCAAAATGTTGGCATGGGATTGGGGAAGAGGTTGAGACTGGGTCAAGGCAGAGTCCTGTCTGGAGGTTGGGGAAGGGGCACGCGTGGGTACAGGAGAGCTGGATAGGAGCCCCAGTTTGGGGTCTACGTTGACCATATGCTTGATGCATTCCAGGCCAGCTGGGCTATAGTCAGAGGCCGAGGGATTCCTCCGATGTCTGGACACTGAATGCGATGAACCAGGGTGCTGGAGGAGCCTGGGTTTCTGGAGGCTATGTGTAGGTGTCAAGCGAAGTTGTCCATTATACAGGTGTGCCCCCTCTACCTCCATGTCTGTGGGGGGTTCATCATATATGGGACACTCTGAAACTGGTTCATCATAGATTGGTGCAGTGCAACCATACTCGGGGGACACAGGGCGTGGTGTACTGGTCTGTGACCTGTGGAGGAGCGGACTGGGCTGACTATTGTCTGATGTCAGCAAACAAAAGCTGCCATTGCTAGCTTTTCTAAGGTGATGGGCCTGACGTGTGTCATTAGTCACTTTACCAGGAGGGGCTGTTTTATACCCCTGGGTGGAGCTGAAGTGTCCTCCTTGGGCCTTGTTGCTGGAGGGGTGCAGGGTAAATGTATTGGCCTTGTTGTGTGCACTTTGTTGGAGGTGCTGCTGCAGTGCTGGGTTGGGCTGGTTACGACTCATGCTGTTCACCTTTACTAACATTGCTGCCTTAGAACCAGGTGCTGGCTGCCATCTTTGAGAAGGGTCCCTGAAACAGAGAAATATAAGCAGAAAGAGAACCGACATTAGTCAAAGCATTACAGTACATAAACAGTCTAAACCAACAGCAAAAAGTTAACAGAGAGTACCATAAAAGCATCATCATTGTAATATATAATTACACATAGGCATAAAGTCATTGGCTGTAAACAACCTTGGCTTACAGGGCTGGGAAAATCAGCAGCAATTCTTCTCCAAACATGTCGCTGACCTACAAAGTCTGCACTCCATTTTTAGTCTGACATTGATAGTAGTCTTGTCATAGGCATGAAACAAAAACTCTACTGTGTACTGTGCAAACCAAGTGCCTAAAAATACTGAGTGACTGAACACAACACATCTCATTGAAATCCATTTACAATTCCTTTTAACATTGGTGACTCAAGATGTCTTGAGAATAAATGGAGCTATGTTGGGAGCTGTATGTACTACACAACTAAAAATCTACTGTTTGACTCTCTGGTTGAACATTTATAAACTAGATTATAAACTAGACCATGTGCTGATCTGAAAGAAGTCAGAATTGTAGTACTTCAGTGTTGAGGTCTTCAACTGGGTGCAAAGGTTAATTCTTGCTGCTTTTGGTTGAGTGACCAGGCTAACTTCAAAAACACTACTTGCTAATCCCAGCTATGTAAAACAATCTGCAATCAAGCTGGTCATGCTCCTCTGGTCTGCTGCCCTCCACTCAGTTGCCTCATAATATTCTGCTGTAATCAGGACTTTTCATTCCAAAACTGATAAAAACCCTGCCCTCTTAAACCAATAAGAGTGGCTAAAGCTGGCATTATTGTGCAATAAATATCGACATAGATGGTGCCTAGCCTAAGACACGTGTGTAGCACTGAATAGGCATGCTCAATATACTGTCTTGCTAATCAAAGGTCAAACAGCTAAGCAAGTTTGAGGCAGGTAAATAGACTTACCTTCCTTCCTTCTTTCCAACCCCTGCTTAACATTCACTGGAGTAATTAATTACATCAAGGCTGATCGCATTATATACTGGTAAATCCAAACATAAACACAGATCGGCATAGAGACAAAAGCAGCGGCCACTGGTTTCCCTTTTCCAAGACCACTATGATTCAGTTGAGAGTTGGGCTGTAACGGCAGGAAGAGGACGCAGAGGGAGGAGAGAAACAGGCAGAGTGACCCCCCCCCCTTCCACATCGCTCTTGAACAATGCTGAAACAATTCCCCTGAGGTCCTCCAGCCAACGGCCAACTTCCTTTAGTCTCCCTAGCCACAGCTTTGCAATCTCTCTCTCTCTTCTCTATCCTTTTGCAGTCAGGTCCTGGTGTGAGCCCCCCTATCACCACCCCACCCTTCCCCCCTGACACTATAGAGTGAGTCACACCACCTCAGCCGTTTAAATGTAAACAGGTTCTCATCTTCAAACAATCCCACAGTTTTCCCATTCAAGCATGGCCTATAAATGGTTAGGTCTTAGCCACCTGGCACATGACCAGAACAGCCCGCCACATCCATGATGTTGGGGAATGGCCCCAAGGCCCCAGCCTCACAAAAAGCAAGCAAGACTTTTTACTGCTTAAATAACATATAACACACTCACACACAGGCATGTGTGAAGACAAGCTCTGATGGATGGGATTCACCTCAAACTACCACCACTGTTACTTGTTACAAACAAGTGTGACTGTGTCTGGTTACACAGGGTGAATGGGGAGGGGGTTGATAGTTGACATCTGTCCACATGTAAAACCACTGTTAGTACTCTTTGAATAAGTGTGTTTTCTCACTCTGGGAAGCAAGAGGAGGTGATACCAATGCTACAAAATTATTGCCACCTCAGCAGCTGACACACAGCTGGCTGTTTAGCACTGGTTTGTTGTGGCAGGTTCACACAGGAGGTATCAGAGCTTTACTCAAAATTGGACTTCACACATAAAACCACAATAAGCTTCTATCATTAATCTAAGATCACATTGTGGCACAAACACACAAAAACAATCATTGGTGTTCACTTAATTGCCAGCTAGATAAACACATATCAGTCCTCTGTGTTCCTGGTGAATGGGTGACATGTTTTATGAGGACTGACCCTGACACAGTGATGGCCACTACTTCCTGTCTGGGAGGTGCTCTGGAGGGTTGGAAAGAGGGCTTCCCTATAAGCAAAACAAACAGGAAATGCCTAATGTAATATTCACACGCTGGGTCTAGGGCAGAAGGGGGCTTATATAGAACTTTATAAATGTCTGATGTTGATGGAAATTCCATATTCTTTAGTACATCTGCTGCATGATGTATCCTTCTATAGTAAATCTAAAGTCTTGTAAATCAACAGTACTACTAAATTATGTTGCCTGTCCCTCAGGAACTACAAACTGAACCCAAAATATAGGTATGTAAGAAACACCTTGGTATGCCTAGTTCACAGTTTTGGGACAAGGGGACTTCTTCAAGCCAGTCTCCATTATTTGCCTGCCGTTGCCACAGTCAGGCTTAGCAAAGGTTCAGCATTAATTAATATTCCCCGCCACACTGGCACATTAGGTTGGATGTCAACAGAGATTTTGATGCTTTCATCATCACAATTACACAAATAGAAGGCCAGTATTTAATCTTACACAGTATGTACAATATCTCCGACTGTCTTTTTAAGCCTCTAACACCATAAGAGCAATTCTCAGATCAAGTAAATAAAGTATGATCATAACCCCTTAAACCAAAAGACGAACAAAGACATGACAATAGTGAGAAACCACAACAGCCAAAACAGAATTCAACAGGGGAAGATATTATTTGATGGTGTTTGTTGGGGGTGGAGGAGGACAGAGACACAAGAGAAGATGGTGTGAGCCTGTGTAAATGAGAAGGGGTGTGGATTAGTCGTGGGAGAGTGCAGCAAGGGAATGAGCGGGAAGGCCGGAATTCCTCAGGGCTCATTCAGAGGCCTTTGTGGCAATGTGGGGAGCTTCACACAATGCGTTGCTGTGCCATCGTCACGGAGATACCTCTCTCAGTGGCAGCAATGGAGATGAAGGAGAGCAGAAAAACCATTTTCAACCTCTGGATTCAGACAGACTCTCACATAATTCTCAACAGGCCTGGACTTTATTCTAACCACAATGAAAGTTCTTTAGCAAGGGTGTGTTGCCTGCCGTTAGGCTGCCGATCAGGTGTTCACTGAATGTTGCTGAAGAAGGGGAATTATGTATGCAATATATCATTGACAAAATGCCATGATAATTATCATCAATGGGAGTAACAATTCTATGCAGCCTTTTCTAAATCTCTTTGCAAACAGATCCTTTCCATTTCATCGGTTTCTCAGACACACATGATAAGACATGTACAGAACAAAACAGGACACCAGCGCTTGTGTTTACAAACGCTGTCATTCAGAACTTGGGAGTTAGCGTGTGAGACCTTCAAGAAGATAGAAAAATGTAAGATAAAATAAAGTTAGAGGCCTCTTTGGAAACCAACAGTGTAATCCGATTGGCTTCTAGAGCAACAAATCAACTTAACGGTCAGCAAATGTCAATTAATCTCAGCAGCTCTGGTGTCTCACAACCACATACACAGTCCAAGATACCTCTGTCACTTTCTGAATATTCCTGTGGTAACGTCGTCTCAATAACAAATAAGCTACTATGAGAAGACTGCTGTCATTAGATGTTGTGTCTCTATTTTCCTGTCTGGAACATCACCTGTTGGAAAAGGCATCAGCTGAGTCACTTTTTGCGGTTAGGGATATAGATTTGGAAGTTGTTATACACCTCTAGGGAATAGTTGTCTGAAAAACAGGGGTTATTATTAACACTGTTTGGACAGGAAAAGGAAATGAGGTCGCACAGGCCGAGCCTCTGCTACACAAACACTTTAGAGAACAGACCAATGGGATCATTGCAATCTGCGTAGAGGAAGGAAACTGAGAAGACAAAGAGGATTCACTAAGGACAATGCTGCATCCATTTTGTCAACGTTTAAAACTGTTTCTTCCTCTTGTATTTAAGCAAATCATCATAAAAATATTAAAAGGAGCCATAAAATAACACGTTTGCATTGAAGGCGAAGATGGCAGCATCTTAGTTCCTGTAAGACTCCTCCACATAGACAGCTGTCCTGGAACAGCTGAACTGTGAGCCAAGATGTCTACCAGCTGTGTCTGTCCGTGGCTTCTGTGGACCACCACTATGAGATGTGCCGGGCTGGGTCAGAGGACAGCCAGTAAGAATATTTAAAAGGAACCGGATAAAGCCAAACCCAACTGGAATCCAGAAAGAACTGCCTTTGGAATTTGAAAATGTATCCACAAACTCTTCACAGGTCCAAGTATAGAACGCTGTCTGTATGACAATATTAAAACTGCAGCTTACTGCAGATTTGATCATAATCACAAACAAACTAAAACATAGTGGTATGGTCGTGGACAATAAGGTCCAATTGCAAAGCCCTTTAAACCCTCAAAAACTCAATTTCTGAATACTGCAAGTTAGCCGAGGCAGCCAGAGCAGTGCCTCTTGAGGCCAGTTAACATTGGTTCTTTACAAAAACACGGCAGATATTCCATCTTCACAGCACCAGAGATTTAGCTGAAAAAATACAAACATGAAATGAGGACATTGTTAATTTTAACCAAACAAAAGCACAGATTCACAAAGTTCAATGTGAGACTATTTATAGAGGAAAATAAAATAAAGGAAACCTTTAACCCCTTTTAAACACTGTCTATAAAGATCTGAAAAGTGAGCTTACCACACCGGGAGTGCTGAGATAAAACAAGTCTTTCCAGTGAAGTAAAAATGTTGTGGCTAAATCAGTGGCGGGAGATGAAAAGCATGAGAAGCTTCTGTTCTCACAGTAAAGATGCACACATTGTGTGTCTTATTAAAAACTTAAAACTTTATCTACCCAATAAGACGCCCCATCATTTCCTAAATAAACCCACTGGTGAGTGGTGATTTCTACCACATGACTAACAGCCAGTTAGTCACAAGCACATGTGGGGAAGCCTGTTCTGTGTTGGCACTTTCATACTTTTGTTTTCATATACAAGGTTCATTCTAAAAAAATACCGCAAAAAAGTTCCCTAAAATAGATTGTAAACTAAAATATTTCCCTTACAGGCTGTAAGTTGGTGGCGTCAGAGTTTTTTTTCTGCTTCCCTAAAGTACTTCAAACTAAACCCAACATCCTCTTAACCAAAGCCACATACACTCATAAGACCAGCTATACTGTCTCTGCTTTGATGTTTAAAACCTTTGGTATAGGTGCACATAAATAAAACATCCAAAGAGTGCTGAGTTGACTTGGGGGCCCTAAAAAAACTATGTTTTCTATATCTTTTCAGAATCAGTCAACAATCAGGAAAGAAGAGGTTCAGTGTCTAGTGTCAGTGATTGGTTTTGAATCAATGTCGGTGCAAAACTATCATTACCGGCTAAATGAGAGAGCAAATACAAGCCATTTGGTGTTCTTTTAGCATACCTAGACTTCCTGCTTAGAGAAAGCTCTCAGTTGACCCTGGGGGACAAAGGGTTTAAGTGAAGGCCTTTGTTCCTTTTAACAGACCATCCCACAAGACTGAACAAAGCTGTGACCCTGAGGTAAAGCACCTAGGGTCACTTCTGGGTTGACTTACACCATGTTGTCATGTGTTCTCAGCAGAGAACATCTATTTAACCTTGGCAGGTAATGGAAACAGGCCCACACACAGATGGTCATACAGAGATCATTCTATAGTTACATACTATTCAGATGTTTGCTGGTTAATTGCAATACATGGACATATATACACAATAAAAGGTCAGTAAAATTTTATACAGATGTTACATGCTGTGGTGATCTGTAGCAATTTTCAGTCCAACATCATGGAAATATATTAGTTTGAAATGGTTTCCTGTCCATAACCACATGTGACTGACATAATCTATGATATTTTCCTGATGAGCTCCAAAGGTTTAAAATTGCCAGGACATGCGATAACACTGGGCCAATGAGTAACACATTTAACACTAAGGTCGAAATACAAGCAGCCTTACATGCCTCTGTTCCCTATAACTATGAACAAAGAGAAATACAGATATGAGCTTTACAAATGCAGAGATAAAGAGACAAAGCGAGTTACAACAGCCAAGCAAAGGTCAGAATAAAATTAGTACAATGATTGTTGGGGGTTCTCTGTGAAAACATTGGAAAATATCTATTATTAACCAATATATTCATAGACAAAAACAAAAAGAAACAACTGCGGGACAAAATGGACTACACAATCTTCATGATAAAAAGAATACTGGTCAGAATACATTAACCTATTAATCTTTAATTATACTGGAAAAAAATAGCTTTGCTAAAACCAGAATATTGAGGAACATCCAAATGTATAAAGAAGTGAAACATGTTATGAAGGGAAGTAGAATAATAAGCGATAGGAGACTATATTCTCACAAAAGCCCCTTACACTCCTCTGTTCCGGGAGGGACAGCACAATTAGCTAACCCCAAACCACTGTGAGCCATTTTAGTTCATTTAAACTTTCTCCTTTGCGCTCACCCATTGTTCCTTGTTATTATCAATAATACAGGCCACAAACCAAAGGCAAGCAAGTCTGTAGGTTTGTTGTTATCCCTTTTGAGCTGTCACATTCCATCGTCTCTCTGCATGTTGTGGTGGTTTCTAATTACCTGCTAAGAGAGGCAGGCGGGTGAGCATGTGAAGTGCCATATGGCTAAGTAGGGTATCAAGCCTCTATGAGATAAAGACTCCCGAGCCCTTCTCTGCGGAACACAGCTGGCTATTGTTTTAAGGGGACACAGAAGAGGTTCTGGGAAAGGTTGCATCACTGGGGTAGTGTGGGACCCTGTGGGGAGCTCTATCACTTCCTAAACACACCAGATGCAACAAGGCCTCTAGGAGTGCCATGTTAACAGCCATGACTGACAAATTAGTCCCCCCTTTACCGTTACGTAATACGAAGGAATCAGGAGGTCAGAGGGGAGGCCTCCTAAAGACCAAGGTGAGGTACAAAAAATTCAAAGAGAAATTGGAGAGCCACACTCACTGTGGCAGAACCCCTGAAGAATGGCAAGGTTCGCCTTGTTTATAGGCAGCTGGATTGTAGTGGTTCTGCTTGTTATTAATCACAGACAACACTCTCTCACATGCCTTTCATGCATGTGCATAAGAGGCGTTACAGTCTTTAATGGCCTAGAGCCTCGATTTGTTTTAGGAAAATGAAGTGAGCATCGGAGCATGGTGGAGCAGGCTGCTGGTAAGCACACAGAAGGACACTAAGACGGCCTTAGTGGCCATTTGCCAGGGGAAACAGAAGTGGCATGTCTGGAATCTGGCTTGGAGGGAAGAAATGGTGGTTTGGATGAGGCCACAACGCCAAACACATGATGGGGTCTCTGAATGACTTACTGTTAGGACCTGTTCTGCACCAGTAACCCTAGCGTGAGGAGAAATGCTGTTCTCTGTAATATAACTGACCGAATTCCCCATTTGGTAGCGATTTGCTGAAATGGCCGGGCATGGTTCACAGGCAATCGTATGGAAACATGAGACATATGGAATGTTCAGATAAGTGAGAATGAAAACAAAAACAAAGTTAGAGTCCTGCCCAAGTGGTCAAAAATCAACATAGGTTATAGCAGAAGCATTTGAAAGTCTTTGCAACTCACTATGGCACATGCTACGATGACTATCACATTTTCCTGCTTTTCTCCCAGCAATATGACCTATTAAGATTACGTACAATTCTTTCTTTAGACTTACTGTAGATGGTACTTAAAATTTGGTGAGGCCTACCTCTGTGGGTCTTTAGTGCCCTCTGTGCTGTGATCGGTGCTGCTTCCATCTCCCTGCGATCTGCTGTCCACTGCAGGGTCCAGCTCAGGGTTTGCAGTCTCCTCGCCAGACTCCAGGGCTCTTGGGGCAGGACTGTCACTGTCCAACTCAGGTAGAGGCGTGGCACGACCCTGACTTCCTACACTGCCGATGCTCCCTGTGGTCTCATGGTGGTGCCTCTCCCCGCCTCCACCATCCTGCTTGCATCGCTTCATGGCCTGGAGCTGGGAGAGGGGAACTATATCGGCTCCCTGGGGTCGGTGCCAGACTGTGCGGCGCTCAGAGGAGTTGTAGTAGTAGAAGCGGCCACTGTGGGGGTCAAACAACTCCCACCACTGGTTACCGTCTGCCTGGCGAACAGGAACATCTGCAGGGGGATCCCATCCACATTCTCCAGTGGTCAAATTCACATACATGCGCTCACGGGTGCGGGGCTCCAGGATCTCCACCCAATCAGACCTAAATGAGAAGAAACAAGGCAAAGGGTGAAGTGTTATGTACAGCTTTAACATAATTAAATGATACATTAGATGCCCAGGGTTTCCCGCAGAGTCAAGGTGGTGACGGGGATGGGGTGAAGGGCACAGACACAGATAGTACCCTGATATTTTCGATTGTTCATCCCCATCCATTACTGTACACTAGAAAAAAAAAACCTGCAATTGTCAAACATCAGTAGCCTTGATAACAAACTACACAAATTGCATGTAGCATTGCAATTATTTTTTGTATTCCCCCATCTTCCTGGTAGAATTTTGGGCAGCTGCCCTAACTTTAAGGTGCAGAAACCTTGGATGCAGTCACATCTGACAAGCTACAAACAACTCACACTGTTTGACAGATTCAGAGGTTCAAATAGGCCTACTTGCCCATATGGTGGGAGTGTTATATTTGATCCCTACATGCATCCATCTGTGTGTGTCCATGTCTGTGGGTTAGCAGTGATGTCATCTATAAGCAGTGGAGTAGCAGACGTGATGGTGTATGTGTTTTCTGCATAAGGAGACAGGTGGATGCTCTCAGTGTGACACCATGAATGGAATCAGCAGGGCCCAAAGAGAACCATACGCTGTGCTACTAACGCAAAAACCACACAGCCTAACTATAATCACAGGGTGACAACAGCTAGCTCAGCACAATTTATACAGGCAGCAAAAAAGAGAGCAGTGGCGAGGGAAGGTGCACAAAACAAGACGGGGCAGAAAGAGAACTAGAAAAAAAGACAACCCCCTTTGCAGAAAATTAAACAGACATGGGTGCACAGATGAGAGGGGAACTGATTTCACAGAAATCGTAGGGTACTATCAGTATGATATGAAATAGAAAGCTATTATTGCGTATTACCAGCATATGTTTCAGCTACTTGCACAATATCAGGGTCAATAAATAATCTGACAATTCAGCAGGGGCTGCAGTCTGCTGGTGATATATATCCAGGTCATGCTACACTTTACTGGACTCAGTTTCCTGGACTAAACCAGGTCAGCAAATCCATGTGAGAACAGGAACATTTTAAACAGTGAGGAAGAGTCCTTTATTGAGGCTCAACATCACAGTAAAAGGACTTAAAATATCCATTAAATCACAATTCTCTTGCAATGGCCAACTGAGGATCCTGGCAAGGGTAGGTCCTTTCTGTTCTTTAGTATCCCACCCAAATCTGGCCTAGTATCTATGAGAGAAAAGTACCAATGGTGAGGAATTAGCGTCACAAGAATCTGCTTAAGGTTTGGACATTTTCCCAGCTTTCTCGGGACAGAAAAACGTTTCTTCTCCTTGTCATGGTTGTTTGTGGTACACAGCCTGCTGTCCAGGCTACCTGGGATGATCAGAGAGGGCAAGAGGCTTAACATAAAATAAGACTGCCGACAATGTCCACCAAATACCCACATTCATTCCTCATATGCCAGCCAAACCAACCCTGTGTGCACCCCAGTCTCAGAAATAGATACAGAGGAGTATGTGCCAGTCAGCTCTGCCAGGTTTACAATGTCACCCTGTTGGCTACAACTCAGTGGGAACAACAGCTGTTCCTCATCTTAACTACAAAGCCTAACGTTAATCTAGATGTTTGTAAAGCATATCAAACTCTTACCTCTGTCATTGTTTGCCAGCAGTAGACACAGACTTGCCATACACTGATTTAACAGGTAAACATAGAAAGAGCATAGAAAGGATATAAGAGTCTTCAACATACTGTCTACCCATGTGTCCCAAGGCTCTATGCTGGGAAGCCATCTGGTTCAATCTCTCTTACTAGGCAATCAACCCTGACCTTAGTGGACTCAACATGTAACAACGGTGTTTTTATTCCTAAACAATACCTGGGTTAGCAAAAAAGAATATTAAAGAAAAAGGTGTACAGTGGTTTGCAAGTGAAATTTGTTCTGTAAACTTGTAAAGATTGTAATCCAAAACACTCGTATATCAAAACACATTTCCCCCTAAGAAATAATAGTGATTTAAAATTTAAAATCCATATAAAAATGACAGAAAATATTGAGGAGGGTTATTGAGGAGTTTTATTGTGTAGACAAAGGTCTCTGGAATCAGTAATTGTGACGAGCAACTTTTGCACTGCTATCTGTGAGTGTGTCACTGTAATGTGTGTGGTTAAAGCCCACATGTACACACGCACGGTCACAATGATATAGTAAACAGTACACACATGCTTACATACATGCTTGCATACATGCTGACTGAGACCGAGCATGGGAGACGATTCATTCCATTTTTTGCTCATCTTGCAAAACACTTGCAGACCAAGCTACTCGTACTCCAAAGTTTTGCTGTACTTAAGTTTTAAAATGCTTCTGCTTGTAATACAGGGCTTGGATTGAGTCTAAAACAGTATTGTGTTTAGAGTCTGACTTCTCACAAAGAGAGAGGGCCAGAAATGAGACCCGACTATTAGAACAACTATTAAGATGACTTTCAGTCTAAATAAGCTTGCAACAATGCATAGGTGAGAAGCTTAACAAATAATAGGGCATTCAAACTAGAGGCGAAACAATCAATCAATAAAACCCCACACATACCCTTTTACTGCTGCCGGCCTCTAAAAGATGCATTTCAAAAAGTGAGACTGATCTCCTCATGCTGCATTCCCTATAATTCAGAGAGATAATGAGATCAAAATACCTTCCTTTGTTTATAAATCAAAATTTATTTATTTATACTGAAGAGACTAATGACAGACTCCATAGCCTGAAGTGGATACAGTAAAATGTATATGGACAGAAATCGTAGTTTCTATACTAAGAGGTCAACGTATGGACTGTATGTAAACTGTATATATACCATGTAAGTGAACTCCAGTCAACTAAGGTTTAGGTGAGCCCTGCCTGGAGAAGCAGACATAAAAAGAAAAGCACAGGACTCTAAACGATTGAGGCAAACTGCCTCATGCTACAAATGTTCATAAATGGTTTGGAATGCAGTCTGCACCAGTGAGGTTTAACTCCAACAGAAATGTTTTATATTGATCTAAAATTAACTTGTTACACACATGGTCACGTTACTAAAGCACACAGCACCTTATTTACCTCTGGGAAAGCTCAATCTAATTGAAGCAGACCAGTGTGCCAGAGACGCTTGTTGTGAAGTTTGTGCGGTCTTAAACCAGCAATTGACTGCCTTTAGTAAACACATTCCGGGATACTGTAAAGTATTTGATTTTAACTCCTGAACCAACCTAAACTGTTTCACTGAACTTTTGTTCATACGGCATAGTATTATCACTTATCTGGTGAGAGACACTTCTGTCTCAGAAAACTGCCCACAGGTTTAAAAGATATGGAAACCAAAGTGTGGAAACCCATGTCCTTTTTACTCTCTTCCACTGTCTTCTATAGTACACAGGGTCTCTGTCTCCCATTTGGGTCAAGGAGACGCTTCAGCAGACTATGGTTATTCCACTGTGACTAAAAATAAAGCTTGTCAAATTGTGAAAAAATCTCTGCAAACAGAGCCCACCACTGAGACCTAGAGGCCAAAATGTGCTTTTTCATCATGCAACAATATGTTGACTTTCTGAGGGAGAAATACAGTATCTATCACCCACAATTTACTGTCAGCTCTAAAAATAACTAGAACTTAGAGCGCTTTCCCAGAGCAGAATATAGCTTATGGAATCTGCTCCATTGTTCAAAACCCATGCCAAAGTGTAAATGCTCTTTTCCCAGCAGCAGTAAACACAGTGGACTGGACAATACACTCACTAGAATAAGGGCACCAAGCAACGTTGTGTCATTGTCCAGCTTTGGCTTTCGAACAAACTCAAATACCAGTGTGGTTGTTGATTCCATCATGAAGATAAACCACAGAGAGAAAAAAAAACATTGTTTTCTCTGGGTAGCACTGAGTTCTGACTCAACAAAGGGAGCAGAATTTCAATAGATAATCCAATAATGGCTGCTATGCAGTTTTATGCTTTAGGTCTATTGTGGCATTTCTGATGAACAGATAGCACACCTTCAGAAACTGAGCCAAACCGGGGTATTAACAAATTAATTAACACTTGTTAAGGTAAGATTCCACTGAGCTTGTTAGGCTCCCATTTATTTTTTCAACAGCAGACTATTCTGAGCTGTTGCCTCTGAGTGTCCCTTGTGGACCTAGGCAGGCGGAGTTCTCTCGCACAGGGCCTGCCATTCATCTTAGAAACCTTAGCACTGTGGTCATCAGGCACAGTAACAAGTGCCAACGTCCACCATTGCTAGTATATTTACAGACCTGCTTTCCTATTTGCAGGCATAAAACATCTTTGCTCCTCAGATACCAACTTAAAAATAAGTCATCACCATGTGGAAAGAAAGGAATTTAAATCACCTCGCCTTTCAGAAAACTATTAAAAATGTGGTGGAAATCAAAAACAACTGGCAATTTGTCTCACATAGTAGGCAGAGGCCTGTACCTCAATATAATACAAGAAGTGATCTGCCAAAAGCAGACTTGTTTGGTTATGTATAAGCCATGAACAAAGTCTATTCAGCATGGCTGCTAGGCAACCTGCTTATCTAAATACTGTAAAACAAGAGCAGGGACATCAACTGACTACTGAGGGCTTGGCAGTAGTTCCAGAGGCTGTGACTAACGAAGAGCGTAACTGTAACGTTGAGTGCTGCAGACCTGATCCTGTTCTTTACCATTAAGAGGACAGTGTAAAAATGCAGAGACACTTACTACGTACTTTCCAATTATAACTATTTGTCAGCCATCATTTAGTGTTACTAAAAGATATTTCCAGTTATGTAAAAATAGCAGAAAATGTACATGAGTATCCACTGAACAAAACTGTCATTCTGCAGTATGTGAGAGCAGTCTCCAGTGCACCCAGGCTTTCAGAACAATCACATGTTTAAGATGACAGAAAAAAGGCCTGCACCTGTCATTCACACATTCTTTGGCCCTTTTGTTTCACACCTCTCATTCCTTCCATGTCACCAGAGTCAGGGGTCAGTAAAACTCACGGCACAATTGGTCTGTATGTGCGTGTGTGCAGCTTACAATTTAACATCAAACAAACTGGCATAAGGATCACTCTGTTATAAAGTAATGGACTTCTGAGGCATTTATCCCAATAACAGGCCCTACAGAAGTTAATGCTAAGGACTAGGATGTCTTGTCCTTTGACTGTAATGGAATGGGTTTTGTACACCTGACCCACAGGCTGCACACAGCCTGTCTGGTTTGCTCTTCTTCTTCTATTGTTTAAATTTCCACAGATCATTGTATGAATACTGTTAAATGGCTTCTTTTGTGGGTTACAGCTGCTTTGAATGAGAGAGATCTTGAGTTGAAGACCGCATGCTCCTTCCTAATGATTTTTTTTTTTTTTTTTTAAAAGTCTGCTTACTTTTGATACACATAAAGAAAAGATTGAAGCAAGGCGTCTGGACTTTTTTGGAGTTTCAACTAACATTTGATACATAGCAGTGTTTTAGAAAAAGGTGTCTCTTCACTGACTCTTTATGTTCGTATAACTAGCAGTCATCAAATAGCTATTTGTTTGTATTTTCAGACAATTGAATTATTGGTCTGATAAAGCTTCATGGAATCACCATTAGCAATGTTTAGCAGGTAGCTTTTATGAATTACAAAGCAAATGACAGTTTTGCTTAACCTTTATTAGTTTAGCTTATTAACTTACTATTATGGAATAAAGGATCTGGAGGTATTAAAAAGCATGTTTTGAGGTTTTGGATCCTTGAAACGCTCTATTAAACATATTAAATTGAAATCAATTACAATATTTTTGCATTATAATGAGGGAAATGAACAAGTATTCACACCACAAAAAATGAAGAAAAGGACTCAAATCTGTCCACACGTTTCTCTCAGCTTCAAACCTTTTCCCACTAAACTTTACCAACAGTTGTCAATGTCCATTCCTCACTTGCCCTGTGCTGACATTGGCAAACAAGTTTGGGGGTCGTCTTTCACAGCTTGACACATGAGGCATGATAAGAGCCGGCCTTATGTGAGCCAACCCAGGCTTCAAGGTGGCAGGCTTCCAAGGAAGAAAGGTAAATCACTTTAAGACCAAACAGCCGGGCAGCCACATGCCTGGCAGAGAAAACTGGGCTCGTATGGGAGGATAAAGCTGAACAGAGGGGTATAACCTCACCCTATCACCTGAATCTCATCTAAAAAGGCCTGCTTGGATGGATCCTAACAGGGCGTTGATACTATGTGTGATGGTTCAGTGAAGAGACCAAAAGCCCTGTGATGTACACGCCTAAAAGTAAAGTGTTGTATGCATGTTGAGTGGAAGCTTAACAAAGCTTAAATATAATGCAATTAGACAAATACTACCTTTTAACATTTCTGCTTACGCTCTATTACAGTGATGCTATGATAATGTCACACGGTGAAGATGAGTAAATATACAACCAATAAACTCTTATGTGTTGTCTAGTATCACTGGAGAAAAGTGTGACAGACATGACTCACTACAATGACACCTGAAACCACAAAAACCAGATGGTCTGGTTTGGTCTGTGTGCCTGTCAACTGAACAGCAGGTGCAGTAAAAATACAAAATTTACTTTTTGAATACAGACTAAATTGACTGCTGTTTATGTGCTTTTACTGATAGGTTCTTGTCATATGCAGGTCTGTGAATGCTCTAGTGAAAGAAAAAACTGGCTACCTAGTTGACAAGAATGTCCTATGATGACTCACAGTCATATGCATTACAAAGCCTGTGAAATGCAGCCTATTCTAATGCCGTGATAGTGCAGAACAAAGCAGACCATTGTCAGATCAACAGGCAGACTTCATTCAACGAGAACTCTCTGTGTTGACTCCACAGGGGAGCCCAGCCAATCACAGCCATGATGGGGAGGAGCATAGAATATGTTCAGGAGGTCTGGGGGTGACCTCCCTCAACAGCTGCCCTAATCAAGAACTAGTTTCCCCTCTCCTTTGGCACTGGATTAGAATGGATCTCACAAGGTCGCTCAACCACCTTCAGCAAGGCCAGTTTTCCCATGCTACCTTCCAACTAGCAATTTTACATGGACTAAGTGAATTCATTCTGCCACAATGTTCACCCACACTACAACAAACTGATTCTTCACGAGATGTGAGATTAAAGTGCCTACCTCACGACTGGTTCCAGGAGAACATTTTTGTGTTGGCAGTTGAATGCTGCTTCAGATACCCTCGCTGTAATCCGCCTACAAAGTAAATGCACAGAAGCAATGTTCTGTGATTTTTGTAAAGAGAGTATTGTCTAGTCCCGCCATCGTGTCCTCTCTCCCACAAATGCTGCAGCTTTCAACAGAATTGCTGGGAACTTCCGGCCCTATTACTGCTCTGCTGAACAGCCACTGTCTGTCTGAGACCCCTCTCAACAACATGGTCAATAAATTTCCTTTTATAGAGGCAAGCCTGTCCAAACAGAAGTCCCTGTCTTTCCTAAAATCCAACCCCTTCCTTGGTTGTAGAGCATATGGAGACTTTTCAGGTCAGATAAAGCTGGACGAGAGAGAACATGTGCAGGAGAGGCTGAGGATGGGATCAGGCTGTTTACCACATACAGCCTGGCCTTTCTGTTCAGTACACCAGCTGTCATAGCTAGAACAATGAGGTCACTTGTCCAAACAAAAAAAAAATGAATGCACCTATTACGATGTAACTGTGCCTAATAACCATAAACATGCTTTGCCTAAACTTTTTTTCTTATAAAGTCATTCAGAGTCATACATGTTTTAAATGATTACTTTAAAAACAGTTCAACCTATGTGCTGCCAAAACAACATTTTTCATTAGTGTCTGGCCTGCCTGCCTGCCTAACACCAGGAGCACCTTGTAACTTCATTTTTGAGTGGGACCAAACCATCCCCCCTGAATCCTCCATGCTGATATTACAAGCGAGGCCAGAGTCTAATCCCAGAGCAGTGTTATGGGGTGACTGAGAAGGTCAGTAGCTGGCTGTGGATCCACACAGGAAAGAAATGTCCGGATTGTCTTCTAGAGGAAGTGAAGGTGCCGATGGCAGCCTAGCTAGGATTAGAAAAGCAGAGCCGCCTGGTGAAGATGTTAACGCTGGGCTTGCATGGGCCAGAGGGGAGGAGTGGATTATGATTTAAGAGGCCATTGCAAGGGGATCAACATGGTGGAACAGATTAATTTTCCTAGTTACAACAGACTTTTTGGTTGGTAGACAAAACTGAATTGCACTTTGTGGTTTTCCTGTAGACTTCATTCACGTTCTGCTCTGTGACACCTCATTAACCTCACATAAAGTTGTTCAACTCCTTCGAGGCAGATGATTCATTTATCCTCATGGCCATAGCTGAATGCACCACAAGTTATTATCTCCTTTAATGCTACTCAGTGATGATCAGCACTCTTTGCATCAGGTTCAACCCCGGAAGTTAAATCACACTTTTATCCCCACAGAGGGAAGGTTCAAAATGTCAGCGGTTGTCCAGTTAAAGATAAATGTGTTTGGGCAAATCACCCTAACCTCATTACAGAGTCAGCGCGCCAGGGCACAGAGAATCTGTGATCTGTGTGTGTGTGGTGTGTTAAGACCACTGATCCGCAAGGATGTGACAGAGGCTACAGAACACAAAACAAGGAGGTGAAAGCTGGAGCATTTAGTTTGAAGTTGTATGTCCAAAAAACTCATCCAATCATAGTGAGTGTATTATTACAACGTCACAAGCTGTAACAAGCTTCAAAATAACTTTCCCTTCCCTCAACAGGCAAACAGACTTGTCCATTGTCAAATCCTTTGTAGGATGCACATCCTGTCGCCTTTGTCAAAAGACCCAGTTTTGATTAATCTTGTTAGGGGAATGCATAGCTTATTCTCTTTTGTGAGCTTGCAGGGTAAACAGTGAGACAACAATCCTATTGTGATTCCCGTTCCTCACACTGACAAGCTCAAGAACGGAAAAGATGTTTCACAACACCAAATGGATCATTGTCTTCCATCTTTACTGCTCTGTCTGTCGTGTAGTGCTGAACAGATAAAGGTGCTGTGACAGACAGATGAAGATATACTGCTGGACAGATAGAGTTAACCTAATACCACACAGATGCTACTGACAGTCATCCGATGAGCACCAGCTGGGGAGGGCAATGGTGGAAACGGCTGCACCCAGGAAGCAATGCTGGCATGCCACACCAAACTAACAGCCTCAGGCATTATAAATGACACCTGACTGAAAGGGCCTGCTTGTCAGGCAGTGTAGGTGACACACAGGAAGGAGGGGTTGTATAAAACTCTTAACTTCTCTCACCAGGGTTTAACTTTAAGTCACAGCACTTGAAATGTGTGAACCATGCCAAACAGCTGAAAGCAGCCTAACCTACACATCTCAGTGCCTTTAAATAAACTGTAGGCAAAGCAGAAATCAACATGTGGAGATCAAACCAGCAGCGAAAGAGCCACCAATAAAAAAGGAGCAACAAATGGACTGTGGACTATTTGCTTTCCGTTGAGGTTACTGGGATGTTAACCACTGTACAGACTTCAAGTTAGTCCAGCACATTTATAGACGAGTTAAAAGAAAACGATGGAGCTGGTGTTGAAGGATAAAATAAAGTAGGCTTCTGGTTTCACTTCTGTTCAAGTGTGGCTACAACAGACAGTATGGGTGAAAAATATACTTTTTAAGCTAGCAGCTAGCAAGATACAAAACAGTGTTTTAAACTATGCGACGTTTAACGTTCCTGTTTAAAACTGATACAAAACCAAAAAATATTTCATCCACTTTACTTAGTCTTACTTAGACTATACTTAGATTCCACGAACATTTGAGGCTTAAAACAACCTGCAAACAGTTTATCTGAGTTACTATGCACAGTGCAGCGTGGTCGTGTTCCCTGCCTTCAGGGAGAGAGAGCTGTCGGCGGCGGGATAATCGCGACACAAGCGTTCACAACTTTCTCCAGTTAAGTTTGAAATTAAAGCGAGCATTAACACCCACCTTGTCCCGGCCATGTTCTTCACATTGTAAACGAAGCGTAAAAGACAGAAAAAAAACAACAGCTTTGATCGTATCTAGTGAGAGGTTCAGTTTTCTGGGCGCTACAGAGCGGTCCGTGTAGTGAGTCCGGGACGGTCCTCCGGTGGTGAATCCGACATGGAGTCTCCGCCTCTGCACGTGAGTCATAGGTTGGGATGGGGGTCATCCAGTCTGCACCCCTCCTCCACCCCGAAGCCCCCACTTACTACCGCCTGTCTGGAAAAAGAATGAGCCAAACCAGAACCAAAACATTGAGCTGGTTGAATAAAGCACAGAAATAAAAAGTTATACGGCCATGGCGGTTACTGCGGCTTTAGAGGCGGCATCGCTCTTTACATTGGAGCAAAATACACAACGTCATGTTTAATATTTCCAACATATTTGTCACGGTTGTTAAAAACGTACACGCATTTGTTTGTTTGTTTTTGATGTGTATATATAAGTTCAATTTTGATGCATTTCTAAAGATATAAATGACATTTTCTAACATGATTTTCATCAAGCCACCTTAACTTCCTGGGCTCGTTCCTGAAGTCTGTAAACAAGCAGAGAGAGACATCTGCTGGACAGGAACAGTAGATTTTCACAATAACAGCCTGGGTCTGGTTATGGTCAAACAACACTTTATTCACAATTACTATCAGCAATCAGGTCTATGGAAATATTTGCTAAAAAAAACAAAAACAAATCAAAGAACAACTAACAAAGGCAGGTAGCTAAAGTTCACATCAATAAGAAATACATGGTTGTGTTTTTCCTCTGGCATAGAGTAAACTATGTTTCTGTTAATGTACATGGCGCATCTCTTCACAGTGAACCCTTTTTAAGTGCTCGCCGATGTAAATAAGGAAAGGATAAACATACAGCTCACTGGGAAAGGACATTTCTCAAACTACATTTCTCTCTAAAAGTTCCTTTTGTCATCCCATATCATACAATGAGGTCTCCCTCTTCAGTATTATAAAAAATATTGTAAACATTTATATTAATTGCACAACATACATTCAAATACATACTCTACTGTACAGCAAAGTTTTACTTCTGTATTGTTATCCTGTAGCACCATGTATAGCAAGCTGATCAAACTATCTGGATATTTCTACACTGTGGTACTGACAATACGAAAGAGTAAAATGGCATTCACTAATGATGCATTCTCTCAAAGGTCAAACATTTTGGAAGATTGTAACATTTTGAAACAGGGGTCAGCGTAGGCCTGTCATGAACTGACCTACTCAAAGTTCTGTGTATAGGGATGAATCATTGCAGACAAACTCTGGTCACCTCACATCTCACAGCTGTGCAGAAGATGATGCTTCATGAATGACATTCATCAGTGTTAAGATCAACTATAATACAAAAGATTACAGCAAAAAGTCTGATAGAGGTGGTCGTTATAAAGTCCATATCAGTCCCATGTGCAGACACGTTGGTGCAGAGTTGTTGTTACTCCATGTGCTATTTACTGAGTGCCACAAAGACATCACAAAGTCATGACATCATTGTGTAGCAGCAGAGTTGACGTGCAACTCATCATGTTTCCACAGATTTGACATGAAAGAAAGCTGATGTACTGTATATTATCTACAAGCATTACTGTTATGCTGAACAGCTTCTGAACCAAACTTAAGCTTCCTCTCAGCCTCAGGAGTGTCTCCTCCACCTGGACGAGGGCTACAAAGAACAGCTCATTCAAAAATTAAACCCAGATTAGAGAAGAGTAGTATCTCAGGTTATGGTCCATTGAAGTGTGGTCAAGGTCCTTGGGTTTGCTTGCACTCCCCTTTCTCCTTCCTTCACTGGAGGAGGCCGATGTGGTTCGTTGTGGGATGCAGGTGGTTAACCGACCCACCCTTCCCAAATCTGCCCTCTGTTCAGGAAAAAAAACTACTGTAAGTTAAATGTGTCACACTGGAAACCATACCTCCAGTTGTGGTTCTACCAACACTGCGAGAAAAAGTACGAAATGACAAATAACGTGACTGAGAACACAACATTATGAGACAATGTCACATCTGCATTGCTTTACTGAATTTGGGTGAATGGGAAAGGCGATGGTGCATGTTTGCAATGCAGGTAAACAGTTACTGTTAATAGAGGAGTACAGAATAACAGTAAATAGAAGAGCATGCTGCTGGGTCATCTGACCAAGCTAAAAAAATCTGGATGGAGACAGAGTAGAGCTTGGCTGACTACAAAGGAGCAGATGGGTTAGGACAAACTCACAGCGATTTGGAGGAGGGCTTCTTCACTTTTGGTCTCTTTCGACGATGAACTGGCCTGAAGCATGCACAGCACGTGTGCGTACACGCGCAGGGCAAATGCACGTGCATGGAGACAAACACACAGATATATACACACACACATACAGGTGCACACGCATGCATGTATACACACACACACACACGCACACACACCAGCAGGCAAACACACACACACACACACACCCAGACACACACAGCAGAGACAAGCAATTAGGCTTCATTACAGAAAAGGGAACAGCAGAAGCTGAAAAGCAGGTCTGCATTTTAGGCCTTTTTGGCATCGGCTTCTGCATGCTAAAAAAGGCTTTGATCACAACAATAAAGAACCATGGCAGTTTCAAGAGGTTTAATTTCAGAACAACATTACTGTATTTTATTTCCTTGACTCCCCAGATGACACACAAGCAGCAGAAACAGAACCAAAGACTATCTAGGGACGCAGTAACTTCTCTCAGTTCATATTGTAACATGAATTCCATCTGCACTGTTTGTAAAAGTAATCAGTTGTGAGCTATTAATAGGAAGAAATACCTGTATTCACTGAAGTAGTTTCGCTCCTTTCCTCCTGAAAGGAAGCGAAGATCCCATTAATCTCAGCCTGATATTAGTAGAGACCCTATAATCAATGATGTTTATCTAAGAGACATTTTACTCACCCTTCTCCGGGTTGCATTGCTTATGTCCCTTGCATCCCCGTAAGTCCATGAGCTGTTGATGCATCGAATTCAGAGTGTTGCGGTCAAGGGTGCTCACAGCATTTATCAGCTGCAGAAAACATAAGGGCATGTCAGCAATGGCTCTGGAACATTCCTGCAAACAGTTCCCCCCCCGTGTTTCATAAAAATACACCATAAATAATGGTGTGGGTTTAGTTGTTATTGTAAAGTTATTTATACCTGCAAATACACATGTGTTTTATAAAAGATATACCTGGTATGGGTCAGTGTTGAGATCAAAATATTCCAGAAAGCCAGTAGCAAATTCACAGAACAGGAAGTTGTGTGTGTCATTGATGGTCCTCAGGCACCAGTATGTGTTGTTGTTGGCACTGGTGCATGCACAGAATGGACCCACTGAGGGAGAGAGGGAGGGGAGTCAGTGAGGAAGGGAGGGGTGAGAGTGGAAAACAAGGGATTTTTACAAAAGTGGTCCAAAAATATTTTTTTTGTGATATCTGCTCTGAAAAAATAAGCACAAAGAACAAAGAGACATGTCCCAACACATCACTTTCTACTGCCATATGTCATTCCTCACTTGTCCAGAAGGGTGCAGTCTGCCAGTGATGGTTGTCATGAGTGAAGCAGGTTAGGCCAGGCATGCTGCAGGTGTCATTGTTCTGGAGCCTCTTAAGGAATTTACGTAGCTTCTTTCTGCGTTTCTGCTCCTTTTGCAACCACTGAGTCTTATTCTTGGATGGCATTCTGGTAACAGCAAAAAACATTTAACAGAATGAGACCGTAGAAGAAAAATTAAAAACATAGATGCATAGATGCAGGAAAAATTAACATTATGCTTTACCGAAGTGAGTGAATTCGTCCTGCGTTGAGCCGGAAAGAGTCTTTATTCTTCATGAGATAACTGAAAAGACAAGAAACAGCTGTGACATCTGATGGATGTCTGTGTCAGTGACACTGTGGCAATGATGGATTCTCACCTGGGAGTGTTACACTGACACTCCTCTGGACGCACTTTTTTTAGGTGACCTTTGACTTCACGCAGATTCTTGATTTTGGTCTGTAAAGTTTCAATCTAAATGCAGCAGGAACATTCACCGAATTATACACAACAGGCTGCTGACATTGAAATTAAGTGTTAATTGGTTTAACGATAAAAGCACAGTACCTCATGCTCAATGTGCAGCTTGTGATCTTTCCATGCTTGGAGGGACTTATAGAGGCTGCCATCACACTGAACTGTGTCATTCATTAGTATGGAGCACCTGCAGAGAACAAACACATTACAACTCAGCTATGTAAAAAAACAGCTATATTTCCAAAAACATTACGCATGAGTGCAGATACTTGTACCCACCTATATGTGACTTTGAGAGCTTCAGGTGGTGTGAGTTTGTTGCTAGTGGTGGGCTTGGCTGTGACTCCCATGCCACTGAACTCTTCCATATCCTCCTCATTCACCACTCCTCTCCTTGTGCCTCTGGTCCAGCTGCTGTTCCTGGATCCCAGAGGCCGGTAGCCCTCCTCTAAATCTACAGCATAGAGGTCTCCATCCAGCTCAAAAGACACAGATCGGGCCCAGCGCTTCCTAGACACAGCTTTACTGGACTTTATCTCTGCATAGGATGAGACAGAAAAATCTGACTGGGGTGAAAAAGATGAAAGTGTTTTTCATACTGCACATCAGGAGACCTGCATTTTAATTCAGCATCACATTCCATATTCTATTCTACAAGCTTTTGTGTCCATGACCTTAAGTGTCTGTGATTTAAGGCTCCTTTGTCTACTGCATGCTGCCACTTGATGGCAGCACTGACATATCCTTCTGATCTCATGAATACTTCAAAAGCTGGTTATTTTAGCTGGAGATTAATGGCCCTGTTTGGCAGAGCTTTGTAGGCTACTGCAAGGACGTTTCAAAGTAAAGAACAAGTGTCTCTCTGAAGGAAATAACAGCTATTAATAACTACCAGAACAATAGCAAGTGTGAGTGACAAGAGGACCATACTCTTTTTGGTGAGCAGCCCCTTCCTCTTCAGGGTGGATGTTTGGAAGTCGACATCACCACAGCTGCAGCTGTCAGAGTTGGATGTGAGAGACAGCTGGGCGGCACTGCTGGCCATCAGAGCCTGCATGCGAGGAGCAAAGAGACTAGCCATGCCCTTGCACTTATACAGCCGCAGCCTGCCGGTCGAATCCTCCACACACTGCCACTTCTGAAAAAAAGGACGGAGGGATATGATTTTTAGCAGATCTTTTTCGTCTCATCAATTGTGACCGATTCTTCTAAAATTACTGTCCACTGATCTCTAACTGTGCTCTGAAAAACTGGTCAATACATTCCAACAGCAGTAATTACTTAAGGATGAGTTTTTTTCCTTTTAAGATTTTTAACAACCTAGAAGCCTCTTTACACAGACACAGATGTGCCTTACTCACTTCCTCACCCTCATTTTAAAGGATTAAAAGGCTCTTATGTCCACTGGAACCCTGAGACAACAATACCTACATAGCATACTCAGTATTGATTGTACACCAGATTGCAAACTATCACCCTGAAACTTTTAATAACCTCTCTCTCTCTTAACTTCTACAGGTCAAGTACCTGTCCTGGTTGCTGGCAGGAGGTCTGGTACTCGGCTTTCTGGCACAGATCCTTTACTCTCTGGTATTTTGGCAGGAAGTTCTCCTCCTGGGCCATTTCCTTCCCATCAGCTCTCTTATGTGGAGGCTTCCTGAAAGCCAAGAAAAAAACGCATTTTGTTTTTCCTCAACCAAAAAAAGACAAGGAATCTGATGTTGGTGAAGACAATGCCTGGAATGAGAATGTGTCCTGCAAAAGGCCAATCAATAAAACGTACCCTCTCTCAACCAGGAAAGAATCTCTCCATGTTTTGCCTTTCCTGTTCAGCTGGAACCTGGAAAGAAATAAAAAGAATCCTGTCAGACCACTGTGATATTTGCACTAAACAAACATGCACTCTATTTTCAAATGTCATCATTGTATGGTGCTGAACGTGAAGCGATGTTACACATTTATATTTGGATTGCAGATTTCATTATGTTCAAGAAAACACCAAGTTTAAAAAGTTCACATACTCACATAATCTTGATATTTTAAATGTCATTCTTTAATTGTATATTGAATGCTGAGATACCGAGCAATAAATAGGCATGTGTGTGTTCACCTATTGACTGGCCGGTCTGTCTCCAGCAGCTTGAGAATAGACTTTCCGTCCATTTCTGCAGGGATCTCAACACCTGCCATGTCCAGCATTGTGGGCGCCAGGTCAACGTTCAGCACTATGTGGGGATTACTGCAGAGCAAGAAAATCCTTTTTAAGGAGTCTGATAGAAACTGACCATCACACTCATATATGATACCAGATTCCATATTTGTGTCTTTCGTCATGTTCAGCCAGAGTTTAGAAGAAAAACAGTATGAAACACTCACGTGGCACCCTGCTCCACATTAGGTCCTCGCACAAAGAAGGGCACACGGATATCAAACTCATAGGGCATTGATTTGCCCTTCACCAAACCGAACTGGCCAATATGGTAGCCGTGGTCTGAGGTGAAAATGATGTAGGTGTTGTCCAGCTCACCTGTCTCCACCAGCATGTTGTACACCTACAAAGGATATGAGTCATTGAACAACTACACAGTGTAAAGTTTTACTTGATGTTTGATAACTTCAGTCTCTTGTGCCGGTTTCAAGAAAAAGGGGATTGAACAATTTACCAAGTGTGTCAGTGAATACATTACACAGTCCCGGGCAGAACAAGCACAGATCTCTTAGGGCTTCAGGCTGTCAGATTAAATGTGTGTGTGTCAGTGTTTAAGTGTGTGTGTTACTCTGTCCATCTACCTTCTCCACACTGTCATCCACAGACAGCAGGGTCTGCATCCTTCTGCGCTGCAGCATGTTAGTGAATTGCATGTGGACAGGCTTCATAGGTCCAGTGTAACGCAGGATCCAGTGCTTGTCTGGGTTTGGTGCGTAGTTGTAACTTGGGGTTCTGAAAAGGAAGAATATAGAAAAATGTGCTATGATAACATCCAATGACAAGGTGGGGAAAACCTTTGTATTGCTACTTTTGACATTTTAAATGAGAAAGACCACTGAGATTTAAGCTGCATTTACAGCAATATTTTCTTTCAGCACTTCCTAATCTAATCTAATCTAATCTAATCTAATCTAATCTAATCTAATCTAATCTAATCTAACCTAATCTAATCTAAGTCTCCTATTCTTTTTTTCTTAAAGTATCTAGAAAGGTGTTTATGCATTGCTAAACTGGAGATTACACCATGTAAAATGCAAAGTGTTGCAATCAATAGGCTTGTCCACAGTGAGCACAGATTAATCAATATTGAACTCCGAGCCATATGGAGGCTTAATTATTTGAGAATAAAAACTGCTAAATAGCTAATGAGATCTGAACAGAAAGTATCTTTAACGTTTTAAGTGAATCGATTTGACTTTTAAGAAATGCTAATGTCTCACACTTTAGTCCACAGTGGCACATTTAATGTAGTGTGAAGATGGTTCTGCAAGTAGCAAGGTGAGAAGGTTTATCACAAGTGGACAGCAGGACTTTTACTGCTTCATTTTTTGTGGTTGATAAGGACAGAGGGAGATGGAGTGAGAAAAATAGCCAAGGCACCCTCAGAAAACATCACCCGAGGGAGAGCAAATTTATGGAGAGAGAGAGAGAGAGCAATTAAAAGTTTGACAAAGACACTGAGGCTGAATTTTAAGAATAATCTTAGTGTAAAGCCTGTGTGGCACAGGTTAATAATGCTAGGGGGATTAGATGAAGCAGGAGGAGGGTGTAAGGGGTGAGTAACTACTGTCTCATTACTGGCCTTAGAGATATCTCTAGAGGGCAATAGAAGTTCTGCTATTAGCCAGCAGCATTAGAAATCAAGTCAGGAGCATGGAGGGTCACAAAGGCAAAGGTTGAATGTTGGGTACAGTATCTGGACCCTACGTCATTACTTATGCATTAGACCTACATCATTCATGCCTCTCTTTGATCATGGCTGACAAAATGATAGAAATTAGCAACACTAATGTGAACAACACACAAGCCAGATAAACTGGAGCAAACAGTAGCTTTTGTAAGGAAAGTCCTCAGCTGCCAACAGCACACTGCAGGCACAGGAAGATGAGATAGAGCTGAGATTATGGAATTTGTGTCATTCTAGGTCAAATGAAAAGAAGTGTGAATGTGTGGATGACTCATGCTAAGAAATAGCTGTGGATGTGAAAATGTTATAATGTTTTCTTGCACTTGTCAGCTTCGTCCGACAGAAAGCAAAAACATTTACATCAAATGAGGCACAGGCACTCCAAACGGTGTGCAATTACTTGTGCATATATTATCATGGAATATCTAAAGACCTGCAATAACATGAGGCTCACAGCTTGGCTCATCATATAATGGTATAGCCTAATTTGGCATTTTGAAGCTTAATTATTTCCTTACATGTGCTGTGATGCGTTGGGGAAGGCCGAGCTATACTGTGGGGCAGAGTCCTCCGGACCGTGTGGAGCAACGTGGCTCATGACCATCATGACAGGACGGTGTGGGTACATCTTCTTTGACATCCGGAAGTAGCTGATGCTGTCATTGGTAATGATGTCTGTCAAGTAGTCCTGTGGAGCAGGAAATAGTTGTCCATCAGACGTTCGGTGAGTGAGAAGATGTCAAAGCCTCCAGTAACATTGATTCTGGAGTCAAAGCTGAGAGCTGTTTCACACATGAACTTCAGACCTTGTCCAGAGTTAGCCTTTCACACATGTAGACATGCAGGCAACAGCCTATTGGCCGAGTCAGGTGTTTTTTCAAAACAAGAAATACTCATGACACACATAAGCAATCTTGCTCACTATGAATTTTTTAGGAAGATTACCTGCTCTATTGACACATAGGCTCAGTCAGACTTCAGACCATTTTTTCACCAGAGAGCTGGCAGGTTAAAGTCTAAGTGAGTTTGATGTCTGCTTTTACCTTAGTCTGACATTTGCCTTCCCACATGCAGCTCCCTAAGGTAATACCTGGACATAGCCAGAGCTGCCATGCAAGAGCTAAGCATTAGCACTCAGTACATTTGACTACTCAACTAATAAGCAACTGAACGAATCAATTCCCTAGCAAAATTGTTTTAAATACAATTTTTAATTTGCATTAGAAAAAAAGATAAACATTTGCCATGAACTGATCAAAGGGAATTCTAAATATCCTCTAAATTACAGGCATTAATACCTTTGAGTAGTCACTGCTGTGTTTCTCTCGTACGCCGTTTCTGCAGAGGGTGTAGTTGTAGAAGCGTGAGTTTTTCACCAACGCCACCCATTCCTTCCAGCCAGGGGGCACATAGGAGCCATTGTACTCATTCAGATACTTTCCAAAAAAGGCTAAATGAAGAACAGATGAGCAGTATGTTAATGTTGTCCTCAGGGCCTCAGTTTATTTCACACTTTTAACTGCATGTTTGAAGATACTTGGTTTGGACTTGGCAGAGCTCACCTGTCCTGTAGCCAGAGTTGTTGAGGTGCACAGCAAAGGTGTGTGGCTCATGGTGGGCCTGCCATGATGGCGAGGAGCAATTCTCGTTGTTGGTGTAGGTGTGGTGGTTGTGCACATACTTCCCGGTCAGGATGGACGAGCGGGATGGACAGCACATAGGTGTAGTGGAGAAAGCATTTGAAAAATGTGTCCCACCCTTTTCCATGATGTGTCGAGTTTTATTCATGGCCTGCATTGAGCCTGGGAGAAAATTGTAGAACAGAAAGAGAAAGGGGGGAGTTTAAATGAGGGGATAGATGGGTTAGAGGATATTCAAAGGACTGAAATGAAAGGGAACCAGGGCGATATAAAGCTGTTGAAGAGGAAAAAGACCAAGAGATTGACGAATACAGAGATGGTAAAGAGTGAAAAATGTAAATACAGGGCATGAGGGGATAAAACCATTAAGGACATGGTAAGACAATAAGAAGGGGAGAATTAAAAGATGGAATAAATCTTTTTTGGTAAAGTGTAACCTATTTGGATTCATGTGTACTAAAAGCTTTTCAGGCTGATGGTGATTGTTTGGGGAAACAGATGCTTGACCATAAATTCCTGCTTTTCAATGGGAGCCTTCTCACCAGCAATCACAAGGGGACAAAGGATGTCACCGAGGCCATTATGCAGCCACTCCAGTCCAATACGCCGCTAAAGGACTTAAGCGGGTAGGGAGATGGCCAGGGTTTGGCAACCAGACAATGGAAGCCATAGGCCGCCCTCATTTCATGCCAGCAACAGTGGAGTTGGCAAAGAGAACACATGAGTTTGAGTGGGCCAGCCTACTTGGTGCCAAGAGGCAGCATTAGGTTGACTTTCCCGTGTTGATGCTGTTGGATAGACATGGACAAAATATCCATACCCATGGGACATGAAAACAAAGCAACAGAGAGCGACAGATGCATAGCCACATAGTAAACACACACAATATAAGAATAATGGAGGTAACACCCTTACCCAGTTCTATGTCCTGATCATCAGTGAGAATGAGAATGATATTGGGTCGGACATTACGGATCTGCCGGTCCCTCTGCAATCGAGCCCTGAGACGATATGCAGACAGGTAGCCTGAACCCTGCACCTCCGGAAGGATTCCCACCAGGATAAGAAACAGAAGAAGAAAAAGAGGGAGAGGGGCCTGGAGCCCCCGCCCTGCCATCATGTAATCCTGAAGTCACCTCCGCAGTGCTTCGTTCAACACCGAGTCTGCAGCTCCCTCACTCAGCCTGAGAAGGACACAGAGTGAGACAGATAAAAATAAAACATACAAAAACATGCACATACACTTGGACATACACAAAACACAGGAAAAAATAGCAGATGCAAGCATTGCCATGCCATTACAGGGTGCTCTTCTTTACAAATGCACCTGTTTGGGCTGAGATCAGCTCGTTAATCAATCATTAATGATCCATTAGAGTGGTGTCATTGGCTGGTTGTAATGATCTCTGGTGATGAGCACATGGCTGCCAGGCTGGGGCTAATGGGCCTGGGCCCGGGGCCAGCTCAGGCCTCACCTCCCCCAGAGAGGTTTAGGGTGGATATGAGAGATGTGGGGAGGTGGGTTCGGGAGGAAGAGTGGGAGGCAGAGGTGAAGGAGAGACAGAATGAGAGAGGGTAAATGAAGACAGGGGTCAATGAGCAGGGCGACAATGTGAAGAGACAAAAGGAGTCTTAGGAAAGTGCTGAGTTTTAATTATACCCAATCAAAATATGTGTATGTAAAAAAACATCTGTGAAAATGAAAGCAGGAAAAAAAATGAGGACGTAACCAGGGTCAATAAGATAAAACAGATGTTGAAATTTACAAATGCTGCTCTCCTTCTTCAAGTTTAATATAACAATACATGTTTTTATTCATTAATCTCTACATGCACTTGAATCCCATTTGCTCTCTAATAACTCTTCCTCATTAACAATATATCCCCTCTGAGTTTACCATGGCAACTGTTGGTTATATTCCCCTGCAAACACACAGCAGGGATTTTTTGTCTTGCTAGTGTGAAACACTATCTACAATTATTAGAAAACTCCAGGAACACAAAAAGCAAGCAAATCAAAGATACATTTGCTGTTCACGCGCTCATACGATCATTCAAGAACCACTCTGTGCCTAAATTATGACAACACAGAAACACACAGAAACACAACCAGTGACTGAGATCATAAACACAGTTTACAAGCAGCAGCATCATCAGTGTTCCAATGTCATGGAAGCGTGGGTGTGTGTGTTTGCGAGTCAGTCCACAAGGAGCATGTGGCCAGACCTATCTTCGTTTGAAGATGAAGATAATAACAACAACACAGTGGCAAGCTCTGTGCTTTGGGAGTGCAACTCCTCCGAAACAACAACCTGACTGGAATGCACTACAGTTCAACATGCGGAAAAGCAGGAAAAAATCAACCAACCATATGCTACTGTGGCTGGATGTACACAGCTGAGTCCAAGAGAATAAGGCAATAATTGAAAATGGCTAAAGGAAGAAAGACACTGAATTCATAATTACTCCTGTTAATCTTCACATACAGAGTGTGAGCTGAATATAGCAGAGCTTCTCTTAAACACAAGTTATCCTGTCCCTTTCTAGTCTGTCTTCTTGTCTAGACTGCATTAAAGTCTTTATATCACACAAACACCCACACTCCCAACTCTCCTCCCTAAACCCACACCTACATATGCAAGTACACATTATGTGAATACATTTCTGTGTGTGTATACACAGAGCAGCTGTGTTTGCTCTGGTTTCCAACTCCCAGGGTATGTGGTTCTTCCCTGCAGGAACATTTGAGCTCTGACCTGGAGCACTGTGCTGTTTGAGATTGTCCTTGCTCCTTTCTTGAGTTCTCTCTTGCCCTGCATCCCTCCTTCATTTCTGGCATGCGATGAAAACAAGGCACCAACAACAAGGAAATCCACAAGAAGTACTGAAAGAACAAACATGCAACCAGCTCTCTGCATTCAGCAGTGAATATATTGTCACCAAAATGGATTCCAGGACATCGTCAGTGAATAAAGAATAGTTTCAGTGTGCTGGCTCCCTGGTTTGTGGTGTGGAAGGTACACAACATGCCTTTGAGGGTTGTTTATCTGTTCAAAAACCTGATGTGAGCAAAATTCATCAGGGAGGACTACCAAATATAGTCCTGCCTTACAAGAAAACATCCAGTTTGATTTTTTACGCTGATACTATATCAATAGCCAAGTATGTTAATGTGTTATTGTCAGGCTATGGTGGTGGATATTTCCTGACATTACTCCCAGCGGGCCTCCTTCTTCCCCCTGGTACCGAGGACTAATTGGATTTTCAGGCTTTTATCTGCTTTAACTGACACATACAGTTCTTTCTTTACAGTTAGTATTCTTCCTCTCTCTTTTATCTACCCGTCTTGTTTATCTCTATGGGTGGTAGATCCTACATGAAACCGGAAAGAAAAAAGCAAATGAAACCATAACATCTAAACAGACAGAAGCCATTACACCTATAAGATATGTGGAACAACAGAGATGGACAACACTTATAAAAGAGCCCTACTTAGCCAAGCTGTTTTCAGCCTCCAACAACATGACCAGCCTGATGGTTTGTATGCATTCATAATGCAAGGCAAGCCATGTTGTTTCTGTAAACCAGGATGATACAGAGCACGTTTTCCTGACAGAGCTCTGCCCACATCAGCTATTTGCACTAAGTGAACTGCGAGACGACAATGCTGATTCAGCCCGATAGGGCAGAATGAAAGGGGAAATTTTGCCATTTAGACAAAAGTTCAAGACAACATGAGTAAATATAACTCTCAGCAAAACTCATTAAAGGCTGGGGGCTTGGAGAGAAAAGCTGTGGGAGTAAGCTAGCAGAATATAAGATCATAGAGAATAAGCTACTAAAAGCATGTATAAGGAACAAGGATCATCTAAGGTTATACTAATGCCAAGTGATGCCTGGAAGTCGGAACAGAGAGGGAAAGTTTTGCTCTTCAGCCATTCGCTTGTAAAGAAGCTCTAAGAGACAGCAGCAGTGCATCGTCAGATAAAAACTTAATGTGCCCCATCTTTTATTGATAGGACTGAATTATATATGTAGTGACAACAGAGCTGGCCGTGTCACAGCATGGGCATGACAGCAGTAAGACAGTGGCAAAAGCGGAGGAATGAAAACACATACCAGATTGCCAGACAGATACATTTCACTGCCTAGCAACACACATCTGTACTTTAAGTATCAAAGTTCAAGTGAGGCAGTATTGGAGCTCTGGGTACTTGATAAATCTTCCAAAGGCTTTGCGGAGGCATTAATGTACTTTTTTCCTATAAATAAAACACCTTGAGCTTTGAAATAGGCATAAAGTCTGATTCATCCAATCTCCAGCCCCCCTGAGAAGGCAACAAAAACACAGACAGAATATGAGAAAACCTAGGAAAAAACATTCATTTCATACTGAAGGAGGACGAGCAATGCCGTAGACTTGCAATTTAATCAGCTGTGTCTTAGAATGCATATGAAATATAGAGGCGAAAGCCCACAAGCTTACAGCCAGACTCTTGATTTTCTAAAGCGAATGGTGTGAGAGAGCAGAGAGAGAGAAAAAGACGGAGAAAGTGTGAGATTGAAAAAAACCTCAAGGCATACAGAACAAAGACTGACTACTTCCAATGCAGAGAGATTTTTCCAAAACATGAAAACCAGAATCACAGACCAATGCTTTCTGTAGAAAATACAACAGAATAAAACAGAATGCAGTAGCAGAGAACCTCCATAACTCTTCTCAGTTGTTCTTGACATTGGAATTTACCATCCACTGTATCTATGTGCTGACAAACATAAAGGAAGTGGCCAGGAAGGAAGGTTTAAATAGATACATCCAGTGGTGAATGTGGCCGGCTGCAAGACTATCAAGCCAATTCCTTTGGTCATAATTGAGGCTGGCAGGGCTTTGCTAATGTGTGACTTTGTTCCCACTGGCCTGCCTAGCTCTGCATAGAATGTGCAAAATCTCCAAGGACCCTTGAATTTACCAACAAAAGTTGGTATTCAGATGGAAATTTTGCAATGGCATGCATCTATGAGAGTAACTTTCTCTCAGGAACATTTGTGTGTGTGTCTCAATACAGTATGGAATGCTTTTTTCATGATAATAAGAAGCCAAGGTTTGTTGTCATCTCTCCTCTATCGTTCTCTGCCTGCAAATCTCTGCTCCTGCACCAAAGTCTGTACAAACATTGCATTACTTTCAATCAGGCTAGGCCATTGCACTAAAAACTGATCTTGATTCAAAAATGTCTCATAACAGAATTTTGATTGTATTTTCAGCAGTAATTTTAGTTCAGCGTCCAATGATTGAGGGTAAAGCAGAATCCATGGGCTTGATTACCATGGCAGGTACTGAGCTTAACTATCATTTGTTTATCATTTTACTTTAGGTCCAGTACTCTATTCCCTTTTCTTTGCTTTTGACATGAAAAATCTGCATGTATTGCCTCAGAAATACACCAGCCATAGTATTATCTCCAACATGGACACCCTGACTGGTGTCAACACCACACGCAGGACACGTCCGGACCAAAATGAACTTTTTTAGCAATTTGACCTACAGTAGCTAATCTGTTGTTTTAGACCAGACTTTGCTCACTACATGCATTAATGAGCCTTAGCTACCTTTGGTCCTGTTGCCAGCTGACCACTTTTAATAGGTATGACCACTGCAGACTGGGAACACCCAACAAGAGCTGCAGTTTTGGAAATGCTCTGTCTGAGTCATCTAACCATCACAATGGGTTCCTTGTCATATAGTCAATCAAATTCTGTAAGGGCAAGACTACCATTTAGCCAAGGCAGTGGTGGAGGAGATGGCTAGGAGACATTTGTGCTGTAAAGTGTTTGATGTTGTGAAACGATCTGTTTTCAAACTAACATTTTGTTTTAGCTAATTAAACAACAACCAAAACTATAAAAGGGCATTTCCTGAAGAAAATGCAAGTTCGATTGCTGCAGCTGAAGCATTGCTTTGAATGCTGATGTGAAGGATCGCTTTGAATTGCTGGAGAATCAGAGCAATTTAGAGCTTTGTATGCCTCTGTGTATGCCTCTGTGTGTCAGCCTGTCACCATGATAACAGCAGAGGAGACCTCAAAAACCACTCCAATTTTGAGAGCCTGGTGTGCGGAAATGATTCGTAATTAGAAAATTCTGAATACAAGTTTGATAGAGCAGCATCTAATGAGCGTTTTAAGACTAAAATAAAATCAACCCTCGTTGAAGGGCTCTCTCATAGACTTCAATGTTAAAAATGATGCAGAAATTGCTTAATAATTGAAAAATTATAATTTTTGGAAAAAAAAAATTAAGTTGACCCGGAATGTCCTCAGTGAGATGAACATTTTGATAGTTGAATGGCTAAAATCAGTCAATGTATGCTGAAGATACGCTGCGCCAAAAAATGTATGGAAGAATAAGAAAGAAAGAAAGATAGAAGAGGGTTAAGAACACCTTACTAAAAAGGAATAAAAAAGTGATGGTATGATACAGAGCACAAATCCCTGTGCAAGATCTTGTCTATGGTTGTCTATGTCTTATAATATATATAAATAAAAGCGATTCCTGTGTTTTTTTTTAACAGTGACCTGAGTGAAACAATGGCTCCTTTAATAGGTCAGCAAGGTCTATCCAAACTCCTGTTCCTGTGTGATAACACTGAAATCATATTCAATACCTTGCCAACTCTGAGGTTACAAAAAACTTGCTCATTCTTTTGACAAATGTGCCGTTACTTCCTAATAACTAACTTTAATGGTTGAGAATGACAAGAGATAATGTGGAGGCTGATCCTATTCACCGGGAAGATTTAATTTAGATTTCCCCCAGGTTCTGATAACAGTGGCACTCTGCAGAAATTTTAAGATGACAGTCAGAACCCGCACAGCAATTTTGTGTTTGAATACGCAGGCACAGAAGGGCAGTGGTAGATTTTAAATGGGAGAAAACGAGATTTCTGCTGAGATAAAATGGCTCGAGTGTGAAATATTTCTTCCTGCAGTTACTGTTAAACCAGTGTCTTTTTTGTTTACACATAATATTCTTTCCTAGCCTTTAATTGCACGCGGAATATAATGTGCAGAAAGTGAAATATAAATGTGTGTAATTTTAGCACTTAACACATCATTAATCCTGCAGTGAGTCTGTTGCTCTGAGGAAATGGAAGCAGTGACGTGTTCTGCCTGGAAATTTCTTTCTTTTTCTCTCCTTCCCTGACACACACAGAAATATTCACACATACACCTTTTTAAGATTTCCTTGGAAATACAATAACTAATATTAGACATATTTTTTAGAATAACCTCATGAATGAATGAATGAATGAATGAATGAATGAATGAATGAATGAATGAATGGTAGAGAGTTTGGAGTTCAGCCCTTTCCAACACCTTCAGGGTGAATTGCTATTGAGAGCCAGACTTTATCACTGGCAGACCTCATGCTCTGGAGGCTGAATGGAGAAAAAAAAATCTGTGCAGCCCAGTTACAAGCACTTAGGGAATGTCTTCACAGACGAGTGGAAGCTGTTAATGCAGTAGGTTAATCCCCATGCTTAGAGACATCATTTGGCCTTGGTAATAACATAAAGTTTGTAGGATTGCAAATAATATAAATATAATATTTTGCAAGTGAACATTACATGGAAGGAAGATAATGAACAAACAAAGTTATGAATGCAAACTGCCCACAGCAGTCATCTACTGACAGTCATGATCACTGTCAAAAGACGACTAGCTCAGTCCACACCCAGGCATAGAAAACATGGAAAAAAATCATCCCCATCTCTGCAAGTCCATAATCCACAGAGCCCATTATCTTTTAAATACGCAACACGCAAGGGAGTGATGGGATGCTGGCTGAATAGTTTGGTGGAAAATATAACAGCGAGCGTGTGCAAGAGAGAGGGGGTAGAAAAAAAAGAGACTGTATGATGGTGTCAGTTCAGACAAAAGGCCTAGTCATGATGTGTTCTCGCTGGAGAACAAAGAGCTCTGACAGACTCTCTGGGTCTGCTCTGTTGACTATAAATGTACACACACACACACACACAGGCTGAGCAGGAGACAGGCGCACACACACACTATTCAAATGTCTCTCTAACAACAGGACATAAAAGTAGTGAATAACAGTTGGGCTAATTATCTCTGAATCTGGAGGAAATGAACAGCATCAAAGTGTTTTATTGTTCTCAAATTATTTGGCACAAGTGGCACTAGAGGGACATCACACAGCTACCGTTGCAAGCCTTTTTGCTCGGAAAAAATATTCTTCATAATGAGTTTGGACTGCAGCCAGATCACAAATAATGTCAAAACCTACTGCGATGGAGACTGAATTTAGACCTCATCTCTTAAGTCCCCCAACTTTCACTTTTGCTTGTTCTCCTGTTTCCAGTGGCAACCGGGTGGCATGTGGAGCTAGCGTGGTGGTCTGCAGGTTTTTTACATGGCTTCAGTCGAGGTCCATAGCAGGGTCAGGGCATTTACCCCTCCTCCCCTGCACCCCTGCGGTACGCTCCATGAGAGCCCAAAGAGAACACGGAGGTGTTAGAGAAAACACTAACAGAGCCCCGATTGTCTCTGACTTAGGTTCAACCCCTCACGGCCCCACCTCCAGGGGTTTAAGATTGAGAGAATGAGCAACTGTCAATGGTGTTTTGTAAATACGTAGCTGTTTTCACTTCGGATGGGTTTATTCAGATGTCGAAGGGAAATGCTTTGCAGTCTGCAAGTGTCCTTGCTTTTCTTGCTCTATTTAGATTTGTATGGGAAAACCATTTGTGATGCGTCTGAAAGAGCGGCAAAACCGCCAGCTCCTTTGACACTGGGGCTGACAGCTGAAACAAGTGAGCAAGCTGGTGGACAGGGCAGCCTGCTGAGTGATGACTGTTTCATATTGGCACTTATTGACCAGAGGCAAAGCCCCCCTACAGTGTGTCACATCTCAACTAAATGGATTACAGACAAATCAGCTGGGGCCCATTGTCTGACCAACCTAACTACCTCCCCGAGACCACAGATCAGCTCACTGACTTTTGTATGACATTGCGTAACCACAGCACCAATGAAAAATGTCACTCAAAACATGATCTGATAAGAACTCCATAATACATAAAATGCATAATGAGAGGAATATTATTGCAACACATAGCCTACAGTGATGTTTCTCTGCTGGTGATATTGCAGTTGCCTTGGCACGTGTTGGTAAAATTAGACTCGTAGGTTTGAAGTTGTCATCTGTTGTGTTTTAATTACACACCATTTTTTTTTATCATCAAATTAGCACCTGCAACTGGGAGTGCTCCTAATGGCTCTGACTTAATGATGATTACAGACAATATTGGTTTCTACTTTCAGTAAACAACTGCCACTGAATAAATTACAAACAGCCCAGATAAATCAATACTCTGGGTGTTTACAGTTTTACAGTTACAGCTGAGCTGCTGCAAAAGCAACCACTTCTGTGCACTCGGGATTGTTTTACTCAGCTGATAAACAATGGCTCTTGACTACTCAAAGAGGTCCTATACAGCAGAGGGATGTTTCATTGAAGGGTGGCAGAGGTTTGTGGGTGCAGTGAGGACCATCTTATCTAGTGTTAAGCACACCCTTGGGACTTGGAGAACTGAGAATCGCGTCTTTACCTCTTCAACTCCTCCCATTCTCTGTCCTAACCCCCCACATTCACTAGCTGGCTTTCTCTTGGACCTTTTGTCAGCGGATTACTGTGGGTTTAGAGATGCACACTGATCCCTCCCTCCCCTATCGGAGCCACACAGGGGTTAAGGCTAGAGTGTAGAGGGGAGACCTCTACACAATGACATGAATTACAGAGTCTTTCTATGTATGGCCACTTATATTCCCCCCATTTGGTCTACTCACAAATCACCACAGTGTGCTATTCAGTGGCTGTGGTTTTCCCAGCAGGATTCTTGGGCCATTTGCCAAAACTCAGATTTATCAAATCTCACCTTCAGAGTTCACTGAGTGTGTTTTTTTTAACCAAATTCTTTGTCATTTGTCCTGTTTAAACACAAATATGTGACTGTGCATGTAATCGTCCAAAGCACTCGCAGCAAACAAAAAAGCTTCAAGTGAAACCGCAGTGCTGCCTAAAATGCATGGTTCAACACACACAGCTCATATCATCCCTTCATATTGAGTGAGGGCTGAAGGTGTCTCCCCATCTACAGGTCGGTAGATCTCTCTCTGCCTTGTCCCTGGGACAGCTGCCCAGACAGCCCATCTGTCTGTCCTGACCTGTGTTTGGGACCATGAGGGAGCCTAAGTGGCCCATGAAGGGGGTTTCTGGCATGTTGCCTGCCCGGTAATGACAGTTAAGCTGCCAGCGGCTTGCCTAACAGCTCTGGAGGTCTCTCTGTGGTGCTACAGTATTGATATTGTATCGAGTTGCAAAGGGCTTGGCAGCCTTTTAATGAGAGAGCAGATTGATCAGGCAGCAGTGGCTCTCGCTTTACTGTGGATAATACTTAATGGCTGTCCCTGCAGGCCTGACTTACCTCTGATGTGTATAACTGACCAAGTAAGACCAAATACATGTGCACACGCACACTAATTCTAACATCATAAGAAAAGATAAATATCAAGATCAATACTATACAACTATAACTATAAACTATCTAAATAAACAAACTATAACTTTGTTTTGGGAGATTTTCACAGTCCATTGAACTGGACTCATTACTGGCTCCTTCTTTGGATCTATATGCCTCATTGTGTTTCCAGTCAATACAAAATGTACACAGAAATTATTTCAGAGTAAAAGCATATTTTTTCATCATAGGTTATAAATATGACAAAATGTATTGTGCTTAAATTATTATCAGGAGTAAACTTAAAAAGATAATTAAATAAAATAATTCTTTCTAGTCTACATGTAATAATTCTAAAAGAACTGTATTCTCAATTATTCTTAATGGAATACATTATAAGCTCCTCTGCAGAAAATTACACATCAAGGGTTTTTTTTCTCAGTCAAGATAACAAAACAACTAATCATACTAATAAACATAAACAAAGAAAATCTTAAGAAACAAAACAACATTTAAACATTTATTTTGATGTACACCAACACACTGACTGACTGACTGACTTGGCCAGTCTCACACACACATGCGTCTTAAGGAAAGAGAAAGCTCTTTCCTTTACATTGTGGAGTGATTAACTGGCCTTTTTTGAGGTAAGCAAAAATCAAGTGGATCAGAAAAGGAGTGAAGATATTTAAACCACCTGCCTGTCAGCCTCTATGATGGAAATTCACCTTTCCATCCCTCCTCCTCCTTTACCTGCCTCCACAGGCTTATGTCAAGGTCACAGCAGTAGAGTCTGAGACTTGACTCTCTTCTGTTAGCCCTCCATTAGACTCCTGTCAGAAAGGCAGCCAGCTGCAGACTCCCCTGTGGATGTGATCATGACCCCCACTCAGCCTCTGGACCCCCCCCCCCCCCTCCTCCCCCCACTGGGATCCGCAGCAGGGAAGTAACAGGGTGGAGGTAGAAATGAAACCCTGTTCAGTACTCACAAGAGAAGACATTGGGATTACTTTTACAGTAGCCTTTAAACCTAAGCTGCCAGGAGACTCTTCCACAACTGTGCTGGCAATTGGTCACACTGATATGATACAAAAAAAACTTATTATGTTATCTATACACAAGGACAACACGCTGGCCCTCTGGTTTTCTTTTCTCATCTCTTTCTTCAATTAAACATGAATTAGCAAGGCCTACATCAAGTATGTCAACCTTGTATTGTAATTGGTGCTGTGACAGAGCACGGCCCTGTTTCACTAATAGAGTAATTACAATACTGTCAGCCAGCTCTTTGACCTCTGCCCCACACACACCTCCATTTTATTTAAACAGCAGACAGGATGGGATATATATCCATCCATCCATCATCCAAACCCGCTTTGTCCTGGCAGAACCACAGGGGGCTGGGTACAGGGTACACAGATATATATATATATATATATATATATATATCTGTGTACCCTGCCTCTCACCCATAGATAGGTGGGATAGGCTCCAGCCCCCTGTGGTTCTGCCATAATATATATAGTATTTTTCAACCATGAAGGGTTAATAGGCACCTACAGCCTTTTATTGTGGATCACACTGAGCAGAAAGGTCAATCAGATTCATGAGAAAAATGCTGTGGGTGAATGTCTGCATTTAATAAAAAACTGTATAGCACCAAGATCCCTGTTGCACTCTCTAACGTGCCATATAAAAGCTTTAAAAATAAATGGAGAGCAAAGCCATTTCATGTACATAAAATGGCCAGTAAATCCATATGATAAGCAGACAAGAGAGGGACAGGAGCACTGGCCTGCCTGCATTTAAGGAGAGGGGTACTCTTTTACTGCTGTGGAGAATCAATTAATTATGCTTGTATTGTAGTGAAGGGAGAGTAAAACCCCATAAGCTAAGGGCTTCAAGCAGAATCTCCATTCACTGTCTGAGGGACCAATGATGGCATACTGTACTCAGTGTCATCTTGTGTTTGGTGAGCTTCTTTTAAAAAACAGCTGTGATTAAACACTATCAAAAGCAATCTTAACGGGAGGAAAACTGAGGATCTGAGGGGGAGAAGCGGGCCTTTTGTGGTGCTCAAATGAATGCTTCTTTCAGCACCATCGCCCCAGATTGCTTAAGTAAGATGAGTGGTTATGCAAGTGGCCAGAAGCACTTTTGTTACAGCCAGCCACTTCCTTACAAATACAGAGCCGACTTCCCAGCTACCCGACGGAGCTGACACACAGCAAAAGAATGAGCTGCTTCTGCGCTGTTACTATAAAACTTGGCCGGACTGCCGAGTGGCCTCTCTGTGTGTGGCACTGTAGGTTGGCACACTCACAGGAGGCTTTATCGGGGTGCCGTCCTAAGAGTCAGGCAGCATGCCTGATGTTGACAAAGCCTGGTATCGCCTGCTGTCAGCCCATTCTGAGTGCACCCAGCGGAAAGAATCAATTAGGCCGGGCTCACAACAGAGCACTTTAATATTTGACTTTTAATCAGTGGGCAGAACACAGGATGGTGCAGGAAAGCAAGCTGGAGGCTTCCATCTTGCTGATGTGGAAAATGAGGGGCACAAAAAAGCTCTAAGAGTCCCACAGTGTGTATCACATACCCCAGGGAGGATGTGAAGAGTCTGCTCAAGGAGAAATTGCCACCAACAAAAAAGTAATCCCCCAGAGTGTTAAAGGAAAAATATCCCTTTGTCACTCACAAGCTATCAAAAGGACCTTATGCAACCAGCTGCAAGGAATGGGGGAGACATATCACATAACTCTGTTGATAAACAACCAGAGTTCTGTTGAGGGGACATTGGTTTAAGGAAAAAAACTGAATTGATGAGTTCTTCAATCAGAAGAAGAACTGTGTCTTTGAAAAGTTTCTCTGTGAGACTTTTGGTTTTTATCCCACACTGCCGAAGGCCTCGGCTGCCAGCACGAAGAGGAGGAAGAAAAAGAGAGGTGAATGCTGTCCTCACACCGGGGTTTTGAAGTGGAGATCAGTCCTCAAACAGAATATATCACCAAAGGCACATCACTCACCTGTCTGCTTTTGCTAGTGTCACAGAAACAAAAAGGAAAATCAGAGTTCAGCTCCCTCAAATGCTGTGTCAATAAAAGTTTCAGACATGTCATCTTCTCAGACTATCATGGCTATATTAGGAGCCCTTTGTAGCAAGTTGTTAATCAAAAATGAGAACTGATTACAGTCACACACAGACTGATGTTTTTGCAAGTGGTAATGAGTCAGCTGTGCACAGCTGTGCACATAATATGCCCACATGTGCTGAGAGCTTCGTCTGCTGCTACCCAACTGTTCACACAGGATGACTCTGGCAGCAAAAGCATGTAACTGGTAAACAGCCAACAGGACAGCAATAACACTGCAGTGCCTCCAACAACTAATCTAAAGCATAAAACAGTGTTAGCATTGGCTGTTTGATGAAGACATGAAGCTCATTCACAGCCAAAGCCACGGGGGGTTGAAGGCGGTTTTCAGCTATTGATTTAAAAATTCTGAGCTTTGTAACCAGCTCATTAATTCTAATATTGGTTCCCAGATTCTCGGCTTATCCCCCTCGGTCACTCCTGCATTCTTCATTTCTCTTTTCCCTTCATAACTGTAGTTTGAACTGATGGGCACTGAGGGGACATCTGCTGTGGCCAGAACACACCCAGAGGTCTCTTTGATCATGAATGCCATCTCTGCAGGGCCAACAATAACCAACCTGCTATTTGTGCAGAAAAAGTGATAATCTCTGTCATGCAAATCAGATGATCTGATGGGATTTTGAGACTGACTTGACGTAGTGAGATGTACGAGTGGAGGTAATCATATGCTAACTGTGGCCCACTGTGTGATCTCTGGGATGTGTAAAATCCATTGTAACAAGAACAATAATCTAAACCTGAATTATTTTAGCTCAGATAAAGGGATGACACAAAGAGAGTTGGACACTATAACTATACAACTCTGCACTAGGATGAACCCTGCACAGTTGTGAGTGCATGATTTGGTTTTATTGATAAAACATGAAAACAGCCTTGTATGCACTGACATGACATCAGTGAGCAAACCTGTGCCAGGAAAAAAAAAAACACTCCTCACCTTGTGATGTTCTTCTCGTTGGATAAAATCCACCTCCAACTGCCAAATCCTGTAAGCAAACACAAAGTGGATGAATTCTAGGATACTGTAGTACTGGATGACACCTATTCCATATCTTTGCCACTGCAGCTCATCTTTTTACATTTTGAATTGTAAATTGTGTACACATTCTGAGTCACTCTGGCTTAATCTAGGCCTGTTTCATTGCTCTCCCCTTGTCCAGAAGCCATATAGTAGTCCAGATGTCACTCCCAGTCACCACTCCTTCCTCACACCTCCACTGAGGATGGGGATGTATCTGCTTTAGACCACAATGCTGTGTGAAACTGTTGGATATGAACAAGCTCACACTATGTCATCCATCCCAAAGATGCAGGTAATGGTTCAGAAGGTGCTTTAATTAGACCTGTGCCACAAATGGAGAGTAAAAAGGACATTTTTGGCATTGGGATAATATAATACATTGTAAGCGCTGCTGAGATTCAGTCAGACAGTCAAGTAAATCTTTACACTGCTTTAAACCAGGTGTCAGAGGCAGCTAAGGTTCAGGAAAAAAGCTGTTTTCAGCCAGCTTTTTTTTCCATCAATCTGCTATCTAACACTATCTCATGTGACAGAGTGAGTCTACTTGCAATATTAAGCTACAAAACCTTGTTCTGTGGTTGCCTGTGAAGACATGTTGACAGGAGTATAGTTGTCTGATCGTTGTTCTGATTCAGGGTCCAGTATGTAAACATGTGAGCTGAGCCAAACTAGCTCCAACATACAGTATCTAAAATCAGCAAGTGAAATCAAGATCTAATCTATCATACTGTTTTAAGAGAAATACATGCACACACTCATCTCCTCTTATGCTATGTGTGGCATGGGTAAGAATACACTGGAGAACCTTATAAACTCACTCTCATCTCGCTGCCAAAGCACGTCTGTGACCCCAGCTGCTCTGCACCCGAGCCAGCACAGCCAACCACTCATGGGCATCAAAGAGAGGTGAGTCTGGACACCTGTGCCTGTCTATCTGTCCATCTGGAGCAATAAAAAAGCCTAAGATCTCTGTCAAGGCCGTCTTTGCACTGTAGTTTATTCCCATATAGCTTAACAAATAACTGACATAGCCATTTAAAGCCAAGGACACAATAAGGGGCAGAAACTTCAGTCATTTGACAACACAAACAGAGCAGACATTATTTCTTTTGACAGGAATTTACATGGCCAAAGATGACATCCACATAAAACTTGCAGCAATCGGCAGACGCAGCAGGCTGCAAATGGCGAAAGTGATTTACTTTCTTTTTTTTCTCACGAGAAAAAAAGTGACAGATATAATATAAATAAGCAGAGAGGGGAGGAAGAAGGGAGGGGATTGGAACCGGCTGTGGGTGACGAGGCGGTGTGACAAGCGTGGCAACTGAGAGAAAATGCGACACCTGGCCTTGTCCTTGATGTGAATAAGAAGATGATACATCAAAAAGTGACAGGCCAGAAGGATAGCTATTACCCAGGCAAGGAGCAAGATGAAGAGGAAGAAGAGGAGAAAGTGACTATTTTTAGTGTTGAAGTAAAAATACAGCAGGGGTACGTTTAATATTCCTTTTCATAAAGAGTGTTTTATTAGATTCAATGATCTCCTGTTGATACTTGTTTTACACTAAAACTGGTGAGACATGCCCAAGTAAGATGGTCACATACCCACATCAAAAGCAATCTGAAGACTTTGACTGAGATAAGTTTGAATGAGCTGTCTGTTCAGGTTGATCCTGATATCGTTTGACCGAGGGGGTAAATGTCTGGCAGCCCGAGGCCATGTTTTCTTTGATTGGCTGCATTCTCCCAGTTGGAGAGGAGGCTGATTGATTTCAGTGGACTTGAACCCCAGCTCTGCCTCTACTGATCCCTTATCCTCAGTCCTGTCTCTTCCCAATTAAGAGTTCACTAAGCCACCACTCCTAATGAATACCACCTTTCTGTCAACATCTCAATGTTGCATTCACTCAGTGTCTCAGTTCATTTTCTCACTTGTATTTGCACCTCTTTTGTTCTAGCTGTAGTTAATGCTCAATCACAACGGAACAATGATGGAGAAATTGATCGGGATTTGTGATGGGGTAGCTTTTGAGGGGGTGGGGGGGGGGGGGGGGTGGTGTCAAGGTTAGTGAAGAAATCGCACAGTTCTTTAAACAAAAGCCTGGGGTAGACAGTGCAAATCTCTGAACATCACTAGGACTCAATTGCTTCAGCCAGATTTTAAGGATTAGAATGAATTGAGCTAGTTTGGATGTAGAGATCTGGGGTGTGTCTGGGTGTTAGAAGAGAAGATCAAAAGATTCATTAGATGAGAATTTGATCAAACACAGTCAAAGTTGTGAGGACAGACATAGGAGGAGTGTGTAAGAGTGAGAGTGGCCGACTTAAGAAAAACAGGAATCCAGAGGTAGTAGTGAAACAGATGCCTGATTTAGATGTATTTGCCATGTACAGTTTGTATGTGCATGAATCTGTATGTCTGTCTTCAGAGATGTTGGCATGTCAGTCACTCGATCTGCCCACCTTGAGGGTGAAGGCAGAAAAAAACAGTTCAGTCATCGGTCAGTTGTGTCCCAGTGCACCCAGCCTTAAACCCGTAATCCCAATGCTTTGGTGGAGTGAGAAAATCCAATTTCAGAGATCTGTAATTCCATAAACCTTATTAGGCACAACAATGGCTACTACACCCTGAGGGAGAGACATGAGGGAGGGGTGAGGGTGAAGAGTGGTTTGAGTAGCTGCAGTTGTGACCAGGCTGGAATGCAGAGATGGAGAGAGGGTGACGAACACAGAAATGGAGATTAAGGTAGAGTTAGACTGTAGCAAATCAGGGAAATGAAGAAGACAGAAGTGTTCTGGTAGAGCAGCACTTCTGATAATTCACCATGACTAGGTGCAATATGATGAAATGGGTGACATGCAGAGTAAACTTGCTATTTACAATCAGATGTCTCAATGCGGCTGGACTCATGGTCCCAATTTTACTCTGAATTTTCTGATGTCTTAAATTTGTCATAGCTGTAGTTTTTTGTTCTCTTTCTATTTTGCTCTTATTTACCGTATCATCCTATCATCTAGCGATAAAACCCAAACAGGACAGAAGGTTATGGGAGATGTATGGTGTATGAAATGAATTCCACAAAGGAAAAATAATACATTTGGATGGTATGGGCTGGGGTGTCCTAACATGACCGCTATATCCTGTATTCATTTAATGGCAACATCACTGGGCCACTTAGACCACTGTTATTTGAGTGCCCTTATTGATTGTTTACCTAAATTCCTAAGAGTGGGATGGGTCTGATTGGTTGCGTTACTAATGGATATCATCTCGGCACACACCTCCTTTGGAACGCACCAAGAGCAAGGAAGTGAAAGAGACACAACAGAGGAAAGACAAAAAGGAGAGATGAACACCAGATCGATGAATAACAAACTCAGGTACTCAGGTGGGGAAAATGCAGATGATAGTAATTACAGCAATAACTACGTTTATGGTGATAAGATTTTGCTTATCAGCCAGAAAAAAATGCATGAGTAAAATGGCTTTGAACTTGAGTCAGATTGTGGCCATGTTCCAAAATCTTCCGTTCACTGCTCTTAGCAAAGGCTGTTAATTCTGTCATAAATTATTCACAACTGTGACAAAACTGTAGCAAAAAGGCCACAGATAACCCCAGGATCTAAAAGCTGATTAGAGGAGGAGATTGGAACAGGGGTTTAATACAAAATTCAGAGATATAGCAGGGCTTTAGTGACATCTCGGCTGTTTGATATTGCAAGAGAGAAGGGGCCTCCAGCCGCTGTCTCTCCTGAGACAGATAGGGCAGTGAAGCCGTACTCTGTGGCCAGCAGGGTATAATTACATTTCCCCATGGGGCACCTCCACCGCAACAGCTCAGCCATATAGAGGGAAGAGATTGAAATCTTATTGCACTCGCACACAGCAGTCAGAAATCTGTCCACATATGAACACTGGGAATCACATGTACACACACTGTGCACGATGTCACACATGCACAAATGCAAGGAAAACGATGACTAAGACACAAACATAGGCACACACAAACACACACCAAGATACCTCTTGTTATATGTTCCTATCAGACTGCTCTCTGCTTTGTACACGCTGTTCAGTGAGGAGTATTTGAGAGGCGTCGTCAAAGAGCCCGTCTGCCTCTCTATCATTAGAACTGAGAGGAAAAGAAGCACTGAGATTTACATGCTGATCTCCTGAAGCTGCCTCATTGCAGGACCTGTTAACAGCAGCTCATACAAACAGAAGGATGTATCTAAAGGATTCATGGGATTGCTACTGAGTAATGTAGCTATTTTTTCACTATATTCCAACAAAGCCAACATAGTCAAGAAGGATGATTACATAATCAAAAACACATAACTCACATACTGTATCATGGCATTTAATTGCTTCCTAACTTAGGCTTGTCCACAGGTAAATATTTTAAAACAGAAACTAAATTTCTTAATATAACAGTGGAAGGACCGGCTTTCATGGGCATCACTCTGACTCTTTGAACGTGTTGTAATTAAAAGCAGACAAAGAAACAGGCAAAACTGGAAAATCTGTGAGCACATTCAAAAGGTAAGGAACTGGTATTGTACATCGTCATGTATTTATAAGACTTTGTGGACGGGATGTGAAGCAGGTAAAAAAAATGCTGCATCTCTAAAGAGGCTGAACGAAGCTAATGGGTGACATTAGCTTCAGGACCCTCCAGTCTAACCTCACTGTGTCTAACCACAAAAGGTCAAGGAGGCGGTAAAACGAGCAGACACCGGTGCTGCCCCAGCTGCCTGTGGGCCCACAGAGACCATCGAGCAGTGTCACCTTGGCTACTGATATCTGCCAACTGTCACCACGCTGCCCCCGTGGTCAGGGATGAGGCGACGCTGACAATAGGTTTGTTGATAGCACTTCGTCCAAAGAGTGGTGATAGCGGAACATGTCCTCTGCTTATATAAACAGCTTGAGTCAACAGCCACGGTGTGTAGCATTAGCATACAATACATATTCATGCTGGTGTCTCCATTTGACTGCATTGCCAAACCTCCTGCACATTTTCTAGCTGTTTTTTTACAAACAGCATGTCAAGCGCCCCATTTTCCATTTTCGCCGGCAGTCCCACATGACCTCATATGTATTCACAACACAGCTGCCGCAAATATCATCAACAGGTCTCAAGGTCGACACACCCACAGATTGTGTGTGTGTGTGTGCAAATAAATGCGTATTGGTGCGCTTTACATTACATTAGTAACCATCCAATTACTGCTTGGAGTGTGTAAACATGAATGCAGACAAAACATACTGTACATCAGGGTACACTGATGTATTTGGGTGTGTGTGTATTTGTGTGTAGCATGCAGCTGCAGTCTTTACATGCTTGGGGAGTAGCTGACAGGTAGACTAAGCAGGAGCATCCTCCTTCAGTCCACTGGCATCTTAGTGAGAAAAGAGGCCAGTTGATGTGGGGGTTAGAGCTTCCATGGCAGAGTGTGTTGTGATAAATAATGAATGCTTAAAGAACAGATCTCTGAATCTTCTTTACTTTCCATCCATCCCTCCATCTTTGCATTCTTTCATCCATCCGCCCATATTGCACAAACAGCATGGGATGTTCAGCTGTCTAACTCATAAATATTTCACCCTCTAGGTCAGTGCTCACACCCCCCTCCTGCCCTGCTCTTAACTGCCACCACTTGGTGATGACACAGCCTTTTGACCCATAAAGATATTGACAAAACACTGATATTGAGTACATTCTCTGGAACCAGCTATGTACGCTAAAGCCGTGCAGACTGCTATAGGAGTGGCATACAGAGGCTGCAACTGTTGAAATGGCGACTCTTGAATGAATGCTGAGTGGTGGATATCTAATCAGTTTCTTAAAAAAAGCCACCACAAGGTAAACCATCCAAATCTGAATTGCTTATGGTTGTGGAAAAAAGTTATGTATTTATTGTTTTTGTTCTAATTTTAAAACTGCACACTAGCAGCCAGGATTATATTTAGCTGAAACAATGAATGTGCTGTTTATGAAAACACTGCAGACTGTGAAACAGGAGGACAAAGAGCAATAATCATAAACTGGACTCAGCACCAAGATTTACCAGATTACTGTAAAAGCTCCCAATTAACCAACATACATGGATTCTTACAGATTCTTGCCACAGCTTAGATGTAATAATTATTTTTCAGTGACCTAATATAAGATATAGAAAAATCACTTGTAAGACAATCACTCAAAATCTGACAGAAGACAGCATGTCGACAGCATCCAGCCCAAAAACTAACCAACTTATTCCAGCCAATAAACATCAACTTGCATCCACACTGCTCTGATTCAAAGCCAGATTCTCCAGTTCATACAATGAACATGAGGTCCCATCTTTCTTACCCCGATGAGCAGTGCCGTTAACGACTCCATGCATAAACCTCAGAGGCGAACAGAATGGATCAGAGCATTCAAGTGTAAACTAGGGCAAAGCTCCAGCTCTGTACCTTCTAGATACGGTACTCTGTAAGCAAGTCCTGTGGAGGAACAAGCGATCATATGCTGAGCAATACACATGCTGCTCTCTGTCATCTATCGCAAACAGAAACAAATGCACATATACAAATTCACACACCTGTTTGGCTAGTCCAGTACCATCCAGTCCCGTCTGGTCCGATCAGATCAGGATTGCTGCACTGAGTGAGAAGCTTGTCTCACCCCCCACACAGCCCGGTGCAGACAGCTCACTGTTATAGATGCACTGACAAGTCAAAGGAGGGAGGCGTGGTTTCACATGAGATAAATAAAAGAGGGAGGGAAAGAGGGAGGAGAGAGGGTCCCTCAATCTACAATTCAATTTTTGCCCTCACTCCTTTTTTCAGCTTTTTCAGCTTTTGTCCTCTTCTTATTTAGCATACTTGCTGCTATCCGAGCACTCCTTGTTTTCCATCTTCCGTGCTACATGTTATTAGCACTGGTTGTCCTTGTTTCCATAGTTTTAGCCTTTGTTCTACTATGTTACTTCCAGCTTTTTTTCCTCCTTGTCACATTTTCTTCTTCCTTTCTCTCTCTCTTAGTTGTCATTCATGTGTGTGTGTGTGTGTGTGTGTGTAAGACAGTGAAGCAGGGCAGCTCTGGCCATCTGTTGGAGCCTATGAGCTTCACCTATTCAAGTCTCATAAAGGCAGAGGCACAGAGGAGTGAGAGAGAAAAGAATGGGAGGGAATGAAGGATCAATCTTAATGCTGCAAGGCTGGGGAGGGACGGCACAGCCTGGCACACATACCGTATCTATCAGGCTGGCACCTCTAAGGAGAGCTGGCGTGGGCACGCCTGCTCACTGGGTCCAAGCAGCACAGGGGATTTGGCTAACAGTGCAAGGGCATGCAGATAGAAAGGAAACGTACACCCAAATCAATTTATACACAAGCACACAAAGGCATCTATGGGCAAGCACACACACCCTCCCAAACACAAATCTGCAAAACCAATTTCCTTTTTGACAAAACAAACAGGATCTATCAAGATGGATAATCCTACAAACTCAAAGAGACAAGGGTATGGCATTCTAAAAAGTCACACATGCAAAGCCTGCCCAGAGTCCTTCAATCAGAGCAGAGCTAAAGTAGGCATTTTCTTGCTCAGTTTAAGGAAGGCATTTCTCCTGAGTGTCAGTGTCACTTCCTATCCCTGACCAGGAGGGAGAGGTGCAGCAGAGAGTGGCGGAGGGTAGAAGCATCCATCACTGTCTGCACCAGCCGTCCCATGATGGATGCGCCTGTTTATCCCTCTCTGCAGGTTATTTAGATGCAGTCACAGCTAGAGAGATTAGTGATGGAGAACCTCTGCACCTCTTCGCCTCTCCTCCCACCCCATCTAATCAATAATACTCGTATCTATTATCTGCATTTCGAGGTATTTCTCCATGGAAATTTGAAGCAGTAAGATTAATTGTCCACCCCCTCTCAGTGTTTTCAATTACAACGCCTGCAATGGATCATCTATCCGTCAGCTTGGCACATTATGCTATTTGTGTCACTCCAAAGAGATGAAAACATGCTGCTTTAAGAAAATCAAACTGCATTTTTTTTCTGGCCGTGACTGTCCCTTGCAGATGCAAAACAAACTATTCAGAACAGGGGATTTGCATGCCATTTGAGGATAAATAAAATTAAATTTCCTGCTTTAACATCAGGTGCATTCAACACTAATCTGAATGAACAAAATAAAAAGCTTTGTCATTCAAGCCAATTGGAACCATGAGCCCTTTGTTGGCAAGGATTAGGCTGTTCTAATCGTCCTAAAACAAGATATAGTGGTGAAAAATTATTTATTTCTCAAATATATCCATAAAGGATGATGTCTGAGACTCTGGGACTTTTTACATAAAGAAGCCATCTAGCTGTTCTTACATGCTGGATTACAGACAATGCCCCAGAGATGCCCATGTTTTTCCTGAGCAGTGCAGACATGCCAACACAGCAGCCCAGTGACACCACTTTAGCACATGGTTTATTCATGCCTGCCTTCTCTCTCTCTTGCTCACTCTCACGCACACACAAGCTGTGTCATCCCACTGACTTCTAATTGGGTTTAACACAGATCAACAGATGTATCCTCCATGAAATCAGAGTATATGAACAACTTACCTTACGTAAGGTTATTTACATGGGGCAATATCTATCAGTCACACTGGATTGTGGAAAATCCCCATATGTGGTTAGGAAGAAAAGACACAAAAAAACCTTTAAAACCACGGAAAGAGGACACACCTTAGGAACACAATTTGCTTTTCTGTTTTCTGCTTCATTGGACACAAAGTGGGAAAGGCCTTGTATACAACCTTTGCATGATAATGCCAGGGCAGGTGCATAAATAAGAATGAATGATTTCTCTTCTGATAGCACAGAGAGACAGCTATGTTCTATCATACCAGAATCTTGTCCTTGGCTGGGAGTGTGCTGTTACAAATGAATTTGTTCCTTTTCTGCTCTGTGTGTGCCAGGATGATAAAAATATCCCTTGTCAGCTGGCTACATGAAGAGCGGAGGACTCAGTGCAAATGAGGAAGACCCCCCTCACGGTCTACTGTTCACCAGCTCTCTCTATCTCTGAGAGCTCTACTCCTATTATTTTCTTGGTATGGGCCAGCTAGTTCAAGGCCAACCTGCCTTCACCACCACCAGCACCCTGTCCTCCGTCCATTCTGTGAATCCCTGGATGAATGTGTATGTGGGTGTCTGTCTGTAAGTGGTTTCTGTGCATTGCAACAGCACCACATCACCATGGCTACATTATGATGTGGATTAGAGACATAAAAAGAAGAGACAGGAAAAATATTTAGGAGCTGACAATGTGGGGACTCAAGGACACAGGACTGACAGAACAGAGAGTAAAAGTGGCCATGGGTACTCCACTCATGTTCCTGTAGTGCAGAAGGTCGTCAGAATGGCAGGCCGTAGCCGAAGATGTCAACATCATTACATTCCAGCACTGATGCACACCACACGTCATCCTGTCATGTCTAATGTATTCTCTTCTTATTTATTTCCTCCCTCCTGTCCCTCCCATCTAACACGCTCCCATTGAAAATTTAAATAGTTCATAAGTCTGTTATGAGCGACTATTGTTTTCCAGCAGTTGGTTCCATATCCTGAGGTGATATTATAAAGCTTCAGCAAAGTTCTCAGTGCAGATTTTAAATTTAATTGCTGAGCTTTTGGTCATTTTTCATACTGTGAGTAAATGCTCTGCAATAAAATATGAAACCCATAAAAGAAGAACTGTGAGAAAACTTTTGTGCTCTTTAATTGTACATCAGACTTCCAGTTCACAATTACATTTACCGGTACATGGGAAAAATGTCTGGTCTATAAATGGTTATTCTTTATTTATGTCATGTTATGAACATTCACACTGAAACAAGGTCTAACTATGATAAAATGAGGGGCACAGAAATTAAGGAGCTGATGATAACTGGACTAAACATTCTGTGTCAAAGTGCTACATTTTTTATCGTCCAAATATTCGGTCAAACCTCCCAAAATATTTTTCGAACTCAAAGGGCAAAATATTTGCTCCATGACTGTAGGTTGAGTGTTGTTCCACCCTGCTGCATCCTTTCTTGTTAGTACAAAACAGCACACTATGTTGATTTCTCTACCTGCCAAAGCGGTTTGCTCTCTACATTAGTACATGGTGTATTAGCACATTAGAATCAGAACACGCTGCCAGGCTCAATAACAGAGCTCATGTCGTGTGATCGTTAGCCAGCAGGGGGAGGCGTACTCAGGTCTGGATGGAATAAATCTTGCAATGTGCATCACAACACCCTGACACATTACTTTGAGGTGCAGAGTAAAGCTGCACTGATTTGAAAAGTATTCATTGAAATGGTAATGCTGAATGATGCGCTTCTGTTTCTGTTCCTACTGCACATCCTGAGCTGCTTTGGTCTTTTGAAGCCGGTGTCATGTCAATGTTACTGTTCTAATGTCTAATGTTATATTTATTTGTAAAGCATGTTGAATAAAATGTTTGAATGGGATTATTGTATGATAAAATGTAGCAAAAGAGGAGAAATATCTCTGTTTACCTGATGGCAACATGAACTATCAATGGTTAAACTTAAAACTTTCTTCAGCTTGAGTGTTCATAAGTTCACAGTAAGAAAGCTACTGCAAAACATCAGAACAAACTGAATCAGTCACATGTACAGAAACAAACACAAACTCACAAAGGTACATGCACCACAGACACACTTCAGTCCCATCTGTCCATGTGCAGCAGCATTGTAGAGGTTGTGAACTGTTAACAGACTGTGGGATTGACAGATCAAAGAGCAGCCCCCCGTTGAGGTCTGTGGTCCCAGGGAACACAAGCCGCTATAGGCCAGAGCCAGCATCACTTCTCCAGCTAATTAACAAAAAAAACCCTTTGACGCTATGTTATTTGCATTCCTAATGTACGACACTCAGTAATATCTGCCACACATATTAAATAAGAAACGCTTGTGGGTTTGTCTAACAAGGCACCCCAGTGTTTTTAGCACAAATACATTTGTAATCATTTTAAAACGTTGGGGGGTGGCTACACAGAGGAGTTGAATTACTCAAAAATAGGCAAGTTTTACCACGTAATTAAATGAACATTTGTGTGAACATGCTGGGCGGGCGTGCTCATTATTCTACTGCAGAGCCACATATGCAGGTATGTATTCACCTACTGTAGCACATACATGAGCCATTCTAACAGTATGACCTTCATATAATAACTGCATAATCAGGTGTGGCATTCTGTTGTGTTGCTCGGATAATTTGGTTTAGGGGAGGGGTGGATTTAAAAAAATAAAGCTGTTTTTTACATTGATAATATTTATTAGGGCCCATCTGCACTGTAAATAAAGAAAAAAGCTGAAATAAATATACAGCAGAAAAGAGTACACAGCTGCTAGTCTCCTAGCACCATAATCACTGTCATCAATACTCCCACTCGTCTGCTGTGAATTCCCTGGACGATGCATGTGTATTTACTCATGGGCTGTTTAACATTGCACAGACTTTGTACAGGAGCTGGTAGGATAAACTCTCTTTAACATCCTGTTACTGTCGTGACACCAGTGAGTTCTCACATACAGGTCCTATGGGTGATGTCCAAAAAAGAAATTCCTTTGTGTGAAAAGAGGTGCTATACACACAGTCACACAAAGCCCTCACTGAAATCACCCCCAACTGAAATTTAAAGTGCCCTCATGTGTAACCTTCCAATCTCAGCACTCACAGAGTAAGAGAACGGCCTAAATTATAAATCAAGGGGCTTTAAACAGCTACATAGATCAGCGAGCAGTCGTGTTTGGTGTCCTTAATAATTAATCACTTGTTTGCACTGGAGTGGACCTTGCATCTTTCTGTCTGTAAACAAACAGACGTTGGCATGCAATCAGGAGCTGTCAGGGTGTGAGGAGGGCTCCTGAAGAGCCTGCTGTAAGGACTGACATCATGAGCAAAGGTCAACACTACAGGGGAGCTTCTCCTATTGTGTGCCTGTTTACTTTTATACTTGTAGTGACTCAATGTCTTGGGAAATCAAAAGTTTTACTTGAATTCTTCATGAGGCTAGTTTAGGATATGTTTGCAGTTAAGTTATGCAACTGAGTGAGTTATGTCTAAAATAGTCGGTCCTTGCTGAGTACATCCACATCCACAAGCACAAACAAATGTAATTGAGTCACAGCGTTCCTACAGCATATGGGCCACTTACTGCCAAGAGCAACAACAGCCGGCTGCAGCAGAATGACACCTGTACTGTACACTGCGACAACACAGCAGACTTCATCATCTCTCTGTTGTGCCTTAAAAAATGGTGGGAAGAAGGCCTTTCTTTATCACAGCTTTCTGGCCACTTCTCCATGGCTGCCCTGAAACAGCCCTGTAAGCAGGCTCAAGACAAGTGGGAGGATAAAGTAGCACCTCTCTCTCCCCTGTGAGAAGCAAAATGATGAATTGTGTAAAGTCTTATTTGGCACCTCATATTAACAAAAAAAAAAGCCAGAGATTAAGCCAGCAGCGCAAAAGGCAGAAAAGAGCTGATGCAGGCAGTGCAGAGGAGGGCCCATTAGAAAAATGCTCCTGTCTGTCTTTCTGTCCAGCCTGGTGACACCTTGTGCCTTAATGAGCCGTCTGATGTCAAACAGGAGAAATACCAACACAATAAATTACCAGGCTCATCTCTTCCTGTTTGCCTCCACTCAGTTCTGGCTGAGTAATCTTTCTATCTAGACTCGTATCATCCAGAATGAGATTCTGTCAAATCACATTTTAAAATCCATGGGTCCATTTGCATAACTACATTCGATGTTTCCAGCCAAACTAGTGACATGTTTTTCTGCAGTTAATTAGATTTTGGAATTAGTTTTCCAGAAAGAAAGAAGAAAGAATGAAAAAACAGATGATTTCCTCTCTGCTTGGTCTTCTATTCCCATTTGGAAGTGACAAGATAAAATTGTGTATATGTGTAATTGCGTGGCAGAGCCGGGGAGAGAAGGTATTTTTGCAGTTCAGAGCTAATACTCTATTCCAATTTCAGTCTGTTTAGCATGCACACTCTGAATTGCTCCCTCTGACATGGCAAACCTCATTAAGATAGAGCAAACTAATTCACTTGAGGACAAGAGCTAATTCTTCATATCTTTTTTCTTCTTCTTAGAGATATAGAGACAAACTGAAATTGGGTGTTGCTGTGGGTAGACACACTTGAAGATAGAGCACTTTCCTCAGCTCTTATAATACATTTCCTTTAGATTAAAGACAAATGAGAGGGGACGTAACCTTAAGCTACCTTTGAACTGGTGCTGGCAGAAATGGAGAGCAGGCTGAGCTTTTGTAAAGCAAGTCCGCACTCTGGACAAAACTGTCATACAAGCATGGACATATAAGCTGCATGGGATGAGTCCACATGTGTGTCTATTCCTGCTGATAAAGCACTGCTAACCTTTTATGAAGCAGAGTAGGAGAAGAGGGCAGGAGAGCAGAGGGAAGGAGGGAGAGGTGGAGCGATAAGAGGAGGATGGAGGGAAAGGAAAATAAAGGGAGGGATAATGCTGGGCATGCAATGGGCAGACATCCATTAACCAAGCACTCAGCATGGGATATGGCATTTACCGAGTACAGCCAAATGCCATGGCAATTAATCAGGTTTTGAATGCCAGCTGTATCAATACCCCTTGTAACGCGGTTATGGGTGCACTTGTGCACACAGAAAGACACACACACACACACACCACACATACACTTTAAATTTCACATTTCTCAGTGTTGATAGGAGAAACAGCACAAAGTCTTGTGGCTTGTCTCTAACCTTAATATTACTTCAATGTCTCAAACTAGGACGCACACAGAGAAATGGAATGAATACATCACTTACACAATCACTGACTAAGGCCTGGGAGATGGCACACATTCTGCTCTGCAGGGAGTTGCAAATTGCTTTTGAATAACTAAGGTGTAATTGACAGGAAAAGAATGCGCTGTCACTTTGCAAGTGTGACTGTCATTAACACATTTTTCATTTTGTACATGCTCCAAGGCATTATTGTTTTGTTGGCCCCAATCCCTCGTCGGTGCAGTGAATATGTTTTAAAATGGTTGTGAGCAGAATGTTGTTAGCTACACAACACTCCCCGAGGGGAACAAAACACAAGAACAATTGGCTCATTAGAAGGAGAAACACTTCAAACCACAATATGGCTGGAACACACTCTGAGGAGAGGCAAAGTCAACGAGGGAAGAGCACAGATGGATGGATAGGAGGGATGGGGGGGGGGGCAAAGGCGCACCAACAGAGAGGAAGCAACCTTGTGTTTAATACACAGTGAGCTAAATGTGCATGAGAGAAATCAACTGTTGAGGTGAGGGGAATTTATAAGATGAGGAGACAGGAGGGAGGTGTTACACATAATTAGATTATAGCAATCCGATTATAGCTAGTACTACCTGCAATATAAAAACATACAATATGTCTGTAATGAGTTTACTGTAAAGCAGTAATCCCTTTATACTCTCTGGAATGTTCTTAAAGATACTTTAACATGGAAAAGGGAATTTAGACTGTGTGTATACACATTTTGAAAGCATTATGATTTGTAGACGATGACAACTCTACACAACAGTAAGAAATGCTTGCCATAACAACAGATTTTGACTTCATGATATGAATTCACCTATGACTAATATTGTTATTATACTATTGAAATGTTCCTGTAAGCAATGACATTGTGACAGCATAAACATGCACAAGCACCTTAAACCTAAGCCATCTTCAAAGGTGTCATTGTTAAAATTCCTCTATTTTGAGTTTGTAGGTTGCACTGGAGAAACAAAGTTCACCTAAACCACAGAATGCACTCTAAATATATTCAGTCTGAAAAGAAATGGAGCACTTTCCTCACCACTGGGGATTAAAAAAAAAGTTGTGATGCTACAGTTTCATCACAAAAATGAGCTTTCACAGTTTGGTCGATGCTGCAAGTATTTTATCATTTTCTGTCAGTATAAAATATTGATTCAGTAACTGCAGAATCATAATACTATAGCCCATTTCAGACATGCATTCATTAATCTGACAGCATGTCTGAATAAGAACCCTGATCACTTCTCTGTAAAAGTTGGGACAGCAGTCAGACCGGGTATGTCTTAGTATCACTGAATATTAGATGAAGGCTAGAAACTTGTTACATTACTTTGGCTCCCTCCATTACTGTTGTGGGTCTGAATGGAAAGGACATTAATCTAAAAGTGACCTATGTCTGGCTGACAGAATTCAATGATGCCAGTTTGAATCCTTGTGGTGAGGAAGGGTTATATTATAAGCAGCTGTAAAAGGTAAATAAGTAAAGGTGGTACTAATGAAAACTGTAGTTGCAAAGAGGTAGCTTTAACATCTAAATGTGTACAACTTCCAAAAGATAAAGAAAATAAAACTTTTAGTCATAACAAATTCGACTGCTAATAACACGCAGCTTGCGAGGCAAATTTTGAAGTGAAGTATTACTGCTGTTATTTAAATAAAGACTCTATTCCTCCTCCAGGAAGAGTAATAACAAAGCTGTTCCTACCTTGTGCATGGACATCAACTGCCTAGTTATGCTACTCTCTGGCTGTGTGTCAGGCAGGGCTCCTTCACTGCAGCGTTTGTCACAGGATTGTCTATAAAAAGAATAACGGAGTATAACTCAGTGAATGAATGACCTCACTGTGACAGCCGCACTGAGACACACATGTCCCAAATACTGTACGACTGGCCAAGCCATTCCACTGACCTGCCTGTGTGTGTGTGTGAGAGAGAGAGACAGAGACAGGATCAGAGAACTAGTGAGAGTATTTAATGACAGTCACCAGCCTGTCTCTCTCAGTGGATGGATATCTTGGAAACAGCTCTTGAGGTCTCTAATGTTTTGTTCAGAGATTAGAGTCATATTTTCCAGGACATGGCATCTATAATTCATTCAGTCTATTGAATCTCCAAACATCACTCATGCACTATTAATATCAAATTCACAGACTAACAGTCTTCAAGTCTTCTGCTGCATGACACAACAGCAAATACGTCAACTAAGTGTTTGTTAGTATAACGAGGTTTAAACTTAAGAGGGACACCCGAAGCAAATCTGCCCCCCATAATGGCCAAATTGCATAATGATTCTGTAACCTGCTGTAACTACAAGGTATGTGTAAATTCCAGTAAACACAACCCTTCAAGTTAAATACGACTGGTACCTGAAACACAATCAGGCTGAGCTGATAAAATACTTTTTCAAAGGCAACAGTATTTTCTTTCACACATTATTGAATTAGTTTGGTCAATGTTTATTGAATGTGGTTATGAATATTATATTTTAGCATGTGTAGGAGTCAATTATTGCTAAATTAGTTTGACAGCTGAGCCTGTTTATACAGCTGATGAGGGAAGTGACAGCTGCCCAGGTTTTATGATCAGATTATTCCTAAAACAAATAAACCATGTGAAAATCAAACAAAGAAATAACACTAAGCTCTGCAGTTACATGTCATCCTGGTAGAACCACATGTTTACCTCATATGTAGCAGTATGTTCACATCTAGCTGACCCCTGTGTAGCTAGCGCAGAGGTTAAAAATGACTTTTCCTCACCACAAATCACAAAAAGTCAAATACACACATTAGACTACTTGTGTGTTCTGGTACTGGTGTCTATTTGACGTGGAAATGCTCTATTTGTTGGAATTTGTTGGAAAAAAACAAACATATTTAGGAAAACTTTTGCACACACCTGCACACCATGAGGACAGCTGACTTTACTTCCGGACTAGCATTGTTCTGCAGCGACCCCTGCTGACAGTTACTGAGGTCTTAAAAGGCCAATGCTTCTCGAAACGCATGTACAATATATTTACGATTTTAAAAGCAGTAGTCGTATTTGCTTTGATAATGGCAGATTTGCAAATGACTAATTCTGTGTGGCACAGATAGAGCAGTCTTACCGCAAAAAGTAAACATACAGCACAATGTTCGCGGGCTTTTCCTGTGTGGCAAACATAGTAATCCTAACAGCATTTCACTGCGATCACAATCTACACCTATATGGTGGCTACACATAGCTAACGACATACTCCATGTTTGTTGTAACCCTGAAGCATCACTGCTGCGTCACTACTTTTCTGACACACAAGATGGCGCCAGCAGCTTGCATATCTGTCACAGGTGGGCCTCCTGCGGGCAGACAGGTCTGACTCAGCTGCACACAGGTGCTGCCAGTTCTGAGGAAAAAAGCTCAATGTTACTGTCAAAACATAAAAAAGCTTGCTGTGAATTACACATTTGAGATGTGTGGGATAATTAAACTTAAATTTAACCCTTTCACATCACCTTTTTTCTTCAAATCTTTTTTTTCATCCTCCTCTATATTTGTAGGTATCAATAAAAACATGTTTACATGATATGTGGCTTTAGACATGTTCAGGGGCAAATATTCCTACTGTAAATTATACACCTGAACACACCCCCTCCCAGTGATAAAATGTCACTGTCTGTGCATACATAATCAGCAGTGTCATGAATACTTATAAATACTCTTAAAAACAGTATATGTGGAAGTCACTATGTTTTCTTTTAGACCACATCATAATGATTTTATATTTAAAAGCCACACATTTATGACTTGAAATAAAATAAACAAACTGACCCTAACCTAGCCTGCAGCTTAGGAATACTAATTACACAAATAGCCCCCTCAATCCATTACAGCAGCAAAGCAATAGGTGTAAATGAGACATGACAGCAGCATCTGACATCCTTTTGCCCCAGAGGCCAGATTGGTGGAGGGGGCTTTGAGTACATAAACTCATCCAAGAGCCATGGGAGAGCAGGAGACAGAGGAGTGCAGTAATAACCTGTGGATCGCTTCTCCCTGAGTCAACATCAAGAATCTGTGTTTATTTTTCATCAGTTCCCAAAGGCACTGAGCTCCTGGAAGAGAGGCCTCAAACACATGAGCAGCATCTCATCCAGACTGCATGCTCCATCTCCACAGTCCTATTTATAGTCATGAAAACTACTGTAACTATGAAGACCAAATGACTGGCTTCTTGTTCTGTGTCAGTTGCCAGTTTTTGCACATATAACAACAGGTTACACCCAGACAGAAGAGCACATGATCTCTTTAAATACATCTCTGGGAATTGTTTTTACCATTACCAATAGAACCGTTATTACAGGCATTACAGTGAGTGTGACAGAGGTTCAGTGAGATCACAGATGGCAACAAAAGCTGGAGGAGGATTCATATGTAGGAAGATGGATAGTTTCACCTCACGTGTTGAATCGAGTGAATCAGCTGTAAGATGAGACCCATCATGAGTGTGGAGTGAGCACAGTGGAGTGAAAGGTTTAAGTGCCACCTGCAGGCAGCAGACCATTCAGGACGTCATAACACTGCCGTAAAAAAACTGTTAAAGCCTTTGTTACAAACCAAGTGAACACACAGCAGCTGTTTACTAGAGGAGCTGATGCACTGTGAAGCACTTTACACAGTCACTGTGACTGACTGGTTTGACAGATACCAGCACACAAACACACACACACAAAAGTTCATCCACCCACACAAATTGGGGACAATAATCTTTTCTGACATGATCCAGTTGAGTAAACGTTATAATAACAAGTCACTTGTCGCTGAGACTGTTCTGCTCTGTTTCTACCTGACAGGGCATGACAATGTGGATGCTTTCATTTTCATCCAAAGGCCACATATTTAGTGCCCGATCTACCTGTGATCAGATCTACCCAAATGACTTATTTTAACATGAGTTCAGACCTTTGGAAGATCCAGATTTACAAAAACTGGGATTTGTTGTTCAGAAATAGTGTTAAATTCATCTTTAAACTGTTATGAAGAAATGTCTACTGAGGTCAGCATGACTAGCTAGCCCAGCCTATTCCATCTCTAAATACCACTTTATTCTTCAAGGCATCAGTGAGTCAATGTAGCTTTATGGTTTCAAAATCAAAATCAGAGAGGTACTTTACATTTTCAATCTTAATAATAACCATTAGTTACTGTCTAGCAGTGCAACCCAAGAGTGTTTTTTAATTAATAAATCAATGTTTTATTTCTTGTTTTGGGATTTCTCACACAGATTTCCTTCAAAGAGCAGTTCCTGGTGGTTGATGAGTGTTGAAAAACATAAATGTTCATCAGTGTTTGTTGATTTGATCAAACCAGGCGGATTATGCGCACAGCAGTTCTCCTCTGTTAATGCTGTGTAATTGCTTTTCTTCACAAAGCCACTTTACAAGGTTATCACAACCTTATCAGCACTCAGATCAGATTCACAGCACTTTTCACCCACTGCGCACATTCTGACTGTGTTTCTTCGTACCTAACATTATCGCTTGGCAGATTTTTTTCTAAGCTTATGGATAATGCTGTGTTTGCTTAACTCTCTGAGCACAAACACATGTAATACCAGTACGGGTGCACCAACACTGCCGTTGAGCCTCTCCCAGTGGGGCGTTGGGCGGACTTGTGTTGACAGTGGTGTTGCCCTAGTAAGCCGGATGATTCACTCACAATGTTGTGCCAATCTGCGGGTCTCAACACACCAGCTGTACACACGCCTTGCCAGTCATCCGGAGGCTTATTGTGCAACAATATGACACTGAAAACTTTCTTTAGCTCTGCAGACTCGTGAGGAAAATTCTAATGTGCTCACTCTCTTGGATGCACACACATTTATTGTGCAATATATGAGTCTCTGTGGGACACTACAATTCAACACATGATCTAAACATAACACTTTCAGCTGCCTCTCAATCTGGCTAACAGTAAATCTCTTGGCATTAGGATCTATTTATGGCAGTCAATGGGTAGAAAATAGGAACACATTGTTTGGAAAGGTCAGACACATCTTTATGGCTCTCTGTTGAATAAAACATAAAAAACATGACCAATGGGAGCCAGTCAGCAGACTAGAGAGCACTTTTCATTCTCTCTTAAAGCAGGGGGCAGCTTGGCATTCAGCAGGCACTTGACAAGAACTTTTGTCCCTTATGTCTCTCACAGAGCAGCAAACGTGTGTCCTGCACTTTTGTCATGTGTGATACTCAAGCCCCGTGGTGTCGATGCAGGTAAGAGCAGTGCCGAGAGTTTGCACTTGTAATCTGAAGAGCTGAGGTCACCTCCAGCACTTGGGACTACTTGTTCTCTTTGTGTTTCACACAAACGTCCCTCCCTCTGTTGTATCTGGTGTCTTTCTCCCTCCTCTCCCCCTCTGTATCTCTCCTGTGACAAAAAAAAAAAAACAAGGGTGGGAACCAGAGCTGATACAGGTGGTGAGAAGATGTGCGAGGTTCAACCAGAGTGAAACGTGAGAGTGAGAGAAGACCATTCAGATAGACCAGGAAAACTATTTGTTCTAATGGCTTCCAGAGAAGGCAAACATCAGCTAGTGCTAACCAGATGTAATCTGCTTCTCTCTTAACTTCTTTCTAAAATGAATATTTGTTTCACCCAAGTAGCTGGATAATTTGTTCCATTTTGGGGGTGGGGGGAGTGGGGGGGTTAGGACTGGCGGCAGCCAGTCGAGCAGCCACACAGGTTCAGGCCTTGTGGGAGAGTATCACGTAGCTGCCTTTTATGACCTGTTTAACACCAGAGTTGAACGCAGCCATGTATCCTGCAGTGTATGACATGGTGTGAATGCAACAGCAGTAACAGAAAAAGCCCATGTTCGTGTGCGTGAAAGGAAATTGGGCTACATGGAAAGAAAGAGAGCTCCCTGTTTGTCTCCAGTAAATTACAGTGACGCCTGCCTCTCTGGACAAACTGACAGAGGTTGTTTCTGTTACAACTTTCCACTGTTTACAGGGAGACACTATTGTGATTGTTTTCATGTGCCATGGGGAAACCCTGATGCAAGATGTTTACTGGAGACAGTTTGAAAATGTTAAACAGCCTCTGTCAGGCACAATAGATAATTTGCATAACAATTGGTGTCTCAGATAGATCGTAACTTTCTCTGAAGAACATCCAAACTTCTATACCCGATTTTTCTCACAAACATGAGAGCTTCATCCATCATGTCGGTGTAATGAGAGAAAATGCATTACGTTCATTCCATATCTTACTAACGAGAGCTCCCCTATGGGATGTGTGTGTAAGACAGCAGATGAAAAAACAAGTTCATGTTTAAAACAGGGAGGTTGAGGAAAAGAAGATGAGGAGCAAAACTGTTTTCATCTTAACAAGGTCTTCAGCAGAACAAGAAACATTTGCCAACAGGAGCCAGAACAAGGCTGTGTGTGAGGCAGAGTGAGTATGTGCAGTATTGTGTTTATCACTGCTGTTTATTATGTATGTCAGAGCCAATATGTTTATATGACCACTCTCTGGCTCAGGACCCCAATGCTCAATTCCTTGAAAGATCACTCGTGGGTCCCCCTGTGAACGCTTGGCTTCAGCTTTCAGAGAGGGAGAGGAATAACAATCTCTTCTATGATATCTTCCACATGTTCCATGACGCGCATTCATTTTTTTTTTTTTGGCTATTTTGTCCTTCATCACAAGTGTTGGAGGTTGGGCAAGATAGAGGGAGAAAAGAAAGACAAGGGTGAAAGAAAGTGAGTGGGAGACAGGAAAAAGTGAGGGCTGATCTTAAATTTCAGTGGAGCCCCGGCAGCTACACAAACAGTGGATGAGGCTGTGCTGGGGAGGGAGGCATGAGGGGGGCCAAGCAGCTGAGGCAGAAGGATGGATGGATAGATGTGGATGCGGAGAGGGAAGAAGAGAGGGAGGGAGTGAGGCGCTCAGCAGAGCCACTCAGTCTAGACTCCAGATGTGCAGGCAGCAGCAGTGTGGCTGTTTTGGCCCCCACCAGGCTGCTCTGGGAGTATCCCCGGCACATGTCCCCACGCCGCCTGTAAATCAGCCCAGCCAGGCCTCAGGCATCACCACAGCCACAAAACCCCTCCGCCTGGACCCCCAAAACGGGCTGGCCAGCGACAGACGGACGCCGATGAGCCCACTGTGCTGCATTGTGCCTGTAACTGCCTGTATGAGATAGAAAGAGATCCAAGTTTAAAAGAGTTACCACCCGTGTTTACCACTGCTTTTATGTGTATGTTTGCATGCATGTGTAGGTGTTCTGCTAAATACAGATGATGCCCACCAGTGTTCAGCTGGCTATAGATCTGAAAGGAATGCAGCCTTGTGTCATAAACGCTGCCGTCTCTCCTCATTTAGCTCCACCACAGCTTGTCTGCCGCTCTGCTCCCTAGTCTCACTGGCACCAGGGCATTCCTTCAATAGTACACTACTTCCCATACTTCACATCCACTCCAACATCCACAGGGTGCATTCATACAATTACAGATTCCTGCTGGATGTGAGTGTGTGTGTATGTACTCCTCTCCCATCAGCGCTCAACACATAATTAGATGTTGGACTGGGAGGCCCAGCCCATATATAGTAAGCAATGCAGACCACAAACATGCACTTAAAACCAGATTTCTTATTGTACTCTGTCAGACCAGAGTGAGCTATTTTGAAGGGAAACAAACTCTTTCAGTGGGTCACCGGGTAGCGCTTAACACATCCAAGTCGACGTGAGCAGTAAGAGGGAGGAGGTGGCCTGTGTGTGTGTCTCTAAACCAATCCTGAGCTATTGTGCAAAGTGCTAAAGTCAACGCTCAGCTGTTCAAACAGGTAGCGTGGAAACACTGGAGCTGTGTTTAGGTTGATCAGGCTGTAGACATCCTCTGAACAAACAGGTGAGCTATGGGAAAAAATGTGGAGGTCAGTGTGACCATGTTTGTGTGTGTGGTGTGTGTACAGTCAGCCGTGACTGTGGCCCTGTAAAAAAAGGCTGATTCTCCTTCTGTCCACTGTGTATGTGTGAACAGGTGAGCAAGCCTGCCACTTTTAGCCCAGCCAGTGGACACAAGCAAAGTAACTGCAACACACAAATAGACCTATTCACACACTCTCATGCACACAAGTCCCAGCGGATCCTCTTAAACACACCTAGGCATACTCACGGTAAGATTCACACACTCTTCCTGGCTCAGTATAAATATGTGTGTGCTTGCTCTATATGGTTGTTCAAACATCTTGATTGAGTTGCTCCTTGTCTCTGGGATACAGAGGGAAGGGTTCCCAGCTCTAAGGCCGGAACCCGCAGTGGGACACTGCAGGGAAAAACAGCTGACAGGCACTGGAAGGTTAACTGGGCTTTAACCTCTGCAACATGTGAGGGGAGAGCTGCTAAAACACAGCACAGACCTCTGGCTGGACTGTCATCAGCAGCTTACATTAGATAATAAAGTGTGCAATATGAGGGCAGAGAGAGTGACAGAGTTGTTAAAAACCTGCAGCATGTCTTTTATAAACTTAAATGGCTATTGTTCATTTATTATATTGATAAATATTTTGATTTGGGATTGGCAGATGACCTAAACTGTATGCTTCAGCACTAAGAAAGCCACAGCCCACAGGTTTCAAATTCAGAAAACCTACACAGGCACAGAGAGAACAGCCAAACATCCTCAGCCTGCAGGTTTGAATGCAAAAACTTCTGACTTTGAGGTTGCATTCCCAAAAATTGACTCATTTTTTGAGACACACAACTCCAGAAATTACAAAGACTCACTTCACCTTCCTCAACAGCTTTCATTTTATACCACAAGAGGGCCACCTACACCATCTCAGGTCCTCCTGGGGTCCACAGCAGATAGCAGTGTGTCTCTGTGTGTGTTTGCGTTAGTTTCAGTTAGCATGCATGCATGAGCAATCCTGATTAGGGGGGACTCCAGGAGACAAGGCAGTCAGTCAGAGGGCCCTGGGCTCTCCCAGTTAATTAGTAGCAGGGCTAGGCCACAAATAGGCCAGCAGCAGCCGCCTAGCTAGCAGTCATCATGTGAAACGACTGGAGGGGAGAACGTCCCTCTGACGCTGCAGATAGAGCCGTTCAAAGAGCTTATCTAGGGCTGTCTGGCCTTGCCTTATCTGATCTGACCCCAGCTCATATGCCTCCTGTTACACTGTGTTATATCTGGTGCAGTGTGTGTGGAAGATGTTCCTGTGTGTGTGTGTGTGTGTGTGTATTTGAAATCTTGTGAGTTGGAATCTGGTTATAAAGTTAAATGCTTGGGTTGGATGTCAACCAGGCCAGTATGAGGTCACCATAAGTTGTAACACAGTAAAACAGGGGGGAGGGAGGTAGCTGCATATCAAATCAGCCACAGGTAATGTTACTGTAACGATGCAATCTGAAATCGTTTAGGCGTACATTTGTGCAGTGATTTATGAAGTGATTTATGGGAAGTTACTCAGGCGAGCTCTGTGGCCTGAGCTGGATACATTCAGGAGTGTGTTTTTGTTTAAGTTTAAGCTCGACATGTACAAAAAATGTGGAGTTGGCAGAAACTAATCATATATGCTTATGTGGAAGAGTGTGCCAGTGCCAGCTTTTGTAGAACAAAGAAACAAATTAACTAAATAAATGAAGATAATGAAACTGTTTATAAGTAAACTGTTGTCCTTAAGCTTGTTTTTTATTTGTGGATGGTAATCAGTGATATACAGAGCTACATTCTTTAAACAGCCCTATGCGAGTGTGTACTCATCCTGCAGGTGATCATTTATTTTCTATTATATGCTAATAAGGAGCACCGTGTCTTTCAAACAAACCACTGCTCAGTAATTACATACCCACTCTAAGCTTTTCTCTCCTGGCACCAGCTGACTGTGGGCAGGGACAAACAATTCAGACACAATTTAGCTACAATGCTGCAGTAATTGTTGTTGCCCACTGTCTCCCCCAGGGGTGACCCCTCACTTCCCGAAACACAAACACATGCAGATACAGATGCACATACTCACACACATTAACACACAATGTTGACACAGCTTCAGCAGGGACACCCCACCTCCCCCAACCGAACACACACACACACACAACCGCCCGTATTGCCTTCTTGATCCCTCATCCCACCGTCCCTCCCTACACACACACACACAGTGCTGTTTGGTAGAGATCAGAAGCCCAGCTCAGAGGCCCCACACCTGGGCATGTTTGCGGAGGAAGCGGGCCCTGGGCGGGCTGCGCTCCATGCGCCTGTCGACTGGCTCCACCAAGTCTGGCCAGCTGTGCTCCTGGCCTGGCCTCGCGCTGTGGGGGCTGTGCAGCTGGGAAAGGCATGTTTCCCAAAAGAGGAGAAAAAAAGGACAGGGAGGGGAGGAGGGAGGGAGGGAGGACACACAGAAGAGAAAAAAGGCTTTAGGTTATTTCGAGCTCATTACACATTCATCCCTGAGCTTTTCTAAAGCATCTCCCTTTCTATGAAAAAAACATTCTGGGATAAGCTGGGTAATACCTTGGAAGTGTTTGAATTTATTATTAGATTTTATAAAGGAATTATAGACCATGTTTATAAATGATGAGGAGCAAAAGCAAGAAGTGATTTACGTAAGACTGTTGCTGTTATGGTGAATAATTATGGCAGGGGATACTATTTTAAAGTCTGACAGCAATTTATTGTTTAGCGAGTGTCAGAAGTGCTGAACAAACAGTTTTCTGCTGTTTCATGGAGTACAAAGTTCAATTTATTCTGAATTTGAGAGTTGGATGTTGTTATTTTACAGATGCTCCCACATGATGAGACAATCCATGGGATATAATGCACACACACGTTCACCAGTTTAAAGAGATGACAAACAAACTGTTGCAGTATTTGCTATTTCAGATGTCACCTCTTCCTGTGTGTGTACTTAGCCTGCTGCCATGTGGTGCTCCTAAGAACTGCCGAGCCCAGCAGTGGCTCAGGAAGTGAAGGACCCGCGGAGAGGCTGCAGTGTTCCCCTGTCACTCAGAACTAACTTTGGGGGACAGCCAGCCGGGCCGAGCCAGGCGGACTGGGGCCAGAGCATGGCAGAGCTGAGGGTTCTGTCGGAACATGCTCAGGTCTCATCCTGGGTACTGAGGCACTGCTCAACCCCTTCCTCCCCGAGGATGAGTCCTAAAAAGTACCTCACCTTAACTATGATGGATTGAGAATGAGATTGCATCACCTCTGAAACAGCCAGAGGTTGCTACAACAACCTTTGCTGTTCAGTATCACTTGTCTATTTTGGCTGTTTGCATAGTTCGGATTCTACACCTTTGATATTATCTGTGTAGATTTTAACTGAGCCTACGTAAACTTTAAGCAGTCGCACACTTCAATAGGTATATCTTGGGCTTGTTTACAGATTGAGTGTTCAGGTGAAACAACACTAGTTATACAGTCCAGCAATTTATTGCCCCAGAGAACCTCAAATATATGCGAGCAGCCATACAAACTGAAGAGCAATACACTAAACCCATTTGTCTGCAGCACAAAGCACAAAGTCTGCTGACACACTGAGTCTGTGAGGAGCCCATGTGTGAGCCACAGCACACTGGTTCAAAGGAGACGCTCACAGTTTGGCAAAAGGATGCTAAGGCGGTATACTGGACCCAGGTTGGCCGCCACACCAGGATCCATCCCTCCATCCTGAGGCCAAGTGCTGCTTCCTGCTGCCCTCTGTCCTCTGGCCTGACCCCAGACCTGCCACCCTGCTGTCACCAGTGGACCAGGTGGCCAGATGGACATACAGAGAGGAAGCAACATAAGGTAAACATGTGCTAGTGGAAAAGAAGTGACAAGATGGTCCTATTAACACAACTGGTTAACACATGACCTCCAAAAGGCTAAAATGTTGCAGTATGTGCAGCAATAAATGGGAGGTGTGTTGTAAGAAGGGGGGGGGGGTGCAACAAGACCTCAGACAAAATGGCATCTAAAAACCTACTATTTTCTCCCCTACTCTCTCTATCACTCCCTGTTTCTGTCTGTAGGCCTGTGTTTGCTCACCCACTAAGGTCTCCTCCTTGCAGGCTGTCTGTGCTTCGTCCTGCCCCGTTAGCAAAGCCTGCTCTTGGGCTTGGCATACTGACTAGAGCCAGTCTCTGCTCGCTACCCAGGCCCACACACCCACACCCTCCACATTCCTCCACTTACAGCCAGAGGGGAGGGTGAGGTGCTAGATGAGGTGAACATCAGCCCAAAAGGATGGGACAGCCTGGTGCGATATTGTTTGGATGTTTTCTCCAGACCAGCAGGTATAAACTGTGCTTTGTGCCTTTGTGATATCATTTAGCTGCATGATATCTGTTAGGCTCATTTTCCTGTGATGCTGACCTTCATAGGTCAGCTCTTTCAGAAGAGCTGGGGATCAGATTTGCTTTGCCTCATATCAAAATAAACCTGAAGCTTAGCAGAGTAAATGGAAAAACAGTACAGAGAGGGGAAAGACCTCTGGAGACACAGAAAGAGAGATAGAAAAAACCCTGACAAAAGCAGAAAGAGAGAATTATCTCCCCAGCTGTCTGTGCATCAGGAAGTCTTTCCCAGAGAGCCAGCTCTGACCGGCCTGATCACAGAGGCAACACAGGAAGTCCCACAAAAAGAAGAGGAAGTGAGCACCAGCTCCAGGAAGTGAGTTTTTGCAGCTTCGGCTCCACGAAGTCTGGACCCTGAAGGGAGGGAGGAGGGAGGAGGAAGGGAGGCAGCCCAGCTGAACACCAGAGTGTGAGAGAGGAGGAAAAGAGAGGGAAAGACACACAGGCTAGGAGGGAGGGACAGATTGGGGCGTAGTGACGGCAGTGTGACAGCTGCCTCTGTGCAGCCAGCTGTGTGTCATTTACTGAGTGCTTATAAAAATGAGCCTGGCACCAGGGAGTGATGTGCCTGATGCTGTGGCGCCAGGCGCTCCGCTTCAAATGACATTGGGTGCCACCACCGACTTCCTCTCAACCTACACACACATATACACACACAAATGAAAGAGCACAAAAAGCTCAATTCAGCACAAGTAAATGAAGGCTTGCAGGCATATTTTCAGCTGCTTCTTCTGCAGTCTGCTACTACACAAAACTCAAATGTGTTCCCACAAAGCATCTAATTACACAATGCTGCGATTCAACAGTATCACTGCAAACACATGGTACGTCAGGACAAACAGATTAGTAGCTCCAGCAACAACATCCTTATCGTGCCCCGCTCACACACACACCTGTGTTCACACATTGTCTGACTGAGCCCAGTGTTTTGCATGTAAATAGAGTGTGTTGCTGTGCTGAGGAGGTGCTAACTTCCTCTGTGTTGCACCTGGGCCGAAAGCTCATCTGCATAAAGGGGGGTGTGAAGGAGAGTTCCAAGGACAGAGAAAGAAGGAGAACATCTGAGGTGTCAATGAGTTAAAACCTGGTAATTGGGGGCACTTAAAATACACACCCTTTTTTAAAGGCTCCATTTTGGAGGGAGAAAAATGCTGTGTAGAGACACTGGAGTCAGAGCCAGCTGATTTTTCAGACTTCACAGATAGCTTAACTTGTTTTTTTTTTTAACATTTCCTCCTCCACAAATTATTTTGTTACATCATACAAATACTTATTTTTTCAAAGTACCTTAAGGAGTCAGTGCATTTTAATTTGCAATATTTCTTGCACATAAATATCATCGTATGTTTTTAACATTACTGACTGCTCCTTTAGAACCATGTAACATTCTTAGCACAGAAAAATGTTATGTGCGTCTATGTCATAAACATGCAATCGTAAAATGTCAGCCAGTCTTCTAACCACATCTCAGAGAGCGTCCTTTGAAATGGCTCCAGATTTGAAGAAAGGCAGAAAACTGAATGACATATAATAAGAAGGAACAGTCTGACTTTGCACAAACATGGATAAGTTGAAGTCATCATGTCTCGGGTGCAGCGATCTGCAGTATCTTTGTGTCCTCCTGCATGTCCTTTGTGTCCATTTATTCTTCCCTGATAAATGATAAAACAGAATAACCATATGTTTGCTATCAAAGGCTATCAGGGCTTCACAGCAGTATCTACTAGGACCTCGTCAAGGTCAGACTGCACCACATCCAAAAACCCTTCACGCACATGACTGCACTTCAGATGGGACTCTGTTGTCTTGGAGTCAGCACGGGACACGCAGTCATAACATTTGGTTTGGAGTCATCCAACAGACATAATTCAACACAGCTTTAAAAGCAAAAGCTGATAATATTCAAAATTACTTCTGTCATCACACTCACAGAGTGAGCACGCTGGCCCAGGGCCAGCCAGCATGCTGCTCTATATTTGGTAATTTCTCCTGGCTTTCGGTGACTTCACCAATGCAGTTTTAGTGCAGGCACATGTGTTGTTTCAGTCTCATTTTCAGTAAACTCTGTGATCACCTTGCCTTTGCGTTCCACAGGCCTTTCACTGGGAGCACAAAGAGTGAGGGGGGCATTAGTCCACAAGAAAAGCCCAGCTTTGGCTTCTTAAAGAAAGCAGAGGTTTAGCTCTTTCACTTCCACTGCATTGTTATGCTAAGGCCCAGCTTGGGAATAAGAGTGAACCATTAGCATCTGAAGAAGAGCCAACATCTGAGGGAAACATGTCTTTAAGGCCCCAAAGAAAAGAATCCATGCTGTCTCTCCTTCTCATTTTCTCATTCTCCAGCTCACTCACTGTTCTTCAACTCACCTCATTCCTGGCCTTTCCAAGGCCCTATTCTCTTTTCTTTCACTTTCTCCTGCTGACTCTTTTGGCGCAAAGAGGAATAAGAGATGTGCATGTGTGTGGGTGGGTGGAGAGGGGGATTAGGAACTGAAAAGCTTCATGAAACAATGGATACAGCTCTTTATAGATAATGTATATTCATGTCAAACAGGTTATATTCATCGCAGGCCAATATCGTTTGGGAGAAAAATACCACATACCAAACTGATGTCACCATGGAATATGGAGTTAACCAAAGCAAATATTGGGGCAATGTTGTCAATAAATAAACAAACAAATATTATTCACTAGCTATATTTTCTGTTCACTTGAGTTAATAAGATAAGTTAATTTAATGTTTAGTGTTGGTTAATATAAGATTAATTAGGTCAGCATCACTGCCAATCAGATCATCACATTCCGTTGTATTCACACTCACTGCATGTACTTATTAGCTTTTGGTGCTAACGCTGGCTTTAAAAAAAATCTGTTGTTAGATGAGCAAATAAAATAAAAGAAGATTGTCATGAGACAATGACGTTTACAGTGTAGTGGATGTCTCTGAAATGCATACTATCTGGTTATATTAAGGTTTTTATAAAGTCCAGGCTTGCAGCAGCATAGTCTGATTTGTGCAGATTAATCAAGTTACCTGGATAACTGACCATGCTATCGTTTAACAGTTTCCCTACTTTCCCCATTGCTGTGTTGCAAGCTGTGGTTTGTTGTGAACAGCAGTCTGTCAGAGGGAGCAGCTGTAGGATGATTCACAGCACCATCGCACACATGTCATCCTGGGTGTGATCCCACAGACTCTCCACTGGTTAACAACTGGACATGAAGTGGGTCAAATCCTAAAGTGAAAGACAGAGATAATGTAAAGATCACCACACACACACACACACACACACACCACAGGAAATGAAACCTAAAAATGCTGAGTCACAGAAGATAACAACAACACCGTCACCAGCTGCACTGCGAGGCGTGCCGTATGATAAACGCATGACAAGGTGTTTTGGTCAAGCCCTAATAGCTTAGTAAAGTCATGCTGAAATACAGAGCCATTCGGGAAAGAAAGGAATGACTAAGTCGTGCACCTGCCTCTCTGTCAGGACAGCGCCGCCAGCACACTGACAGGAGGGAAGGGGGCGAAAAGGCTGCATGAAAAAAAGGAATTTCCAAGGACAGGGAAGATGTTGTGAAATCATATTGCGCATGTGGCCCACACAGCTGCACAGGGAGTGAATCGCTCCATGTGTAACAGCATGAATCACCAGCAGAGTTCCTCAGAAGTCAGTCTCTACCTCTCTCTCCCTCTCCTTTATGTCTCTCCCTCCCTGTTTTGCTTCCCTTCTGTTTTCCATACCTCGCCTTCCTTATCACAGGTGCAAGCAGTGAAGTAAGCTGAAGATATTGTCTACATGTGCTACATAAGATCAGAGTCCAATCTGACACATGTGTGCACATAAATACACACACCTCGGTGATCACAATGAACAATGCCAGAGCCATCCAGAGTCTCTTCATCAGCATGAGATCATGTGATACATATACACACATTGCTCACACACTTCCTCCTCCTCCTCCTCCCCCTGCTACACAGGTGGCTGACTGGAGCAGCCGGAGCAGCATTCCTGCTCTGCTGTTAAGTGACATCTCCTCTGCAGAAGTGTTCTCATCCTCATCCAGGAAAATCAGATGAATCACAAGGTTTTAACCTCAGATGGATCTCAGTGGAGTTTTTCTGTCACTGCTAATGTGACTGGTATTCTTCTGGGAGGCCTGAACATCTACAGTAGAGCTATCACAGACTGCACTAGAGCAAAGAAGATGTCATCTGTAGATGTGAACCAATGTAAGATTAATCAGTGTGAACTAAACCAACAGAAAATAAATCCTATTTGCATGAATGTATGTATTGCGAGGAATGAAATAACCTCTGTATAGAAAAAGGTAAATAATATAACAAAGACAGAATGAGTTTTCTGACTTGTGCATGTACATGCTCTAAGTAATCATATTTCAAAAGATGCATGGATGTATGTCACAGTGGCAATGCCTGTTGGACTTTAATAATAATGGTTCAGAGGGGATTTCACCTTCTGAACTTTAGGGATGATGGGGAGGTGATTAGAAGCATCCTCAAAAAGTGGAGAGGCCGACATCTTTATCTGTCAAAGCTTTGGTTTCTGATGCTAAATTGACAGCTTCGGAATGTCTCTTTAATGCTAATTCAATGGCTAAATCCACCCAGAGCAAGGCTAGTTGCAGTGCCCTGTAGGGCAGCAGTGTCATCCAGTCCCTAAGGACCTAGGGACTGGAGGACCTAGGCTCCTCTGTGTGGTCCAGCCCCCCCAGAAGAGGGCTGAAGCTAAGGGCTCTGGGTCTCCGTCTTCTCCTTGTCCTCCCATGAGATCAGGAGTGCTGGAATGGAGGAGTAGTACTAGAAGGAGGCGAGGGAGGGGGGTCTCCCTAGTTGCCAAGCGAACACCATATGGGCAGCTCACTGGTGTTACTGGGGGCCCGGGGCAGTTCCCAGAATTCACATGATAATGAAGCCCGGGGCCATTCAGAGTGCTGGCCTAAAGCTGGGGCTAAGAGCTTTTGATAGCCCCCAGCAGCCTGTAGGCCTGCCCACCCCAGGCCCAGCCAGCTTTCCTGCCAGGCACAAACCACCTGTTTGATTTTCCCAGGGCCCTGCCACAGCGGAGCGAGAGAAGAGAAAGAGGGAGCAGGGAGGAGGAGGGGAGGGGCAGCAAAGGAATGTTTCCCACTTATTTTGTCACTGAGTGTGTACTTCCCATTCACTTCCTCTTTATAATCCTGAAGTCCTCCCCTCACGTGCACACACACTGTTGCATAAACACGGGCGTGCACATGAACACATGCATACCACTATAACCTAGATGCACATATGCACACACCCTTGCTGACCCACACACAGGCTCTTTTCCCCTTTGTTAAAATCCCTGAAACAATCCCAGGGAGAAGAATGACGTTTAAAAGTAGGGCACCTTCTGCTGCATCAAAGTTTCACACAGGCAGATTCCTGGAATAAGGCCCTGGGTAAAAAGCAGGGCTCTTGTCTTAGCTGAGAGTTTCCCAGTCCTACATGGGAACCAGAGGAGGGTCTTCAGAGAAGGATAGGGAGACTGACAGCAGACAGAACTGATAGAGCAGTGTGGGGTGGGAGGGTGGATAAGAGGGTAATGTACGTTGATGTACATAAGGAGGGACAACCAACTGTGAGAAGAGGAGTGATGCTTGTGACATTTGTGGGGGGTCGAAGTATGTTTACAAGAAGCTCACATTCCTTTATCGAGAGAATGGCTGGACAATACACAGCAATGACACTGAAACAGACAGGGCAGATGGCCTCAGGGCTTCTTTAGTGAAACAGCACAAAAACAATGCTTTGTCAAAGAGTCAGAGGCAGCCAGTAGAGGGGGAGACCGTAGAAATTCAGGTCAGTTTAATTTGGCTATGAGACCTAAAAGTGACATTTGCATAAATCCTGACTGAATGCATGCTCTCTTCTCTGCCAAAATTCTGTGGTAGAATATTTCCTGTTGTAAAATCATGTGATGTGATCAGCAACAGCAGTAGCAAAACATACTCAGACTTTGAGCACAGGTGTGCAGGTGTGACGCTGTGTGTACTCTAGTTCCCGGTGTGAAGGCGAGGCAGCGTTCCTACAGTTTAACCTGTAATGCTGCCTTGCTGGGGGCTAAACACCTGCACTGCACTTACAGAGAAAAGAAGGGAAGGAGGGTTTTGGGGTGGGGGTGTAGGGGGAGATTCAACCCGCCCCTCTCCACACACTCACACACACACACCCTTTCCTAACAGGGTATCTGGTTACTGTAGTGCCCTGGCTGAGCTGTTTCTTTTTACACATTATTCAGGTCAGGTGTATGAGCATGAGGGACATCTGCATAGAAAACTTTACAATAACCCTGTGCTGCTGCTGCTGCACACTGACAAGAATACACACACAAACACACACACCTACACCTGTTGCACCTGCACTTCCCTCTGCGGCAAGTATGAAAAGGCAGCCAGATTCCCACACCCAACTAAATTAACTTCCTCTTGGCGTTGCACCCTCTATACAACTTTGATAAATAGAAACAACAAACAAGGAGGGGAAACTTGAGTAGGCTCAGATCACAGCTGAGCCAGCAGACACTGTTAAGGTGGAACTTTAGTGTCAAGAGCATCAGGATAAAGAAACAAAAACTCCCCAAGGCCCAAATAACTTGATTATACCCGCTCCACAATCAAAACAAAAGTGGCAGGCCCAATCTGTTCACTGTCAATGGCGGCTCTCATTTGTCAAGCCCATCCAAGAGGTTGGTTCTCAGGCGACTTGCACAATGCCCAGTGACAAACAGGAGGGCTCTCCTTTTAGCCCTGCCTGCCACCGGGAAGCCCATCTGAAGTATTAATCTTTTGGTTGAAGAGTGGAGGAGAGGGCTCAGCCTGGCCCAGCCATTGTCCCCAGGCCTGGGCCCTCTGAATGGGGCTTTGTCAGCTCCCCAGCTGCCACTGTCCATGCTCCATCTTTGGGCTTTGGCTCCCATGTCCCCTGGCCATGCTGACTGGACGCCTCTGTGCAGCTGTGGGGATGTGCGGCTTTCTGTGTGTGTGTGTGTGTGTGAGATGGAGAGAGAGGTCAGGTGACAGGCCATTTGTCTCACAACACATAAATACATGCTTTAACATAGGGTCTTGTTTGTCATTTCAAAGTGGTGCGATCAGTTGCCATGGAGTCTTGACAAGAACTGAATGAGTTCCAATCATTATTTCATTTTCTCATTAGATCATACTCAGGAAAGTATGTGGCAAATGTACACATTTACAACATCAGAGTAACACACTTTCTTTCACCATTTTCTTGTTAGGTGCCCTCCAATTTAATTACCTACATTTCCATTAAAATACACCCCAGTATATAGGTGCCCATAATTCACCTGTCATGTCTGACAGTGATGTCCAAGGTATACATTCAGAAACCTGCTCACAAAGGAAAGGGACTCATTGTTCTCTGTGTCCCTCCTGCAGCAGGGGGCAGCTGGCCAGCTGCAGTCAGTCCTGTCCCCATTGGCATCCTCTGGCTACCAGCTGGGAATAGCTGGTCTCCCTGTTTGCTACCAGTGGACCTGAGCCCTGCTGAAAGTCCTAGGGCAGCGACTACCTCACAAACAAACAGTGCACATTCACACACAGACAGGTTCTGTAGTAAAGAGACCTCATTAGGCCACATTTACAGTTTCTATAGAAGTGTTTCTGTCTATTGTTTGAGGGATTCCTTAAGACAATCATCAGATCATCTGATTGTGTTGCCAGTTTCACCACATCCTCAATGCAGAGGCAGTGTAAACTCACCCAGCTAAACACTGTGTGACGTCCAAACTGTTGCTATGCTTAACGAAGTGGAGGGAGGGTTGAGGCAGGATTGTGAAATAGATGCTGGTGGTGGTGCTGGGGTTGATGACCACTAGACGGAAAGGGAACTCTGGTATTATTAGATTTGCAACAAGCCGTAACACTGTCTCCCATTGTATGTCCCTCCACCCCTGCCCTCCCCCAAGTCCCTAACCGCAGAGAAGTACTAGTAGTCCCCCCAACCAGAACACCCCCTCACCCCACACACATACACTCACTCCCACCTAAAGCCCTCTCTCCAGGCAATTGCCACTGGAGTGGAAAGTATTCCAGAGCACAATGCCTATGCTCTCAATGGGTGCTTTAGCATGCCACCAGTGCGCTGTCACCAGCAGATGGGGAGCTAATTAGAAGCCATTAAAGGGCTTTGATAGTGTGTGTGGGAACCAGGCGGAGGGAGATGGCCACAGGGGTGTAAAGGAGGGGTGAGCTTTGGGTCCGGTGAATGCACACATACACCCATAAACACAAGTAAGGGAAAGAGATATAGAAAGAGCATGCTGTCCCTGTGGCTCCTCTCTGGCCAAGGACGCACAGCAGAGGACACCTGTGGGGCTTCAAGGTTCCGCCTGTGGACCGATTATCAGATGGAGATAGTGTTCCCGTAACCTGCCCCTGGCTCTCAGGGAAGGGCATCCATTTACCCACCCAGTCTGATGCCTGCACACAGCGAAAAACACCCAACAGGCAGCTGGAGGCTCCAGTCGGTCTGCACTGCTGATGACACATCTCTGTACCGGGTTCCCACAGGAAGTGAGTCCTAACCACTGGTCCTCAGTCATTACAGAGGCTGGGCTGCCCAGGGAGGTGCCAGGCCACGCCAGGGCACAACACGGAATCCAGGCATACATGACACACTCCCACAGATGATCTGACACAAAACCTTACATTCAGCACAAACCTCCTTCACTTCTGTACTTGTGACTAACAGCTCTCAAGGACTGCAGTCAATCATCACTTAACCATGGATAGATGTGACACTGTGGTGTGGTAAAGGTTTCTGTATCTGACACCACTCTCACCCCTCCCGGCCCCATATGAGCCTCTCCACACACCTGCACACAGGTGTGATCATTATCAAGCAAACAGGAAGAGCCTGACTGGGAACTGGAAACTAATCCCACAGCTGTGGCTGTGAGGAGATGGCCTGTGTGTGTATGTGTGTGTGTGTGTGTGTGTGAGAGAGAGAGAGAGAGAGAGAGAGAGAGAGAGAGAGTGTATGTGTGTTAGTAAAAATTGTTGAAAACTTGCATGTGGCATTCACCTTTCATAATCAAATTCCTCCTCATTTCTTTTCAACAGAGTATCTCAATAATCAGGCTGAAGTAAAATCCTCTGTCTAAGAAACCATTTATTCTCATCCGCCATTATTCTGCTTTGGTCACTTTCATGTTTCAGGAAGTAGTACGAGCCCTGCTTATTGTCTCCGCAGCAATAATAACAGCAGCAAAAGTGACAAAGCATTGCTGGAATGTCCCTTTTCCTCTGGATGGATTCCTGCATGGACATTTCCCTTCGTGGCTTCCGGTAGTGTGCTATTGTAGATCTATTTGCTGTAGCGATAAAAAGGGCGTATTAACCAAAACATTTCCCCCCTCCACCAAATGGAAGATTTAATCCTGAAAAACGCTACCTGGAAAGTGCCTGTGTGCTGGCACAAATATCACAGTGTTCTGTCTGATGGAGGCATGATGTTGCAACAGCACAAACAGTAGCCTGTCACAGAAATAAAATACCAAGTGATAATCTGCTCACACATAAAGAATCTGCTGGGAAATGAACTGTGTGTCAGCAATGAGGGAGGGAAGGGGAGCTGAGAGAGGGCACTGCCATTCTGTCAGATAAAATCAGGAGCTAATATGTTTCACTTTTCTTTCCCCTCCTCTGCCTCTTCCCTCTGTCTTCTCTCTCTCTCCTCGCCTTGATGTGCTGTAAACAGGCTAAAAAGGGCCCAGCTGTGTGGAGTTATTGTTGGTGTCAGTAGGAAGTGCTGATAGCTTTTGCAGCTGAACAAAAGCTGGATGAGGGGAGTGGAGGGGCGCTCCAGACACTGTGGCTCCAGCCTAGATTCTCTCCCACAATCCCTGCACCGCACTCCCATTGTTCTGCCCACCCGGCCTTCCCTCCGCCCTGTCAGCTGCGACCTAGGACAGAGGGCAAAAAAAAAGGGGGGGGGGTTCAAAAAAGTTTTTACAGGCTACTGCAACAGCTAGAAGAAACAGCCAGTGGTAGTTAATTTTGTTAGAGCAACGCTGACATTATCTTTAGTATGGTGTGTGCAGATATAACTCTTTAAATAAAAAAGTGGTAGAATATACTTTATCATAAAGTTTTGAGGTACTTTACAATTTTACAACTTTTACAATATTAGTCCAGAAGCCCATTATTGAAATGTAATACTATGATACTGCTTACTCATGAATCTAATGCAGGGAATAACAGTGTAATTTTACAATGCATATTGCTGACAGCAGCATTGCTTCAAGTAATAAAAGAAACTGTTATTTAGAAATTGTTTCAATATTGTGTTTGTGTTGAAAATATAAAAACGTCTAAAAAATGTAACTTTATAGACTGAAAACCCAATAAAACAGTCACATTAACTGCATTCCTGCAAACAAAATAAAATGCATGACACATCTGAGGCAAAAAGGGAGAAGTTTTTATAGTAACCACGAAGCAGTGAAAGTGGCATGTTTGAAGGAATGCAACTGTTATTTAGTGTTAAAACGCGGTAACAACATAATGAGGAGCCTTTCTTCTCTGTTGATCCGCTGTTAACCGGCTGACGGCGCCTTGCTCTGCAGGTGCGCAGGGCGGTAATCTCATCCCGCTGCTTTAAGGTGATAAATGAACGACAAAAAGCTCCGGAGCCGGTTTGTTCTCAGAGCTCCGCGCGCCACTCAGGTGAATGGAAGGAGTGCGGAGTGCGAGGCTCTCTTGTTTGACGTCTCCATGGAGACCGCCCGAGCGGCGCCAGGCTGACAGGCGTCAAGGCTCGGATGAATGGGTGACGTCACCGCGCTGGCGCCTGCCAGTCTGCTCGGGCTTGTTTGGACAATCTGGGGGGAAGATTCAGAACAGAGCGATGCGATCTGAGTGTGCACACACTGCAGAAACATGTGAAGGAATCCGTGAAGCTGCTGCCACTGCGCACACTGAGCTTCCTTCAGCTCACACTGCCAGGAAAAAGAGACTCTGTGCTTCCAGAGTGCATAAAGAAAGCTTTGAGTTTTAAGAGAGCAGGGAGTATAGCAGTGTGGGAATAACTGCACAACATGTTTTCTAAATCAGTCAACAAATAGTCTAGTTCTTAAACTAATGATTTGGATAAATTAAATAAACCGATCAATTTATTTAGCCACTGCATTCCTCACAGCTCACATAAAAAGTTTATTCTTAACTCCATCATCTTGAACAAATTAAACAAACGACGACTCTTCCCAGAATTGTCTGGCCCCTCTATCTAATTAATTCTCTAACTTTACTGTACCATTGTCATCAACATCTGCAGTGCCATTAACAATGGTGAAAAGCAAATCTAGGGCACTGTGGTAGCCTAATTATCATTAGCCATTCATCCTATTCATCCTGTCCCCATCCCACACACATTCTCACAGTACATACCCAAGCATCCACCACCCCGTGACTGTCCCCAGGCAATCTACACCTGCAGAGTCCCCAAGCCATGGACAGCTGGATTCCCACATATTACCCATAAAAGACACACATTTGTTTCCATTTGTAACGCCATCCCTCAAACAGATTGTAAATCCCGATAACCAGCCGAGCGCATTCATTGGCTGACACTTCTATTTTGGACCGCCTCGTTAATACAAATGCAGCTATTTCATTGGTCCGCTGCCTTCAAACGGGCCGATTCTGACACGCCCCCGCCTTCTGCCCCATTATAAAGCAGAGGAGGTTTGCCCATGTGCATGTTGCAAACTGTCAACATTGACTTGCGAACTTTTAAAAGAGGAAGAGAAGCCTCATTGCTGAAGTACACTATCCGTTTCCCTCGCATTCTTTGGAATCTACGCCTCTTACTCTACTTAAGATGAAAGTTGTCGGATCTACCTGCGCCCTGAAGAGCAAGGTCGGCGGCGAGGACGTGGTGCGCTGCCTGTCCGATCAGAGCCTGACCATCTCCAAGTGCAAGATTCCGCTGCTGGACGAGCAGATGAGCGTCTTCCTTCAGGACATGAACAGCTGCTACAGCAAGCTCAAAGAGCTCGTTCCCACTCTGCCCACCAACAAGAAAGCCAGCAAGGTGGAGATCCTGCAGCACGTCATCGACTACATCTGGGACCTGCAGGTCGAGCTGGACGAGCCGGAGAAGATCCGTCAGCACTCCGTCAGCAGCGTCCCACGCACACCGCTGACCACCCTCAACGCAGAACTGGCCAGCATCTCAGTGGAGGTAAATATCATGTCACACATACTGCGGAGTAAACCTCGCAGCAGGTCCTTGTTCAGTCCAGTCTCATGCACTGTAATATCTGTGTCTGTGTGTAGGCCTGCGTAAAAGCGCACATTTTGCGCACAGGTTAGATTGTCCCTGAGTTGAATCCGTGTCACTTGTACTAATCAATCTCCCCTTCTCTCTCCTTGCAGAACGGCTGCTCAGATGACAGGATTATGTGCCGTTAGGAGCTAGTGGAGCATCGCCCCATCACCCCACAGCGAGCACCGCGAAGAACGAACAAGGCTACTTGATGTGACGTCTCGACCACATCAATCAATAAAACCTTGAACTGTGTAGGGACGTTTCAAACTCCCAATGCTTAGAAAAAAGATAAATACAGTTGTGTGGACATCCTCCGGCTGCGAGGGTCTCTGTCACTCACGGCTCTCGATTCATCCGAGGGCCCTGAGACGAGAAGAAGAAGAAAGTAGACCGGTGCTGTCCAGATCACATAGACTGGGTTAGCCGGGGGACCAAGACAAGTTCAGTGCAACCAGCATGGCTCGTTGCTTGTAGAGTTTCTAATGACAGCTTCTGTTACGCTCTTTGTATCTTTGTGTAAACCATATAGAGAATTCAGCATTTTGTAAAAGAAAAAGATATTTTCTCAGATTCCTGAGCGACAAACTGTATTGTATATTACAATGCCACAGTATGTGAGGATATTGTTTTCTTACAATGTACCTTATTGGTGTTTTTATTAAAACAAGACAATTATTTTTGAAACTCTTGTGTCGCAGTGTCTGCCTGGTAGTGATAGTGGCGTCGTGTGTGTGTGTGTGTGTGAGAAAAATAACACGTGAGTGTCATATAGGTGGTTACAGCCTTATTATGAGTTCACTCATAGTCACTTGGGCAGCTTATCATAAAGTAGTAGGAGAATTAAAAAGAGAAGTGCTACAAGAAGCTGTGAGGTCATTCAGGTAACATAAAACTCAAAGTGCATGGTGGTAAAAACATAATAGCTCATAGCCATTTAAATTGGTAATTTGCCTCACTATTGGTCATTAAAGTATCACATTACAAGAGGAAGTCTCGTGTTAAATCGTCTAAGTCTACAGATTCTGACAAATATAGGTACAATCAGATAATAAATCAGGATAAAAGAGGATTTAACATTCTGCACGTTTAACAAATTCACTGACAGATTAAGTATTTTATGGTTTATTGGGTAAGAAAGAGGTAAATAAATAAAGGGCTTGTTTCATTTCAACCAAACATCCATTTAAATGTGGTGTTTCAGTATGTTCTGGTGTAAATCAGCAGTTTTGTTTTTGTGTCCCCTGGCACTGCACGGGTTAAAACGGCTTTGGCCAGGCGATTCGTTATAAGATTTATTCTGTCTCCCTGGTGCAATGTTTTTCCCATTTCCCTGCGGTGCGATGCGCACAGCTGCAGCCCCGGCGTGGCCAGTGTGTGATGATTGTGTTTGTGTGATAGCTTTGTGCCAAGGGCAGGGGAGGGCGGCGGGGCCCAGACTGAGCGGCGCCTCGGCACACCTGGGGAAGTTCAGGTTAAATAGCTCCACATTCCTCAACACACAGCTGATTGAAACATTAACAAACAGTAATCCACGGGCCAGGCCGCAGATGGGCCGGGAACCACGCCAACAACTGAGAAAGAGAGAGAAAGAGGCTCTTGGGTAGAGATTCCCACAGTACAGTCCTATGCCATAAGTTTGCTATTAATGTACACACTTAAAAAAAGAAAGAAACTACACTGCATGGGCTAAGAAATGCCCATAGGTAGTTCAGTAGAACAACTTTAAACAAATTAACTTCTTTACATTACTAAATCATTTATATTAATTTGGCTATCATTTGTTAATCAAGTTTAATTATCTATATGCCAGATACAAATCTCCATAGTCCAATATGAAGACCGTATCTCATCTGTGGTCCCTATAACTTCTTTTATTTAATGACATTAAATCAAATTAGAGCTGTATAATGGATTTTATATTGGTTTCATTTATAATTATGATTATTTTTAATCCTTGGAGTCTGTAAACGTGATCACGTCCCTTCCATCAGCTCTCCGTCAGCGCCCTTTCGCGGAAATAAAATGAACTGCAGCTATTTGCAGCTAACACGCCTCCTGTAAGCCTGTGCGTGGTCAATGACGTGTCACTGAGAGTATTGACGGACAACAGCGCCCCCTGCTGGTAGCAATCACCTCAGGAATATGTTGAAACCGCATAAATAAAATATTGTAGTGTCATATCCTAATGCCGTCACTAAAGGTCATCTAGCGAAGTCACTTACCTGCACAGTAATGCAGTAAACTGGGTAAAAATAAACATATGTAACATATTCATACAAATCATGATTAAGGTGTTGTTGAGACTGAGCTTCTGGGTAAACTAGCATAAATATTGTCAACATTTCTGTTCCATAATCTACTATTTAACTGACATTTTATTTTAATTCTGCAATATTGTAACCTAGAAATTGCAAACAAATACAATGTGTTGATGTCAATGAGAATTATTGTACATAAATATATACACAAGTATA